>NW_015090812.1:13142465-13229633 GCF_001431845.1 Calidris pugnax
TTTTTTTTTGCCCCCCCCCTTCTTTTTTTTTTTTTTTTTTTCTCTCCCTACCTAATTAGGTGAAATCATCCAACAAGTTAAAAATTATCTGAGAAAATGCAGAAAGTCAGAGTGAGATCACACGTCTTGTTTCCATAGCAAAGCAGAGTAAAAAGCTTATTATACATATTATTGGTTTCTCTTCAAGCAAGTTAGGGCAGATACACTAATATGCATATGAAAAAAATATGTCAGAGCTAAACATTCTGATTAAGATTGGTTTTTGGACTGTACGATGTTTGATATTTTAAGCTTTATCTTGCTTATGAAGTCCACCTTTTTGACTAGATTTAGGTGCCTTTTAGTTTTATTCTGTTCTGCTGCCTGAGAAGCACAAGTGCTTGGGAAGCACTGAAATAATTTCCTTTGCTTACATTTTATTTTAATCAACGTTTTAATATAATTTTAATTTATTTTATTATCAATTATTATCTGTGCTTTGTCCAAAGGAAGAAGCATCATGCTTCCATTATCTATTTAATTCAGTTTTCCTAAACGGCATTAATGTTAAAAAAAATCCAGCCTGTCTTTGCCTCTGAATGTACATTTTAATTAACATTACACTGAGAAATATAAATTCCTGTAAATTCCATTTATGCCAGCCAAGGAGCTGAGTGTTAAATTGGAAGCAGTTTTAAGTGCATAGCCAATGTTAGTGCATTTGCTAAAGAAAAGACATACTAAATACGGGTAACGTGCATCGGGCCACTGCAGAGGTATTTACTGTTTTAGTGTGTTGCTTTGGATCTTCAGCTTCCTGTCAAGGCACTCAGACTTAAGACTGTCTAAGGTGTATGGCACAAACTGTAGAAGCACACTAGTTTTCCTACACATTTACTGGGAAGTATTAGTAGGATTTTGCCCAGGATGTAAATTTAATAAATCTTGTACCTTGGACTTGAGAAGAAATTAACTTCTGTTAATTAGCGGATATAAGTTCTACAAGGGGTGAAACCCATTACAGAGTCACGCAAGAGCAAATAAGAGCACTAATTTAATTTCTAGCCAGGGAATTTATCACAGTGAGAGCTCTGTGAAGCACACAGTTAGTAGGCGACTACTTGGTTTAACAGAGGTTGCAAGCATCCATGAGCACACCGAGCCTACTAAGGCCAGCCAGTTACTGCCCACCCTTTGGACGGTCTTTCAAATAAGCCCTCCAGTACTGTCTTCATTTTTTATCATGTATACCTAACGTGTTTATGATTCTTTAGCAATTTTTTTTTTTCTTAATTGATTATGCAGAAGAAAATATCTGTGTGAAGGGAGCAGTTAGGTTTCCGCAGAAAGCAACTGCTGCACAGAGTCCTGTTTTCTTTCCTGGAAGAGCATTGCATTTTTCACTGGGATATTGTGGTGCATACTTGGGACATCTCTTTTTCCTTTTCTGAGGGAGGTGTAGGCCTAACGTATCTTCTAAAAAAGAAATTGATCTAAACAGTGAGACCAAACTTTTTCTTAAAAAATAATGTCTGTTAAACTTTCCAAGTGCATTTCCAGGTAATAGAGACTGACAGACTGCCTGGAAAAGCCCGGGATTCTTTAACGTGCTGGCAATGAATATCCTTTCATATATTCCCTAAGCAGTGAGGTCTGCAGGATCCTATGCTATAACATTACATTTTTGAAACCGAAACAAAACCACCACTATTTTAAAATGTAGAAGAACCATGTAGAAGAATGCATGAAGAACCATTTTAAACACTGTACTAACAGTATACGAGAATTTGCTAGGAAATGTTAATGTAAGGGTCTTACAATTTAAGAAAAGAAAAAAGTATAAATGTGTAATTACTATGAGATGAATAATAGTATTACTGTTTTGATATGCTGTCTTCTTCCTCAGTTACTTAAAAACATTCTCCTTTATGAATTTTGTATGAATGATTGATTTTGCATTTCTTGAGTTCTGTACTCGGAAGAAAAGAACCCTGTATTGTGTAAAACTAGAAACACTGTGTGTTGTGCTAAGGGCAGATGTTATATTTTCAGAGCCCTCTAAGCTGTTACTTCAGTGTGCCATCTTTCGTTGCCGTAACCTCAGTGGGTCTCTGTGGGTGAGGCGAGCCATGCAGCTGGCCACTGCAACGAGAGGGAATTGACTTAACCTTCAGCTAACCTGCACTGACACCATTGCCTAAGGGGCTTTTCTTTCATTAAATATAAATCTGGGTGTATTTTATATTAGTTTGTTACGGTAAGGTACTCTTCCAAGAACACAATAGCAGAACTTGGACATACATGTCTTTCAAAAAATGAATGGGCTTCATTAGCACTCCATTACTAAATATGGAAATATATACAATTTATTTTTATTAAGTTTCATTTTTTAAAGTATTTAATTATTTTCATTTCTGTTTTATGTCAAATGGAAGAATATTGTTTGTCTTAGGTTTTTTATACAGCTTTAACAACATTGTCTTTCTCTGTATTGTACTTTTAGGTCATAGTGTAAAACAGAAGTATAAGTACTTGAAACATCCGATATCAGCGAATGCATTAGCACTGACTTTCTTATTACATTTAGTGTCCTTATGATCAGATTATAAAAATTATCATAAAGTATAATGATATTAGATTTAATATTCTTTGCCAAGTTCTGCAAACACATAATGGGTTTTATACTTGCGAGCAGATCCATTGATGCTCATGGTCTTCTACTGTGAGTAAACATTACAGAAAAGTAATACATTTTATACTCATTGTGTGTTGTATGGATGCCTTAATAGCATAAAGTGTATGTAGGATGGAAGCACTACAGAAGAAGGGCGTACGCAAACAGCTCTAATACATGTTTCATGTGCCTGCTTCCATGTCTGTGATCGTGCTCCAGGTTGTTTTATGTGAGGAAAAGGAGAGAAACCCATTCACAGGGAGAAGTTCTTGACTTGGTGTCCATCTGTATTATCATCATAAATGCACTTAAAAATATGTTGGGAGCTCCTATACTATTATGTAGTTGTATATATTTATGCAGTAGCCTGCATGGAAGAGATGCTTAAAAATTGACTGTCCTTTTACAGTGGTTAATTAGTATCATATTTACTCATCAACATTGATTGGTTAGAAGAATATTTATAGTAGTTCTCTCTGATTATTTTTTTGTCGTTTATTATATGACTTTGTACTTGGCTAATATAGCTCTAAAATAGCACTTCAATATATTATACACTGTCCAAGTATAAAATTAGAAGAAAGGAAGATAAGGAAATAAAACACACACATATGTAGTAGAGGTTCATGAATAATTTTTTTGTACTTTCAGTTTTACACGGTACTTACTAGGTTCTTGTGTTGGTAGAACCTCTCTGCAGGTTTTCTATTTCCAATCACTTAAAATTTGATAAAATTTTGTATTTTCAAAACTGGATTGGCTCCAGTTTTACATTTCTATAGATAGTACTAGTTTATCCATTGATGATTTGTTTGGATTGACATTTTGAATGAGAAACATGAATGTTGCCAGTCATCTTCCAATTTTTTTCAGGATTACTATATTTTTTACATTTTGAACATAGGATGAATTTTGCATGGGTGATTCTGTAAATAAGCTACATCTCAAATCCAAAGACATCATTAGATAAATTGAATATGTAGTTTTTTCTGATAGATAGGAGCTAAAAAAATCCTTTTGCTTGAAGGTGTCCCAAATTCCTGCTCTTTCAGAAAGAGTCTTGAACTCTCAGCTGGCTTTCAAAACCCAATTGTGTTGAAGATCTTTGTGTTTCTGTTAATCTTTGTCTCCTAACTTTCTTTTGAAGTGTAAAGAAATAGGGTTGTGTGAATATTAGCTCAGTTGGTAGGCCCTTCTTTCGATTAAGGAGATGATTCATCTATGTTCCAGTGACTTTAGGGCAACTTGTGTAAACGTACATGAGTGTGTTGGTGGTGGGGGACATTCCCTTGTCGTTCCTCCTGAGCTTGGACCAGTCCAGGTGGTTGGGAATATTTCATTCTTTTTGTTTTTGCAATTTATAGTAGTATAATAATCACTGATGTTTTCTCAGTGTATAAAATGTGTGTAGGGGAGACTAGTTGGGAAGCAAAATGATTTTTTTTTTTTTCTCATCCGTTGCCTGAGCAACACATACATGTGAGAAACCCAAGGGAACCACATAACTTTCAGTCGTTGGATACAGCACTCGGCGAGTTTTATGAGGGATCTTGACGATGGAAGGAGAGCTGGCTTTTGTGTTCTCCCCTGTCAGGGATTTTGATGTCTCTCTCAGGAGTTAGGTAGTTTTGTTCTCTTCCAGCAGAGAGTACAATTAATGCAAGGTGCTGTTTGAGCAATTTTCATGTTAAATTTGAGTTCAGTAGTTCATTTAGGAAACCTGAGGAAGTTGATGCTGAAACCAGATTCTCCTATCTGCTGCATTCTTAGTCAGAAAAGCAATGAGAATTGTTTGCTTTTTAAAGACTTCAGTGCTATTTTGTATCATTTCTGTTTAAACCATCTTCCTAGCGAGCTTCAGTTGGATTTGCCTGTTCACCACTGATCTTGTTTGACTACATGTATGACTTGATCTGCTTTCCACAGTCTTTCACATTAATTTTACTATTTCTCCCCATTGAGCTGCCCCAGTTCTTTTCTGTAACTTAGGCTTGCGGATTGCCTTTAATGGTTCTAATTTTTTTTTTTTTAATTACAGAATGTTACTTTAAGAATAAAGTTCTGATTTATTCTGCACCATTGTTAACATTTACCATTGAAAGTCTGTTAGAAAAATGTGGGTTTCTGGCTTAGAACTGATCATGCTTTTTAGTGGCTTAAGATAAATGTGCTTTTAGTAAACAAAACCAAACAGTTTGCTGCTTATGCTTTTGCATCATTTAATTTGCAACAGATGAAGCTGGCATGCGTGAAGAGTGAAGCATGGAAAGTACTAGAGGGCAAACGGGTGGTTTGTGATGTGGATTATTACCCATAAAGATGGATAGAGTCCACAAAACATCACTTCATGTATTAATGTACCAGCTGGAAAAAAATTAAATATATCAGCATAGCATATCATGCATAAACTGTTTGGTTTAGGCCTTCAATTCAAATCCTGCTCAGTACTAAAAAAATTTAAATCTTGAATATCTTTATGCTAGTGTAGATATAGATATATATCTTTCTCTTCATATATATAAAAAGCATGCTGTGCAAATACATTTTTAAAATATTCAGAATACAAAAGTCTGGAAGTCATCCATATGTAAACTGTCTTGAAGGATTTATAATATACTGTGGTTTTTTTCTGCATTGAAACTTAAGTGGCGACAGGAAAAGGGTCTGCATCTAACCACCAATGAGTGGTTTTCTTTACCGGTTACACCGTAATCTTGTAATAGAAAATTATTTTGTTATATATATTATATATAACAGTATAACAATTAATTTGCTTTATAAGTTATTTTGTATTTCACTCTGTTAAATCAGCAGAGTCCTAACTCAATCCTTGCAACAACTCATTATAATATGTACCCTCACCACTTTGATGCATTATTTCTAGGTCTTGGATTTGTTAGGGATCAATTTTAACAGCATTTCTACGTTGCCTTCTTTTTACAAAAGGTTTTTTGAAGAATGAAGAGACACTTTCTGAGTATTTGCTATTCAGATTTTGTTGTGGTAATGTCATTTGCAGCAGACTCAAGAATTCTAACTTTACCTCAAAACCTCGTCTGTTTCCATTCTTTTTAATTCATTTTTTTATTTTGCTGATTTAAAAAAAATAATAATCTAGTGGCAACAAAAGGAAAAATTTTACTGAAGGAAATCTTTGATCAAGGTACAAATGATTGTGACCTGACCAAAATTTGTTCCTTGATCTTATTTCCATTTGGAATAAGGGATCAGATTGTAACATGGCGGACAGGAGAAAAAAAAAAAAAAAAAAAGGAGGAGTGGATTTAAAAACAATCAAAGCCTTCTCAGGACTTTGGACTGTCATCAGCATCCCATGCATTATTCAGTGGGCTGATTAAAAAAAAAAAAAAAAAAGAGGAGGTGCATTTAAAAGCATTCAAAGATGTTAAGCAACAATAAAACTCTGTAACCATTTAAATGACAGCAGCTGACTATTTGAATTAACTTTGTGTTTGGCTTAATTTGGGGTCCTAATTATTCCTAACTTACGTGAGTAGATTTCAATTATACAATACTGCAGGGATTTGTAGCTAAGGCAACTAAAGGAATCATTTTACATAAAGTACTTTTGTTCAACTGATTAGGCAGGTTAAAATGGAATGATAGAAAATGGGAACTCTTGTCTGATAAGGCCCAATGAATTGTTTCCAGTGACACTATGAAGAAATAACATGAGGAAAGCTCATTATTGAAGATTTTGGTAATTTTTATGGAAGTTTATATCTTGGTAACGTGTTGTTAGTTAACTGCTCACAAGCGAGTGATTCTCATGAGCATTAACAACAGATCTACCAATAAAAAGGCAGTTCACATTTTTGTGGTGCCTCAGTTTGATCTTCATCAGGGGACTTTTCCTGGAACCCTGTTACCTAAAAATTTAATTGTTAAAAAGATTGAGTTTTTATATATTTATTTACTAATGCCAGTTAACCAGTTAAATAGTCAAAACACATCTTATTTACTGCATGATATTTCATGTTTTAGACATGAAAACATAGCTCTCATCCCCAATATGCCATTTATTTAAAATTGCTGTTCCATGGAAATAGTTCTCAATTATGCTACATCCTTAGGGGATTGGAGGTGAAGGAGGTATTGGAATAAAAGATCCTGGAATCCATTTCCATTTGTATTACCCGGAAAAATGTATACCCATCTTTGGGAATTAATTTGTGCACAAATTACCTGCATAGTTTGAGCTTAAAAACCAGGTATTTAAATATATATGTTTAACAGTGTGTACATATATGCTTAGCTAAAAATTCATTTTTATTCTTTGAGCATTTATAAAGTCATGACTCCTAAATTACATCTGCAGCATAGGTAGGTGTCTCTTTTTGATCATTGCAGACTAACGTCCCTGGACTTAGAATGCTTATTTTTGTTTTTCTCTGAGTTTTTCACACTCACCTTTTTTGGTTTCCTCAACTGGAGTATTGAAGGTTACAGGAATGCTTATTCTGTTGACTCAGGAGAACAGACAACAGAATAGCATGTCTGCAACTTAAACTGCTAAGTCTGTTTTTAGAGCTGTCACATGTGCTTGTGTTGTTTGAATATACACCTAGACCTTATAGTCAGAGACTTTAAGAGAAGCACTACAGTTGTTTTCTGTGTATGTTGTGTTTAGGAGATGAGAACTTGAAGTAGCTCTAATGAGGTCAGTGTGAGGCTTTGATGCTGTGTTTAAAGGGAGGAAAAAAAACCACCTACGAAGCATGTGGTTAGAATGCGTAACAGTAATTGCTAAATTAGATCACCAATAAATACTTTAAAAATAATAATAAATGTACACAGTACTAGATCCACATGCATCTCTTCCCTTCCCCCTGACAAATTCCAATTTTCTGTGGAAAATACTTTTTTTGATCATATGTCTGCTGTTAACATATTAACACTACACACTTTCAATTAGTACTGCTGACAAGTTATTTAGGAAAGTCTCTGGAGCATGTGGAGATGTGCACAGCTTCTCTGTGTCAGGTGTTTGCTTTCCAAAGTGAAAGTATCAAGATTCAATTCAGAAGATGTTTGCAGTAGGCAGTGTGCCTTTGGAAGACGGTCAAGGGCAAGGCTGCGGGTGCCCTCCTTGCAGCTGGGCAGGAGAACATCTGCGCCTGCCCCAGGAGCAGGCATCACGGAGGCTGGGCACAGCTGCTCTCCTGGGTACATGCATATCAGTGGGGAGAGCCTGGTAACATCAAGCTACAGTGTTTTCATCCAGTGGTGGTGGGGAGTGTTGAGTCCTGCTCTCTCACCCCGTCATCTCCCTTGTGGTGACTCTGGCACCTGAGTGGTGGCCCTGTGGTGGACTGGTACAGGGAGATGGACTGGCAGGAGACAGGTGGTCTTTCTTTTAGGAAGATGCTTCCCCCAGTCACCTCCCTGAACCATGTCACCTGGACATTGGGCAAGTGGGAGAGGTATAGGTAGATCTGTGCGTCCACTGGAGCTTGAGAAACCACTGTGCCAGATGAAGGGCATTTTGTTTTCAGCAGGGAAAGCACGTCTAAAATGTGTTATTCTTTGTTATAATCTGGTACCAGTTTGACTCTAAACACGATTAATGCTACTCTCTGGAACTCTTGTCATCTGAAGTCAGAGTATCTAGAGCCTGAATCTCCTTTATTTAGTTATGAAGATGGTGAAGGGTATCCCAAATTGTATGCAAGTGTTTAAAAGTACAAATATGAAGACTGTCTTTGTAGCTTTGTAAGGGTGTGGTTGGGTAGTTGTCAGAGTTGCATCTGATTTTTGCCCTGAAGATGGAAACAAATTTTTCTAAAGGACTCATTTCCCAGATGAGCTAGTCCTTTCAAAGGTGCTTTAGGGATTTTAAGACTGCGTACACTTTTATGGGAACTGTAAATTGCCTCATTGTGTCTTGGTCCTTCTATTTGAGATTTTTTTTTGCTTTTACTGGTAGTCAGTATTTGAAGCTTCAGAGGAAGGTGCCAAAATACTGAAATGCATAAAGTAGCCTGTTTAGAGTGGACATTTCTTAATTATCCAATGACATTGAGTCCCGGTAGATTTATCCCAGCTCATTGCTTAATTAAATACTTTAGTATCCTAAGTTATATCTTTAGGTTTTGGAGTGCATTACTGTGGTCATGAATCCCCTTGTCTTTTGTAGAGTTTACTTTTTGAAGATATTATCGTGGCGCAGATGTCTCCATCTCTCTCTTCTCACACTATTTCTGGATAATTTAAGGAGTATGCTGAGTAGCACCTTGTCCTTGTAAAATTTGTCATCCTGTTTCTCTCCCTCCATCCTTTCCATCATCCTTTTCTGATAATCTACGCCACCTCACAAACCTCAGCTGTGCAGAGGAAATCATTCAGCTTCTCTGCATTGTCTGTGTTAGCCTTGGTCGCATAATTCAGCAAATTCGTCACTTCTCACACAAAAGTAGGCTTCCTACTTTTGTTGTACTTAAAGAATTTCTGGTTATGAAATCACTGGAAAAACACCTGTGAGTTTTAAGATGTGCGCAGAACACAGGCATGGAAAAATACCACAGTCAGGAGACAAAAACAGTCATGTCTTGCCGGTTTGGTTAACTTATATAGTGATACAAGTCATAATGCCAGATACTTTTCTTTAATTTTGCAGTACAGATATAAATTTTGCTATATCTAATTGCAGCAAACTTTCCCTGCTCAGCAGATTTTTCTTCTTGCTGAGCAAGTAGCATGTTTATATGAATGATACTTGTGTATATAAACTTGGTTTATGGATGTTTAAGGGCTTATAATTTTCTCTTTAAAGTCAAACTAGTCAAACTTAATTTTTTTTTTTTTTTTTTAATGAAAAGATTTTATGGCCAACACATGCCCCATGAGAAAAGGAAGAAGTTACAGATGGTCCAGAGGAGAGGGTCTGTTTCATACATAAAAACTTCATGTCAGCATTTCAATAGAGCATTTTCTTCGGGTATCTCTGTTATCACTGAGACTTTCACATTGACAAGCATATGGGATGTAGTGCTGAATGTGTAAATTGAAATGATCGCATCTAGCATTTCCCTCTACCAGGTGCCAGCTTGCTGCTGCAGCTCTGCACTTAATGTTGAAGGAGGAGTGCTAGGAATAGTTTCATTTGCTAATTACCTCTTATCTCCAGTACATAGTCCTTGGGAAAACAGCTTACCCAGGTGTTTTTGAGAACACCTATCTGGACAGTGCGGGATTGCAGGTGGTCCTGTGGTGACAGTACAGTGTGCGGAACATGTAAGGCATCTCCATCCATCTGTGTATGTTTGGGGTTTTTTTTTTTTAACAGTCTTCAGTGAAGAACAGAAGACAAATTTGAGAGAATTTCTGTCATTATAAAATTTATCACTGTGAAAAGCAGAAGACTGCTATCCCTCAGTCCAAGAAAAATGTGTGCATGTGTTTGTTATGTTGGAGTATTTTTGATAACAAACCTGATTGTCCTGTCTTGTGATTTCAGCAGAAAGTACGTACGCACCAGTAAGAGTTTTGCAAGGACCTGCAAGTTAAAGTAAATAGAATGTGGTGGTTTAAGGAAGTGGTAGAGTCTAAATTGCCTTTCAGTACTCCTTTTCCAGGATCCAGTTTAACAGGATTATATAATTTTACTAATACCGCTTTGATCTGTCATTTATACAAAAAGGCAGGCTTTCCAAAGCATTTGCCTTACATGTTCTTTTTGGGCTAGACTTAATCACTTGCAGAACTGATAATATTTTCTCATTCTTTAAGAATTCATATTACAGTCTTATGCTTAATATGAATGTGGTTTTAGTACGGAATGGTAAAAGGAGCCTTTTAATTCGTAATCCAGTAATTCAGACAGCTAAATTATGCCTCCCTTTACCTGATACTTATTAAAATGAATCCAAAGGAACTTCAGAAGTGTTGATGTCATCCAGTTGCCCTTTTAGGTTTCTTTAATGCTGTTTATAGAATAGATACATTCCTTACTATGAGTAAGTGCAACATCTGTTTCTTTATGATTTCTCCTTGCATTTTTCCACACTTCTCATATGAGTTATTCGTTCTCAGGCATTCTATACAGTCCAAAATTCATGATGTTTGCTTTAGCATCTCAGTTATATATGTATGTCCAAAACAATTTTATTAGTAGTTGCACCTTCATGCTTGTTTTATTTCTGGCTTCCAGTTTGCAAGCTAATATTTACTAGCACTCAGGAGTTGTTACATAGCAACTTGTTAATTAAAAAAAAAACCCAAACAAAATGAAGGAAAAAACCTCGCAAAAAACCAACCCAATTGGAAAAAAAAAAAAAAAAAAAAGCCTGATGGATGACAATGTCTTTCTTTTGAATTGAAAAACTCAGACCAGAGTTTGGAATCCTGATGAAGAAAATTTAGTTACTATGGATGCACTCTTTAAAACCAGTTATGAACAGTTATTATAAATATTTTAATATATAGTGATCGATAATTACAGAATCTAGGAAATCAACAGGATTTTTTAACTAGCTTGAAAATGACTCCTACCATCTCGCGATGCACTCATGTTGAGCTCATGCTGCTGTATGATCATTTGTGTTTAAAAATAATGGTCTTAAGTGTATTCAAAAAACACCAGTATTGAACCCCAAGCCTATTTTAAAGGATCTCGGGTTGTTTCCAAGGTTAATTCTCATATGGTTCTGTGAAAAGAAATCCATGCATATCTCAGTTTTCCTCTCATTTCTTCTGTAACCTATTTGGTTTGTGGAGTTACTGCAAGAAAACAAAGAGGTTGTGTTTCAACAGCTAGAAAAAATTGCTATTTCATTATCATTTTGAGTAGGAGTAAAACTGATCAAGGTAATAACTCTAGTTAATACATGAGGCAAGGCTGACAATTATGGGTGTATTTTTGAATGTTATGTGACTAACTTCTGTTTTACTCAGGGAGAATTAGGTGCTTTAAAAACCTTAAAAAATATAACACTGGATAAGAATTCTCACTTAACTGAGAAATGCTTCCTCATAAAAGGATGAGTTTCGCTCTACCTTTGTTTATATTAGGTCACATTTAAGTCATGCATGGATTACGATGAATTAATCATCTTTACCTTTCACTCTTGCCTTGGCTGTGTTCACCCCCTGCTACTCTTGCAGAGGTCCTGGTGCTGACCTTGGAGGGGCGTTGGGGGCTGAGCAGAGGTGATTTGCTGCAGGATGAAGTCAGCTGTGCCGGGGGCCTGACCCCATGGAGCCAGCTGAGCAGCATGGAAACTCCAGGCTCAGAAACCTGCCCATGCGTTCTCACCTTGAAGCACCACCGACCCATTAGCTGGTACATTCTTCTTCCCCGCTTCTCCGTCTTCTGCATACATTTCTGGGGAAGAAAGAGTAATGTTGGTAGAGGAGGAACATCTACATACATCCATTGAGTTTTTATCTCCCCCTTGCTAAAGCCTGGTCTTGCAATAGCAAGCTGGTTCCAAGTAGGTTTCCTAATTAAAAAAAAAAAAAGTAAAAATGACATAAAATTTTAAAAAGAAAAAAAAAAAAAGCAGCTTGAGAAGGTATGCAGTATAGTGTAGCACAGCTCTCCACTGCATGGTGTCCTCAGAACATTTTATGAACAGTTAACTTCTAGTGCTGTTGTGGTAACGTTTCTTCGTTTTATAAATGAATAAATCATAGCACGAAAGGTCAAGTCGCCCTAAAATACAGAGGGAGTAAACACAGGAACCCTGATGAGCATTCACAGGTCCTTTCCTCTCAAACTAAGGATGCTAGAGGAAACATTATTTTAAAAATAAATTCATTCACTTACAGTCAATTCGTTTCCTCTGGCATCCATTGCATAAAATATACATTTGTAGATGAACAGTTTTGACTAAAAACTCAGCAGGTACCAAAGGGATAGTTATACATATATACATGTATCTTTTTGCATCTTATAGGTGGGAAACTGAATCTGTAGTCCTAAAAGGAATGAGTCTGGAATAATACTGAGCGTGCAGTTACTCTATGCAAATCAGACTCCCTTAAAAATCATTGTGTGGGTTTTGATGTAATGGTTTAGATCTTTTTCTTCTCTTTGCATATCTAAACTATTGGCAATGCATGTTTCTCTTAGTGCCAATCTAAAATAAAATAAATATTCATGATAATTGGATCCAGCTCACTAAAATTAATTTAAACTTTCTCCATGTGCTTAATCTGTATTGTTTTCCGTCTCTGAGTTTGTAGGCAGCAATTCAGCAAACTCGGAGAACAATTAACTTCTCAAAGAATTTTTTCAATCAATTAACTGTAATTTAAATCTTAATCCGATTCTGGAGGTAAAATTGTTTGGCTAATTCATGAAGACTGGAGCTTACTTGAAATGCAGCAGCGGCACTGGTCACTTTGCTTCATGGGCTTTGGGGATTCAAAATGGGTATCCCCATTTCTCAATGAATTTAGTCTTGGCAGTGGCCTGAATGGGGGTGCTCCTTCTCCACCCCAGCCCCGACTGTGGGTTCCCCCTCTTTCCAGTGGCCCCTTGCTGCAGGAGCTGGGGCTTGGCCCCATCATGGTGCTGGACCCCTTCATTTCCCAGCTCTGGGGGGTGGCACAAGGAGCTGGGTGTTGATGGGGACATGGAAGAGAACACAGGGCTATCCCTTTCTGTGCTGGTGCAGGTTTATGGTGGATCTAATTAGCACTGAAACCTCAGTTAATGTCCTAGTTTCATAGAAACTTCAGTTTTCTGTCCCAAGAGCTGGTATTTTTAAAAGTGCTGATGTGCTTAGAGATGGAGGCTCATTGTAGGTTCACGCTATAGGTCCGTAGGTGCTATGAAAAGTATGTTTATGGATGCCATTAGGCATTGTATCTGCATTTTAGGCGCCTAAAATCTAGGCATGGGAGACTATGGCAGTGGCATTTTCCAGCTCCTGTTGCTGCTGAAGTGCATTAACCCACGGGAAGTGGGTAAATAGCAAAGACCAAATACCATCTCACGTCTAGGAATTTATTTCAGGCCTCTGAATAACTCACTCACCTTGTTCAAGGGGTCACTTCTTTAGGCGACTCATAGACCAGGAAAAACAGGATTTTTCAGAAGATCCCTCCAGGCCAGGTAAGGCCCCAGACCTTTTAACTCTGATTTTCATTATAATGGTTTCCCTAGCCCAGGCATGAATAGACATCTGGGAAACTGATCTGTTCATCCTGCAATAGCCTGAGCAGAAAGTCAGATCAGCCATTTCTTGTCTTTCTGATATTTGTTGTAGCTGTTTCATAAGTTTTACAGTGAGATTTATGAGCTCAACTGGGATTGATCATGTAGAAACAAACAGGATTCAGAGAAAACTAGACATTCTCACAAAAATGTGATTTTTTTTTCTCATTTCCAAAGCTCGTAATGGAAAAATGTGCCTCTAAATGAAACAAATGGGAAATATTAGTAGTGAAATATTTTCTCTTAGAAAAGAATTGAGTGATTTTAGGAGTAACATTTATGACCTCATGTGTTAAACACTAATTCTTAAAAAGATGAAAATGTTCAAATAAAACTTCAGTGTATCATGTTAAGCAAATTCAATTTCTATATCCTGTAATTTAGATTTACTATTGGTCTTTAGTGCTATACTGTGTTGTGTGGTGTAACTGCAATATAATGATTATTTGAAGGACAGTTTTATTTATTTACCAGTTTTTTTGCTGGAATGCATGTTTCTTTCAGATCAGCTTTAATCAGCTTTAGAATATTCACACACCGGTTTTTCAGATCGTACATAAATACATATATGAGGAGATAAAGGTTGAGCTATAGAAACAAACTCTTCCATTGTTTTTATCGTACCCATATTTCCCGTGGTCAGCATATAATCTCCTTTGTTATGTCAATAACCAAAGAGTATTTAATTGAGCAGTTCAGTGCCACTATTCTCAAGTATCTTCTCATGATCTGATTATTCATATGGCAAGCTCTTGGTGCCAAGGCATGGCATTTTTTATATACAGGAAATATTTAAAACAAAAAATAAAATCTTGCTGTAACTTTAAGAAACATAATCTGTATTTTTTTCACCTCTTAACACAGCATATTTTCTGTAACTGGAGTTCAATGAATAAGGATCTGAACAAAAAAATTGGATGTTACAACAGTACCAGAAATACAGATTTGTTATGTTTGGTGGTTTTGCTTAAGATTCAGCTGGAGGGAACTGCATTTTGTAGTGACAAGACTCCCAAACTGATACACAAAGCAGTAAAGGACAGTAATCTGGAAAAGGCATTCTAGATGCTAGCCACATTATTCATATGTTGCACGTGACTTCCATAAAACACTAAAAAGAGGCATTAGGTAATAAGTGAGCCATGTATATGCTGAATACTTCTAAATATATAATATTTATAATCTGGAGTTTTACACTATATTAGATCTTGAATCTCATTTGAATGAAATCTGATTCCCTAGTGCAAGAAGAGTTGTTTCCTGCTTAATTGCATTTTTTAAAAATAATTTTTTACTCCAGAAAGCAGGAGGGAAAAATACAAATTTCCACAGCCATATTTGATATGACTAACACTGGAAATTGTGGAAGGCAGTGATGCCTGATAGGAGACTAAGATATTCCACTTTGATCGAGGGGAGAGGAAGGTAGCCCTGAGCAAGTGCTGTGAGCAGCCCTGGGGGGACTCCATCTTTAACAAAGGAACAGAGGAAATGTAGCTGCAAGTAACTCTCTGAAGCGAGTTAGCTATGGGTAGAGGAGGAGCTCAAAAACCTGCCAAGTGAACCAAGACAGTGCAGGAGCTAGGAAGGGTTTCCTTGGGAAGCAAGCTCTGCAGTTTTGCTTTCATATTTTACATTTCTTTCTTAACTGTTCCCAGTTTTGTAATCAAGAATGCAACCCTCTTACACTTCTCAATTTTTAAAAATGTTTATCTACCCAACATGTACAGGGACAATCCAGGACCAGCAGCAGTGGGATGCATTTCCTGCTAAGATTTTAGCATCAGCCTGGTGAGTGATATTGTGAGTGTCAGGCAGGAGGAAGATGCTCCCCTGGCTGATGCCCCGCAGGCAGCGAGGTATCCCATGTGGTGAGAGGCAGATAGCAGCAAGGCAAGATGCTCCTGCAGGGCAGGAGGAAGAAAATACTTCTTATGCAGGAAAACCTGCAACCTCTCAATCCAAATAATTGTGCCCCAGAGACGTCTGTAATGAGTAATACACAGTTCCTCACATGGAACACAGAAATAATAAAAATCAAATATTGTACAGATATTCTAGTTAATTTTTGTGAAGTTGAGAATTTTTGTAAGGTGTCTAAGGGACAAAAGCCTGTAGTCCCCTCTTCAGGTTTCCTCACAGTGATATGCTTGAGTGGCATCGATGCTAAAAAAACTCCAAACAAAAACATTTAGCCATGTGAACAGGGTGTACTTTTAAAGAAAGAGTAAAAGCAACTGAATTAGCACTACAAGTAAAATATTTGCCTGTAATGTTTATTTTCTACATTGTCAGACTTGTTGATGCTTTAAGGGGTTAGAAATGGTAACATGTATCTTGAATCTCTCTGAATTGGCTTGTTAGCCATGGTAATCTCACAAGAGATCTGAACCCTCTCAATTCCTTATCATCTGCAGGAGTTTCATTTTCTTTCTAATTTCCCCTTCAGCTGTTGTTCTCTGTTTCTGGCTTGCCTACAATTAAAAAAAAAAAAAAAGTTTTTAGAACTCCCTCTTTGCTAATCCCTTTCTTTTCCAGTGTTTCCCTTTGGGGCAATTCTTAATCTCCCAGAAGCATCAAGGCATTCAAGTTACTGTTGGTTTAGTGGCCAGTCTGGATAAGAGAGCATTCTTTAGCACATGTTCTTGTATCTTTGTTTTCCCCCTTCATCCAGTAGGATTGCAGATTTCTAGAAAGCTTTGGAGTTGAGGCTGCAGATGTGTTCAGCTGGTAGTCTATGCCACCCACCGTCCTTCCTTATTTCCTTGCCAATTTCCAGCGCTTTCCAGATTTTCTTAATGATATTCAGTTCACCTTACTCAGCCTAAAGTGAGTAGTAGAGGGATGTATTAATTTAACCTAGAAACTTGATCTGTGAGTTATCTCAGATCTATCAGCCTAGGTGCTTGTTGGGACTTGGATCCGAGTCGCAGGAATGAAAATTTCTTGCCAGAAGTTTAAACTGCAGTCTCTAGGCATAGCTAGCATTGTCAAAATGTGAAAGAATTAAGTTGTCTCATTACTCTTCACTTTGCAGGGGTAAGAAGTGTGTCAGCACCTTCCCACAATGAGTAGAAGTATTTAAGATTAGGTATATTTTTTTTCTTATTACTTAAACTTAATCTTTTCCCCAGGTGCTTATTATTTTTTGTCGTCTTTGCCTGTTTAAGACTCCCACTGAAATAAATAGGAAGCCGTGCTGTGCATCTGGGGACAGTGCTTGGCCCTTTGGAAATGTTTTGCTGTAGGCTCTCCACTTCTGTGGTACAAGTCTCATAATTCGAAATACCTAATCTGCATTTTAAACCATAAGAGAAGTGAAAAAAAAAAAAAAAAAAAAGGAAGACTTGACTATGAAGATTTTTTCATCTGTATGGAAAGTGTGGTTCTCCCGTTAACATTGTTAATGCAGTTAATAAGGAGAGAACATGGCTGAAATAAAGATATGCATCAGTAAAATGCAAAATAACGGCATCAAGGTAATAAAAAAAAACTTCACTTAGATATAGTTTATTTTTAAAATTAAGGCATTGAAGTTTTTTTAAAATTATGATTTGTATTTTGACACAATTATATACATGGTACCAGCATTTCAATTAAGACAATGTTTCCTGAAACAAAACACACCATTTATACAGGCTATTGAGAACTCAGCGCTCAAATTATTCTGACTTCAGTGGTATGAATTTCGCATATAAGCAGAGCCTTTAACATAAAATGACTGCAGCACCGGCATCATCTTTCATCTCTTTTCCTTCCCTTGTCTCACACTTACTCCTTCGTTTTGAAAAGGTCATATCTGTTAGTGTAAATGGTCTTGTACACTGGTACCAATAATAATAGAAGGGAAAGGCAAAGGAATGTTTATTATGGAAAATTATCAATACTTGTTGGCTTGTCTTATATTTCAATTATTATTAATTAAATTAACAAATCCTTCAACTGCTGAGAGTAATAGAAAACTGAGATTATACTCATTTGCAATTAAAATTAGGCAGCGTGACCACTTAAAAAGCATCCTACCCTGCTCCCCCACCCCTGGGACCTCTTTCCAACTTCAGTTTGCCCCTCCCTACAGAAATGTGGTCTGAACCCTGATCAGTTATGCAGCCTGGGTGATCCACTCGCACTGTAAGAAAAAACCCAACAAAAACCACACCACAAAACACCTAGCCAAAACAAGGGAGGAGCAGCGAAGATGAAAGCCAAACTATTTTTCACCCTCTCCCCCCCCTTTTTTTGTGTGTGTGTGTGGTGATGCTCATTTATGCCATTTGAAAAGACAGCCTTGGTCTTTTTAAACTTGATTTGTAGTTGGACAATCAGATTTTACCAGTGCAACAGGATATGAGAAGACAAATTGAAGGATAGAACCTATGATATTTTTTACTCCCACTTTTGGGAGGAAATGAGAGATTTTTATGGCCCTTTTTATTTAAGGAGAAAAATAGAACCCAGGTTGGACTTGATGTTGTAAGTATTCCCTTGCTTATAGTTTTAAGGTATTATCAGTTTTTATAGGTGGATTTAATTTCCATAGAGTAAAATCGGTGCTAATTTCAACATGTGGCAGGCTACTGTAATGTTATTTCTTTTGCTGTTTTACAATTTCTTTTTCTGTTCTACTGCTTGATTACTTCTATTGTAAATCCACAAAACAGCTGGCATAATGCACAGATTAAAATTACACTTTTACAAGAATGATGAAGTGTTAAACTACTTTTACTCTGACATTCTGGGCAGCTAGATTTTAATTATTTGACTAAAGTTGTTAATTCAGCTCAATAAAAGCCATATCCACATGATAGATGTAGATGTCAAAATGCCACAAAGGGTTCCCTGGCTTTGATTAGAGGTGTTACTATGATGTTAAACCCAGATTACAAGAGCATCTTAAATTCTATTGATTCTGTCATCCTTCTTTCTAATGTGCTGTTCAAAATCAATGTTTGAAAAAAAAAAAGAGAAAAAGGCGAAGAATGACACTATATTTCCCCCGTAGACCCGGTGGTTTCTCTGTAAGATACCAAGAGACAGTCCCCACGTCTTTCAGTCAAAAAAGGACTCGATGAAACAGGGATTTAGTCAGACTCGGCTGTCTTGCTTTAAGTTTCATTTTGTTATACATGCTTCACCCATCTTGGGACATTGTGTCGGAGCATGTACTTTGGGGATGCAGCTGTCAAGCATTATTCCAGATAAACAGAGCCCCAGTTACATCCTATCAGAGAAACTGTCCAGAAAATCAGATACTGCTTCTTTTGGGGTTAGCTTGACTTTTGCTTACATGCGGCACAAAAGAGCTTACAGAGAGGTAACACAGTCCTTGGCACGTTTTGACTAGTTGCAAATTCATGAATACTCTGTATTCTGTCTTTGTTTAAGGCTTGGTCCTTATGACCCCAAGCGTTCAGTTATTCCCTTCCCTTTCCATTACCTTGCTCTTCTTTTCTCATGGTGATAACAATGGTAATTCTCCTATGCAAATGACACAATTCTTAATGGCAATATTCTTTAAGAAGACTCTGTATCACTTGTATCATTTTAGGCATAAGAAGAAAGAAAAAGGCTATCAGTGTTTAGGGAGTAACCCCGTAGAGGACAGGTCATACAAAGTGGTCGAATCTTTTCCTTTGAGTGTGACTTCCAGTGTGTTTTGTTTGAACCTTAAGGGCATAGCCTTCTTAGAAGTAATAGTTTAAGTAACAGCTTATAGTATAAATACACATATCAATTTTTAACATTTGAAAGTAGAAGTGCAGTTAGAAAATGCGATGTCTACTGTATTGAGCAGAACATTTTACTTTTAACATACATGATTGTAATCTTAAAATTCTGCATCCTGTACAGAAGAATAAAAATTGGAACCAAATCATATTCCATTCACATTATCCTGCTTAAAAGTAAAACTTTTACAATGCAATTCCTAACAAGCAAATATTAAAATCAGCATGCTTAACTTTTTAAAATTTCTTTTATGTAGGAATTCTGCAGAAACATAGTGTAAATGTTATGTATTCTTGCATTTACTGCATTTCAAATTTGATGCCTCAAATGGAAGGCTTAAATAGGAATTAAGACAAAATGATTTAAATTTTTTTTCTTCCATTAAAGTAGTTGCTGGGAAAGAGGGAATAGTCTGAAAATACCATCTTGTAATCATGAATTAGAATGAGTTATGCCAAGTAGCTGTGGAGGCCATTTAGTATTTCAGAAACACAGCAGGGGAGCTTTTTTAAAAGACATAATTAAAAACAACGGATGATATAGGCTGTTATGGATCTTAGGTCCCAGGCTTCCAGAATAATTTAAGTTCCTCTAAAATACCTCTTGCTGTTGTTGCTTATTAGCATTTGTGCGCTATTTCCCTTTAGTCAATACATTAAAATGGGAAGATTTCAGTAGGTTGCAACTGTGTTGGTCACTTCCATAATGTTGTGGTCAAATATTGTTTGGTTGGTTTTAGATAATAGACCTTTTGAGAGAATATTTGTGTAATATTGATGGGTTTGGCTGGTTTGAAAACATTACCTTAACTAGGAGAAAGATCATTTTGTACCAGTGTAGGTGAAGTTACTTCTGTTGTTATAAATGACAAAGTTGTTCAACTGCCTAATGGTCACTATTTTTCTTCACTAGTTACCAAACGATAGTGAATTGTTTACAATCAGCTCTCTACTGCTTTAGGCACAGAGCACCATGCTTTAAAACAATTCTGCATAGCTACACATGGATGTATCTTAAATTTCATTGTAGTATCAGCAGTTTTTACTAGGGACTGCAGTATTTGGAGGAAAATTTCTTTGCCACTAACAGTGAAGAGTAATGTGCATCTTTGAAAAATAGAGAACGTAAAAACATGCATAACATTTTCAATACTATACCAATTTTTCTGAAAAATGCTAAATGGGATTTTGTATTGAAACCTTCTTTCCTTATTGCAGTGTTGATCTGTAGTGATTATATACTGTCCTCTAAATTCCAGTGACATATTCACCACTGTAGATGTGGGTCAGTAATGCTGTGACACCGGCCATTGGCGTCTTTAAACAGGATATTGTCTAATACAGTTTATAGCTTCATTCCCTGTACCATTAAATAAATAAAGCATTCAGTATGTGCATCAGTGCCATCAAGCATGAATACCCTGGTGGACTGGGAATTAAATGCCAAGTGAGGGTCAGAAGCAACAAAGGCTGAATAACACTCAGCAAATGTATACATATTAGGTAAGGAACAGTGCCCCTGATGCAGAAGAAATTGAATAAGCACCTTGCAATGTCTAGATGGAGCATAAAGGATTCTTTTGTTTGCCTGAGCTGCCATCATTGACCCAAGTAGAATATTCCATTATTGAATGAACCAAACAATGGTTTATTACAGGTAGAAGGAAATCTTGGGATCCCAAATTCTTCAGTGCTAATTATACAATTAGGCCTGATCATTGTACAATCTGTAGCCCCTCAGGCCACGTGGACTGGTAAAATATATTTTGCAGTATGTTCCCTTAGCAGGCAAAAAATACCACAGTTTAGCAAGGTTTTCTGTCTGTCTTAAAACACAATTATAACTTTACATTCTTAGAAATAAGGAATAACTTTGTGCTTATTGTGTGAGTTTCCTTGTTTCTAGTAGTTTAGTTTTGGCTCTGTGAAATACTCTGCTTTTTTCAAATAAGAAATGTATATGTAGGTGACAGTATTGCATTCTGGTTGACCAGCATGAAGTTACTGCTGAAGCAGCTTTTCCTCATCTAATTTAAACAGTTTTTCTGAAAATATCAATTATGTTTTATGATCTAATATAAATGTAAAACAATGTGTCTAGCAAAAGTTCCCAGAGGCTGAATATAGTTGTTTCTTTCTTGGGTTATGTTTGAACAGTTCCCATAAAGAGACATATTTTTGTAAATACTTAAATTGGTTATTCTTCATGATTATAGTTTGGCTTCTTTCATATTACCCTGTAGTGTACAAATATCCTAGAAATATTATTTTTGTTATTAAGATTTAACAGGACCAAATGCTTAAAAGAGTTACCTTCTTTGCTTTGCTTGCCTAAAGTATGAATAATGAGCTTTTTGGCTGATCTAATATAGGTCATTTTATTATAGCATTAAAGTATCCTGTGTAAGCAACTGAAATGAAAAGGCAAAAATTGTATTACGAAACCTTTGTTAAAACAGAAGGGCAAAAATTAAATAGGTGACTTCCTGGTAAGCTGAATCGAGGGATAATTATTGCTTTGGATGTAGTAACCTGGAATGCTGGAGTACTGATAAGTGACTGTGTGCCTGTAAAAATTTTTTTCTTCAGTCTTCATATATAAAAATTAAATTGGTTGTAACCCTGTCAGTGAGTTGGAAGAATAATTGCCAATAGTTAGAAGGAAAAAGTGTGGTTATGACAGAATTTTCCACTCAGTTACTTAAATGTGTTCTGAACAAAGACATTCAGCAGCCAAAAAAGACTGTGAATTGCCTGAAATGATGGGAATTAAATAATGAAAATTAAATGAAGTTTGTTTTGGAAATAAAAATGGAAAAAAATCAATAATGCATCAAACTGTCATAAGAGGCTATTCAGTTTCTTGCATAGTTTTAGTAATTTATCTCCAGAACTAAACTGGTGGATGTGCTGATATATGATACTACACACTTACCAAATTCTGTAATTTAATCCATACTGTAACTCAATAGCCTTTTGCCTAAGATGTTGTAATCTTTTTAGGATGTGCTTATCCATGAAAGTAGAGCCTACCAGCCTCTGTGACACTATATGTGAGTGCAGAATTCAGTGACCATCTAAGTAGTCTGATGCCCTTCTCGTTAGGTAGTTTAACAGATCTGATTTTGTAAGGTTTTGTTTCCTCAAAAAAACCAACCCTGAAATTAAGTTAAGGTAAACTAATAAAATTAAAACGTCATGGTAGCTGCTTCATTCCTGCAGGTGAGAGATTTCAGGCCAGATCCTCATTAAATGAGAACACGTTTAATTGTGATGACTTCACTAGCCATGAATTCAGTGCTAGCTTTCTCTTATTAAGATTTGTTTTTATGACTTCGTGCAAATATCTTTTGTTTTCCTGAGAGTCTGAAAATATACATATAAACCCTAGAACTGACAAGCATTTAGTGCCTACACTAATTCCTACCTCTGTTTATATGCTCAGAGCTATAAGAAACGTAAACAGGTATAATGCTGGGTACTTTAAGGCTTTCCTGTAATCTCTTTTAATGCTCTTTATTTGTGAATTGGATAACAGCACAGAAAAGGTCGAGCCATTGTCTTTTGATTATGCAGTAGCACTGTGTCTTTGGTCAGAGTTACAGTAGGCTTGCATCTGGCCATACGGAAAATGTATTTAATGTTCATCAGTCTCATAGCAGTTTTGAAAGTTTGATTCAGGTGTGTAAACCCAGTTATTTGTGTGGTAGTAATGAGAAGTGGGTGTTGTTTAAAATTCTAATAAAACAAGACTTGCATATGATTAGGACTGCTCACTGCCTAACAAGGGTTGTAAAGTGAACAGCTGCAGAGCAGGAAAAAAAAATCATGTCCTTCATATTCTCTCCCATTTTCATGGAATAACTGGAATACTGGAACTACAATAACTGAAGTAACTGGAATACAGATGCTTTCACATTTGAAAGTAAATTCAGAGAAACTAGATAATGAGGTTTTACTATTTTGAATCCAATGAATAGTTTAAAAAATAGCTTTAAAAAGGTAACAGTAAGAATAAGCAACAAATTATCACTAGGCTGGATGTAAATGCAGATTTCATGTAAGATAGTTTTTTACTCTGTGAAGTCCTTACCTTTATGGAAGAAGTTATGCAGATGTAACATCTTTTGTGGGAGAAAAACATCAGGGTGAGGTTCTGGACATGTCCCCCCTCCAGCATCTCCAGAGTCCAGCGCCTCACGTGGCTGGACTCTCTGAAGAGAGAGTGTAAAATGGATTTTTAGGCTCTAAAATTGTAGGTCAATAATACTAAAATATGTTCTGCCTTCAGTTAGAAAGACATTGTCCTCTTAATTTTCAACCTCTTCAATCCAATCTATGTGTAAAAGAAGATTTTTTGAGCATTTTCATGGAGCTAATACCGATAAATAAAAAAGCCTAATTTGTGTGGATTCTCAACAGCACACAATTTGACCCTATTAGGTTCCTCAAACCCCTTTATCTATCTACATCCATTTTTACTGGAACTTGTTAATTTGTAAAATGATAATTAAGATTTTGTCAATTAATATTTTTTTTTAATTCTAATAAGTGTGTTGTACCACTATAATGAACATGTTCAATTTGTGCCTGTATGGCACAATTTTGTCTCAGGCATCCTATAATCTCTGCTTCATTATCCAAACAAGATTTCAGCTTCCTTTTCAAGTACATCCTCATGATTAATTGGGCTATTAGCTAGAAGGTACCTCATGCAACTGAAAGGGTAATGTAGCACTGATGTTTTGGGATGTGTGTGGTGTCATCCAGAGACCAGAAGAGGCACCCTCAGGATTATGTCTATGACAGATTTGAGATACCATGTTCGTGCTTTAATAAGCAATTGGAATGGGTAATCTAGTAATGTGTCATTTTAAGTAGTGAGAAGTAATTTCTAGAAAATAAACTGAGATCTTACAAAACAACTGCATGCAGGCGCTTGTGGATTCTCACTGTAGGTCTGGAGCCAGGAGTTGAGGCAATCCTGTTTGTAGAAGTCTGTTTCTACCGAGAAAACAGACTGAAGTATAAAATTAAACTTGTGACTAAGCTGTCTAAAAGTAGTGTTGTCTCTTAAGATTGATAGCCTCTGTCTAAATTCACATTTCTTGTGGAAAATAACGTAGAATAACAATAATTTTCTCTTTCATATGTTTCCCTATTTTGGCAATAATTGCAATGCCCATGCATGCATTTTTGAAAACAAACAACACTGCAGTGTATCAAAAAATATTTGTGAGCCAGTGATTGGTACCTCTTAAAATACTAATAATGTTTGAATTGCTTAGCTGTAGCTAAAAACTATACCAAAATATTTATGTTAAATAATGAAGGAGGGGTAATTCTGATGTTCTTTAGTTATTTTCTTTTGGTGGGTTTTTTTTTTTTTTTTTTTTGGGGGTTTTTTTTTTTTTTTTTTTTGGGGGTTTTTTTTTTTTTTTTTTTTGGGGGTTTTTTTTTTTTTTTTTTTTGGGGGTTTTTTTTTTTTTTTTTTTTGGGGGTTTTTTTTTTTTTTTTTTTTGGGGGTTTTTTTTTTTTTTTTTTTTGGGGGTTTTTTTTTTTTTTTTTTTTGGGGGTTTTTTTTTTTTTTTTTTTAATCTTTATTTGTAGGAATGGTGTGCTCTACCATTCCACTGAAAGATCCTTAATCTGATAATTAAACAAAAAAGTTCTGAGGCTGTCCAACAGTCACGCCCCAAGAAGTAACCTTTTCAAGTCCTGGACATAGCTGGCTGTTTGGATTATTTGTCCCGCACAGAAGTTCAGAGACGTGTGTTACACATCCCTGTGTCACAGCATGTATCCTGGGTGGACTTCAAATTCCAGAACAGGTCAGAAGGAGCTGTTTTTTGTGTTTAAAGGACAGTGAGTGTTCCTCATTGCTTTAAAACGTGCTGCTTAAACATGTACAGCTCCTTGTGGCTTTGTCTTGTGTTCTGCTTGCCTCCGCCTTCCCTTGCTGTGTTTATGAGGAGAGTTACTACTGAGCTTCTCCCTCCCATAGGTACTTACACATAAATCACCACTTCACCTTCTGCTGGATTGATTTTGTACCCCATGTAATGGAAATTCATAGCTTCTCAGCCATTTCTTTAATGTTGTAATAGACATTTCGCCTCAGAGGAGCTGGAGGCTTCACACACTGATGCTCTCCACCTCGGGCCCCTGCCCGGTGACCCGCAGCAGCCTGCGAGCTCTGCCATTGCCCTGGGGCCTCGGGCCCCGCCAGCCTTCCAGCAGGGGACAGTTCTGAAACTCTGTACCCCCTCGTTCCAAACCCCAACTCCTGGCTTGGTATATTCAGCCTCCTCTGATCAGAAACTTCACTGCGGATCCAAAAAAACTTCTTGGAAAAATTTATTTAAAAAATTAAAAACAAAAACCACCAGTAAAATTTACGATAAGTAAATTGCCCCAGCCCCCTCTGCATACCCGGTCCCATTTTTCTCAGTGCAGCAATGTAGTATTTCAGTGGGTCTGGTGTGGTCTTCCAAGTGCAGAAAAAGGTTTCCTTTGATGTTTGCTGCACAGTTTTATTTGTCTTGGTTCATATAGTAACTTCAACAGCTGCCAGAGTATCCTACGGCATAAAACTTGAGTGTGCCCAGAGCTGCCCAAGTGTGTAACTACTCAATGTTACGTTGTGCTTCCTCACCCTCCCTCAACCTTGAAGAAAAGCAGTATAGTATTTTATAAGCTAATTGTGCTTGATCTTGCCGAACTGTAAAACAATAAAATATAAACACTGATTTTGAAATCTGAGCTAAAGAACAAGCAGTTTAAATACTGACTGATTTTGAAACCCGAGCTGAAGAACAGTTTTGCCCAGGCACGCAACCTGGAGTGCCGCATTAATTCACCCGATCTGTTCCCGACTGTTCCCTCCTGAGGTGTCGGGGGCTCTTGTCTGTGTCATGCCAGCTGGTGAGGTACACTTGTTGGGTTGAGGATGGCGCTCGGCCAACCTGCATCGCTTCCAAACATGTTGAAGTGACTAAAATTTAGATTTGAAGTATTTAGTTACTCCAAGTCAGCTCTTCAAGATTTTGTTTTTCCCGTCCCCAGTGGCACCCCCTTTGTTTTTTTGTGCTAGAAGACGCAAAAATTATGGACTGCTGCTTTGAGACTTGAGCAGAAGTTTCTGATGAACACCAGATGAAGAAAAAAATCCTCTCTTGTAAATGTTTATGTTACAGTTAAGAAATAATTTCTTCCTAAGCACCTACAATTTTAGATTATAGAGTCTACTTACAGTTAGGGGATTTTTGACTTTTTGGTACTTATTTTTGCTTTTGTTTTGACTCTTGGGCTCTCATTAGTTTGTCAGATGCCTTGCCCTGAAAGTGTGTGTTGCCTTCCTGGAAATATAATCTAGTCATATAAAAATGACTGTATGGATCATTTGAGATACTCTATTCAGTGCATTTTTAGTTCTCATCTCTTTTCTTTGGCATATATATGTATACAACTGATCTTCGCTGTTGTTTTTTTTTTTCCAGTATCAGTTTTTATCAGTAAGTAATTGCTAATTCTGGAAGCAGTCATCTTTAGACATTTGCAATATTGGCATTGGGGCTTTGGAAATTAGACATTTGGTCTTGGTCTTGCTTAGCATTAGGTATGTAGTCCCACACTCTTAAGGTCACTGTGCTCCTTGTACCTTTGGTGGTACCCCCAAGCAGGACCTGAAGTCGCTGGTGGTCTGACCTGGGGTTGCTCACTGCTAGCCAGTAGGAAATGTGTTCTTCTAGCACTTTTCGGAGTTAGCATTCAGGACTACTTGCAGATATCTCCTTCCACCTGAGATTTGTAAGTCAACACTTGTTCCTGCATTTAGCATCTTTCAAAGGTAAACCTTCCAGGAGTGGTTCTGTTCTTGCTGCTAGTGCCATCTCCTACCTTTTGCATAAAATTACTCCTATGTAGGCGCACTCTCACGAGGACCTGGAGACTTAGAATGTGTCTTTTGTGCTTGACAGGGGTTGAACGGATATCTCCTCTGAGACCATCCCAAGCTCCAGGCTAAAGGGGTCTGCTCTGCCCCTCCTGCCAATAATTTGCTTGGGGAAGGTACAAGAAACCCTGCAAGATGCTGTTCTAGAATAGCCTGATGCTGATGTTACATATGTGTCCTCCAACCTTGATCAAGTATAAATTGTCTTACAGCATGAAGGCGTGCTGTCAGTGATCTCAAAGGAGAGTAAAAGCTTCTAACTAGGTCACTCTGCTCCTGGTCATGCTCCTGATGCGATGCAGCAGTCTGTCGGTGCTCAGTTCTAGGCCAAGTTACAGCTGTAGTTGTAGCTAGAATTATTTGTTCCGTCCTAAAATGAATGAATCCTCAACTGCCTTTGGGTTACAATTTTATAATAGGTCTCTGGAACAACCTGGTATTGAGAACTCACAATGATATTAGTGTGTTACCTAGGAAATGCTAATTAATCGACACATATCATTTCCACAAAAAGCAAATGCTGAGTGCTTTATTAACCTTTTGTGTGAGGGAGGTGGAGAGAAAATGTAGGCCTCACCATTAACCTACCCTCCCAGAGAGATGGGCAGAGAAGAGGTGGAATTGCAGAGTTTATTATTTCTCCCCAGTAAGTGCCAGTGCCATACACAGAGTTTATTATCAACTTCTGCCCACAGGGAAGTAGAAGAAAGGAGGGAAAAAAAAAAAAGTCATTAGTGTCTGCTTAGCAGTAGTGATGTCAGGAGTCAGAGCTGGGTTTATTAATTCCCCAGTGCCTGGGAAGGGAGGAAGGCAGCAGGTGAAGGGCAGGGGGAGGCCAGGGAGGGACGGGCAGGCACACCGCACCGGCGGCTGTGCCACTTGCAGGTACTGTGGTTCCCCTGCAGGCACTTCTTGATTTGCATTTAATAAGCCGTATTCAAGCACTACCGGTTTTTTCTTCCCTCTCTAAGAAAAAGGAATGGTGAAATCATCAATTTCATCTGGAACAAAAGTCTGGGAGGTGCTAAACTAGTATTAGGTATGAGTGCTGTCCTCTGCAGGCATAGAAATAGTTTGGCATTTGTTGTTAATTTCCATTCATCTTGCTTATTCCACTTCTGTGACAAGTTTGTTAAAAGTTATCTACTAACAGTGAAAGTGGAAAAATCTTTCTTTTCCTTTTTTTCCTTTTTTTTTTTTACCTCTCCTCTCCCTACATTTTTGGATGTAAGCAGATGAGATTTAGATGGTTTTAAAATTTTGCATGAGCTACTTACTGAAGCCAAACAATTAAGTTTTTCATTCCAGAAAAAGCTGTGCTTTTTTAATATGTCCATTTGTAATGTAAACAAATTTGATCTTTTAAATGGCAATAATCCATAAGATTTGAAAAGGTGCATGTTTAGTTGAATTCCTGTCTGGTTTTTCCCCCAAAAAAGGTCCAACATAAGTGAAAGTAAGGTCTGATACTCATTTAATTAAATAAGATGTATTTACCTTTCATAGTATAACAAAAGAGGAAGAATGTAAAAATATCAACTGAAATATCATTGAGGTAGATATATGTACAAACTGGCAAAGGGAAATGCAAATTCAATTTAAAATCTGTTTATTGATATGTTTGATTATCAGTCACTAGGCTATCCTTTCTTTAGTAATAAAAATACAGACATAAGTAAAGATAAATTGATTCTCTAAATATAGGCTTCTTTTTGCCAATCTAAATAATCAAACTCTGATTTAAAAAACAATTTAAGTGATTCTATATAGTTTGATTTACACTCATCCATTCTGTTTCCAGAGGTGTGGATGGCGGTGGCTCTGCATGCCACTCATTCTTTGCTCATGCAGTTATTCCTTGGCTTAGCATTTAATTGTTATTGCATCAACAGACTCTTCTCATCTTCAGTATGTAAACAAGCACAAATGATATTGCGTATCATATCTAGGAGCACTGTGTGGCAATAGAAACCAAAGACCTCTCTGAGCTTTACCCAAGGTTTCCACCACCATGAACCTGTAAAGCAGAAGAGCTTCTGTCCATCCTGAGAGTCTGAGGGATTTCTTGGACAATCCAGTCTCACTGCTTCCAAAGGAATTTCTGAGTAATGCTTGTCACCAGAAGGGATCTCTTTTATCTCGGTTGCTGCCACTGCAGCTCGGTGGAGGAGTTCTGTATTCCTGTCAAGTGCCCTTGGGAATTTGCTAAGCACCGTGCAAGTGACCTAAATCTCTCCTTTTATCATACAATTAACATCATAATTTAGGCATGGAACATGCCTCATTGTTTGGCAGTTATCTTGAATTCACCTTTTAACACCTAAAGCTAAAAAAGACCAGAGAATGTATTTACCATCAGACCGCACATTTAGAGTATGGAAATAAAATGAAAACGCTGCTTGTGTCTACCTCCAAAGGGTTTCTTTTGTCTGTCTCAAGCTGGTGGGGTTTTAGTGCAGCCCCGTGATGGGACATCAACCTCGCACACAGACGCACAGTCCTAAGGTTTCCCTTCGTGGAGGAAGGACCCGTATTTGAGGACTGGTACTCAGACTGGGGGATGCCATTCAAATTCACATTCCCTTCCCCTCTCCAGATTTCTGTGAGTGTAACTTAATTAGTAAGTTGATCTTAACCTTTTCCTGCTGCTGCTTAATTTTTAGAAATGCTAACAACCTTTGGGAATGGTTAGGTGGAGCTATTCCTGTCTAGACAGTAAATACAGCTTAATGACTGTCCTGGTCTTTAAACAATCTTTAACTGGTTGTGCAGTGCATGCTTCCTTATGCTTAGTAGTGCAGGGGGCACCTTCAGCTTCCTGACCTCTTTTCACAAAGAAAAATCCCCTTCATCTAAACAAATATGTGTATTTATTGTCAACCAGACCTTACCCAAACCTTTAAATGCGAATTGTGCATGTCAGTTTTCACTAATGCTCGACTGAGGCCAGACCAGGTATCAAACAAACCCTCTCAGGATGTAATGGATTTGTGGGGACTGACCCCAGCTTCATCTTTCAGGGATGCTGGAACACCGTATTTTGCTTTCTCTACCTGCTTTCCAAAATGTGGGAGCTAATTTAGCATAATCTGCAGAGACTGGGGAGTTATTACTGACCTCTCTGTTTGCTTTCAAAAGGCACCTTTCTTTATAGAAGTTTGAAGCCAGACATCAAAGTATTAATTTTGACGGACACTGAATTTCACAGAAATTCTGAGGGAGTTGTCAAAATGTGAAAGCAAACATCACAGAGGAAAAGCAACCAAATGCTGGTTTTAGTTACTTTAATCTATTCTGGTTTTGTATAAACACATTTGTGATGTTGCTTACTTCTGGCTGTGTACTCTTTTGGGCATGAAGTCGTCCTTGATTCCTGTCTCAGGCAGTGTTTCTTCTCACTTCATCAAGAATTGGTCCTGATTGACAACAGAGATTTATGTTTTTAAACTGGCTGTTAGGAATAGTCACAGTGCCACAAAGAAAAATAGGAGACATATGTCCCTAGAAGTGTGTAGTGAATGTAATCTATTCAGAGTAGTAGTTTCCAGTGGGCTAGCAGCAGGGAAACTTAAACACATGCATCTAAGGATTGAAGAGTCAGTCTTCGTCTGCTTATCCTGAAAATGTGTGCTTTTTTTAAAAAAAAAAAAAAAATCATGGATAGAAGTCTTTCATAATGTATTGTGGATTTTACTCAAACCTTTGCAAATGAACTTCTGTAACTTGCTTTGCTGAGATGGTCGTGTCTGTGACTGTCTGTGCTAACATTCAAGATTAAGGTGGCTAGGTTTATGTGTAAAACTTACTTTGTTCGTATTTTAATCTACATTAAAAAATAAGTGCTGTACTTATTCATGTTCTATTACAGCTCACACAAAGAAAACAAGAAAGTTAAGACTCAAGGTCTATTCTATAATTCAGGGTTTTTACTGAAATTTGAAGGCAATTTAAACCACCTACTTATTTCAAAGGTAGTATCGATAGACCACCTGCTGTTGACATGCACTAAGAAAGATGGAAGGATGTAAATGAGTTTTAGTGATTTGCCTGCCTTTGAATACAAATGAGGCTAACAACCTCTAGTCCTGCACTCTGGCAGTCAACTACCCGAATGTTTTCAGCGTGCTTTATTGGAAAGTGAGTGTTGTCATAATGAATTATCATTAGACTTTGTTGGTGGTGGTGACTGCTTGTTAGCAGTGGATAATTCAAGTGTAATTCAGTTAGAATATTTCAGGTATGTCACTAACTATGTATTTTGCAATCGTCATTTGACAAGGAAGATTACTTCCAGCTGAAACTTGGGACGACTTCTCTTACTGCACGTAGGTGGCTGTTGAAGGATTTGTGGTGGAGAGTGAGATTTAAGCTGAATTAGCTGAAAGAGGGAAGAGAGTAGAAGGCTGCCTATCCTGTGGTCACAAATGTAATTTTCCAAGATCAGTGATCATTTTCAGTCTGTCCAGGGGAGACGTGTGTACTTCTCTAATGGTCATCTGTGCTTTTCTGTTGAGAACACCAGGAGACTCGGAAATTAAATCACAGATTACAGAAATGTCTGTAAGTTTTTCTTTTAATGCGGATGCAGAAGTCTTTGTGATGAAGACATTATTTCTTCCACTGGCCTAACAAAAAGCTAGGAAGCAAACGATTAAGAGCAGGAAGAGCTCAGTCACTTTTTGGGCTGATGAGATAAAAATCTGAACAATGGGACTGCCCCTTCGGAATAGTACAGTTGGCTGCTGGCGGGGTTTTTGGACTGATTTCCATTCATTGTTTTCAGTGACCCTCCTTGAAGAGCCTGAAAAACATTTTTAAGTTAGCACCTCTTCTTCCTTCACTTGTAAATTTTGAAAGCGCTCCACTGTGATTCATCTGTGGTTGCAGACTGCCACTGGCTGTCTCCTCCCATAGCATCAGCCATCCCTTTGAATATTTGCCATCTATTCCTTGTTTATGCATGGCTTCAAAAGCAACAGTTGTCATAAAGAAACAGGCTATCCTAAATGACAGCTTTCACTGTCTTTAAGATCATAAGTCAAAATGGAAAATGAAGGTTCGGGGATGATTTGATAGCACCAGATACTATCCTAATGTCTTAGTATACTGCTTTTACAGTTTAATTCAACACTGTGAAACTTCCAAGTCAAAGAAATGTCTGCTTGTCCTTAAATGGGCAGCTATCATTGCAGTAATTTGCTTATGAGACGCTTTCTTTCTGGAAGACTAGTCTGTCTCGGTTCCTATCAAAAATAAATCAATTTCCTGTGGAAACTGGCATAAATCTTTCAGATTGTTTCTTTGTGTTTTTGTAGCGTTTGTCAGAGTTGCTGTTAGCTATAGCTGGGTATTGTTTCCTGATGAATTGTAGCAGTGGATGAACAAAACAATATTAATCTGTTTTTGTTAATCCTGTTTTGTAATTAAATACATCTTTCATATAAATTCTGTTAAGATTTGAATGGAAGGGGATTTATGGAAACATGACTTGCTTTTTATAAGATAGTTTTAGGATTATGAAATCAACACTGGGAAAAAGAAAAGTTTGACTTGCTCACGGAGCAAAAGATTTTCTCTTTGTTATTCTTGCTTTGCTGGTGCTATGAAAAAAAATATAATAAGAGCATTCAAGCTGAGTTGCCTGTGGTTTAACTCTAATTCTATGGACTGCACACTCTTTCTCCCCAAAATCCCCACAGCAAGTGACCTTGTCAAACAAAAGTGTGGAATAATGGGAGGCAGCCCAGGGACTGTGGCTCATTTACAAGCAGCTGTTTGCTACTGTCAGAACAAAGGCAAATCAAAGTTGCATTAACGGGGTATGACAGGCACAGTGAGCAACTCCCCAACAATGTTCATCCTCTCGTGTTGTTCTGGTTATAATATTGGTTTGCCTGAAGGAGAAAATGGTCATAAGGTCAAGTCAGACATGTATGTTTTCAAAAGCCTTTCAAAATTGCACACATTTTTCAGCTGATCAACTATTGATGTTTTTTAACAAAATTAGCATAACGGCAAATAAATACATATTTATGTATGTGCCTGGCTTTTTGTATGAGAATTAGAGCCACACAGAGAATTAACAATTATGTCTTCACAGCAAGATAAGTTCGTAGTGTCATCTGGCCTTCCCCTCTTGTCTGACTCAGCCAGTCCAAGAACTAAAGGAATCGTAGGTAATGTCACTTGAATTCCTCCTACATGGCATCCAAGCACATTTGGAGGATCACTTTATCTTCTGCATAGCTTTTGTAGTTTACTGATTGACTAAAACTTTTCTCTGCACCTTGCAAAATAGCACCAAATTATTTGACACTTTAGTAAAGAAGTAACATAAATGATATGCAACCTTCCTTTTAGAAATGTTCCCTGAATCCTGAGAAAAATGGTGAGCGAGGTCTACTTGATTTAGTTGAAGCCTGGTAATGTGTAGTCATTGGGAAAACTCAACACCAATAAAGAGCACAGGAAATTTTTCTGGAGTAGTGGAAGGTTTTAGGCAAAAAGGTCCAGAATCCAGAATATGAGTGGGCAGCAGTCCCTAAGCATGACTTAATGGGGTACGTAGCAGGTGAATTTTGAGCCATGTGACTGAGGCTGTTGCATAACTTCAGCCTGTACTGCTCAACACCAGTCTGTCACCCAAAATCATTACAAATCAGTTAGACTTGTGGAGAACACATCTGAAAAAGGCTTGGGAAGAAAGGAAATTCAAACAGAAAGGGCAGGAGAATTGCTGGACATGAACTTTATAACAAGGCACACCATAGGCAGCACATTTCTCAGTGTTTATTGTACCTCACATAGGGTGATAAAGGCTGAAGGCAGAGTCACTTTACCAGTCCCTGAAGTGCAGTATTCCCCGAGAAATACACAGTTTAAATTGCCTTACTGACATTATGAAATTTATAAATAAAAATAAGGAAAGTGGTAAGACTTACACATTTATTGGGCAAGTGGATATGACTACTACATCATTAATAACTGGTCAAAAAGATCTATTTGTTCCAAAAACCAGCTGAAAAACGGTCTTTTATATTTAACAAGTATTTTACAACTGATGTAAATTCCTGAATTGCTTGATTATTTTTTGATAGGAAGAGGGAGACTAGGAAGAGAAAGAAGAGAAAAATGCTTTTAAAGTTAAATCTACTGCATATTTAAGGCAACGGTGGAATAAATTTTGGTAATGGCATTTGACATCTGCTATATTTCACAACTCAAAATATGATAAACTCTTTTAGAATTTAACAATTTGAAGTGCAGTTACTTCATTTTCAGCCTAATTTGCAGTTTAGTTAGGTATGTTGAGAAGGTACAGATATGAATAATGCGGATAAAGGCTGATTTAGATACGGTCAGTTTATCTCCTAACCTTTAGAGATGGTGTGTTTGAATTCTAAACCTTTTAGGGTAAAACTTTCAAAAGTGCAGTGGCTTGCATGCATACAAAGTTGTACTGACAACATCTTTTAAAGTGCTAACATGAATGTGAATTTAATTTAATTTATTCTCACAAACTTGCAGTTCTAGCTGTATGTGTTACAGTATCATGTACAGGTGCCAGCCAAGATTACGGCTCCATTGAGCTCTACTCATCTAAAAAGTTCTATATTTATCAGCATGGAGAGCTTGTCGAGTTTCCTCTTTCACCGCCGTTATCAACTGTTTTGAAATATTCAGAACCTTAAGTGATATTGAAAACTTACCCAGTGTCCAAAGCACATTGTGTATTTTGAAGTGAGAAATAGAACTGTACTTGTAAAAGTGTGCTTGCATTTAGCTTAGCACTCAAAAATAGAAGACCACAATTTGCATAGGAAATTTGGTAATACTAATTTATTTCTTCGAAAGGTTCACATTTCTTGTACTGCTCTAGATGATACAGAACTACTGCCCAGCATGTGACATCACCTTATAGTCAGTATATTTAACAGTAATTAAAGAAATGGAGATTTTATTTTGTTGTGAATCAATCGGTTAAACTCACATGACAATATCCTAAATTCCTTTCAGTTAATGGTCCTACTCTTGCTGGGAAAGGAGGACATTTTGTGCATTACTTTGCTTGAATAGTACTAACAGTCTAGCAGATGGTCACTTTCCAACTGGTTTGCCTTGAAAAAAGAAATTAAAATATTATAGTGCCGGGGAGAGATGTTGTAATGTGTCCCTTTCAAATTAACAGGTCGTTTTTTCTACTATTTTATGATTGTAAAATAGCTCAATGTCACATAAAAGGTTAAAAGCTGGAGTAAATGGCATCATGGGAAATTTGAAATAAATAGGGTCTCATATGGTTTATGGCTCTATACTTGAACACACAAGGAATATATTTCTTTCTTTGAAAAGGCGTTCTGTAAGAGCTTGCCATGTTAATATGAATTGTGGTCACAATAGATTCTATTTAAAGTAGCTTGAATTCACAAGGTAACTTTTTTTTTTTTGTTTACTAAATTACTCTTTGTAAAGGCCACTTGTTCAAACTGTTTGCAAGCCTAAGAGAAAATGTGATGTTTTCAGAAAAAAATTGAAGCCACAGATTCCAGTTCATTGAATTATTCTGCTCGTGTCTTAGTGGTTACTTTTCATAAAGGACAGACCTTTAGAACTGATTAAGTTTTAGACTCCAAACTGTCAGGTATTTCATATTAGTGCCAAATTTGTTTTTCGTGGTAAAACTGCCTCCACTCTGATGTTCTGCAATGTCCTAGTTCCAGCAACCCTACTGAGCAAGACTTGAACAAATTTAGCTGCTCTCTCTGTCCCACTGGCTGGTTTATTGCGATGCAGGTGAAGAAAGGTGATGGGAAAGCCCTCATAAAGCTTCTCACTAGCTACCTGGGTGAGATAACCCTCATTTCTTCTTCTGATACACTGTCTCCTGTGGCTGTTACAGGGTTAGTGTCCAAAGACTAAGAGACGATATTTAAAACTGAACTGTAGAAATTGAAGGGTTTCTGATTTATAAGTCTATAAAATTGTTAAGACAATTGGAAATGTTTTGTCTTTCAAAATCATTAGCAGTGGTAACCTTTAAAATTATCTGTCCCATGCGGATAGGATGTTTTTTTATGTTGAATCTGATACCAAGACAATTTTCATTTTTGTTTTGAATGGGGGATTATGGGCTACATCTAATTCCACCAGGGACCAGTAGGAGAGCTGGGGAAGAAAAGAGCCGCTGGAACATTGTCCTGCACCCAGAGCTTGTTCCTCAACAGAAAGTTTGCGTAATTTTCACACAGGGGAATGCTGTGGTTTGCTATTTTGGAGTTTGTTTTCAGTCTCGTCCTGTTCTCCCAGAAGGAGGCCTATGGATAAATTGCCTATAAATGAGCATCACAGCCAGTTTGTTTCAAATTGCCTTTAATTTTTTATTTCTGTTTTGCTTCCAGTCATCTTTGCTTAATATAGTTGGTAATCTGTGAGGAAATACAGTACGCGTTGCCTGTATTTCCTAGTAGATGAATAGCTATGGTAACTGCAAAAAGAGGCTATTCAGATAGGTGATGAAGCCTGAAGATCTAATTTCCCTAAAAGCTAGCTTAGGCCAATTAAAATTAATAACCATTTCTCATAACTACTGCAGGAGAGAGTTGTGGATATTTCTGCATGACACTATACAGAGACATATTAAATTGCGTTAGAGCTCAAAACTGTTGGGAAACTGCTTATCTACAGTTCAGTGGTGCCACGCCCAAACTAATAAACCAAGATCTGGCACCAGTCGATGGTCAGCTCGGCGCTACCCTGCAGGACAGCTTTTGGCCAGTTTGAAGTACAGCTAGTGAGCTGAAGCTCACAGCAGCCAGGGAGGCAGCATGGCTCGCTGCTGGGCCACGCGGGCTAGCACAGACACAAAGAGATGGGATGCCCTTGGCTTCCACCACTACGGGACAAACTGCCTCCATTTCGGGTCATGCCATATGAGTAACAAGTTGGTTTGACATAAAGAACCAGTAATGCCTTGCAAAAACTCCCTGCATAATAGGTAATAGCACAGTTTATTGAAGTCCAGGGATTAGCGTTGTAGAGAATAAGAAGTTTGAAGGCTTTAGTTCAAAATTGCAGGAGTCTAAGCAAAAAAGCGAAGACAAAAGATGATGGATAGAGGCTGCTCAAACAGAGGACATAATTCTAAAGAATTGACAAATCAAATTGACCACCTGGAAAAATGCTCAGAGGAGAAATGCCAGGTTGTTATGGCTTCCTACCAACAGAAGAGACGGAGGTATTTTTTTCACGGTGGGTTATGATGGAGCAGGGTCTGGGAAATATTGAACTCCTCCGGCACGTTGTGTCACTGGGAAAACCGGTGACACCGTTCTTTGAATCTCAAAGAATGTGAAACTCCTGGGTGACAGAAATAGATTGTCACAGAGATGTTTAGCCCTAAAGGTTCAAAATCACTGAAATTTAGCAAAAGATATAGAAATAAACTGGTTGCTGTCATTGTGCTCAGGACTCCAGACTAATTTTTCAAATAAGAATAAAATAGTGGTAAGAGTGTGCCATAGTAAATTATCTGTAAATCAGCTAAAGGCCTTTTTTCTTCTGATGGATGTGTATTTTGCAAATTAACATGTTTATACCCAAATGGCACATTATTTGCTTTTGCATTATCTTTTCTAATGGAAACCTTTATTTGTCTTTTTCATTTTTTTTCTTAAGGTGATTGAGTTTTAGAAGTATGTGTAGTGATACAGATATTAATATGCATTATTGTAATTGGCTGTAATTAATCCATAATTGTACCTTTTTAACTGGGATGGCAACTACAGGGGCTTCAGTTTCTAAATTATATAGGAATAATTCTTCCTATATGTGATTTAGGTTTTATGCCTGGAAGATGTACTGGGATTAAAGAATAATTTGAGCGGATAGGAAGAGGCAGGAGTCCATTTCAGCCTGAATTATCTAATGATGCTCTGATCCTATGAACTGTTTTGGAACAAAGGTCAAAGATGAATTGGCTCAAGCTCTCTTAGCCAGCAAACACCTACATTGTGCTTCCTGGGAAGATGTATATGGGTGGAATTTTGGTTGGGTTTGGAGTAGGGTTTATTTTGTTTTGATTGAGCTGTTCTGGAACAAGCGTTTATTGCTTTTTATTCATTGAGTGTCTACAGATCTGTTGAACAAAGGTTTTTACCAGTGTCCTTAGTTGATGTTGGCATAGTTGAATATTACAGCAGAAAAACTGTGTCACACCATATGTTTTCCTGAGATGCTTGATTTATCTATCAACCAAAAAAAAATAAATCCCTTTTTTTTAGTAGTAGCTGAACAGACAAAAGAAAGTGCCATTAGCATGTTATGCCCCTTTGAGTAATGGATAAAAATAAATTTGTAAATGACATTTACCCAAACGTGACATAATGATGAAAATTCAGGAATTATATAGTGGGCATCCAGTGTCCCGTTGAAACTTGAATCCTGAATTGAATCCTTTGCATTCTTGAAGTACTGAAAGAAACAAAGATCATTGAAATGGTATACAGCAAAGGATTAAAATCACTAGGGTTTGTCAGTCTTGTTACTTTTAACATATTTTGCTAACATTAAATTTATAAAGATATATGAAAGAAATTGGGTTTGGTGGTTGTTGCTTGGAATAGGATTAGGAATTAAAAGAATATTTATTCATTGGTAAAATAGCAAGGAGACAATCAACTAGTTGCAGTGTTTCAAGCAAGAATCAGTTGCAATTCTTCCTTTGGAAACCTTTCTGGTAGTCTTTTTCTCTTTGTAGTTCCTAAAGGGATTTTTTTTTTTTTCCCTTCCCACAATCCTTCCCTGTCTCTCTGGATTTTCTTCTGCTTAAAGTCAGCTGGGAACATAATGTACTTGCCTGTTGTTCCTCCTATTTCCTTACTTTGAAGATAACTTCCTCTAAAACTTGCTTCAGGATTTCTTGAAGGATGAGATAGAGACACTAATATAGCTTTTTCCCCTTTTTGGCCTTCCTGGTGTTGAAGTACTGGGAATTGCTTATGCTCAAAGTTTGGTGTGTGTCCAGTGGTGATGTGCGGTTACTCCAAAAACAGAAGGAAAAAACAAGTTTGAATATGTTTATAAAAGGTAATTATCATCACAGAGGAAGAAGACAATGATGCAGTAAGCTATCTGAATGACTTGGCATGGAGTCAATTTTTAATCTACTTTGTTGTGCTTTTGAAAGCATTTATTTTGTCTCCTGCTTACTTCCCTTGCCCTGTTCATCTCTTTCATAAGCATCTTCCATGCTGATTCCTGCTTCCAGGAGGATGTGCTCAGGGGAGCAGGAGCACAGGGGAACTAGAGATTCCTGGGACTGGTGACAGGCTGAGATAACCGGGCTGAAGATGTTAGCAGCAGAAAATTAGGAATGCCTTTCTAGTAAGCACAGGTGCTGAGACCTTCCAATGCTACGATGAAGCCGGTGGGTCCCATTTCTAATCTAGGAGTTGATGGCAGTTTACTGGGGCTCAGGAGGTAATTACTGACTGAAGAGAGGAGGAGGATGGGGCTGAAGGTGGTGGCGATGGGGCCTGCTCCGGCAGCGCACCGCCAGTCACCGGGCTGCCTGAGAGGAATAGAAAAGCTACTTTCTCAGTCTCTGACCAGAATGCATGATAAGGCTTGATGTCAAAAAGGGCAAGATTGGGCTCACAGCAATTATGGCAGAGGCATACTGGTTTCCTTGACAACCGGATTGAGGATTCTTTGTGATTTATTATTTACCACTTCAAACTCTCATTCTCTGATTTAATTAGGGAGAGGGATTTCCATAAGTCCCCTCCCTTCCAAATTTGAATACCCCCACACTATTGTTGTGCCCAGCTACACCTATCCCGAATTGATGTTGCTCTAAACCAGCTACAAATGAGGCTCTGGCATTCAGCGTTTTGAATTTCAGGCAGGTCGCTCAGACAGCAGTTAACTGAAATTCAGTGGGTATTATGTTGGGCGATGACTTGTTAATCTGCACTTACTAGCAGGGATAATAGACATCTGCACTCACCACCTCCCCTTCCACCCTCTCCAGCCTCCCCCCCTCCCAGTTTTTCAAAGGCGAGGGATTGCAACAAGTGATACTTCTCAATTGTCCTTAGAGCTATGGGAAAGATAAAGTAGTATCTGCAAGTGCCAGCTTCCCTTGTTTGGGCAATTCACGTTATTTTCTCCTTGAAAGCTTTATTAGCAATACATCAGCCACTGTTGTGTAAACAGAGTGTATTTTGATACTTGGAAGGTTTTTTACTACTACCAGTTGGATAGCTATTTGAAACAAAAATCCTCTCCTGAAATGTGGCTGGAGATGGGAAGTACAGTTAGTCTGCTCTAACTTCACATGTATTTCAAATACGTATTTCCCACGTTTATTGAATTGTGATCTACAGGGCCTGTTCTAAATTCAGTAATTCAGAATAGAATTTTGAACACAATAATATATATAATAGAGATTTTTATTCAAATGTCATTGGCAAATCTGTGTCATTATATATCAAGACTGAAATTGGGTCCTCCAAAGGGCATTTTTTCTTAAAGTACTTTCGTGGGTTGCATATTTTTTATTTCGTATTCAGCATGAGATGTCTGCTGCATTTAATAAAATAAAATGAAGGTCACAGAAGATCACTAGCTTTCCCATAATGTGTCCCAGTAGATGACTGGAAAAAAGGTAGTGATTGAAATGGGTTGAGCATCCTCCATGCAGGCCATACAGAAATTTTGTGTCACTTTTTAATTATAGGGAGGAGTTTTAGTTTTATTTGTGTTTATTTTACTACATATAGTCTTTGAGCTGTGCCACCCCAGTTTTAATTTCAAATGTTTATACAGATTTTGTCATCTTTACCGCAGGGAGTTCCTGAAGTGAGTCAATAGGTGTTGTGTTGCTCTTCCCTTGGTGGGCTGAACGTGAAGCTCATCGAGTCCATAAAAAGACTTACAGTGACCTCAACACTCTTGTGTCAGGTCCTAGCTCACTAATGCACTAGTGTCCCATTAGGCTCTTGAGGGAAACTGGCTGCTGAAGACGCTTCTTTAAAATGGGGTAGAATAATGAAGCTCATTAATGCATTTTTCATTAGAACAAGAATATTGAGTGTCCAGGTTAAATTCTAAGGAATCTATCCTGCACTCATTGAGGTTAATGACAAAGCTCCCAGTGACATTAGTGATGCAGAATGAGAACTTAATTGGGGTAATTAAGATTCTGCTTACCTAAAATTCCCTGTTATTTTCAAGTAGATAAAATATTGCAAAATTACTACTATGAAGAGTTTATCATACTGGATTTCAACACATCGTTCAAAGATGACAGCATTTCAGTGGGAAATATTTCTGTATTTTGCATTTGATTTGTAAAGTACCATTGTAGTCTTCTAGAGGTGAAATATAGGGTTCTGTTTGGTTTCGTAGTTCAAACATTGTCTTTATTGTGTATTTAAGGATAACATAGGCCATACATTGCTGAAACCAGTTAAGGATATGGACTTCAAATTCATCAGTGGCAGAGATGCAAAAGGCACTGCAGTACTACCGCAGGACTGAATAAGTTGCAGAGAATAGTTTGATTAAATACAGCTTGTTTTGTGGCAGCACAGACTTACTAAAATCGTTATTTGTACCGAAAGAAATGCAGCTTCCTTGCGAAGCAGAATAGATAGGATATCCAGCTTTAGTGCCTTCCTTCCAGGGAGTTTAAAGCCTCCATTATAAATGATTATGTCAGGATGCCTAATTTAAATAGTTACCCTAACACCTGCTCGTTCCTGCCTCCTTTGGACACCCCTAACCTTCTCCTTCCCTCCTTGGCATCCCCGGAAGATTAACAACTCCCTCCTCAATTACGCTGCCATAACGGCTGCTTTGATCACGCTCTGAGCTCGCTCTGGAAATCATCTTGATTAATAAAACTCACCGCCGCTGAAGAAACAGCAACGTGAGCGGGTGGCCGAGCGGAGGGGCTCAGTGGGTGCGAGCGGCGGCCGGCCAGCGGGCAAGGCTGGGCGGCAAACGCTGCGGGACCCGCGGCTGCGGGGATGGAGGTAGCCCCCGTGCCCCCTCCCTCCCTCCCTCCCGACTCGGCCGTCAGAGCAGGAGCCGTCCCCTCTGACTTGCAGAAGCTGTCCGCCTGTTTGTACACCTAAATAATGTATCAGGAGAACACGGCGCTTTCGGTAGGAAAGTGTCGTTTTAGGTGGTGTGGAAAAAAGTGGAGCAATTAGATCTTTTATACTTCACAGCTGCCTCCTCCTGAAATACTTGCTTGAGGTACATAGGGAAAGAGCTCTTTAAAAGAAAACTGTGACCTGGTACAGTGAGGCACTATGTAAAATGCATTAATTAGTGAGGAAACTACCCTACCTTCCACAGCCGTAGTACCGGGACAGTACTTCTGTCCTGCTGGGTATTGAGCTTTTACTTGAGCACCTAATGATGATTTTTTTTCCCTGGTCTGGTGTGGAGTTTTCCTTGTCCTTTCCTTTATTGTTGGTTGTATTAAGATCAATGAACAAGTTTGGAAGCACAGTCTTTTAGCTATTAGATGTGTGCTTCTAAATAGATGTAATTAGCAAATGCAAAGTTTTCCTTTCTGTGTTGTGTTACAGTGTGTATTCATCCCTTTTGTTACTTTCTAATGTAAATAGCATTAATTATGGAACTCTTATCACATAATTATGGAAAATTGTTTACTTTATGTCTTCGTACTCAGAGAGAGATTTCAGGGATCCTGATTTTTCATTTATTTCATTTGAGCACTCATTAACTGGTTCTCTAAAAGCTGAGCGCATTCTTGCATCCACATTGTGACAGTTGGGAGGGGGGGTGTGTAACAAATTGCAGGATTAAAAACCAGAATCCAAATTCAGAAGCCCTGAATTTGAATCCAGGTGGAGTTTAGCTATCCAGTCACTTTATCTCCCTTGTCTTCTGTGTTTGCAGTAAGGCATATGGATATGCAGTTCCTTCATAGGTGATTAACAGCAGTTTGACAGAGTGGCAGAGGTGCATATTTCCTTTATTTACTCTGGAAGCGTGTCCATTCTTACTCCCTGGGAACACGGTAGAACAGCATATATTCCTTAGGACTTTTAAGATTACCTATTTATTTATAAACAGTTACATAGTTTTCCTTTCTTCGAGCAATTTATTATCAGAGGACGCTCTCAAGTATCTATGTAGGATTATTCCATGATTCCCGGCGTGTGCCAGAACCTTTGGTTTGTTGTAAAAGCTATGTATGGTATATCCCTCTCCTCTCTATAATAGTCTTTTAGAAATCCACAAATATTTCATAGAAGGTAAGGTCAGGAAGAAAGCCTTTTACTCTGACAGGCATTTTCCAAGATTGCTTGCTACTCTTGTCTCATATCTGTTTGTGGGAATATTTGAAGTGACGGCACATTTACCTTAAAGTACATTCATCACATTGCTCTTCTCCTTGTTTTCAAAAGTATGACTGTGTATTTTGGTTTAGCAGTTTCATCTTCAGGATCTTGAGCCTTTATGTTTCTTCTTTCTACTGGAGAGTCCTCAGAAATGTTTCAGAAGCTATACTGAACAAGAAGGGGGATTGCCGTGCTATTTGCCTACTTATAAGCACTCTTTAAGTGGCTTGCCATCATTAAAATTAACCACATAACTTTTCCACTGTAAATTACACTGTGACAATTGACTCCACCCCATCATTTTATTGAAAGAAGCGAGTATATGAACTCTTACATTGTCGCTTGATTCCATTTCCAGTGTATATATATTTCTGTTTGCAAACAAGAAGACTCCCCCTTCGTAATTTTACAACTGTGATCTCAAATATTACCATGTGGTAGCAATTGTACAATATTTTTAACTAATTTTTTAGCACTAGGCTCATATTTGATATTTTAAACTCTGGCACTTGTAGAATAACATTTTCTCTAAAATGAGCCAGGATTACCAGGCTCCAGTTCCTACACTTTAGCGAGATTAAATGTTTTGCTTTCTTAAAATGGGTTAGAGTATAACCCGTTTAAGAATGTGATGTACACAGCACACCAAGGGTTATTATTGGCAACCAGCATGTCATCTGCTGGAGTGATTTAACTTTCACCAGTGCACATATTCCCAAAGAAATGATACATCTCTGCATGGTTTCTATCAGCCTCTGAGGTGACAAGGCTTTGGGTTTCTTAAAGATGTGAACAAAGGCGTGTTTCTTTTGTCAGTGGTTCACTCTGAATACTGCTGATGGAAATCATACTTCTTTCCTCTTCCTCTGCCCCTCCTCAATGCATGGTTTGCAATCAAAAATGATTGAGATAACTGGAAGTATAAATTGTTGTCAAAAATATTTTTATAGAAAATAAAAGAATATTTATCTTTATTCTGCTACCAGCATCCTGTGCAGAGGAAATAATTCAACGGGAAATCCTGTTGACACAACATTTCTGACACATCAGCCTTTGTATGTCTTACCTCCCTGCTTCAGAGGTTGTTTCTGATTCAGAAGCTTCTCCTTCCTGACAGGTGGTGTGCTCAGAGAGTTCACAGTTGGTAAACTGGAGATAACCTCCAGGAGGGGGATTTACAGAAACCATGGGACTTATTTGCCTTGAGAAATTTTGAAGATGCAATGTATTTAATGGCAAGAAAGAAAAGGGTAGAGTGCTTTCTGCAAGCTGGCGGAGGATCAAGTGTGTGTGATGTGAAGGAAAAAAGGAAGGAGATTCTTGCAGCCTGAGAACAGACATCTGGCTGGCAAAAGAAAAGAAATATCATTGACAGATGAATACTGTTTCAAACTGGGATAATTTTAGATCAAGAGGGCAAAGTTTTGCTCTCATGCATACAGCTCCCACTGAAAGGGATGGGAAAGGTGCATGCATATGAGAATAAAACTTGGTTCTAAGTGAGAACTGAACAACATGCATATTTTTACACTAGATATTTAGACTTTCATGTTTAGATCACATGGTTTCCATCTGCCATATGTAGACATTGCTAAAACGCTGCCAGGAACCAGGCTCTGGTTTGGTGACTTTCATTAAAGGAATTAGTGGTTTCTATCCAGTTTCAGTGTGGCTGGATTCAAAGTGCAGAAGCCCATTTTCACAGTTTAGCATTAATTAGCACTCCTGTGGCAGCCTCAGCAGGGAGGTGAAGGATTAAATGGGCATGAAGACCAGACTATCTCTTTTCCCATAGCAGCGATTCCTCCAAAATAGGGTTGAGACATGAAGGACTAATGTGGGGATGGGTGCATGGCTGCTGCCTGGGCTGCTCCTTTCCCGGATGATTGAAGGACTTCGGTCTGCAGGTCTGTCAATGTAGCACTCTTTTCCCTCTTGCTATTTAAAAAAAACCAAAACACAAATCCCAACAAAAATACAATCCAAAAAACCACCTTAATTCTGCTACCTTGGAGAGACATTTTCTCACCCCTCTGAATGAGAGGTGAGAGCTGTTTAGGAGAATTTAAATGAGATCCTTGCCCGCCGTACACAGGAAGGATCGTCGCTGTTACTTAAAAAGGCTGAGATGCTGCTGCTCACTTTAGGTTTTGCTGAATCATTCAACAAGGTGCAGAAAGCAGGTAAGCCCTGACTCTTTTTTTGCTGAAGAGAGCCTCACAGGGATGTTTTTGAGAATTGCATGGAGACTGGAAAACGTAAAAGGAAAATTGTAATAAGTTTCAGTGAACCTGGAAGGCAGGACCCGTCCTGGTGTGAGTCAGAGGGTGTAACTCAGGCTTCTGTCCTGAATTTCATTAATCAGACATACTGTGCTTTATGTTGATGTACACTGAATATTAAGTATATAATTACAGAAAACTACTTACTGTTGTAATTCTTCTGCTCACACTGAATATTGAAAAACACTGCAATTTGACAAACATTTTTGAAAATTAATTTTTTTTACGACTAAATCGTGATCTAATAAAATATAAGTTACTGATAAAAAAACAACATTAGTTACTTGTGATTTCTAATTTTTTTAAATACCAATTCATATTGCTATTTTTGAAGAGACAGGCTTCCAGATTTTAGTCTGTGAAAGTGAAGTCTAGAAACCAATGTTAAAAAAACCCCTCACAGCTAATTTATTCAATGAAATAGATGCCTTGTCTCAGCGTAATTTATATGCACTTTTAAATGGTCAAGTCTGTTCTTAACGATTTTGGGCCTCTTTGTTAAAGTTCAAATAATGAACATACTTTTATGTACCTTGTTTTGAGTTAATCCCATTGTGTGAATTAATTTAAAAAAAAAGACAAAGATGTCTCTTAGAAGAAAAACAGATTTCCTTCACTAAATAATCCTTTTTCTCTACGTGTCCCCTCCTTCCAGCTTCTTAAATGAAAATAATAAGTATATACTTAAAATGGCAGAGAATACAGCTGGAGGAGGATATTTTTCAAATGATCGCTTCCTGCCTAATTTTACCCCGACTGAACAGTGGGGTTTTGTCTGCCGGGCTGCAGGGCGGGCTGGCTCTGCGCTGGCTGCTGGGTTTCCCTGAAAGAAGAGCTGAGTGCTGTGAACTCCAGACCTCTGTGCAGTATCAGAAGCTCTTACTGTGCCAATGTAATCTTTTAATAGACATGCTTGCCAGAATGACTTTTTTCCTTCAAAGATAGAATTAGAAAGCACAGTTGTCATTTAAATTGCCTCTATCTTTGCAGTAGTTGGAACTGATCTGTTGACCAGGATTGGGTAATTTAAAAGCTGTTTAACAAAATAACATGCTTGTCTGTGTGAAATATATACGGTACTGAGAGATGGGGAGGAAAGTCTCCCTTGACGGAGTTGGTGGGATTCTTTAGAAACTGCAGGATGCTGAGGCTTTTCTGTGGAATTATAAAAGCTTTGCAGAGCCCATGTTGAGCATTTGCATGATTTTCAGATGGCGAAGTATGTTCAGCTGTCTCTGTGCACCCTCCGTGTGTGCACGTACACACTTCCCTGGGAGAGGGAGACGATTCTCAGCACAGTTTTCGTCGGGCTTTGCGTTTGTTGAACATATATTATTGAAATGCTGCCCGAGATGCATCACTTCATTTTGTGTAGAACTTGAATCATCATGTTGCATGATTTGGTAAAATAAAAGAGATTGTGAAAGAGACAACTGTAAACATTCTGTTTGAAAAGATGTGCTCTTTTCAAAAGACCTTTCTGTTAGAGCCAAATAACACAAGAAGCAATATTTCCTTGCTCGCAGAGACATATATATTTATTTTTGCAAAGATTTGTTTTGGATTCTCAGTTCTTCCAGTATCTGCATTCTTTGAAATAATTTTATATTTCCATGTTGACTTTCTCTGTGCTTTAAGTTTTAATCAAAGGTTCCTTGCTTCTGATGTTGAGGAGTACTGATGTTAGCCTGTTTACATTCCACTGTTTTTCCTCTGGATGGGGTGAACATTCAAATGTGGTGGTGCCTTTTTGCTTTTATCTACGAAACTTAGCACACTCTCATATTATTGACAGCTCAAAAAGATGGTAAGCTAGTGGGCAGGATGCTGTGAATTATTAACTTTTCTTTGCACTTTGACAAATTTAGGTTGTCTTTCTAAAGACAAATCATTTCTTACAAAGGAACCAACACTGTAAATAAAGCATTGCAAACTTATATAAAACAGTCTTTAGCCAAATGTGAATTTAGCATATTTCTGAAACACGATTCTGAGTTGCATTTCTTTCATAGGTCTTGTAATTTTTCCTTTCATAGACTGAAGTGTAAGAGGAAAGATTTTTGTTTGGGATTTAGTTTTTTTTTTCTTTGTGTTTTTCTGCATAGATTGATCAACAAAGCATTAAAGATTGTATACTAAGACTGAAAATCCCCTCTACCTTTTTTTCTTAGAAATGCGATTTCACAAAAGCAGTTTATTTTGTTCTTTCAGGGAAGAGCCTGCACTCAACTAATTTATGAGCAGATAGAACATGCAGGAAACATATGTTTGCCAGGAAGCTTTTCTGTAATCAAAATGGTCAGCAGGACAGAAACCACACTCTTTTCCTCATTAGATATTAATCTTCTTCCATTTAAAAAAAAAAATAACGCGACACTGATTAATATATACAAATGCGAATGAATCAGAGACGGCATATGCTGCATTTGATAATAGATGCTTACTTGAGTTAATGTTTAGGTTGTGCTGGAAGTCCCAGCCCTGGCACCAGAAAGGTCTGTGCCATCGGGAAGCACTTTGGGTTCTTGGGCGGCAGACAGCAAGGGTGGCGTGGTCCATAGCACAGTTTGCCTTGAAGCAATTAGCAGGGAGACTGAGGAATGTGGATTTCAACTGCAGGAGGACAGCCAAACAAAATAGGTTTATGCAAGGTACAGTAAGGCAAGCAGCAGGTTGAACACAAGTTGGTTAGAAAGTATTCAAAATATTCATGAGCAATTGCATTGGAGATAAAAAAGTTAACCGGTGACAACAGTAATTATTGACAGGGCCACATACTTACATCTTAAAAGCTCTGGAATGATGCAGAACCAGGCAGTAGCATCCAGATGCCGGTTGCTCAGACTTCCATCCTGTGGCAGTGCATCTGTTTATCGGGAATTATCTCCTGAATGTAAATGAATTTCATTCCTAAGTCATTGCACCTGTTGCCAAGAGGTATTTATTCCAATCACTTGCCTAAAGCGCAGGGAGTTATTGCTTGACATTTTATAGGTCCAAAAAAAGCTGTCGTTTCAAAATCATTTGTTCAGAGAGGAGAAAATGGAGCAAAACAGTTCATTTTACCCTAAGCACTGCTATTTGGCAGTATTCACATTTGCACGGCACAAAGCTGCAATATTGATTTTTCGCTCACAGGGCCTCCCACTAGTTCTTTCTTCGATTGTCAGGGTTGCAAGATGGATTGAATTACACTTTGCTTGTTGATATGCTTATTTTTTTCTTTGTTGATCGGAAAAGATTACAAATAAAGCTTCAGAATAAAGATCACAGGAGCTTCGTTAGTGGACTTTAAATTTATTTATTTCATTTAGTTAAAATTCTTTCTGCACCACGGAAATCCCTTAGAGCAGTCTCCCCACCTAACGCATGCTGCATTTTTTTGCTTTATTGCTTGCTGCTTTTGCAATGTAGCACCTATGTTACAATCTCAGGTGTGTCCTCTGTTGCCTGTGAAGTGATCTAATGTTGCTCTAGTATTTTTAATGTTTGTCCTAATACAGAACTTCTCATGGATGCCTGCAGGGGGAAAAAATGCAGGATAAAACACATTCGTAGTACTTACAGCAGTTGCCATATGAAATAAGAATTGCAGGCAGCTGATCTCTGTAACAAACCGCGGAGGTCTTGTATTTGGATTGAAGGTATTTCCTAGCAGAAGTGGAGGCTATGCTGCAGGGTCTGCAGGAAGGTCCAGTGCTTGTCGAAGGTAGCTTGGTGTGGCTTTGTCAGCCCTGGCCCCACAATGACCCGTACTCCTGAGCCCGCTGCTGCGTGCGCAGCCCCCACGCCTCCGTGGCCGTACCCTCCCCACTCTGCCCTTCTGCAAAAATCCCCTTTGGGTAAGCAAAGCCGCTGGTCCCCTCCTTGCCAATAGAAAGCTAAAAGTGGGGCTGTGCATCCGTGTGACAGCACGTGTGGGGCTCCCATGGGAGGTAGGGAAGGAGGGAGGGGGTGGCCGGACACCCCGAGCCAGGCCGTGCCGAGTGCAGGAGGTACAGGCACCATTGCCACCAGCCAGAGAGATGGGCTTGATGTGGAAAGCATTAAATTTGACAGGAGCGGTAGGATGTAGGAATGACAGTCACTAGCAGCGTTATATTTTGTCCCGCTACAGATGTCGTGATGGTAATTAATCAAAGAAGCTGCTGTATGCGTGCGTGGTGGGGGCTTTGTGCGTACCCCTCTCTGTGCCCATTTCACGCCCTCACTGAGCCGTGAGCAGCTTCTGTCTTCCTTGTATTAATTTACTGCATGGGAGGAACACGTAGGGCGTTAATGTGATGGATTCGTGTTTTCACTCTTTCCAGCTTTCAGCTCATGATACTTCAGCAAGCCTCTAATAATAGTGTTTGCTATTGCACATGGTGTGCGCAGCCAAACCGCCGGCCGGGAGTGAATTTGAGATAGAACCGTGGTGCTTTCCACAGCAGCATGGCTGCTTCCCTTGTGAACCAACACTGAAACATACTGCAGAGTAACGGTACCGCTGTCATATAGGAGATGGTTCCACAAAATGTAAAAGTAAAAACAGCCCCTTGTTCCCAGGGTGAATTCCCGCCCAGCCGAAGAGCTGGTCCTCTGGGACCTCATGGGTTCTTCTGCAGTAGAGGGAGGTTAGAGCCAGCCCAACTGCTTGCGTTACTTCACAAGTTGGACAAAAGCTGGTGGTGGTGCAAAGGGGGAGGCAGGAGCCTGCAGGTAGGGGAGGGGCGGCCAAGAAGATGGGCTCTGGCTGCCAGGGAGCCACATCCTGACGCTGGCGTGATCATTATCAACAGCTCTTTTTTGCAGTCCTAACATATAATCATCTTCATACAGTAGGAGTTTTAATCCACAGATCATTAATTCAGTAGAAAAAGTGACAGCCTCTGGTTCGTGTGAAAATTTACTATCAAGGGGTTATCTCAAGTTGCTCTTGATCTTTTTAGATCCTTGCTTCCTTGCCTCTTCTAACGCATCTTCCTTTTTAAGAAAAGTTTATTTTCTTTGCCTTCAAAACACTGTAGAGCTCCAACTTCCCATACTTACTAGCTGTTTCTCTTTGCTGTCACAACTTGTCTCCAGCAGCCTGCACTGAAATATTAATGGCCTACTGTATTAGGATGACTTTTTTTAAAAAATAGGAAATATCTGTGATTCTGTTGAAAATCTAGAAATTATTTACTATTTTAAAGAAATAGGTTTTTAACACTATCATGGTACCCAGCTTGTCTGCCAAAAAGCAGTAATGCACACATTTTGTAAGTAACAGAAGTGTTCTGTTTAGTAATAATACAGCAGCAGCTGTGTACAAGAAAGTGTAGTATACAGCTATAGATGTTTTTTGGTACATGTATTTTATTTTTTGTATAAAGAAGTATCTGTAAAAGATAAAACATCTGGATGAATATCTGGACCATTCTTTTGTTTCTAAAGCATGTGATACTGCTTCATTACTCATAGGGATGTTACCTATTCTTAGGAAAAAGCAGAAAAATGTTAAAAATTAGAATTCTCTGAAATACATATATAATTTTGGGAAGGGAGAGGGAGATTTTATACAGTACACCTCTGCAGTTTACTGTAATGATTAGTTATATACTTGTTCAAAATGTTATCTTGTCTGTCTAATTTTATGTAAAAGGTGCAGTAAGGAGCACTGAAGTTCAACTAGGTACAGTATTGGCATGTATATTAGATCTGGTGGCACAGATGTGTCTATGCTGGGGACATAAAATAGCTAAGCAAGAGAAACCAACTCTTCCTGAATAAATGAAGTTACAAATAAGGAAGAATGAAGTTGGAACTAAGACTTTGGTTTTGGTTTGTTTTTGTTTGTGGGGATTTTTTAAAATCACTTCTGCATTTGCGACTCCTGCCTGTTCTCCTCCTTCCCACTTTCAGACATGACCTGTCTGACTGTGCCCAAAGAGCGGAGAGAGAAGCAGTGAGAAAAGAGGTGGGAACAGGAACATGCATTGCAGCTGTGCAGACAGGTGCCATGATCTGCCCTGGCAACGGTTAGAAGAAGTGAAGAGGAATTTCCTCCTTTCCCAGATTAAAGACACAGCAGCAGTGGTGTAGGGATGTGACAGTTTAATGAAAGATGCCTCACTTAACATGCTGGCAGGTCAAACTGTTTAAAGGTGCACTTCCTTTAGCACACTGATGAGAGTTTGTGCCTATATGACAGAAAAAGAATAGTCCAATGCAATATATCCTTTAGGCTCAATCCCTTTTTTTTTCCTCTGTTTTTTAGGTTTCAGCCGAGCAGCATTACCATTTGGTTTGGTTAGGAGGGAGCTCTCCTGTGAAGGCTACTCCATTGACCTCCGGTGTCCAGGAAGCGATGTTATTATGATAGAAAGTGCTAACTATGGACGGACAGATGACAAGATTTGTGATGCTGACCCTTTCCAGATGGAGAATACAGAATGCTTCCTTCCAGACGCCTACAAAATTATGACACAGAGGTAAAAATATATATATGATTTTGAACACTAAAGAGAAAAAATGCCTGAATTAATGCAGTAAGAGGTATATACTGTAGGAGATTCTGAGTTGTAGTTGCCAGTTTGCTATTGAAGTAGTATTATTTCTATCTAGTAATATTAGAAGGAAATAAAACCTACCAGTTGCAATTAGAGAGCTTTTTAAAAAAATTCCACGAGCAAAAGCAGGAAGATAGCTGCAAGGAGAATGGAAAAAATCACTTATTTGGAGGTTCCCTGTCTTCTTGTCTTTTCGGTGGTCAAACAGCACTCAAAATGTGTCCAAATGGCTGCTGCAAAGTGACACATACCCTATGAATGCAGTAAATCATTACTGTAGTTCCCACCTGTAAAATGCATCCAATGGCAATACCATAATGATTAAATGCCAAGATGATTATATGTCATTATATATGTGTGTACAGAAGCATATATGCATATTAGCCCAAGTTACATTATGTCTTAGTGACAGTGATTGTCATTCAGAGAAGAAGGTGAGTCAGAAGAGCAGTAAATGTGTTTTCTATTAGAAGTGGTTTTAGTACAAAAAGTGCATCAGAACTAAGATTCACAGAAATTCCCTGCATATGGGCAGCAGTCACCCTAATACTGACAATTGTGGAAACGTCAGTACAAATCAGTCACTGACATTGTTACTGGCCTAAACTACGAGCCTGACAGGATTGGTGGGAAGTTTTCCTCCCAGTGCATTTTTCCTAGGGTGCAGAATCTGAACGAAAAGGGGATGGGAATAACCTGGGAGCTTATTGATGCCTGTACACAGATGTGTCAAATGAAACACGCGAGTTGTCCTGCATGCTGTGCTCCATTTACTGTGTTCTGTTTGAACAGTAAGATGTAGTCATGTCTTAAAAATAATCTTCCATTTTGATTTCCCCAATTCACTCAAGTTGTCGTAAGTCTGACTCTTACAATGTCTTATCATTTTCATGTGAATACATGGATGTTCCCTACTTCTGTAGTCAAATATTTGGGCTAGATCTCAGGCTTCAATTTCAAATGCTGGAGGTAAATTAAGGATATCAGGCCTTTTATTCTTGTTCTGTGTTCAACCTGTGACTTGTTCTGTGATCAGTAAGGGAAAGACTCCATCTCTACGCTAGTAAAAAGGTAATATAACTTCTTTAAATCGTGTTTGAATTATCTTTTTGTGGTTCTAGTTCGTTGTTGTTAATTAGATCAAGCCAGATTTCCATTGAGACTGCAGCAGCAGTGTCATCATCCTCTAATCTGTCAACTCCCTTTGAAACCACCTTCAATTGCTTTTGTAAATGTAGTGCCTCTCTGTAGACTTCCTTGTTGTGTAAAATGCATGTTGTGTTTTGATCAAAGTCCTCCTTATGTTCACTGCAAATATACAGATTAAGGTAGTCAGAGACAAATATAGAGGCACAATCTTGCTTAAAGTGACATCAAGCTGTTACTGGAAAGCTGAAATTTCAGTCCTCCCCTTTCAATTAATCAACTGTAAGTTTATGATAGCAGAGAGTATTTTTGAACTTCCCCAATCTTCCACTCTTCCCCTTTTTTCAACAGATTAAAATGAAGTCGTGATCGCGTGTGTGACATTGGTTCAGAATATCTATGCTCGGAGAGATTTTTGTTCTTTTTTGTTTTTTTTTTTGTCTGAACAAATGGCAAAGATCATTTGACACTTTGCTTTCTATTTTTGTCTGGCATTTATAGTAATTTGGAAGTTTGCTTTCTTACTTTTCTTTCTCAGATCTGTCAGTAAGTAGAAAAGCTGTCTCTTTTGCCTTGTTTAATCTTTTCTCAAAATTGCTCGATTTTTGCTATGTTGCAAGCATAATGTTGAAAATTTCTTATGAAATATTAGAACTTCTTTTATCTCATTTATAACTGCACTGGGGATCATAATTTTTTTTTTGTCTAAGGCAAACTGTTGTTCAGTACTCGGTGTATGTCCTTGGTGCGATAGCTAAAAGTATCACATCAGCTGTATTTTGATGGCAGCAATTACATAAAAAACAATCTCACTTGAAGGACTAACAGATTCATTGGTTCTCTCTCTTTTTTTTTTTTTTTTTAATTTTTTAAACTGACTGGGAGAAAACAGTCTGCCAGAACATTTGACCACAGGGAAAACTTCTCTTCGATACCTTTAGAAATAAGCAGCAATAGTTTCTACGTTGCTATTTAAAATCTAACAGTGTTTACTTGTAAGGACTGATGACATGTTTTTATCACTTCAGCCAGCAGTGTTTTTACCATTGCATTTGACCACTCAATTCAATTTAGACCTGCAGTTAAATGTAGTTCCACGGCAATTATTAAATACTCATCATTCATTTGCAACATTACTCCACAGCTTTTGCACAGCAACTACATTTAGTGCAGTGACAATGTGAAAACACTGGCTTAATGAGATCAATACTGTGAAATCTGAAGATTGAAAAATAAGATGAAGTTTCCAGTTTAACACAAAGCCATGTAATCATGTGCCCTGCTCTCCTTCCAGAGAATTTGAGATACTAGCCAGTATCTCAAACTTTGCGAGTGTCCACTGATGCATCAGCTCCTCTTTCTTAGAACAAGCTGCTACCTAATCTTTTCTCCCTCCCTTTTCTTCCTTTTGTGCAGTTCTCAAAAGGTTTTTAACTTAAAGCTTTCCTAGGAAGTCTGACTAGAACACTAATGACTTCATTGCTTTGCTTTTACCTTTGTAAAGTAGTTATTAAATTTTTAGTCCCTGATTGAAATTACGTCCCAATTATTCTAGAATAAAGTCTTTCAGATGTATTTAGATTCCATGTAAACTTCAGACTAGCACGATTAAAATTAAAGCTTTGAAGAAAGAGACTAGACCTTTAGAAAATCCCTCTCCCCTTTCACACTTCTCTGATAATTAACCCCAGCATTTGCATACAGTCAAGTTTGAGAGATCCTACCACGCACTAAAACCGAGTATAGAAATAAGCTTATTTCTAAAATATTTGGTGAGGGAGTAGTGTAAGTGAGTGGCAGAGGAGCCACGTTTCAGGCAGCTAGATCTTAAAATAGTCAAACTCCTTGGTGCTCTGCTGTCCTTTAGCAGGGACAAATCTCCTCTGTTTCCTCCTCATTTAAAAAGAAATTAAATGAACAAGGAAGCAGAAGATGCAAAGCAGCCTGAGGAAATTGCTCTAGTTGCTTGCTCATAAAGTGGTTTTGTGTGGCTGTAGCCAGAAACTGCCATGGGACTTTGAAGTTGATAAGGCTAACTAGTACTGCTCTTTATAGTCACAGCAGAGATTGGAAAATTAACATGATAAAATTTACTTATGACTTAATCTTAAGTCCACTTCCTTGTAAGTGGATTGCAGGTGGATTGTGTGAGTTACATTCAAACCTCCTGTGCGTTTATGGGACTTTCTGCCTTGAGTGTCAACTTCAAAGCCCTGCTCTGGAGGCTGCAGCTGCAGGTGCATGGACCATAGGTTTTTGTTAAGACAGGCACTAGGGGTTGTGTAGATACCATGTAGTGTTTGGATTTATGTTTTATTAGCTTAAAATAATAACAGATATTTAAAAGTACTTGTAAATACATACTTAAAATACATTTAAAAGGCAAAGATATAATGTGTATGTGATTTTATAGTGGAATAATAAGGTGCTAAGATGTATTTTTGCATGCTGGGATGTTTCTCTTCTGAATTAAAAGTGGTCTTTTTTTTTATAGGAATTATTTTTATTAGTCATAAACTTTTTGTTAGGAAAAGTTCCTGATTACTTTAAAGATTAGACACCGCAACTATCTTTTTGATTCCAGTACAATGCAATTAGATGGGGTTTTTTGCCTGTGTATTTAAATCAATACTTGGGATAGTGTGGCAGGTAGTAATTTTTAATAATATAATTTCAAATCTTGATAAATCCTTTATTTAAAACAGTCTGGTCCATTCCAATCTGTATACCTTGTTTTGGAGTAATTTGCAGTTATAGCTAATGGTGGGGCTTGTAGAAAATTAATGTTTCATATTAAAGCAAATACAGCCTGTTAACTCTGAATCTATGGAATCATTTACTTGGATGCAAAACTCAAGCATTTAATGTTGACAGCCAAGTTAATGTTAATTTGAGAAAGAAAACGTTGTTTCCCTCTTGATAAAGACTAAAATACCTTGAATTTTTAAATAGGAACTTCTAATCTGTGTTCTGATACTGAGAGCATAGTTGTGATCATTAATACGAGGAAAAATTCAAAATGTTTCAAACTACAGGCTTTGCAGACCATGCAAACATCCATATTAAAAAATATAATCTTACAGTTGGTATATTCAGTTTATTTTTGAGCTGCAACAGAAAGGAGGTTACATCAATCATGCACTGAAATGACCTTGAAATTCTATTTTCATCTACAATTTATACTATAATTGTAGATTTATGTGATCTTTACATCTTTACTAAACATATTTAATCAGTGTAATTCTGCTTTTTAAATGTACACAAACAAAGCAAATCTCATTATAATACGATACCATAAATATAAATATCTGTTAGGTATAATAGATGAACTGTAATTTTTTTGAAAGACCCTTTCGTTTTAAAACATTGCTGCAGAAAAGTAAAGGGATTAAAAGAGGAATAAATCCTCTTCAGCAGTGAGTGGTTTTTGTGTGGCACGTATCCTGTACTATCTATAGCACATGCAACACATGTACCTTCAATTACCATGTCCATCATGACACAAGTGAAGAGTTCATGCTTCGTTTTTTGTTACCATGAACTTTTCTCCCATGGTAATACTCTTAACCTGTTACGTCCATCATCTCTCTGCAAGACAGCTGGCTTAAACGCAGGGTCTTCAAAATGTAAGCAAAGTGCCTCCTGCCCCACACAGTGATCAAGGGAAAGCTGAAGGAAGCAGCTTTTCCATTCCTTCTCCCGAGATTTTATTTTTCTCTTAATCCTTCCCAACGGGAGAGTGGGAGAATGGAGTTGTTCATTCTTTTCCACCTATTCACGTCCAACGAATACGTCATTTTGAAAAATCCTACATATAAATGAGAGTGAGGCATTTTTGAAAGAAAACAAAATGAATTCTCCTCTGAAAAAGACATATCTCTCAAGCCCTCCGTCTTGTCAGGTCTGCAGAGGAAACATTGTCATACCGTATTAGTGTCCTTCCAAGTGAAAAGAGGTTTGCTCTGTTCCATAATGTGAGGGAATAAAGAAAATCTTCCATTGGAGTCCAGGCTTGGATGGATAGTGGATATATCTCCTCTAACTGATTAATCTCACTCATGGGAGTGAAAAGGTCTAGCCACCAGCAAACGCCGGGCAGGGTGTCTTTGCTGGCAGAAGGCAAAACCTGCTGTGGGGTCCATGCAGAGCTGAATCCGATCCGAGCCTTTGCAAGACTTCCACAAAAAAGCATTTTAGTGCCTCAAAAATAGCTTCCTCAGACAGGGCCCATGGTTGAATCAATGTTTAAACTGTGGCACGCTTCAGATTTGCATTTCTTAATATGACTTAAAACAGTTTTCACGGGCAGGATTTTGTCCTCTGCCATTCACAAATGACTGTGATTGTGGTAATGGCGCACTTTATTCCGGGGGTCTGCCAGGCGTAGGCAAGGGCTCTGCTGACCCCTGCTGCTATCTCTGCTTTTTCCCTTCCTTTGCCTTCTGCAGCCGAAGATTGCTTCCCTTTGCTAAAGATATTAAGTAGCGAAAAGTGTCTCAGAACAAGAATAGTCTTGCCTTTTTCTACTTTGGGGTCATGAAGAGTTTGCGTGTGGGTCGTTCTGTGTGGGGGAAGTGGGGGTGTTGGTGCTGGGGTGGCGCAGGCCGATGGGGATAAGGTACGTTCTCGGAATTGATGCACGTCGGAGTTGCGGTGGTTCTGATGCTGATCTCATGTACAAGGGTGTTTTTTTTTGTTTTGGCGTGCCGGCGCTTTCTGTTTCAGCTTGCTGACAACTGCTTCACAAAACATTTACCATACAAGATTATCAACATTAGATATCTTTTTTAAAGGAGGTTTTAAAAATGAAGGATTCTACTCATCTGAAACAGGCATAGGTCTTAGTACAGCAGTCACCCTCGTGAGTATTTTGATGTAGCAGAAGCTTAAAATGCTCTTTATTTTTAAACTAAGCTTTTCACAATACCGGGCCATGGCCTGATTGATTTTTGTTTTGTTTTATTTTGTTTTCTATGTGTTAGTCACAAGACTTAGTTATGACTCAAATGTAAAGACAAAAGCAAAAATACATGAAGCCTGTTTTCAGGAACTAGGCATAATCACATAGCCTAGAATATTCATGAAGCATACTGTATCCCTTGTTTTTATTACAGAAAGAAACAGTAATACCCCAGACTGAGAAGAACCTTATCTGGCATTGTGCATTTTCACTATCATTAATTCTTAATATGAAGGTAGCAGGTCTAGTTTACGCATTAAAAATAGGAGGTTTTATTAATGGGGCTGTTCCATTGTGGCATTACTTAGTAAAGTAAATACAAATCCTCACGTTGCAAGGTTCTGAGCAGTCAGGTAGGGTGAAATAGCTGTCAGTGGTACTTGATCATCTTTTTGCAGTATGTTCTCTTGTTATTTTCTGCGGAAGAAATTATATTACACATGTGCAAGCACATAACACACACGCATTACTGTAGTCACGGCATCAGACAAGCTACAAAGGAGACAACGAAAGGATCATTGATACCAACTAATGACATGTAAAATTTAGACTCATTACTTCAAAAAAGAGTGGATTCATTATTTTACCAGGGTGTAGTTTGATATTTTATTTGGTATTTTCATCTCTTGCATTTAAGTTGTTTTATTTCCTTTATTTCTGGCAAAAATACCATCAAATTCTTCTTAAGTCAGTGTCTATCTTATCTGGCAGGATAGTATATACATATTCATCAGTCTTTCCTTGCTGTTCATTGGTGAAAATAAATATAAATAACTATACATACGTATACATACATTTTTAAGCATTATACACTGTTTCTTGTCTATTTGAGCATCATGTAAATTACACGCTTCAGCCTGTGATTTTCTTAAGGTTTTTTTCCTGATTTCTGGAATGGTCTCTACTGGGTGTGCACATTGTTTAGTTTACAGTTAATCATGTACTATATGTTTTGTGTATGTAGTTACCTCTGTTGGTAATTTACTAATGTTTTTGAGAACTTGACTGAGACAACATTGCTGAACCTTCAGTTGAATTTTGTGTTTGCTTGGATGAATTTGTATGAATTTTATATAGTTTTTGAATTTCTTGTGTAGCCAAGATAAGTTCCTGGTTCAGTTGCACTCAGAACTTTATTATTAAAAAATTCTGATTTACTTATATATTACTCTGCCAAATTTAGTTTGTATAGAATAATACTGTAATAATTGAAGTCTATTAATTCCTCCCACCCCAATATATCCTCTATAATACTTAGCCAAAACAGCTACATTATCTGATAAGTTGATTTAGGACTTTATACATGTGTTCATATAGCCATTTATCTCAACCCTTGCTGAGGAGACCTTTATTAAGCTGTGATGACTGCTGAATATGAAATGTAACCAAGATTATTTTTTTATTCAAATATAATTTAAATATTCATCAAAGAGGAGTTATGCTTGAAACTGACAGAGACTATTAACATCAAAAAATATAATTAACTGCACTGGGTATCATGAAGCAAAGTTAGCCAAATAGCCGAGAGGTCTAATTGCTCTAGAGTCTGAGAAGCAATAGTTTTATTTTATACTGTTACTGTGGAATTAATAGTGATGTGGTTTCCTATGCGAGGCAATTAAAAGCTGCCTGTTAAGGTTCATTGCACTATAGGAAATCCGTTGAATATCACTTAGTAAACAGAACTGACATGGAAAAGGTACATGAAGATGGGCAGAGCAGGGTATAGATCGTAAATTAGGACAGATTAATATGAATTAAATATATGTAAGTAAATTATGAGTACTTTTTAGTGTTATAAAATCAGCACTAGTGATGAAAGTGAATTTTTTTCATTAGTAACAAAGGAAATAGAATTAAAGTTTATTACAGTGAAGTTGTTTAATTCAGAGGAAAGGAATAAAAGAGTATCGTGGGTTTAAAAATTAAGAAGTAGCTACAGAGCAGTGTAGAAATGAGCAGATCTCATTCTGGAAATTTCCTTCTGCCACAGAATAATCTCCTACTTAAAATAAAAAGAACCTTCTGACCTTTGTGGCTCAATTAAGCTTTTTAGTTGAATTCAACAAGAAAAAACTTCTTTATTGAATCCCATAGATTCTGCCTGTGCCCAGGCTATAGTCTAAAAAGGGGTGGCCATATTCATGGCATTTTGACATTAATGAGGTTGCTGAAATGGAAAAGTTAAGGATCAAAGATACAAGCAATAACAGTATTTTACAGCATTTCTTTTTTTTCCTCTCTAATAATAAAATTGCAATCTAATTGCTTAATAAATGGGCCATGATTACTGAAAGGCATAGATAATTCCCCTCTTTGCATTTTATTTTCTTCATATTGCAGAATAATAATTAGCAAAAATGCTGTGGCCACAAATGAAAGAGGTCTTTATTTTTTTTCTTTTGTATACTAACTGTGAATGAAAGGCGTTTGCATGTGTTTTCTTTAATTTACTACGATAGCCCACTTCTATGTTTTTTAAGAAGCAATCTTAAAAACTAGTGGCGTACTGGTAAAAGAAAATCAAACAAAGAATTCAACTAGAATTCCTGTTTTATGTAAAAGATTGTCTGCCTGTTTCATACATTATTTAGCATGCTTACCCTGTTTATATCAGTGACATAAGAGTGCGTGCTACTTTCTCAGAAGAGTACTGTTTTTGCCGCTTCACAGCACAGTGCCTTGTACTCCCAGGCTTGCACATGGTGTTAGCAGATATTTAAAGCACTTCAGCCTAACATTTTATAGGTCATGATGAACTGAGCCTATAAAACAAGCTACTGCAATGAAGTTAATGCAGTCTTAAGAGTGTTACATAGACCAAATACTCAGTATTCAGTATATTTTTAGTCTGCTGTAGACACATCAATGGGGGAGGAAATGTTCTTAGCACATACAATTTTTCCATTGCAAACCTGCTTTATAATACACTTGTGATGCAGAATCCTTACTACAAATTTACTATTGAAGGCCATATTTTTTGCAGGTTTTCACTGTAATACGGTAGCTGTCAGAACCTTTGAATTTCAGTTTCTTCTACCATACGCATGCACATGTGTATACACGCACACGTACACACGCAAAGCAGGTCCTGTAACATTTTAAAAAGAAATTAGATAGCAAAATCATTTCGTTGAGCAAGCTACCCTGGCCAAAGTCATACATTTCAGACACCTTAGGGGAAGAAGTCTTACTACTTCTTAAGGGCACCACGCTGTATAACGTTTCATCTGGCAAGATACATATTTTGCCGTTGTATGTACAAAGGCATCTATATTCCTTTCTTAGTAGTACTATCTGATCTTTAACCTTAGTGTTCATTGCTTCTCAGATATCTTGCTTCTTGTGATGTATATCTCTATGATGAAGAAGCAATTTTGAAATGTATTTAATATACACATTTTTCCAGCACTGTAAAATTGTTGTTTTACCATAACTCAGAGTTTGTGCTCCTTTTCCACTGTCTATTTAACATATTCGTTTAGGCTGAGTTGTAAGTGTGACAATAACGTGACAGTTCTCAACCTATAACCTTTCCCTGTTTACTGAATTTTTTAACAGCATTGAGCTCAACTGTACTATTACACTCATGAAGCTGTAGGTGTTTTCTCATCTAGGATGTAGTAGCACTGATATTGCTTTCAGTATATTATTCTAGTACCAGCATCACTGGTGGGTATGAAAAACACCATTTACTTTGTATAGTTAGCTTTCTTAGATAATTTTCCTGCCTTTGTGACAGAGATACAGCAAAAGAACACCTCCTGGAGTCGCATTTAAAACAGGAGCACTTTGAGTAATGTGCTGTAGACAGAACACATATGAGTTAGTGCTCAGTTATCATGAATGCCATCAGCAATGCCTTGTTGCTTTCTTATCAGCCACTTCCTGCTGTCAGCCCAGTGCTTATTTCAATAGAAAAGGATTTGCATCAAATGTAGTACAGTATTATGTATGGCTAACATGGGGTTTTTAATTGTGCAGGCACATGAGACTCCTTCAGTGGTAGACAGTTTGATAAAAGGATTAGATCATGAATATTTTTGACACAATTAAAGATTATCTGTGCATTGACAGAGTGAAGCCCGTGAATTTTCTGACATGTTTTTTATGGAACTGAATCTGTTTGACTTGTATAATAACCAACTGCAGAATACACAGGATTTTTGCAGATGTAAAAACGAGCAAACGAACGCAGCCCCCTAAACTTTGTTGGGCTTAAAAATGGAAGTTCCAGGAATCAGAGAACGCACAGTTTAGATCAGTAACTTAATCCCTTAATTTCAAATGACAAAGAAGAAAGCGGGATTGGGGTTTCCAAGTTAGAGCAGAAGGATACTTTTGCAAGAGAAGTCCTATACCTGGAAACCCTGCAAGCCTTCCAGATGATAATTAGATCCAGACATTACTGTAGGTAATGAATAACAGTTCTTTTGTGGCAGGCATTCATCTCAGAAGAAAAGAAAGTACTTGTAGTGAGGACTCTCAGACACATTTTAATAGGAAATGACACCACTGTTACAGAGTTGATTAAAGACCTACCAAGGGACAGCACTTCTGGAAAAAATCAGCAGATGAAATAAGAAAAGTTAAAGTTTTATTATTAGTTATCGGTTAAATATATATAACTTTAAAACCATGAAAACCGCATTAAAAATTATGAGAAAGAGGATGGAACCATCTTGCTAGCAGATTGCACTTTTATAAATCTCGTAAAATAACCAAGTTGTCTTTTGGCCTCTTGTTCAGCATTTTCCTTCAAGTTCTATTGAGCCATAGAAATGAGTCACTCCACAGCCCTGTGGAATTGGTAGATACGCAGTGATGGGCACATGGCCTCTGTTGATGAAAATTATAACCCAAAAAGAGGATATTCCCCAAGGCAAGTTTACAAAAAACAATTTATTCTTTTTCACCCTGTAAAACTCATCTTACATGCAGGATCTCTTGCATTATTACAAACTCTAATCCTCTGAGTGGGTAATTAACGGACCAGAAAAGCCATTTGTGGAAAGAAAGAGCCATAAGGGTGAAAAATATTTCTCTGCTGAATGATCTTTAAGGAGTAAATAATTACAAGAGTGAGAGGTTTGGGATGACCAATCTAAATCTGAACATAATTAGGATGAACACAGTTTGAAAATCGAAGCAATTGGCATGTGCAACAATTCTCATATCAGAAGACTAATTAAATATTTAAAAGCCCAAACCCCCTCACTATTCACAGGAAAATAACCTGCCACAAAAGGGTCTGTAACTTTACAGATAATTAGGAAGGGTTACAGGGGGGAAAAAAATCACAGATTGGCTCCAAGGTTCTGCAAGGTCACGTCTTATTATGGTGTATCTTTTATATGGTCTGATAGCAAGTTTCTTGCTAATTTAATCTAAGTAGGGCATCCCATAGTGATTTCCCATTTCCCTTGTTAAAAATCTGATCATTTTTCTATACGCAAACTGCAATAGGTGAACATTTTTATAAATAATTGCTCCTAATTGATACAGGCTATAATATTTTTTAATTATTCAAGGAGAATGCATGTGTTAAAGTTCAGTTAGGGTTGCCCCACCACACCCCCCATTTGAAATTGTCCTCATCATGTCCATTTTCGAATGAAACCCAAGGACCCTATAAAATCATGTTGCTTCAGTGGCCTATTCTGTCAATTAGTCAGTTTTAACTTCCGTGTTAGAGCTAAGATACATTTATGTAGAATATGCATTTTTGCAAACAGAAGAGCTGTGTTAAACTCAGGAGACCCATAGTGAGTGAATTTCCATTGACCTGGAGGTCCAGTTGAAGCATGACCAGTGAAAGTGTGCAAAGGCTGCTACGTTTCAGAAGTTGCAGTAACAAATCACACCTGTCATTTGAAATACCTTATTTTAGTAATTAAAGTGGGTGATTTTTTTAAAATTATTTAGGATCTGTGCAAATTTATGTGAAGGATAAAGCTACACGTTTTCAGTATTGTAATTCTTCAAGTTACGCATTTGATAATGACTCAGAAGCTGTCTTAAGTGACATACCTTTTAACTACATTATGAATATGCTGAATGCCAAGCCATGGATGAAAAGATCGGCAGTGCTGCAAAAAAGAGTTTTAAAGGGTTTTTACACTTATCCTGTGCTCTCTACCTGGGAGTCTCTTCTCCTGAAAGTCTGTTGCAGCATTATGCCTAAGGATCAGACACTGTGCTTCAGGATTTTCAGTAGGATTTTCTGTATGCTCTCCTCTAGCACTGTACCTCAGAAAGAAACGCCCTTTCATAAAGCTCTGATATTATTACCCAACCCTGTGTTTCTCCCCTGAAACCTGCTCAACCCACAAGGCATGATGCTGCACTCAAGCTCACTCAGTGTGAATAATCTGTGTAAATTGCTCAGATATTACGATGCTGCACTACTGAAGTTTTCATTAGTAAATAAGTATAGCTGCAGGCTATTTATTTTGTCTAAATGGTGAAACATTTAATTGGATCTTTTGAACTGATTACTTTTCAGCAGTGCAGATCTGCTTGGTTTAGTTGGTGTACTAAGACATATGCTGCCTGTAATCCCATGCTGCATTTTGCTTGCAAATATGCACACACATAAATAATATGACAAGATTATGACTATGACTTTATTTCCATTTCTTCTTCCTCAGGTGGGGGTGCATTAGAAACAGCTTCTCTAAAAAGCAGGTCTCTCTGCTTGGTAACTGTTAGAAGGTTTTGGGCCAGGAGATCGTTCTGTTTACTTCTCACAATCTTGTTGCATCTTTTGATGTCCAGTTTCCTGCCCGTGCTTTACAGTCAGTTCCTCACAGGCTCTGGTAGTTCTAGTAGGCCTTTCACATATATGGTAGAGAGTAGTGTGGATAGAAAGATAGGATTATAAAAGTACTTAAAATTACCAAGAGAAGGCAGGAGTTATGTATTCCACTGGAATCTACATTTCCTTTTTTTTACCCCTTCATGTTTCATCTGATGCTTCAGTTTCACTTTTAATAATAACCCTATAATAATAGTATTTACACTAATAAACAAAGTACAGGAACAAGAATGAAATCTAACAAGAAAAAAGTATCTGATACCTTAGATGTGAGTGAGATTTGTCTTTTTAACAGTGACTGCTTTGAACTTGGAAAACATGAATACTAAAAGGCAAATGGGTCATAACTAAATGTATTAAAATTGTAAGAAGAGGTTGAAAGCAAGAAATACGCTGTTAAATTTCTTTGCCATACAAGTCTGATACACATTCATTGATAGTGAATCAAACTGGGTAATCCTAAGAAAGGGCCTGTGGGAGTTCTGTATTTTCTGTTCTGTTTTATTGTGTATTTGGAGTTTTTATCCTTAATGTGTACCCTTAGACTCCCACAAGATTACCTTGATAAAGAAAACACAATTAAATATTACTGCTTATTTATTGGGCAAACGGAAACAATTCTATGGTGCATCTTACTCTACAATATTAATTATACACTATTTAGCTTCCTTATGTCATGTTTACTCAGTAATTAGGAAGATTCAACAAACCATCAAGATTATATTTAAAAAGAAAGTAGAAACAATTTTCCCATTTTTTTTCCCCAAAATACTTTTCATCCAAGGCCACTAGGTTTATTGCTGTAGTGGTCATATTGCCAAGTGCATAGAAAATCCCAAGGCTGGGTTGTGAATTTTCAAACCAATCAAACAAATTTCTAGCATACCTTACTGCTTTAGCAGTCATACGAAGATCTCCAGTATTTAGAGACCATTTTAATGCCCAAATTCTGTGCTGCTTTTTTTTTTTCTTTTTTTGGTGCATGCTTGTTCCCCATAATAAATAGTTTTAGGGATTCTAACTCGAAAATCGTTATAATTCTTAGAAAATCCTATGCATGAGTAAGCAAACTTGCCAGTGTGGCATCCTGGGTTTTTTGAAAGCCAGTTGCAGGATTACATATTTGCCATGAAGAAAGTGTGGCACTGTAGGGATGCAGGCGGTCACTCTTTCTGCTGGGCAGGGTTGGGCTACTGCTGCTGCGGTTCCTGGAGTCCTTTGGGTATTGTAGTGATGGGGCCAATGCTGCCTCGAGTCAGGGCTTTATAGCAAAGCTGGGGTTTTTAGCAGGTCTTTTTTTTAGGCCCAGTTTGCTCACTCGTTAGGTTTCAGTATGTAATAATGTATTTCCTGTGAGGTGAATTTGAAACTCAGAATTTAAATAAATTCCTTTAAATAATTTTATCTACTGTGGCATGTGTATTTGCATACATATATATCTATACACATCTAAAATAAAGTCTCTATTCTGTGCCTATTTTATATGTAAGTTTTGTACATACCAAATTAATAAAATATAGCATTTAAGTAATATCTGACATCCTCATACATATGTAACTTTGAGTTTAATAACAGGAGTAGTAGCATAGTAAATATGCATACAAAAGCAGAAGCACATCTCACATGGTAGTTGTAGACCATTAGGAATACATATGTAAAGACAGCCATTTACTTGGGGTAAAGAGGTTCAGGATTTTGTCAATTTGAAATATGCTGTTGTTAAAAGTCAATACATGAAGTGTAGTCATCCCACATTCCCGTCTCTTTTTACTCTGACTGCAGCTCACCCAGGGTGAATAAGGAACAAGAAGACCATATGGAGTATGTGGTGCTGCAACTCAGAATTTACGTGCTTCAAGTGGTGTTTAAGTAGGTTGCTGCAGGCAATACGCAGGAACATGTCATCATGCTAGCTTTTAAGTATTTAATCAATATGCTGAAAGAGAAATATTGTTAGATCTGACTTGAATAGTTTCAAAACATATCAAGACGATGGGTTTTTAATGTATTGACAATTTCATTAGAATGAATTTTATTTCTTAAATGTGGCTATATAAATATACTGTATTTTTTTTTCTTCTTTTTAAAGTGAAGTACACATGACTGTTTTCTGTGTTTGCCAATTTTACCTTACTTAATGAAACACTGCATTCACAGAAATGCTGCATTAGGAATACACAAAATTATTTTGATAGCCCATTTCTGGCTAGACATTAACTCATATCCTTTTTGAAAGAACACTGATGTTTCTTTTATTTTACTGTCTTTGCCAAAGTTATTTATGCAAAACAAAAACATTTGAAGGATAAATTGTAATGTGGACATTATCTCCTACATAGCTTAACTTTGCAAACCACTTAGAAAGAAACTGTCTCTTTATGTGACTGATGTGACTTAGTCATGAAGATGACCTCTTCCCTTAGTCAATCTGTTTGATCTACGTAATGTTAACGTATTTCCAGAATCTGCTTCTCAGGTTCCAGTAGTTCACTCTCTGGTCCAGTCATGATACCCTGTGTTTTTAATTTTAATGCTGCAGTATTTGTTCAAGTCCATAGATTTTGCATTTTTAATCTTCCTTAGAACAGTGGTGAATAATGGCCCTTGGCAGGAGATAATGAAATTTTCTTAATTTATATTTTCAAGCAGAAGCTTCAATTGAAAATGGCATCCTATGGCCTGGAGACATAGCTCTAGTGCAAGTTTCAGGGGAGCTGTAATAATAATGCAGTGCCAGCGGTGACGGGGAATGATAGGACAGTGAAGAAGTAATTTAAGAAAGAAAAGAGAATGTACCAAAGCTTTATTGTAGCATATCTAATGATCTGCTGAAGATTCCCAATAGCTTTTGGAGCATGACAGGAGAAACTAATGTTATCTTGCCAAAACAGAAGCCCCTGCTTAATCAGCAGAACAAGATTATTGATTAAAACACCTCACACAATAGAGTGCACATGGAATTTCATCTCCATACATTGCATGTGGAAAAGTGCAATAATGAGCATAAGATAATACAAAAAGAGTGAAAGCAATTTGTTGGGAGTTGTACGAGTCAAGATTAGAGTTGGAATGCAAACAAATTATCATGGAAAGTACAGCTGTCCTTAAAGCTGAGCACAGAAGGGGGTGGATGCAGCAGGGACACGGCTACATCGTGAGCAGAAGACAGCCCTGTTGGAGCTGCTTTACTTTCCTTTTTTTTTTTTTTTATATTAATCTGAAATGTGAAAGGGCCATTCCTCATTTGCACAGTCTTCTTCCTGAGGTGAAAGGAGTGCAGACATTGTACTGTAACTGTTAATTAAACACTCCATTTGATTTTTAGATTACTCTAAGTGATGCATTTGCATTATGAAAATGTAACCTTTCTTCATTCATACTAAAATACTGAAGAAATGAGTGTTAGAGTACACAATTGCTCTTTGGATTCATGAGAATAGTGATAATTTCCTACAGTTCCCCTTGCTAAACTCTTGCTGCTGCTAGCACAGGAACCTGAATTAACATGCCTTCGGTTAGCCTTTTCCTAACTAGGGTTTCAAATTTAATTCATATATTACCTCTCCTAAATCAGCTGTTACTGAGTTTGTGTAGACTTCTTTGCAGATCTGCTTTATTTCCTTGTAAATGACAAAGTCATTGTATCATAAATCTTTATGAATATCTTAAGCATGAAGGTGTTTCTTGGTGTGAGATCATATGAATTTTAAGATTGTACATAAAAAACTGAGAATTTGCATATTTTAACATATGCTAGGGAAGTATGCAGTTAACTAGATTACAGAACACTTATACGGTACTTAAAACCTACAGAAAACTTAAATGCTAGATTACAGGCACTGAAGCACTGAAGTAGTTGTGATTTGACTTCTTAAATTTGTGGAAATTGGAGCTGGTTTCTATCATGCCTTTGGTTGGAATAATTTTAGAAGAGTTTGAATAGATGAACCAAACTAACATTACATAGTGTAGAAAAAATAACATTGGTTAAAATGAATGAGGGACTTCAAATTATTTGCCAATTAAGGTTTTTGGGGGTTGGATTTTTTTCTTTCTTGATAGTGCCTAGGCCAATTTGCAAAATGCCAGGAACTTTATTTCTACTATAGTCTTGTTTTGGAGTGGCCTTTGAAGTGGCCTCTCTCCGAAGGGGCTTGGCCATTACAAAAAGGAGTGAAAATGGTTCACAGGATTTATTTGAAAGTTGTAACAATGTAATATCCTCTTCATTGGGCGTAGTATTTCTAAGTGTAAAGGTTTCTCAGAATGATGAAGGTCTGCTATGGCAGTGATGCAGTAGCTTTCACAATCTGTAGCCATGTAGGATAATCTGCTGGTTAGTGCTATTTTATGGAGAGTGGAGTATCTTTTATCCAAAATACCAGACAGAATTCAGTGTTTCTTGTCTTAAGGAAGCTCAGCTGAAACCTTTATCAGTTTGTAAAATGGTCGTTGCAGGCAGCAGCAGATCTGTAGGCCAATAACTAATAGAGAAGTTAGTATCCCTGGGTTTTACAGGGGAAAAAGACCAACGCAGCAGACAGAGCACTTTCATTTATCCAGAGAACAAATCGCAGTGGTGTAAATTCCCTGAATTGCTGGTCTCAGAACTACCTCTACTAAGTCCACTTACTTTTGATCTGTTCTCCATAACCCATGTTTTGTGATTGACAGCTGCTGCAGTTGCTGTTGAGTTTTTATGAAGGTTTCACTAGAACCGAAATTTGACCACTAACTATGTAACATATAGTTACCTGAAATGTCATTTTTTTTACATATGAATATCTTAATGAAGTGTCCTTACTTTGAAATCTTAGAAGTGCATAAAAATCAGATCCTTATATGAAAATTACTCATATTTTATAAAATGCAACCAGCAATGCAGCAGAGTGATGGGAATGTAAAAAGCTGCGACATTTAAAGCACAAATACTTCTATTCATTCAGTTATCCAAGTAACTGCACTTCTTGGGGAGGTGGTGGTGGTGTGCTTTGTAGCGCTGCTCGTTGGTTTGGAATTGAAGTCTCCTTCATTTTGGCCAAAGGTGAGAAAAAGGTGACCGCATGCACAGCAAGTGAAGTCTTGCATAAAGAAATACCAAAGGTTTTTAGAAGGTCAGCAACTTCCTGTAAATGCCACTCAGTCTGAAGTTTGACACTGGCACTTAATGTACAAAGAAAACAATACTGCATTTTCATCTGAATTATTATCATACATCCTTTTGATACAAGCTAGCATGAAGTTCTTCTCAGTTTCCTGACAGCAACATTATGAGTCTTTCACTGGGGGAAGATGAAAGAGGAGAAAACAACTTTTCATAGGGAGACAAGAGTCCATCTTTTTAATGAGATTTACAAATATTGCTAGTAAAACTCTTTTTTTTTCCCCGAAGCTAAATATGACCTTCATCAGTTTCATTCTCAAGCAATTTCTGCCAATATGTATCCGTTTTATTTTGTAACAAATCAATATTTCTCTCTTAATTGCTGCTCATTCAAGTGTAAAATGAAATTTTCATACAGCTCAAAGCTGTGGAAGCCATTATACTGAATGATGCACTACACAAAGTCTTTTTGTAGAAATTATTTTGGCTTCAGCATAAGTTTTTCACTAAAGAAACAGAAAGACATTTGAAGAAATTAATTACGAAATCTTACATCTGAGGTTTTCTCATGCTGGTCAGTCTGGCCTGAGGTGTAGGGCACAAAAAAACCCAGGAGGGGTTTAGGACAGAGATGCCTTTGAGATTTTGGGCCATATTGCCTTCTGCTTCTACAGCCTCCTACACAACGTGCACAAGAGCAGCACTTTGACCTTCTTGTGAGTACCAAAAAGTGACTGTATTGTACGTTTTCAGTGTCACGGGTTCAGGACAGTGATTTTCTCAGCAAGTTTGGTGCACATTTCATCACTTGAAAGCCATTGGATGTGTTGTACTTGTTCCAGACTCCCTAATGAACGGCAGGAGCTGTTACACTGGGTGGCAGTGCAGTTGGGAGTGGTGTGGTGTTACCTGTGCCATAGCTGTACAGGGGACCTGCCTGCACTCTCTGGAAAGTCACTGCCACAAGCAGCACAGAGGTGACAGGTGAATTCCTTACCATCTGTATCCGTGGTTGTGCATGTATAGAGTAATCCCTGGCTATTTCCAGTTAGTTCTGCAATTATGAGCCTTATGAGGCTAGAAATAAGCTTAAAAAAAGGAAAAAAAAGAAAAAGAAGAATTAACTTCTAAGGTCAGGAGAGTTGTTGTTCCCAAGTTTGCTCAGCAAGAGGCACAGCATGTCCTGACCAGCTCTGTGCTAGTTTGATTAGTATATAAAAAGGAAGGTGATTTAGATCAGAGTTCTTCAAGTGTGCTTGCTTTACCTTTTATGAGGTAGCGTGAATTATTCTTATACCTGTTGGCAATGTACATATGTGGAAAGCTGTTGATACAAGATAGGTTATTTTAGCTTGGGATGTGGTATTCAGGGAGTATGGGAAGTTGTAGTGCAATAGAGAAGTTGATGTACAGCGGGAGTCAAAGGCTAGACTATTCCTTAAGTTCAGACTACTGTTACTCAGTTTGCTGACAAACAAAACTAACCCCTGAGAAGATCAGCCAAGCTCTTTTTCTTTTAGTCACCAAACTCCCTGACCTTCCCTGTTTTTTCTTCCACTTTCTTCTGACTGTTTTTTCTGTATTACATTTTAACCATCTCTTCAGGGTCAGGTAATTATTTTTCTATTTTTAACTTCCAAGCTAATATCTTTTTTCCTGGAAAAAATGAATAGGAAAAAAAAAGGAATAGGAAAAATAATATACAGGCTCTGATTATTATTATTATTCTTAAACATCAAAACCCATTAAATTCAGTAGACCCTTGTGGTTAGAGGCATTGTAATAAAGTTTTTCTTTGTATCAAAATGTATTGACTTCCATTGTTAAGCAAATCATACATATGTTTCGTAATTTAGTCTCCTCTAAAATATATTTTAATTAATTTTCTTGCAGTTCTTCTTTTTAACTGTTTTTCTTATTTCCTCAGACGGTCATTCTTTACCTCTTCTTGTATCCTAACAGAGGAAGCTTAGAGTCCACCAATTGCTCCTAAAATAATTAAAATGGAAATGCTAATGCTCTTTGTCTGCAATAACTCTTCCAATCAAAATAATAACTTCCTTGAATCGCAACAAAAATGTAAAGCCATTCAGCAGTATGTGACATATCTCTGAAGATGGAAGGAATTTCTCATTTGTGTTATTTTACATTATTCAGAATTAATCATTTTTTCATTTTTTATCATCTTTGCACTTTGCTTCTATTTTATTGAATGTTAGTATCAAATCGGTATATATTTACCACAGCTACACTAGTGGGAACGAGTGGCATTTGAGGCAACATCGACCTCCAAATTTAAAAGTATAAAGCCTGAACTGAAATACTGTCTTGAAGCCTTGTTTATGGGCTTTGACTGACCGAGTATTAATTAACTTTGTTGTCTTATGGATCAGACTGCCCAAGTGTGAAGCGAGTTAGCACTGCATATAGTACTTTAGTATGAACTTGCAAATTAAATGTAATTTTAAATTAATTAACTTGCTTTCTTTTCCCATTACAGGTGCAACAACCGAACACAGTGTATAGTAGTTACTGGGTCAGATGTGTTTCCTGATCCTTGTCCTGGAACATACAAATATCTAGAAGTTCAGTATGAATGCGTTCCTTACAGTAAGTATAATCTTTTTATTCTTGCTCACTTCCTCTGGCCCTCTGGAGTGCTGTCACATGGAAAAGAAGCATATGTTTATGGCCCACGGACCCATTATGCATGCAGAGCACTTGCAGACTAGGGCCTCCAATTAGCTTCACGAAGTGTGGAAGGAAGCCATGGTGTGATGCTGGCCAAGTGTCTGTCTGTGTTCTTAAGTGTTTGGCTTTTAAGGCTACTGTTTTTGCAGAAAACAAACTCAAATTAGCTATTCAATAGGCCAGATAGAAATTTGTACTTTTGCCCGCTACCAGTTGCTGACAAATTGGCTTGGCTCACAGACTTCTAAAGCAGGAATTGACTTCAATTTTAATCATGATCTACTTGAAAGGCTACCTGCTGTTGCGGTGACTTTGGGTGCACGGCAAAACCCAGCAGTGACACTCAGAGGTAAATGCCCCAGCTGGGGGACATAGTAAGAGGACTTTGTGCTTCAGGGGCACATTATAAGTGAACGCAGATTCAGAGTGAATAATTCATCAATGAGTTACGCAAACGTGGTTCTTAAAAGCAATGTAAGAAAGAGTGAGAAAGGAATGTTCACTTTTAATGTAAAGAGAAAATATTAAATGTGCCTTGAATTAGCTGCCAAAACAGAATTTTTCACTGAAATCAAAGTAAATACTGAAATCATATAGAGATAGAAAAATTTGAAGTTATGGCTACTTCAGCAGTGTTGGACAATATTCTTTCTAATGCCAGAATTCAGTAGCTTTAGACATACTTCTTATTTCCTTGCAATAATTAATGCTTTTTTCATTGACATGCATGCATGTTTATAAGAGTTCTGCAGATTTGACACTTTTAACTGGTTTTGCTTTCTTGTAATTTCATTCTTTTCAGTGACTTCTCCCTCGTCCCATAACTCAACAGAGAAATAGCTGTGTTTGCAATGGAATTTGAGCAGTGCACTGATCATCCCCTTAAGTTACTTTTAAGTGTGAATTTCTTGATCTGCAGTAATGCTTAACCAAAGTCACATTTTCTGTTGGTACAGGAAACAGGCCAAGTCTGAGATGCAAAAATCATTGTGGTGACAGTATATATCCAAAAAGGAAGGAAATGAGTTCTGGCATAAGCAAAGCTATGTCAAAATTGTCCATACTATTTCCTGCGCAACTAAAAAATTTAGACTTCTTAAATGGAACTACTACTCTGTACTGCTTCACCACATTGAACCTTCACTGTTGTTAAAGGCCAAACACAGATCATCTGTTTTTTCTTCATTTCTGCTGTGTCATTGTGAAATGGTTGCTTGCTGATTTTTTTTCTGTACCATTTGTAGGATTGGAAGCCTACTGCATACAGTGATCCCTAGTACCGTTCCTCCTGTGTGTAGTATTGGTGGCTTGTTGTAACCATTCTTCTTGTGCCACTTTTGAGGAGTGATGTCTTACCCCATCTAACCAAAGTTTTGTTCCACAAAGATCACTTCTACTTTAGCGCTATTTTCATTCCCAAATTCTCAGAAAGAGCAGTGCATCTGATTCCAAACCATGAGGTCAGTCAAGTGACAAGAGGTTACGTTTCCAGTTCCAGTAGGGTAGCTCATAGAGAAAAAGTGTAATGCAAATAATGTTCAAACATAATCTTTTATGCTGTTTTAGGAAGAGAAGTGTGGATATGTTCTACTGATTGGGTACTGCTATCTACAGGAATCTTTTTCTTTTCCAGTTTTCAGAAGTATAGTGCCACAGTGCGGCCTACCGTGTACTCTAACATGTAGTTATTCTACTTTTAAATGTTTATTTTTGTTTACTGTCAATTGCATTGGCCTACCCTTTGAATTATGTAATTCTATGTCTATCATAACTCAGGATTCTGGATACTTCTTGTCTTTCAAAGTTTATAAGTTTTGGAGTTTGTCAGCTGCAGCATGTACAGTGATGACACTTTGCCCAATTCCAGAACTGTAAGAGGCATCACCTCTCATTGCAAGCAGTCATCAAAAAGGTTGCCAGTTACTAAAATCAGTTTTGAAATTTGGTTTCAAACCACATTGTGCTCCAGTAGCCATTTTGATTGTTGACTATCTTTCTTCCCTGTCCCACAAGGCCTATCCTGGTATTTTTCCAAGTCTCTGTTTTTTGACACCTGATAGTCTCCAGTTTTCAAGTCTAATTTTTTTTCCCCTTACTTGTTCCAGTGCTCCATATCTAAACGTACGGAATGACTGAAATCATTAGGTTTGCAGATAGCAGCTGTCCCAGCATAAGAGACTTGTTAGGAAGGTGGGATAGGCTTTTGTGGGTCTAGGAAGGGAGGTTTTTAGTGTTCACAGCACTTCTAACTAAAGTGCAGTTATGATTCTTTTTCTGAACTTATCTTCAGTTGCTGCAAGACAGCAAAATTTACTGTTTCACTGTGGCACCTTTCAGTTCAGGTTTTGTGGTAAAAGTTGGGAGTTCTTACACACTGGAGTTGGTGTCACCCTTGTACAAAATGCAGTTTATGAACTCCTCTATGTCTTGCTGGCCTCCAGAAATACATAGCTGCTTTGCTGATCATACATATTGATTGAGCTATCTCTGGGTTCTGTATTCATCGCCCTCATAAGAAAGTACTTAATGAAAAGCTTCCTTTTTTGCATCTCAAAGTGTAGACCTGTTGCTGAGGTTTTCTAATACTCTTTAGTAAAAAAAATAATTCAAAAAATCTATTGAGATACTCAGTTGGATCACCAACAAAACTAAAATTCTAGACAAATTTGATAGGCATTGCTTTGTCCTAAAATAAGAGTGTTATTGATTAAATTACAAAGAAATTGAGAGTACCGTACTTGACATTTCTCTCAATTATGCTGCACAATGTATGTTGACGCTTTGACTGAGTAACAGAAGTCAGCCCTTTTATAAAGAAGAACATCAAAAGTACCATTTTGTACATCTGTGCATTTTTATTTTAAGCCTTTTTTGGACTCAGGAATTCAATAGAAAGCATTTTAAAGTGTTTTATTCTCTATCTGTCTGTATTGATTGGACTTTGCAGCATTTGTTTATTTCAATAAGCCCATCTGTCCCTGAAAAATGTACAGCTGTACACCAATGCACGCAGAGCAGACATGCCAGTAATGATTTTAGTTATCCCTATCTTTTTCTCCCTCTCCTATTACTAATTCTAAGCAGGTACAATATCAATACTGCTCTTTGGCAAGGAATAAACTCATGCATAAAAGTTCACAAACAGAATCATCTGAAAGTCATTAACACTGATTGTGAAATGCAGGAATTTACCTCAGAATACATTTTGTGTTTACTCTGATAACTCAAGAATTACAAATTGCAGAAGAACAAGTGTTTTACCTAAAGATGTATAAATGAACAAAGGCTAGGAAAACTACTGCTCGTTTTGAGAATACTAGCCCTCTCCCACTCCCCCCTAAAGTTTTGGAATTGTTCCCTGAAGAAACACTAGATCAGATCAGCCAATACCATTTTCTCAAAAGAATCATATGTAATTTTGTTAAATGAAATTGAAAATCCAAAATTTTATATGAAACATACAAATATGTTCTTCAGGATAATACCGTAATACTCAAAATGTAATAGCTGTGCAAATAGTTTTGATACACTTCCTTGGTGTCAGCAGTTACTGTTACACAGATTGTTACATCTGTCATTTTCCAGGTCATTTTATGAAACTAAGGGAGCATACTTCAAAGGCTACTGAGTATATGAAATAGATTTTATTGCAAATAATTATTGGAAAGCTATTTACTAGCTGGACTTCAGCTATATGTCTTCCTGTAATATGTTCCTTAAAACTTCCTTGGGGAAAAATTGCCACAGTAATATAACTTTGCTAATCGGGTTCAGTTTATATTTTCCATGTACGGTGGCAGTATGGATATTTGTTTTAAACGCTTAGTATGACTGTCCTTGCATACTAGCTTGCTGTGTCGGGCTTAAATCGATGATGCTGGAGAATATATGAGTGAGCTAAATGTTAATTTTTTTCTTCTCTTTTCCTCTTGCTTACTGTGCTTTTGCTTCTTTTTTCTAGATGGTTTTGCTTATTCCTTCTAGTCTGATTTTGCAGTTATAGACTAAGAAGTGGCAAAAGTTCTCAAGATTAACATTCAGGAAAACAAATAAAATAAAGCGTAAGGAGAGCTAAAGGACACAAGCTGCTTTCTTTACAAGAAAGAAAAGCAGAGGGATGTCTGGGACAAAGATGGGGAAAGGTTTAATAAGCACACATACAAACCTATATAATTAATATACTGCATTTTGAATTTATAATTATCTAATTAATATAATATGTATATGTGCACTTGCACATATATGATAAATTAATGTGTCACTTAAAAACCAACTTGATGGCATTATACTTCAAGAAGAAGAGTATGTATAGCATGCAATAGTAAAGTCATTCATTATTTACTCAGGTTCACTAAGTGAAACTACATGCCAACATATCTGTATTGCCTCCTTAATCTACTAAAATGATTGATCCATGTTCGCTTGTGTAACCGTAGAATCTCTCTCCTGCTAGGTTTTCCTGTTGTCTGTTTCTCTTTATCCGATATAGTGCAGTTCTTATTCTCCCTATATTTAGCGTCTGTTACTAATTTAATCTTTAGATTAATAGTCAATTTATGTTAATCTTCTTTCTTTTTTCCTTGCACTTTTTTATTTTTCTTCCGATGCTTAAAATAGAAGTGGAGCAAAAAGGTAAATAACGTATACAGTCCAAACCCCAGCTCCTTGTTATGTGCCTTATGGATGTTAACCTCTTCCCTTCCCCTCCCCACAACACTCTTATATTATGATAATCAGCAGGATCTCATAAGTACACCTCATAAAGAAGTCGACTGTTTGCAATAAAGTGACTTGGCTGCTTAAAGTAGGTGGCGGGGTATAGTGTCTGAAATACTTGGGCTGGAGGGAAGACTCCCTTGCTTTTTTCTCTCCCTTTCTCTTTGTCTTTCTTTCCCTCTCTTTCTCTCACCCTTGGGTAAACTCTTGTTAATCAAGTGTCATCTTGCCTGGCTTCCAGAACCCTCTCCATAGCATGCCATGGTTACAGGGTTTCCTGGTCTGTTTCATTCATTGCTTTGGTTGTGTTTTGTTTTCTCTGCTCCTAATTGCTTTCTCTATATATACCTGATGATTTGTTTTGTTCCTTTATTTTTAATCGAGGCACCTCCTTTTTCAGCCTCACCACTTCTTAAAGTTCTAAACAAGTCGATGTGATTTTTTTTTGGACTGAAATGACCTAGCGCACTGCTGCACACCAGTTAAAAGCTCTGGAGCGTTAATGCGTACTCACTAAAAGTCTTAAGATGAAAATGCAAGAGTAGCTCTACATTTTCAGCTGTCTGTGTATGCCATTGAGCCTTGGTCTGTACTAGTGAAAACAGTTCCCATCCACTTTCCATACTGGTACAGCAAGAACATGGTAACTTTAAGAAAAGTGGATGATAAAGGGTGATAATTGCATTAATTATAACTTAAGGTATAATCTAGTGCCAATTAAATTGATTTTTTTTCTTCCTGACACAGTCATTATGATTTACCTACCTTTTTTTTTTTCTTTTTTTATTTTTTTTATTATGAGACAGTCTTAATTTGACATAATTCTTGTCTTACTTCTCTCTGTGACTGTTAGTTTTTGTTTGCCCGGGGACGTTGAAAGCAATTGTGGACTCACCGTATTTATATGAAGCTGAACAAAAAGCAGGTGCTTGGTGCAAAGATCCTCTGCAGGCTGCAGATAAAATATACTTCATGCCATGGACTCCGTATCGCACCGATACTTTGATAGAATATGCTTCTTTAGAGGACTTCCAAAACGGACGCCAGCAGACGACATATAAACTCCCAAATCGAGTGGATGGTACTGGATTTGTAGTGTATGATGGCGCTGTCTTTTTTAACAAGGAAAGAACTAGGAACATAGTAAAATTCGACTTGAGGACTAGAATTAAGAGCGGAGAGGCCATAATCAATTATGCTAATTACCACGACACCTCTCCATACCGATGGGGAGGAAAGACTGATATTGACTTGGCAGTTGATGAAAATGGCTTATGGGTAATTTATGCTACGGAGCAAAACAACGGGATGATAGTAATTAGCCAGCTGAACCCCTATACCCTGCGTTTCGAAGCCACCTGGGAAACGACATACGACAAACGGGCAGCATCCAACGCTTTCATGATCTGTGGTGTCCTGTACGTAGTGCGGTCAGTGTATCAGGACAACGAGAGCGAGACCGGCAAGAACGCCATCGACTACATCTACAACACCAGGCTGAGCAGAGGTGAGCACGTGGACGTTCCTTTCCCCAACCAGTACCAGTACATCGCCGCAGTGGATTACAACCCCAGAGACAACCAGCTGTATGTGTGGAATAACAACTTCATTCTGCGATACTCCTTGGAGTTTGGCCCACCTGATCCTGCCCAAGGTAAGAATTTGCTTTTTCTCATTTTTCACCCCTTTGTACTTCCACTCAGATAACTGCTTTACCTTATCTTTGGTCTTAGACTTGGCTCTTTGCAGAAAAACAAGGAGGGGTTGTTTCCCTGCCCTGTGCTGAGCAGTGCAGCGTTACATTGGTTCCAGGCAAATTTGCAGCACCTGCGAAGAGAGATAGAATTACTTTATTTGGTTTACAGGCTTGTACTTTTTTTTTTTTTTTTTTTGAAGTGTTTGGCTTTTTTATGTTTGAGAATGAGTTGTGGAATAGTTTGTTTACTTTATACCACCAGTCAGTTTGACTTTTATAGCTAAAGTAAGTTTGAGTTCATTCACGCTGAGCCAGAGCCCTGTTCCCATCCGTTGGGTGTTACGTGCCTTCTGAATTGATTACAACATACATGCAGACCTTTTAACTTCTTGGCGCCAGCAGCTGAGAGTGATGTGTGCTGGGGGGTCCCAGAGGAGATGTATGGGGTTAATGTGCAATACCAGGCATAAATATTTTTCCACAGCCCTATTCTCACAGTTTCTAATGCTGGGTTAGACAAGATTATCTGACCTCTTTTTAGCAGGTTTCTCGGTAAATTCATTACAGTTGCAGTTCAGCTCACCTGAAGTTAGAACGGCTACCTAAAAGGAAAGACACTAACTGCCAAAAGAGGAAAGAAAAATGGAGCTCTTTAGGTCTCAGAAATCCCTAAAAATAACATAAACAGGCACAGCCACATATTAGCAGGGGAGAGTAAATACCAAGAGAAATGCTCCATGGCAGAAGATGCATGTAGCAAGGAACAGAATGTTGATAAGCTGCTTTAGCAATGAAGGTAATACTTCACCTCTCTCATGTAACTGGTATACATGCTTAGCAGCCATTTTTTCTACTTCAAAAAAGTAGTAGTAATAGCTTCTCCACGAGAAAAGTAATTACCCTGCTTCAGCGAAGCTGATTCATGCACAGCAGTGCAAACAACGTAGTGTGCACACAATATCAACATATATCTAGCTTTTCCTGGATGTACATGAGATGCAGCAGGACAAAGCAGTTTAGAACCAATACATTAGTGATCTCCAGAGCTCAGTGAAGATCTGTCTGATCTGTCTCTGCAGACCTCCCTGGCAACACCTGGCCAGGCTGAGGCAGTGTCCAAGTGTTTTGGGACTGAGCTCTGGTTGCGAAGGCAGCCGTCCTGGGAAGCTTTGCTCTCTGCACGTCAAGCCAGTCCGTTTCTCAGGGAAGCTTTGGTGCTGCTCTTAGCAGAGACATACCCACCTATGTAATTAGAAAAAATTTATAGCTTTCATTTTCATACATTCTCATGCATGTCACTTTTCATTCAGTTTAACTGAGATGAAGATGCATTTTAAATTCTCCAAAGCTTTACTAGCAAGAGGAGAAAATGGAGGTGCAGGCTCTAAGTAGCTTTCACAGTTCAAGCAGCTGCCATGAATGTGGCAAAAGCTAATCTTTAAATCATTGCATTGAAGGAAAAGTGTTAAGGAAGAGCAGGGAGAGAAGAAAAGGCTCTGTAGAATCCCTCCTTTGCTTTAGTACACCACCAAAAGTGGTAAGACATTTCATAATGTTTATATTGTGAGAGTCTCCAAGATCCTAAGTTATAGTGCATCTATTGGCCACATCCCATCTAATACCAGAAGGAGATTTGAGCATCCACCAGCACCCCATCATGTTCCTGAGTTGCTTGCTGGCATGCAAGGCACAGCAAGAAACAGTTTATTCCAAACAGACCTAGAAGAGAAGGGTTCCAGGGCACACTGCAAGGTGCTTGCCTCTCATCTGAGCGCTTTGCCCATTCACCCATGAAGACAGAGAAGGAATACTTTTTTTATGAATAATGAGTTTGTGTTTTAAATGCATTATGACATCAGTAAATATATTTAACTATGGCCTTTTTTGAATATAGAAACCATATAAGGATTTATTTATAGATTTATTTGAATGTGTGATGCGTATATACACAAATGGTATTTTTCTTTATATAAAACCAATGCAAAATATTTTAGTTTTGTATGGATCTGTACATAGCAAATCTGAGAATATGTTTCAGTTCATTTCCTCTTTTGCCTAAGCCAATTGCCTGTAGTTAAAGACCACTAAAATAAAGGAAAAAATATCTAATGTGATTGTCCTTGAGATGTACTGCTATAAAACCAAAAAGAGATTCTGTACAGTTTCTAACTCTGTAATTTATTTGTATTATATTCTTAGTTCCTCTTTGTTTTAGCATAAGGTCTATAGAAATTGAAGATCAATCCTTCTATTGTTATACAGTTAAAGGATCTATATGTGTAATACACATTTGAATTTTTTTACCTCATGAAGTTAGACCAGATTTTCAGCACCTTTGATGAAGGGCATTTTTCTTTTGATCTGTTTCATTTTGGGGTTTTTTTTGTGGTTGACTCAAATTTCCTAGTCATCCTCTCAAAGACACAGGTGTTAGGATAACATTCTTTAAGTCACCTAACACAAGAAACTTCTTTTAGTGTCTTTTTGCAATGGTACTTTAATATCAAGTATTTAATGGTGTCACAAGGTCAGTGCCTCAAAATTGGAAGTCGTGGCCTTTTCTGTTCAAATGGTTAACTTGGGGCCGTTGTGGGAAGCTCAGCAATCTGTGTTCCTTCTGTTGCCGTGGGAGCAATAATGATATATAGACACACGCTGATTCTTTTTTTCCCCCTCATCTATCTGTCTTGGCTATCAGTTCTTGTCGACACCATAACTTCCAGCTACCGAGTGCTTCAAAAACAACAGTCTTTCTTTCTCCATGAAAGATGAATTTGTCACATTTGAGTCACACTTTTGAGGCTGAGAGTTTACATTTGCTCCTAGGGCCAATATTTTGGACTCATCCATGACCCCAAACCTGCCTTTTCTCTCTCTGTTGTTTCATTTTTAAATCTGCCTACTGAAACCTCTGAAATGCCACTATAATTAACCTAATTGACCTTGCCCTTGCTGCAAACCTACGCCATTTTCTCCTCTTGCAGCTGTGTTATGTGTTCCCTATATCCTTATTTTCTTAATCTTCAGGAGCACTCTTCTGATTGCTAAAACTGCAGATGCAGCAGCCAGGCTACCATTTTACCCTGACAATCATGTCTGCCGCCCTTAGAATTCCACCCTTAACCTTATTCTTCATGTGTGGGTTTTTTTGGTTTTTTTCTCCTCTCTTCTCATGGGAATTATAGTACATAGATGCACAAATGGCTTTCAGAGCTACAGCTGACAAGTACGACTCAGATACTGCATGTTTGCTAAGGATAAGTGTAAAAATTACATTTAAAACTCAAAACCTTAATGTAGAAATAAAAAGAAATAAAATATATCAGGCCCTGCAAAAAGTAACTATGAAAAATTCAAAACAAACCAGAGTTCTTATATCTTTGGTAAATTCAGTGGATGTGTCCTGTTACATTCTTTCTGAAGGAGGTATCCAAGGGACAGAATGAATCTTTGCTGAAATGGGAATTTTTAAAGGAATTTTAAGTTAAAAGATCTGGAAGAATGAAGGGAATTTTCTCCCTAAAAAGTGTGTATGAGCATTGCATTCTAAGGTTTCCTTGGTAACAAAAAGAAGATAAATCCTTTTGTTCTGTTTTAGTGCGTTAGGGAGAGATTTCAGCTACACTCATCCCAATTTACGCTAACTGTGCAAACTGCTCAAACTGAAGTTGTCTCCCCTTTTGTACCATGATACCCATCATTAAGTTTTATTGGATCACTGCAGGAAAATATGGATGATGTGAGTGCGGACGGAACAGAAATTCGGAGAGTAGTATCACCAAGGGCTTGAAATAATAGAAAGCTAGTGCAACTAAATCTTTGTAATGCCAAGAATCTACAACAAAGTCATGCAGCAAATCGTTAAGTAAATTAGGTCTTTACTATTATATCAAGTCTGATATGCTACAGATTGATGAAAGAGTGGTTGTACAAGTAAAGGCAACATAATGGGGACCAGGTAGCATTTTTCTTCATCATAGGTATTTTGCTAATTTTGTAGCATATTTATTATCATTTTCAGGGTATAAATTTATAAACGGCTGTGTAAACATTTCACTTTCAACTAAGCGCGATTTGGCAGGGTCAATAGAGTACTGGCCAGCATAATAGCTGGAACCTATAGGTAATTTGGTAAGTCTTAGTGACTTCCCTGCTATTCCCTGAAGCATGAGAAGAGGCACATAGTGGTAATAAGCAGAAGGCAGAAATCTGGATTTGCACAGGTTTCTGATCTCTATTGCTTCACACAGCAGCTCAGTGTATGGCACCGTTTGAAAATGAAGGCAGGTACACAGATTTCACGTGTCCAAATTCATTGAAATATCTGACCAATAAAAACATATTTAACTGAAATATCCATGCAGCTCATTTCTAAAATTATCTAGATGCCAGAGATGGGAATGGAACCATTAGTATTTTCAGAAGTGGCACGTCATCTGGGAATTCCAAAACAATTCTAAATCTAAGGTCAGAGTTGTATTTTGGGTAGGGATTTTTTTGTTTTGGCTTGGTTTGTTTATTTTAAAATGTATTTGATGCCTGCTTAGAATAGAAACCTGTTGGCAAAGAATACTAGATAGCTTGTGTGCCCTCTTTAAATCTACTATTCACTGTCAGTTGGGGAAACAAAGTTACTATTCCCCTGCTGTCCTAGGCAATTGTGTTATGTTTTTTATAGACATCACACTGTTAAACAGGTGTTAAGTTTTACTCCAGTGGTGTCTTCATTTTAGAAACAGATAGTATGCATAACTGTTTAAATCAGCTGTTACGAACTGCATGAAACGAATGTAAATTAATTACCCTCAACTAGTGTCTTTGGATTTACTTCCTATTGCTCTTTTTTTTTTTTTTTTTATTTTTCAAAGACTGATAATGAGATACATCTATTCTTTAAAAAAAAAAGACGAATACAGAAGGGGGGTTGGTTTTCTCCTCAGCACGTCAAGCCTAGTCAAAAAGCCCAAAATAGAATCTCACGTTGTGAAAGCGGCTTTTTTGGCGTTGGACAAAAATTATGTATCTTCATCCTAGTACAGGCTCACCCCTGCTGCTTGGAACAATAGGTTAATAACCTCGACATCGAGTTTGTTCTTCTTCTTAGTTGCGGCGTATTAATCATCACTGCCATTATCTTACACTGGTAAAGCGCTCTGCAAGGCAGTGCCTGGCAGCCGGCAGATGCCATCACCCTCAGCTCTCAGAACGAGACATATCAGGTGGTGGCAGCTATCATGTGTCTTCTTGCGGCTCAGGAGAATGGCCTTGCAGATTAAGTTCCCCAACAGGTCATTAAAAACAAAATGATCTGCCTTCTAAAAGCTCGATGTATTCCTTAAAGTGGTGTGTTTAGTCGTTCTTATTTTTTCAGCCTTCTTCTTTCCCAGGCTTCCAGCACTGTCTGAAGTTTCCTGGTACATTCTTAAATATACTGACTTCTCTCTTCCCCCTTTTTTTTTTTTTAAATTTAATTCAAGAGAAAATCTCTTAGAAGTGGTATGTATTTTTTGCAGTTTTGTGGGAGAGGTGGTTTGAAGTCTTCCTCCTAAAATGTGAGATTATAAATATATTTCTAAATATATTTGCTACTATATGCTACTATATGCTATTATATGCTACTATAAGCTATGCAGGTCATTTTTGAGGAATAGGTGATATGCTTTGAAATTGATTTTAATGGATAACGTGGAAATTGGTCTACCTAAAGTTGTGTAGTGACAGCAGGATATTTTAGCTCAGAGTGCAGCACAAAATATGTTCTGAAAATTGTTACCTCACTGCTGAACTTTAGAGAGTTGTTAGGAATTCTTAGTGTGATATTTTGCTCCTGAGACAAAGCTATCCTAAACATTATAGGTTTTGAGTAGTAATTGCAATAATGCTAATACACATTTCAATGATTAAATATGTACTAATTAGCACATTGTGTTAGGGGATGGATAGTAATAATTGGTTGTCCCCTGCATCATTCTTCGTCCCCACCAGTTCCCCGTTCCCCAGGACCTGATTCAGCAGGCGTTTCCTGACACTTCTGCGAGTGATTGCAAATGCTTTTGACAAATGTTAATTGGGAAAGCATTAGAAGGCTGGATGCATTGTAATCAAAAGAAAATTACAGCAGTTTCGCAAGATGTCAGGCAAGCACTTGCAGAACAGAGCTGGGGATTTCAATAGGTTTCAGAGTAGCTGGCTACACCACGAGTTCAGTGCAATTGCAGAGGCTGTATTGAAGCAGCCAAAAATGAGATTGAAGAGAAGACAGCCTTGGAAAAAGTTTCACGTTTATGAGCAAGAGACGGATGAAAAGCACATCTTTGCATCTAGTCTTTAAAAACAGATCATAATGTTCAAAAACTCCACTCTAAATTTGTATGAAAATAAAAAGATAATTTCATTTTTGAGATTTCTAATATATTGTAACTGAAATATAATTGAAAAGCGATTTTGAAGTAATTGTTAGCTGCCGAACTACTGGAAGCTAATCTTACTCAAAACACTGACTTAAAAAAATATCTGCTGAAACAAAGTGAGGCAGCTCGTCTTTAGGTTTTTGTTTATAATTTAATTTAGAGAAGGTGCGTTGTCCAGTAAGTCAGGTTCTAGGGTCTAGCAGAAAAAAAAAAAAGAAAGAAAAAGGGCACTTTATCCACTGAATTTGATCCTAAAAATAGCTTCATTTATTTCTGTATCATTTAGGATTTAAAAAATACTTGCTATGAGCTTATTTATTCACAACACAAGGATCTGTGATTTTATGTGCCTATAAAGCACTGTGAACACTAATGAAGATTTGGAAATAACGCTAACTGTTTCGGTTAGATTGCTCGGTTGCATTGTTTCAGCCGTTGCTCAGTATGCATTCAAAGGTGAGGAACAGGAGTTCTGGGCTGTTCTCTCCACTAGCATTACCGAGAATTCTCTCTCCGAAGCCTCACAACCAGGGTGTAGCTCAGGCTCCGGCAAAGCCTTCCCGACCCGGGGCGCTGGAGCGAGCGGCTGCACGTCCCGGGCACAAGTGATTTTGGCCTAAACCGATCCTAGTGTTTCATAAGAGATTAAACTAGGTTCCTGCCACCGGCTTGAACGCCTTGCGTCTTCATACCTGCTTTATCAAAAAAAAAAAGGATGTTGAGGCCTGAAATGTTCAAACAGGAGAACACCACGTACATGCTAGGCGCTGCTTCTGTTTGGAGCTAATCGGGCATGCTGCAGCTCTCTCAAGCAGAATGACTGCCGGGTAGGAAGATGTTATCGTAATTATTTTCCTGGAAGGTGTGTACTGGGTGACTTGAAGTTTTGGGAGCTTTTTTTTTTTTTTTTTTTTTT
>NW_015090812.1:13229818-13441055 GCF_001431845.1 Calidris pugnax
TTTTTTTTTTTTTTTTTTTAAATGGTCTTGTTAGTTACAGCCCACTGGCTTTGTTGTTAAGGCTGGACGGCATTGTTCACGGCATGCTGATTCAAATGATTCTGTCTATTGAGTTATTCCTTCTGCAAAAGTGATTAAGTAATCTTTAATTGCCTTGAGCGTGTTTGTTATGTACTGATAACTCACTAGTACTGCCTTTCAGCCTTTAGAAATGTAACTATCAATTTTTATTATGGTAGAAATTATTTGAAGAATGTGCTGAAACATCATACTGGTATGAGCTGGGAGTAAAAAAAAAAATCAGTCCAACTTATATCTTAAGCACCCAGAATAGCAATAAGAAAAGACTAATATTAAGATAAAGGAAAGGACACACCAGAGAATCCTTTAAAACTACATAAATAACATGTAAAGATTTTTTTTTATATAATTCTGAAGTCATTTACTTTATTATTATTCTAATTTTCTCTGTGCAGTGCCTACCACAGCAGTGACAATAACTTCTTCAGCAGAGCTATACAAAACCACAGTGTCAACCACTAGCACTACATCACAGAAAGGTCCCATAAGCACAACATTAGCTGGAGGAACAAAGGAAGGAAGCAGAGGACCCAAGCCACCGCCACCAGTTTCCACAACCAAAATTCCTCCTGTGACAAGTTTTTTCCCTTTGCCAGAGAGATTCTGTGAACCGACTGAGGCCAGGGGGATTAGCTGGCCTCAGACACAAAGAGGAATGATGGTTGAACGCCCTTGTCCCAAAGGAACACGAGGTATTGCCTTTAAAAATATATCTTGATTTCAAGCAGACATTTCAAAAGCAATGTGCTGCTCTCTCATGGTGAATTTTTTTTAATCTCAAGCTGTCTGTTACATGATTTTTTATTACTTGGAGAATGCAGTATCTATAGGCAATGGTCAAGTTTTAATCTACAAACGGCATTTGAGTGTAGCTGCAGAATTACCTTGTGCATGTGCTTTTGAGAGGTCAAATTTTAGGGCTTTGCTTGAGGACTGTTGAGAAATATGCTTACAGCTGCCTTTCTCGTTATGAGCTCCCCTCTGGATGAGCTCCAGGAAAAATCAAGGGCTTTTTGTTTGTTTGCAGAAAACGTCTGGTACTTTTCACTGACTTTTTTTATTGCTGTTTGTAATCTACATTATTTTCTTATGTTTTTGTCAATTATTGTCAACTACTGCCATTAGCAGCATTCAGAATTTAACATTTCTTGGGAGCACAATGTAGCTGATCTCCTGAATGCATGTGGAAAAATGGTTTCCGTTTCACTGTAGTCTTCTACATCTGTTGTAGGAACTGCCTCGTATCTCTGCGTGGTCTTAACGGGAACATGGAACCCCAAAGGCCCTGATCTTAGCAACTGCACCTCACACTGGGTAAATCAGCTGGCTCAGAAGGTTGGTTGAAACCTTTTAATCTGGTGTACAGTAGTGATTAAGGACTTTAACTCTGAGCATTAATAATTCAGCTTATGGAAGCCGTCTTTAGTACTCTGTGTTCATTTAAAGCAGAAGGAGTTATGTGTACTTTGTGTGCAAATCATTGGCTAACAGTTCGGTTCATAAGTGTGTTTTGGTATGCTCTCCCTCTAAGTTCTTGTATTTAATCTATGATTTTGTGTTTTCATCACTATTTAAAGCAAAGTAGCTTTGCTGGTGTTCAAAAAACAAAAGCTATATTTGCTTAATAAATCAAATATTACAAATCACACAGCAAAACCGGTGGTATACAGCAAGCTTTTTTGATTCAGGAAAAATTATACTGTAATAAATAGATTTTTGTCTGAGTGCATTAATAACAGTGTGATTAGAGCGCAGAGCCACTTTCTGTGTTTTCCCTCCCTACTGAGATTTACTAAGTTTATGAAAACTGGATAATTTGTTGTCAGTACCAGGCTACTTGACTTTCAAATGCCTCAAGCACTAGTATGAACAAATAGATTTCTTACTGTCTGATAATGGCAGTAAAATAAAAGTGAGGATGAATAGAAGATCTAGCCCAGAAGTCCCAGTCTGATTTCTGGTTTTGATGGCTGTTAAGAACTGCTTTTGTGTGTCATGGATCTAAGAACCTTTAATCTTCTGAGATAAAGAGAACATTATTGGTCTCAATTAGTTGCAGATTTCAATGTATGTGCAAATGGTTATTTCACCACAACAAAGGTACACAGGGAATTGGAATTAGGAGCCACAAGCAGAACAAGGGACCCTGCTGAGATAATATAAATTGTCATTTCAGATCAGAAGCGGAGAAAATGCTGCTAGTCTGGCCAATGAACTGGCTAAACACACCAAAGGACCGGTCTTCGCTGGCGATGTTAGTTCATCAGTGAGGCTGATGGAGCAGCTCGTGGACATTTTGGATGCTCAGCTGCAGGAACTGCGGCCCAGTGAAAAAGACTCTGCTGGAAGGAGTTATAACAAGGTACACACCTCCTGTCACCTTCACCTGCTGGGATAACCATTGCCCTTGGTTTTTTTATTTTTTTCCTTTCAGAAAAAAATCTATACTTTGTTCCCGTGTGCATATCATTCTGGAATAAACATGTAAGAGAAAACAGCAGTAAATACATGGCAGAAAGTTGCAATTACCTTCTTTAGGGAATAAGATATAATTCACAATAGCTGACTGGTCCTGAAATACATAGCTGTGTCCCTTATTAAAATCTGAAACGTGTTACAACTAGTGTGAGGGAAATGGGCATTAGCTCTCAGAAATTCTGTAACAAATCAGCATGTTTATCCAGTGATCCTTTTAACCCTGAACATGTAATAAAACCAGTGGGATTCTGCATGGGTGCAGGGCTGTATTTTAATCTGACTTCCTGCAGAATAATAGCGCTTTCTTAGCCTTTTAAAGACGCCAACATCGCTTATAATTGATCTTTATAAAAATACCTTAATACGCATATCTAAAACACAAGTAAGTGTTTTCTCTGGAGTGATGTTTCAGAGGAAACATATGTCTTTCTGGTTAAAATACAAATCACAAGTGTTACTACCATTCCTCTTTTTCTCAGAGGAAATGCTGTATTTCTCAGCTGCTTCCTTGTGTCAACTTAGTCAACAAGCTAAAGACAAAACAGTTTTTCAGCCACCTTTAGAGAGAGAGCTCCACACACTCCTCTGTTATTTTGGCAGTAGTTTTATTTACGATCCCTAGCTGCCCTTAAAAGAGTTTTCCCAGAGACAGATCAGGTGCCCACACAGGGATTTTCTCCTTTAACCTTTTCACACAAATCCCACAGTTTGGGCAAAGATATCAGGGAACCTGTATAAAGGTTGGGGGAAAAACATTTCCTGTGTGATTTTTTTTGTAGTCCTTACTGGACAGAAACTACATTCATGTCCAGGCTATAGTTCAAATTCAGGATTTGAAACACCAGACTAATTTTTTGATATTTCTAAAGCTTTCCAGAATGTGTCTAACTTCTGATTTTCTTTTTTCTTACTAAAAAGCTCCAAAAACGAGAGAAGACATGCAGGGCTTACCTTAAGGTATCTCTCCTGTGCTGTCACCCTGCTTTCTCCCTGCTTCAGCAACCTGCCACGCTTTATCATCTTGCTGCATGATCCTATGTATTTCAGTCTTTGATAAATGTGTATTGTGCCCCATATCAACTGTACAAATGTTGGCTTTGCACAGGTATAACACTCAGAAAAAAAAATTCAAGATCAAAGTTTATACCTCTTTTACCTCAACTTGTTCAAAACTAAAAGAGCAGAAATGGTTCTTATCTGAATTGGAAGTAACATGTCTCTCATAATGCAACTTTGGGTAGAGGAAAAAGCTGGCAACTTAACAGAAATTACTTCAGCTTGGTAGTATTTTATATCAAAGACTGTTTGGAGTTAATTTGCTTGCATGAAAAATGTACATTATATAGCCTGCTTTGTTCTTTGTGTATTGTTATATCTAGTAAAATCACTCTTTCTTACAGTTTTAAGAGTTGTTACAAAGGCCAGATTCAGTGACTTCAGGATAAACTGTAAAGACAAACATTTCTCTAACTTCACTAGTAAAATGTGTGCCACGTGTCCCATTAACCAGGCTATATGGAAGGCATGTAACACATTGTTACCCAATTTTCAGTTTCTTTCATCTGCTGTAGAATGGTTGTCCGTAGTGGCCAGCTTCTGCTCTGCAGTACAATGCCACTGATGCCACCTCGCGCCTTTGAAGAAGAGAAAAAAGTCCTAGAGCAGATCGTGTCTGGTGCTGAAAAATTATATTGCACATTTTTTCAAAGTTTCTTTTGAAATACTGATTTTTTTCTTGAATACTTTACCTCTGAGACAAAATGTAAGAATGATTTTTGAAAAGAACTTTGAAATACTTTGCAACATAATAAATGAGACTCTTACTGAAAAGACATTTCTCTGTACAAGGCGCTTCTGTCTTTTATACTTCAGCCCAGGAAGGGGATGGGAGATGTCCAGTAATGCAAAAATTTGACAGAAAGAGGCAAAGATCTGGAGAGTAATTCATTTCTCAAATAATAATAATTGTAGTAGGTTTTTATTAGAAAATATTTTTCAATAGTAAAGGGAAATCCAACAGATACAATTTGAGTAGACTGAGTTTTTATACTTCATTTTCAATAGTAAACGTGAGTGTGAGCAGAGCAGTAATGGGGTTGCTCTGACAGATGCATCACAGGAGCCATCTCGTTTTCCACCGCCTGCTCGCCTCTCTTTGAGAGGAGAGAACACCTCAGAAATATTACTGGGCAGGTGATCATTTTCCACAGGAAAAATGCAGAGTTAGATTATCCCATAATAAATAAAAAGCGTTTCCAATTAATGAATGCATACCGCCAGTGCTATATGGAGATACACAAGAAACCATAGCACAACCTTAATTTCTGACTGGTGTAATTTTCTGTAGGTCTCAAATGGGCTTCTCTGCTTAGATAAGACTAATAAACCTCTTGAAATTACAAATCAAAAGCTGACTTACACTATGCAAATGAAGCAAGTTCCCACTTTGTGTGACAGAGGATTCATTTGTACCTCAGATTAGAGGCTCCGATCTGTATTTCTTGGTGACTAATGAATCTGGCCTCTGCAGACCAATTTCTGTTCCACTCTAGTTAATGGCTGCAGCAATATCAGTGCGAGCATTTTGACTATTCTGTCTCCCATTAGAGAAAGAAAAAAGGCTTTAATGCCACTTCGAAGTATCTTCCACCTGCCAGGAAGGTCGTGGTGGCTCACAATGCAGACAGAAAGAGGATATTAAAATGGATTAGGCTAATTAATCTTAGTCTGAGAATAGCCTTGACCAACTTTTCCTGTTGGTTTATTTGCACAATATAGTATTCCAGACCGACAGCTTTCTGTTTGTACAATGTGTTCTGTTTCCATCCCCAGTGCTTTTAAATTGATCAAACAAATTATATATGTGCTTAATGACACATTATGACTAGGTAAATGGGACAGAGTAAACAGGGTGTTTCAGCAATGCATGGCGTACTCAATGCACAGCATACTCAATGCACAGCTACATTATGCATTAATGTAAGAGCCTGCCTTCAATTGATTAACTGATTACTGTGATTGATTGGATTATTTTGTAAAAATAATGTAATCATGTCACTGAATTCTTCTTCTTCCTTATTTACTGTTACTTTATATGCAGCTTAATGAACCTTAAAACATGATGATAGAGTTGTTACAAGAAAGACTTTTTAAAATGGCAGCTTTATTCAGTTTTACAGTTTTGCCTTCACTGATAACAGGGACAGTCAGTGGGCATCTTGTTTGCTCTATTGATTTCCTTTTTTAACTGACCTTTGTGCAGGAATGGGAGTTAGTAATCTTTTTAAGTATCTATGAACAGGTACAGGAACAGGACAGGGAGTAAGAGTAGTCTGGGCTAATTTATATCCACTGACTCAGCTTCATTTCATGCCTCCTGTAATAAAGAAGGCAGTTTGTCATAGAAAAGTAGTTTATAGTGCTACAGCTGCATGAGTTGGGCTAAGTTTCCAGAAGAGTATTGTTGTCATTTTAGCCTAAACTGCAGAATGCCAGTTTTGGCGTTAGTATTTTTAAATGGAAGTTATACATTTTGACATTAACTTTAAGATGAAAGCTTCAGGCAAAACTTCTGGCATTTATTTTTACATTTTTCAGCACATTAATAAGACTGTCGTTATATCTGACACGAGACAAGTCAAATCTGCATGTTTACCACTTAGAGACCACACAATGCTAGTGGCTAACTGCACTTCTATTAATGCTAATCCAGCAAGAGGATGGAAAATATTTTTATGTTGAAAATAGTTTTCTAGTGCCATTAAATCATAGTAAATCATTCTGACAGTTAAGTATTATAATTGTCACCCGATAACGTTGGAAATTTTCCCCAGCTGCCTAGGGCAATCAGACCTAATGATAGTTTTCTAATGAATGCAGGCAATTGTGGATACAGTGGACAACCTGCTCAGGCCTGAAGCTCTGGAGTCCTGGAAGGACATGAATTCTTCAGAACAAGCCCATGCAGCCACAATGCTACTTGATACGTTAGAAGAAGGGGCTTTTGTCTTGGCTGATAATCTCTTAGAACCCACCAGAGTCTCAATGCCCACAGAAAATATCGGTAAGTGATTGTTTTTTAAAGTGTAATTTAAAGTGTTGTGGATTGCTTTATGCAAAATCAGTTAAAAATGTTCCAAATAGCCACATACTCTTTGAAAGCTGAGCTGCGCAACATTTGGTAGGAAGGTAAATGCTTCTAAGTGGGGGAGACACGCTTTTCTTGTTTAGTTCTTTAAAATTAGCATTCTTCTTTTGTGTCATTAATGCAGTGTAAAATGGAAAGTAGTTGATGTTGCAACGTTGATTTACCACTGAAAAATCATTAGCAGAACGTATGGGTATGAAGAGTGCTTAAATGGCAGAGTATGGATTTTTTGAGGTAACTGCTTTCTGTAGAGCTGCAGAAATGCTTTCCTGTTATATATAATCTGTTCCTAATGAATTTAAATTACTTTTTTGCAGCATACTCTGCCAGTTAAATACTGGCACTCAGAACATAGGCCAAATGTTTATATTAAACATGACTGCCTTCAGGTAAAAGTGTGTTCAGTGAACTACATCTCCCATAATGCAGAATAGCTATGCTCCAGAGACTGCAAAATAGCTGAAGATAGTTGGAGCATAATTTGGAATTTAAGTGATGACAGAGAAATGAAGGGGTTTGGTATTAGAGATGTGCAAATATTGGTACATGGGATGTGTTAAAGCAAAAATCATTGCTATGCATAAAATAATTCCTTCATCTTATTACAGAGATGAATCTAGTCTCAGTGAGGTACAAGGAAGCTGAAAGTCTGCTAATTTTAGGGGTACCGAGATGGAGACTGCAGAAATGAGACTTTTCATCTTTCAGTGTCTGCATGTTTGTAGCTGTAGAAGATGATTCCTCCTAGTTTTTAGTTGGAGTAGGAAGATACTGGGAAAAGTTGGGGAAAGGTGTTACAGCCCATTATCAAAGTAACTGCACTGCATTCTGAAGGAATGTGGGTAGAATCCCAGAAATCTCTCTCAGGATGTACACGAGCAGTTCCATGGAGCTCAGGAGACTGAACATCAGCTCTTCTGATAAGCTGACTCCAAATCATAGTTAGATGCCACGGGAGTCTGAAGTCCTAGCGCACGTACATATGTGTGGCTTAGAGAAAGAGAAATCATTCCCTAATTTCATACCTTTTGTATGCCTATAGTTTAGACCTATAGTTAGACCAGTTTAATATAATGTAGATACTTGTCAACAAATTGACCAGTTTACCTACATGATTTTACATAACCAGGGGGATCCGGCCATCTATGGTAATCCCATGGAAGCTTCCCATTATACAATATGTTATAAAATTAAAATTTAAGTTTAAGGCTGAGTTGCATCTAAGTTTTCAATTGAAATATTTTTTAGCAGAACCAATAAAATGGTTTCCTACAAACCTTTATACAGAATTAGATTTAGAAAAAAATCAGACTTTTTTTAGTTACAAATACAGATTTTGCTAAATACACAGCGTAAGTATACTTAGATATTAATTTCCTGACGGTTTGGAAAACTCTTTATATCTAAATCAATACTTAAAGTTCTACATTTGTTACCAGAGGACACTGCATAGACATTAGGAGCTTCAAAATTAACATTTCTCTGCAATATGTGTGTGTGTTATTTATAAGTGGATGTTTTGGGGGTACAAATTAAAACCAGGTTTGATGTCATGTTATCAATATTACAATGCTGTCATGTGCACTAGGCTTACTTTAGTTAAAGAAACTAACTGTGTGCTTGAAACATTGCAATACGGATTTGTCTTGGAGTGGCAAATGAGGACAGCAGTGTGAGAAAACTGAATAGAGTGGGGGGAAATATTGTCATCGGGCATATTGCAAGAGACTTGCTCTGCATTCTCCTTTTTTAACACTTTTTTTTTTTTTTTTCTTCCCTCTGGTCTGCTTAGTTTTGGATGTTGCAGTGCTCATTACTGAGGGCCAGGTGCAGGACTTGAAATTTCCTCAGGGCAGTAAAGGAGGGAACTCGATTCAGCTCTCTGCAAGCACCGTGAAACAGAACAGCAGGAACGGTGAGTCTTGGGCACAGAGCACTGAAATTCCATTAACTTGTATAAAACCTACATTACCTCCCCTAGTTAGAATATCAAAACAAAACACAACAAAACTGCTCCGTGGCTTTTTCTCAAAGATCGTGGGTACCTGGGAGTTTTTCTTCAAATCCATAGCCTGAAAATGCCTCTCTGTTTACTGATGCTTTATTATCAGTTCATTAGAGTACGGGTTGCTCTGTCTTGCTGTAGCCCTCTGTGGCATGACGATGGAATTTTTTTCTTTTGTAGGATTAGCAAAACTGGTTTTCATCATTTACAAAAGTTTGGGGCGTTTTCTCAGTACTGAAAATGCAACCATAAAGCTGGGCAGCGACTTCGCTGGGCGGAACAGCACAATTGCAGTCAACTCCCACGTCATCGCAGCCTCTATCAACAAGGAGTCCAGCCGGGTGTACCTGACTGATCCTGTGCATTTCACGCTGGAACACATTGATGTGAGTTATGCTAATGAATTAATGGGAAGGTCATAAAATCAGCAAGAGAGAAAAGCAATGCAGAAAAATAACCTTTTTTCCATTTGAATTTTAAATGTTGGACTAGGTCAGAGACACAAGCTTAGTTAAGTCTATGAACATAAAATTAAATGAGCCTGGTTCAGTGATTATTAGAACTTAAGTGTATTCTTAATGAAAGCTAATTCAGTAATCAACATGAAAATGTAAATGACTAATTTGTTTCTAACTGAAAATTAACTCTTACCTTAGTAGCAGGGTAGAAAATAACACTTAAGATTCTTGATGGCCTGATGTAGCAAAGTTCTGGAAGCCTATACAAATTGCTTAAGTGCATTTATTCAGTGAAAAACAAAGTATTATATCTTGACTTGTTATACTTTAAATTTGTGTATACTTTCTTCATGGTAATTTATTTCATGCATTTGCTTAGTTTTGGATGTTGCAGTGCTCATTACTGAGGGCCAGGTGCAGGACTTGAAATTTCCTCAGGGCAGTAAAGGAGGGAACTCGATTCAGCTCTCTGCAAGCACCGTGAAACAGAACAGCAGGAACGGTGAGTCTTGGGCACAGAGCACTGAAATTCCATTAACTTGTATAAAACCTACATTACCTCCCCTAGTTAGAATATCAAAACAAAACACAACAAAACTGCTCCGTGGCTTTTTCTCAAAGATCGTGGGTACCTGGGAGTTTTTCTTCAAATCCATAGCCTGAAAATGCCTCTCTGTTTACTGATGCTTTATTATCAGTTCATTAGAGTACGGGTTGCTCTGTCTTGCTGTAGCCCTCTGTGGCATGACGATGGAATTTTTTTCTTTTGTAGGATTAGCAAAACTGGTTTTCATCATTTACAAAAGTTTGGGGCGTTTTCTCAGTACTGAAAATGCAACCATAAAGCTGGGCAGCGACTTCGCTGGGCGGAACAGCACAATTGCAGTCAACTCCCACGTCATCGCAGCCTCTATCAACAAGGAGTCCAGCCGGGTGTACCTGACTGATCCTGTGCATTTCACGCTGGAACACATTGATGTGAGTTATGCTAATGAATTAATGGGAAGGTCATAAAATCAGCAAGAGAGAAAAGCAATGCAGAAAAATAACCTTTTTTCCATTTGAATTTTAAATGTTGGACTAGGTCAGAGACACAAGCTTAGTTAAGTCTATGAACATAAAATTAAATGAGCCTGGTTCAGTGATTATTAGAACTTAAGTGTATTCTTAATGAAAGCTAATTCAGTAATCAACATGAAAATGTAAATGACTAATTTGTTTCTAACTGAAAATTAACTCTTACCTTAGTAGCAGGGTAGAAAATAACACTTAAGATTCTTGATGGCCTGATGTAGCAAAGTTCTGGAAGCCTATACAAATTGCTTAAGTGCATTTATTCAGTGAAAAACAAAGTATTATATCTTGACTTGTTATACTTTAAATTTGTGTATACTTTCTTCATGGTAATTTATTTCATGCATTTGTTGTTAGTTTGGTCTTTTCTGTTTTCATGTCTCACATAGAGAAAGTAAATAATCACTATTGTGGTAGCGAAAATATGATTGTATTTTCCTCTCATTTTGCCTCTTTTTTAAAACCTATTTTGATTGTTTTTTATCAAAATAGATAAGCATTGAGCAATGAACTTTTTCCTGATGTCTGTTCACATGACTTTGGCCCGACCAAAGCTGAGAATCAAAGGAAAAAGATCACATTTCCAAATTCTCAATTATAGGAAAAATATCATTAAAATAAATTCACAGTCCTAATTTTGCAGAAAGCAAAAATGGCTATAATGTACCATCGGTGCATAAAATCGTAAGATGAAAATTGTAATTGTTTAAAGTTGGGTCTACAGTAATTGAGACTACACTTTAGAGTGTTTCGGACTATAAAGTCCCTTTTAAACTAGGTGTCTTCCTTGTATTACATAGTCCACAGTTTTGCTGATGAAAAACTTTATTGTCCGAAACATGCAAAGTTTAATCTGAATTACCCTTTACACATATTAAACAATTGTTATTGCCATCTTAGTGTGTAAAATCCTCATTTTATGTTATCCTTTTATCTCCCAGCCTGACAATTATTTCAATGCAAATTGTTCCTTCTGGAACTACTCAGAGAGGACGATGATGGGATACTGGTCAACTCAAGGGTGCAAACTGGTTGACACAAATAGAACTCATACAACGTGTGCTTGCAGTCACCTAACCAACTTTGCAATTCTTATGGCTCATCGGGAAATTGTGGTAAGTAATGATGTTTCTAGCCCTCGGCAGGGAACAAACTTTTAAAGATTTAGCTTTACATTTTTAGCAACATCCAAAATTGCTGAAGTTTCTTGGATATTTGTAGCCTCTACCCACTCTTTCCAAAACAATTTGCTTTCTGTAGCACTTTTCTTCCTCACCCATAAAGTTACAAGCAAAATAACAGGAAACAGAAACAAGGCAAGACAAGAGTTTTCTTCAAGTCATATCGTAAAGTTACTGACCAACCTTAGAACTGGTTTGCAGACTTCCCCTCAGTACAGCTGGAGAGTATCTGTCAGGGCAGCTGTGCAGGCTGTTCCCTGGAAGCACAAGTGCCAGCTCTCCTTAGAGCAGGAAGGTCAAGGAGCTTCCATACTGGTTGTTTAAATGCCTCTTCATACTTTGAAATTTTACTGTCTAATTAAAGCACTTATTGGATGTCAGGGGGCCTGTAGCCTGCAGTATTTGCAAGGATGTGCCACTTTTCATAAACCCGTTGTATTTGGAAAGGTCACTGAAAATATAACTGAGATGACAAAAGTGATTCTGTCACAACTGAAGCAAGGAGCCTTCTTTAGCTAAACATGGGATTAGAGATGGAATTACACACGTAACATATTCTGCATTTTGTCCTAATCATGTGTATATTGTTGCTTCCTTCTCTGCTGTGGACTCCGCATGTTGCAGGTAGAAAAGAACATGTACTGTTATAGGAGGACCCAGGGAAAGCTCTCCTCTCTGTTTGCATCAGAGCCTATTGGCACTTTCAAAATGTTACGTTTCTCTATTTGTTCTTGTCTGACAAGTTTACAGCGAAGAAAAGTAAAGTCATAAGAAAAGTAAAAATGCTATCTGATCTGGCTAAAATAATCACTTTTTTTTCTCAGTCCTGCTCATCTTGTACTTACCCTAATCTGACTCTTCTCAGAAACTGACCTGAGACTGAGAAATTACTGAGTGCATTTTGCCCATCTCACGTTATGAACAAGTAACTTGTCTGGATGCTACCTATGAAAATAGGTTTTTGTTTATACTCATAAAGAGTCATATTAATTTTCTCCATTCTTGGTTATTTCTAGTACAAAGATGGAGTGCACGAATTGCTCCTCACTGTCATCACCTGGGTGGGAATTGTCATCTCTCTTGTTTGCCTGGCCATCTGCATCTTCACATTCTGTTTTTTCCGTGGCCTGCAAAGTGACCGTAACACTATTCACAAGAACCTTTGTATCAACCTATTCATTGCTGAGTTCATTTTCCTAATAGGCATCGATAAGACAGAGTACAAGGTAAGTTTTCTGTGTGTGTACTGATCCTGTTCTCTGAAATGACTGTTTGAAACGAATTTGAATTAAAACATGACAACACTGCCAAGCTATCAGGATTCTGACACAGCAAGGCTGAAATAGAAGCTCAATGTGAAAACAAAATAGACATGTTCATAAATACTATTTACATACATCAAAAATATCACCATGGCCTTAATTTTCCACTTACAGTAATGTTTTTCATTTTTGGTTGAGAAACATCAGCTATTAATGAAGCAGGTGGCTTAAACTTTTGAAAGAGGAGATGAAATTAAGTGTTGATATGCTAGGAACATATATATGTTCTCTCTATGTAATAATATGTCTCAACAGCTATTGATTACTTTTTTGTGCATATATTTTAGTACAAAGCCTTACTTACATATTTACTCATTTTTTGCACTGCACATTCATGTAAGTTTTTGAATTCTGTCATTCAGAAGTGATTTATTGGGTTGAAATCTAATAATTCAGTGGAGTTTCATCCAGAGTTCAACCAAAAGGGAGAGAATTCAGATTGATTTCTGTTACAACAGTGGAAATTTCCAAATTACAGCAGATAAAAATGGCATGATGGCTGCTTTATAATTTTAAATAAGCAGTATTACATTATGCATCTAGACCCAACTTTTCATGTCTCAGATTATCAAAACTGTAAGTCCTAAAACCATATCAGTTTCAAAATAAAGACTTATTTATAACATTGAAAAGTCTACTCTATAATTGAAGATTGGGGGTGAGGGCACAATTTCCTTATCTTCCTAGACTGCTGTGGTGATAGACTGCTTAGGTGAATTTACTTTCTGCAGCTACTGCGAACACATTAGTATTTGAAAATGTTCAGAGTGTGTTTTCAGGTAGGGAAAATGCTCTTGCATTTCTGAAAGATCTCTGATAGAAGTATATGCTTTTCTGTTACACACTATTTAATTAGAGCTGTAATGGTGTGAAGAATTTGTGGTTTATATTTTCGCCTTTCTTTTTCTTTGCAGATTGCATGTCCAATATTCGCAGGTCTCTTACACTTTTTCTTCCTGGCAGCCTTTGCCTGGATGTGTCTAGAAGGAGTGCAGCTTTATCTAATGTTAGTAGAAGTATTTGAAAGCGAATATTCTAGGAAGAAGTACTATTACGTTGCTGGCTACCTCTTCCCTGCTACAGTAGTTGGTGTCTCAGCAGCTATTGACTATAAGAGCTACGGAACAGAGAAAGCGTAAGTAATTGCAAGTGACCTGAGTGTTTTTCAAGTGAATAATTTTTTAAAGCCTATTAGCTGTCAGAGGGTCCCTGACAGACTAAAATGCCATCTGAAAGCTTTATTGGTAAGAGAATGGCAATGCTGTGCACAAATTACAATCAAGTCTTTTGTAATTCTCTAGGTTCAGAGGATTTGTACTCTAGAGAGACCGATTCTAAATTATGGTCTTTCTTTTAACACAAAAGATTGACCTGAAACAAATTGAAAAAGTAAATAACTTTTTGGCCTCAAATGTATATTAAGTAAAAATTCTCAACTTAAAGTATCTGACAGGCCTAACCACCCAGTTTTAAGCTAATGCTTCATTAGATCTCTTTGTTCCAACTGCCCCTCTAGCTAACTCTCGTCCTGAATTCTGACAGTACAATATTCCAACCCATATGTTTCACTTTGATAATATTTTATCAGGCGGTAGAGCAGGATTAAAATTAGCCACTGCCTTTTATTTACAAAAATACAGATACATATAGAAAGTGACAGAAGGTAGACAGAAAACATTTCTGAGGATTTGAATTGCCAGAGGCATGAATTTGTCTTCCAATAGTATTTACTTTCTCCTTTGATGAAATTAGTTACAGAATGGGATGATACTGTTGACTACAAGTAAGCTGCTTGATTTTGCTACTGATGAAAGACAAATAAGAGCCATTCAGCAGGGAACTGGGCTGTATGAAAAACGAATCGCTAAGTGAAGTCAGCCCTAATAGGTTTACATGTCATTTAGTCTGGTATCATATGTATTCTTTCTCTACTGTTCAACTCCCAGTTGGGGCATTTTATTTATACCATATTATTTTTCAGCAAAACATGGCATCTGAACATTCTCTGTCTTGTATTCCTCAGGAGTAAGCGCTTTGTATATAATGTAAATTGAAAGCAGATTTTGAAGATTACGTGGAATTACAGGAAAATCTGTGAAAAATATTTACTGATGTTAGATTCATTAGTCCATGATAGCACCTGTGACAAAACCTTGTGACTGGTTTTGTTTCTTCTCATATGTTAGCTATTCCTGATGATGTGTTTTTAAGCCCCATAGTGATATTAAACAGGACTCATCGGAAGAGTTTCAGGTTAGGAAAAGTTGTCCATGGACTAAGTGGTACTGTGCAATGCTTATCATTGTTTACTGACGAAGTATTAGCTTAAGAAGTTTTTTTGCACTTTCCATTTGTTGGACCAAGGTGTTAATGGAATTGTTCACTTTTCATTCTCTTTTTTCCATGATAGTTGCTGGCTTCATGTAGATAACTATTTTATCTGGAGTTTCATTGGACCTGTTACCTTCATTATTCTGGTAAGAACTTGGTTTTTTCTTTTCCTTTTAGGTTGCCTCAGAGCAAAGTTAAAAAGATTGAATAACATCAGTCAATACCATCCTTATTCACAAGACATTTCATAAAAATGCTTATAAACAATTTGTAATGTGACTGATGGTTATATAAATGTTTAGAAATCTTTAAAGAGTGCTGACCAAATGATTAATTGTCAAAGCTGTGGTGGCATAGCCATTTTTTCCTAATGGCTTGAACTCTGAAGGTCGTATTGACGTGTAGTCATATGAAAAATCAATGAAGTACTAAACACAGGGTTTTTTTAAAGGAACCATTATTATTGCTTTCAATTGAGTCACTATTGTACACGTTCCAGAATTTAACTGCTAATTATCCAACATAATTATCTCAAAAGAGTGTTCTAACGCATTGGATAATTAAGTAAATCTTACATTTCATTACACTTACAGAGTATCTGTATGTGTATTTGCATATGCATATTTTTCCATGACTACTTCTGTGTGTATTTATGCTACATGTATGTCAGACATACAAGTTCATCTGTTTTAGTATAAATAATAGAATATTATGTAACTAGTAGAAAGTATATACATGTTTTTGCAATCAGTTGAGTAAAGTCATATGCATGGACACCCATCTGTACACCCACAGCTGTGTGCCCCATTGTCCATTCAAGACTGAATGTTGTGTTCATACATCAATTATCCATTATCTGAGCGCTTTCAGGTAAAAAGCGCATACTCATCTGTCAACCCCGGGCAAAACCATCTCCCTGTTATATCAGGCTAATAATACCAACACTACACAACATACGAATTTGGAAGGGAAGTAAATGCAAGATGTGCATTTTGACTTACCTTGTACTTCTCTGCTGGTTCAGTGTCTTCAAAGCCTGGCTATGCTTGGGAAATATTCTAGAAGGCTGGTGCTGGGGACATAGCCTATGTACATAGAGAGCTTTTCTCATAACTCCTCATAGTTTGGAAGGATGAAATAATTTGTTTTCATGCTTTTGAAAGTCTAAATAGTCACCTGTTCTCCTGCCATTATACAGTTGTAGAGATCTGAAATGTTTGGTTCCATTGACTTTCCAGATGCATTAATTGTATTTTGTCATTATTATTTTTTCAGCCTGAAGCACATGCATCAGGCATAATTTTGAAATTTCTTGACTTCTATAGATCTATATGCCAGATATATTCTTTCAATACTTTTTGTAGCTTCTATATATAAAAATAAATTTTTGATACTTTGATTATGGAACTCTCTCTAAAAAATATACCTGGCCAGTATTTTGTAGGCACTTTATTCCTTCCTGGTATCTTCAATATTGAAATAAGCTTATATATATTTAGATTGGTTTTACTCTCTGTTTATATCAAAAACTATTTTAATCGTGGAGCAGTCACTTAAGAAAGATAGTTGTGCAATGTAGAAGTTGTTTGAGTTCGTTGGCATATTTTCAAAGAAATAGGCGTAGATGCCAAAAGTCATGTGTATAGGTTGAATTAGAAAAATTACGGCATTTATAAGATTTAAGGATAAACCATAATAATTGTACAGAGTTTATTTTAAATACATTTAAATTAAATCAAGTCTCAGGATGATAGGGATTCTTTTTTAATTAAACCTACAGTTACAATTGAAAGATACGTTTAGCTTTTTCAGTATGATTGACAATATTTTTCAGCAGAAAGTTGTTTCTTGCAGTTGCTGTAATCATTACTAGAAAATTGTTCTAAGTTCCATGCTACAATAGTTCAGTTACCTCAGGTCTGATTGTGGTGGTGATAATTTTGCTTTTTGTGCTTAGCTTTTTATTTTATTGTTATGGGGAGTATTTTGCTAAGTCACCTCTATTTCTCTCCCTTGCTTTAAAATAACATTTCACGTGGGGAGCTTTGGGCATTGCTCACGGCTTTTTCACTTCCTCATAACCAGGTCAGAGTGAGAATAGAGGTGAAGGACATTTAATCATATTGACCATGTACAGACATAGTTCACTATTATTTACTGGCCATGACATTATTATCCTCCAGCAAATCATTTAGGCTGAGACGCAAAAGGCCTTTGGGAGTAGTATTCCCAACTTCAAAAATATGAAACAGCAGGTAGCAATCACAGCACAGTTCCTGGGAGTAATTCTTTTCTAGCAATTGCTTTGCCCTCTAATCGTCCCAACTGAGAAAGCAAGAGAGACTGGAGGAAGAAGTGTGAGAAGTGTAATGGCTGAAAAATAATATGTCATGTGCAGTGTAACCTAAGAAGAGCCATATTTGCAGAGTAGCTCACTTAGTAGCATGTGAGAATTTCACCTTGGTAGGCTTTTTAACATGTTGATCAAATCATTTTTATGATTCTCAGTTTAATAGTGAACACACGTAAACTTTTTTGACAATGTTACTTCTTTAATTTACAGATTTTTCTCTGAGTTTATAAGCATTTGGTCTTGTGTCTGTATACAGGTTTGCACAAAGTGAGGATGGGAATTATAGGGTGGAAGTATGAAGTTCCTTAGTACGTCTTCTGAGGAACTTTCAACTTCCCTATTTCCATAGCCTGTCATGCCTTTGGGCACCAGGGTTATTATATCTATGAGAAAAGAGCATGTAAGTAATGAGCGGTGGGAAACCATTAGTATGCCTGAAATGGTTTAATGAAAGCTTGGATCATGATACGTCAGGAGCTGTTCTTATCATTTGGACAGCTCCATCTGCATCTTTAATAATTAATTCAGTTCAGTAAGAGTTCAGCATGCACACTCATTTAGAAGCCTTCTTCAGAGAGCACCTCTCTCGCTGCCAGTCCCAGAGAGAAATAGGCTTCTGCATGGCTAAGAGCAAAGATCTGGAGATACAAGAGCAGTTTTAGAGCTGCATTTGCCAGGTAACAAAAGCTCCAGGGAGTTCAAAAAGGGTCAGAACATGTGCAGTTCAGCTAGGTTACTTCAGAGTGGTGTTTCTGTTCTTCTGTCTTATCATATCCATGTCAGCACTGCAGGCTGTGTGGAATGAATTTTAAGCCGCTAAGCTCAGGCAGACGTGATTCAATTGAGCAGGTTGATGGCTATAAAACAAACAGTGCACTGCTGTAATCTGTGGTCAGAAAAGCCCGAGTATTTTGACTTCTATGTAGATCCATCTTCATTCGTATCCCAGGAATGGGTTATGTTGGTTTGACTTGAATTCGGCCAAAATCAGTGGAATTTGCTTCTCGCAGATGAAGCCAATATGTTAGGCTACCAAAGGTTTTTTAAGCAAAAATTCCTAGAATGTCCTGTTTCATTAACAAAGGAAAGATAGTTTCTTTTTTTCACTCAGGTTGAGGAATTAGTTCACCAAGGTCAGTGGATCTATTCGTACAGACGCACATGTAATCTAGCTCCGCATATGAAAATGACGTGTGTTTGTAAGCTTATGCATGTAAATAATACATCTATATCTTCCTATAGTAGACACTTGATAAATGGTATTTATCTATTGCTCACAGGAGGAAATTTATCATAATTATTGCAAAATCTAGCTTTATTTGGCTATTAATTCCTCGTACCTGCAACTAGTTCCAATCCATTAGTCTTCTGTGCAGGTTATTGCATAGGTTCCAGGTGCCAGAAAGACAAAATTCCTACTTATACCATTTTTCATGTCCAGTACTTTCTGATGTCCAAACCAGAAATAGGCCTCTGTGTGTTGGCTGTGAAAGAAGCATGATCATCCAGGGTCATCCAGGGATCATCCAGGCTTTTGTTTATTACCATAAAAATTCTTCAAATGTTATATTTTGAAGTAGTTACTTTTTATTTTTTAATATATGTCTAATTGTCTTTCTTTTGCTCAATTCTATCCAATTATGCTTGTCATATTTAGAGATAAGTAAGAACTGGTATTTTAAAAGTGCTTTAATTAAATTTTTTCACTTTTACATACTTTTCTAAGATCAGAGTACAGATTAGGTTTGGTTCTCTGTGTAATCCAGTGTCTGGTCTCCTATAGTGGATAATATATTTTAGAACTTACAGCAAAAACCTAGTATAAACAGTGATGAAATACTATCAATCCATTTTTTTGCTTATTCTTACCAGCTAATGTTTTAAGAGATCTCACATTATAGCTCCACCTACTGTAGCTGTGTGTCTTGTCATTCTTGGTATCACAGCAGAATCTTCAAATCTGAACCTGATACCTGTACAGACTTTCAAATTCTTATTTTTAGCCTTCAAAAGAGAGTTAATCTGATTTTCAGAAGTGTGGCATGAAGGAGATTTTACTGACTTTATCAAGGGTATAATTTCACAACTGAAATGTATATATTGTGGCTGTGTATGTGTTTACACAATGTATTTATATTTTTTATTATCATCGAAGGAGAGTGGTACTGTTCAGGGGCAGATTTTGCTTCCTCTGCAGTGGGTGCAGCCCAGTTGTCAGTAGCTCTCTATGTTATATGAAGAGATGAGAAAGGCCCATTGTCCCATTTTTCCCTTTGCAAGGTTGCTTTCAGAAGTCCATCTTGCCACTCATGTGGGTACTGCACGTTTAACTGTTCAGTCCTCACACAGTCATGAAACAATTGCGGTTGGGAGGGACTTCAGGAGATCTTTGGTCCAGATCCAGCCTCAGTTGTTCAGGTTGAATTAGAAAACTGCTAAAAAGACTGCTCAAAACAGGCTCAGCTCTGAACTCAGCCCTGGTTGCTTGGGCTGAAAAAGCTTTCCTTATACGAAGTTGGTACAAATGAATGCAAAAGCAATACATGTGTTTTCTTCTCCCCCCACATATTTCTCACCAAGAAAAGTAATGCAGAGATTCCTCCTAAAAGCAATTATTCTCCTACAAATTCCCTTCCCTTACAGCTTAGTGTCTTGCGTAATAAAATGACAGGATGCCCACAAGTCTTTAACTCAAGAGTTCCCCCAAAACAATCAGTTCCTAGATGAAGAGCAGTGAGGGAGCCAAAAGCAAGTCTAAAGAAAGGTTTGGTTTCAGTATTTGTAAGTGGGCAAAATAGGCTTTTGATGATACAATGTGCAACAGAGATGCCAGCATGTTTGAACAAGTGGCAAACCATGGCCTTTTGACTGCTGAAACTGAAAACTATGCAATATTTCACAGTGATGGGGAAACAAGTATCGTATGCTCTGTTGTCATAGTTACTTTGTCTTCAAAGTACAATTTTTTGCTTTTTTTGCCTTTTTTTTTTTTCTTGGAAGGACTTTTCCAGCTACTGTGATACAGCATTATTATTTCTGTGGGCTGCTTTTGGGGTTCTGTACCTAAATTAGAATTAAAGTGTCTATTAAGAAACTGCTACGTGCAGTTATTCCCTTGTCCAGCAAGGATATATATACAGACAGAGCTAAGTGCCTACATAAAACTTGTCTAACGCGCTGGAACTTAGGGCCGTGTCTGCTTGCATGTCACCAAAGGACCCTCTGTATGTAAATACAAGCTTTTGTTTTTCATAGGTCAAACCAACGCTTCAGTCATACAAAGAATCAGAGCATAAAAACCTCTCATTTCATAAGGCAGTCATTTATGGGCTAAGGCACGTCTATGAGTTTTTTGATCCAAGAATGATGTTGCTAGTACAATACAGGATACTCCAGGGTAGCTACTTAGGCAAGAATTAGCTTCCAGCTGTGCTGTAAATACTATTCTGGACTGGATTGTGCGCTCCCGCTTGCATAGGTTGCAGCCGAAGTTGATTTACATGTTAGGATTGGCATGAGGCATGTCTCTTAGCTCTTAATCTGTTTGTTTTCACAAAAAATAAATCGAAGTTACATTTTTTTAAGCAGACTGAAGAAGTTCATGTTATGTCAGCTACCAAAATGTGCAAGAAGCTTTTTCAAGTACAGAAGAAGAAAGTCTGCCTGCAGAGGCATGGAACCTGAGGGTCAGGTCACATGCAGAGCCCCTGTCCTCTGTCTGGTGCAAAGGCCAGGGAGAGAAGCAAGTTGTGTTTTCACCCAAGGAACTTGTGCAGTACAGTGGAAACCTAGATAAGGGGAACAAAATGATCACAATGTTATAATGAAGTGTTTCTCAACTGGTTAGTTATTACCTATAAGAATCATAAAAGGTAATCAGCAGGGTCATGAGATATCGACACTACTATTTTGCAGCAATGGAAATCATGTTTAACCTACACCATGTACATACCTCCACTTAAAAAAAGTATTTCCTGTCAGTTCTTGAAGCACAGAAATAAATTATAAAAGCTTATTTTTGGTATTTGTATCACATACACTTTTTGTATTAATCTCAAGATACAACTGTAAAAATGTTTTGCTTTGAATCAGGACTGATGAGGTCAAAAACTGCCAAGCACTGTTCTGGTGTTGAGAACCACATTATAGTTCATAATGTCCATCCTGATTTTGAGACAGCAGCAGCAGCAGTGATAACTTGATTGCCCTTAGCAGTTGGAATTATGTCTGTAATACACATTGTTATTAACAGATTCTGATCAGAGCCTTTAAAAGACTCCTCTTTTCTAGATTGTTAAGACCTCCTCTGTATTAGGATTTGAGTGACATTTCTGATTAATGTGGCACAGCCATAGGGACACATCTGGTATGAACTGGTATCCCCAATGTTACAAAAATTGTGAGCATTTTGATGCTGTCTCAAACCAAAGGCTCCCCAAAATGAGAGACTGGGCTTGATTATTCTCCATCAATAACCAGTTGCAGAGAGATACAGAAGATTTTAAGAATGGGATCAGAATCCATCTAATATAGCGTATTCTCCCATCTTCTCTTAACTACTGGTTCAGCCATTTCTTGTGGACCATCATACTAGTAGATAAGGATGTATGCCTTCTCCTTGAAAGGACATAGCTCTTCCTGTTTTCAAACATGATTTTATTTGAATTTGTCTGCATGATATAGGACGGTGCACGCTAATTTCTCAAATTAACTGTATACCACTTTTCAGATCATATTCTGCAAGCATCTTTGCATCTGGCTTACCTATGCTCTTCACATGCTTTGAAATCGATAGGAGAAAGGCACCTAGTATCTTTAATACCTGTGATTCTGTTTCACAATAGGAGAACTATAAAAAACTATTCACTATCTTCCTCGGTGTTACCTATATGAATGACACAACAAGAATAAGATAACACAGTCCTTTCCTTCAAGTGGCATGCAGTCTCACCTCAGCAGAATCCAGACTACAAAGGGAAAGAGGGCAGTGGGAGGGTGGACCACCAGCTCATGCCTATGCCACTGTTAAGTTTGATGAATTTGCTATGTCTTTGTGTTTCTTCTTTTTTCTCTTCCCATTTCTATTTTTTCAGTTACATATATGCTGTTTGCAAGACCCCGATGGGATTTGTGAGAACAAAAGGGAATAAAAACAAAGAAAGGGAGAAACCAGCAAAGGCAAAAAAGATTCCAGAAGTAGGATGGGGTGATGAAAAGACAACTAGTATAGTACAGTAAAGGGGTAACCATAGCCCTCAGAAGTCAGTAAGATGGGTAGCGGGGCTAGAGGTGACAGGCAAAGGTGAACAACACCAAGCCCAACATGCTGGAAGATAGAGCTAGACTGACAGTCACAAGTGTTGAACATGAGCTAAATGGTGGTTCATGATGATAAGGTGAATTTGAAAAATTAAGTGGAACAGGGACTTCTCACATTCACCCCCCCACCATCTTTATTTGCAATCACCTTTCACAGACTTGTCTGATACGGTTACCCAGTTTCACTACAGATTTGAAAATAAACTAGGGGGTTTTTGTTTAGTCTCTAACATCATCATTATTCAACCTATTACATGAAGTAGTTTAATTTCGTTCTTATCTGTTTTGACAGCTGAATCTTATCTTCCTGGTGATCACATTGTGCAAAATGGTGAAGCACTCAAACACTTTGAAACCAGACTCTAGCAGGTTGGAAAACATTAAGTAAGTGCTTTGTGTTCAAGTATGAGAACTATGATTATTTTCTGATTGCTGAACTGATTGAAAGCTACTCTCCATTAGGAGCACATGCCATTGTCTCCCAGCAACTGCAGATGTCAATTAGAAGCAAACAGAGCCAATCCTGCTTTCGTCACATTGTTGCTGTAATGTCACAAACGTCGGTCAAAATTAGATAATTTCAGCCTGGAACTAGTGCCAAGAAACTGTTTCACGGAAATGCCACAGCACTGTAGTAATTTCATTTGCATTTAAAATGCAGTTCAAAAATGATGTTCCTGTTTGCATGGCTGATATGATTATATTAAGTTTGTTTTGTTAAATGACTTTTTGATTTAGGGATTCTGAGCAGTTTCTACTCGTAATCCTGTTCTCTCAGGAGAATTGACTCTATTATTATTGTTAACTTGAAGATTATCTGCTGTTTTCATGCTAATTTAACAAATATTTACTTCATCATGGTGCTGTACTGTAGTATCCCTTTTGCAGAGTAATGGAAGTGTTACATAATTGACAAGGCTTGGGCAGCTCTTCTTTAGATAGTCTTTTACTATGTTCTGTATGCTTTATGGTGTATTGAAGGTTTTTGTTATCAACACAGAAGGGATGGTGCAACTTTCTAACACTGAGGGTTGGATGTGAAAGGGTCTTACAGATTTGCTTTGAATGTTGAAAATGGCAAAGGGAGATTTTCAGTAAGGCTAACATTGTGAACTAGATGTTCTAGATAGGTCAGTATCAGCTTCATTGCATGTTGCATGATGAGAGAGAGAGCTAATCTTTAGCATCTCTCTCTTTTCTTCCTTTTCCTCTTTCTGTCTTCTCATCCACACCAGTAATTACCGTGTTTGTGATGGCTACTATAATACGGACTTACCTGGGTAAGATAGAACCCTACATTAACAAATTTCTAGCATGATTTTTAACTTTACAAACTCGGTCAATATTGTGGATTTCCCTTAATTTTAATTAACTAGTTTTGAGATACCTGATTTGCTAAAGAATTTTTAACTATTATATGCCTTTATAATTTTAAATTGCTTGCCTCTGCATTTTGAATTTCCTAATTTTGACTAATTTTTATAGACAATTAAAAATGCTCTTATTAATTTCTGTTTCAATTCTGTCTAATAATTTTGTTTCTCTTTTCTGCTTATAATGCTTTCTAGCTATGAAGATAATAAGCCATTTATCAAGTAAGATCATTAGTTAGATGTGGAATTCACTGACTAAATTCCCTTTCCCTTTCATTCTGTGCCGTTCTCTACAACTCCTTTTCCTTAACCTATTCATGATGGAATTTTTTTTAGACTATTCTGTAGAGCAATATCCATTTTTTTTGTCACATTTCAGCAGGGTTTCTTCATGCAGAAGTTAGATCATCTAGCTTCAGTTTAGCTGAGTTTATCGGAGCATTAAAGATTTGGGCTCTAGGCTTTTAATCTGCTGTTTAACCTTTGTGCATTTGTGTTACATTATTTGGTGTCATATGGCAGCACCACTGTTTAAAATCTATGGTGTGATTAGTGGCTAAGCCAGATTTATCAATCTCCTTTGTAAAAGCAGATAAAGCAATGGAGTAGCTGGGGCTTGTGCTATACTTCTGTATTTCAAAGTAGTTTTGATATCCTGTACAGTTCTTGAGAAAGAAAAAGGTCATATCTACTCTTGCTGTTTTCACTGAAGACTAAGAGTACCAAATGGAATTGTTCTTTCTTTAATAGATAAAAGGTTAAACCCAAGGAATTTTTACATTTGAATACGAACCTAGTAAAAGTCAACTGCAGGAATTGAAATGTTAATATTGGATTTGGCGACATGCATTCTCATAAGTGATGTTACTAAAATTAATTTTCTTTTACAGATCCTGGGTCCTGGGTGCATTTGCTCTCCTGTGTCTCTTGGGCCTAACATGGTCATTTGGCCTGCTGTTTATCAATGAGGGGACTGTTGTGATGACCTATCTCTTCACAGTATTTAATGCTTTCCAAGGAATGTTTATTTTCATCTTTCATTGTGCCCTTCAAAAGAAAGTAAGTTGCTGAAAACACAGATGCGTGTTCTCTAACTCCTTAAAAATACCATATATATTTCTTAAAAATTCAAGAAAAAAATAGCGATGTCAAGAACTGGAGTATTTTTAAGTAGTTTAAGGAGAGGACTAAGATTCAAAAGCAATTCTTGCATGTGTGCCTGTGGGAGTCATGTAACTGCTCTGTGACCTGGGCAGGTTTAAAATGGATGCAGCATTTCCAGCCTGGGCTTGAAAAGCTATGAGGATTTGGGAAGAAAATTACTATAGCAAATGTACTGTTTAACATTGGTAATGTGGTACGTATTAGTCTGGACTTATAGCCAAAAGTCCTTTTTGTGCACATGAAAGAAATTGTGCCTCTGCTGCAGCACTGCAAAGAAAGGGTCATTTACAATACCAGCCCATCTCAGCCTGGAAACTCTCTCTGTCAGATCAAGGCAGAGGACATCTCCTGAGATCCCATTAAGCTGCCGCATAAAGCAACGGGTGATAGGCAGGGATTGTACTGTGAGTGCTTGCTCATTACAAAATTAGGTGAGATCTAAAAACTAATTTTATTATGAACTTTGTCACACCTTAGAAAGAAGTAGTCATTAATGCTAGACAACTCCTAACAGGGAGAGTTCTCCAAAGATGCCAGCATGATGACTTTCTTTCAAGTGTTTGGCTCCCTTAGCAATCCAACAGCTTTGTGCTCACTAGAAAAAGTGGAATCCTCTGGCAAGAGCCTTCCCTCATGAGTGGGATGTGCCAAATTAGTTGTGCCCCTTCATCCGATGGAAGCAGGGGTCACAGAATGATATGGGGTTGGAAGGGACCTCTGGAGATCTTCTAGTACAACCCTACTTCCAGAGCAGGTTCACCTAGAGCAGGTGGCACAGGATCTTGTGCAAGCGGGTTTTGAGTGTCTCCAGAGACGAAGAGTGCACCACCTCTCTGGGCAGCCTGTTCCAGTGCTCTGCCACCCTCAAAGTAAAGAAGTTCCTCCTTGTGTTTAGATGGAACTTCCTATCTGATCCAAAAGGAGCAGATCTGCTGGGGAGAGAGAAGGTTTGCATGGGACTGGGGAGCGAACAGGAGAGAAGAAAGTGAAGGGTGGAGCCAGGTGGGATTCTCTTTGGGTTCCCTGCACTCCTTCTCTTCCTCCACTCCCTGAGAGTGGAGGTTGCTTCCAAGGATGCCTCAGAGGTGCTTTAGTGAAGGACAAAAGAAAAAAAGCTCGTTGCCTATGCTAGAAGATCATAGCAAATGAAAGTAAATTAGCGTTGAGAGGAAGGGTGAATGCCAAAAAATCCCACCCAAAAAAAGGTAACATAAAATGCAATACATCCTGCATTTACAAATACCCAATTTGCAATATTTAGATTCTAAATATTTTTACCAGTTTTAGGCTGGAGACCTAGCAATTGTTAACTCCCATTATAATTAGCTCACCAGAGACATAATTAACTGATATTTATAAAATGGTTTTTGACCATTGGATAAATCATTGCTGTGTAAGTACAAAAAGCACATTCTTATGTGTTCTCAACTGTACCAGCTCTAACAGTATCAGTGTCTCTAAATTTGGTGTAGACAATGGCATTCAGCCACGTTTTAGAAAAAGATCTGGTAGACAGAAAGAATTTTATCCAGATGAACACGGCACTCCTCTCATTTGGAGAGAACAAAAGCACACTTAGAGAGGAGATTGAGCCTAAGAAGACAGGGGAGAAAATGCAGGCATTCTCAAAATGCAAATAATTTCTAGATTAGGGTTTCATATAATGTTGCTCTTTCTGCCACTTGTATTGGACTTGAAAATCAAAACCAGATTCCTCTTTTATTTCTTTTTACAGCTGTGCATTGTTTCTATATTAAGTGGAGTCAGCAAAAAGCAGTATTAAAATACCAGTCAAGTGTGAAGAAGCATAACCTAGAGCAATAAGATTTATACCTGAAAGAATGTTAAAGCTGCCATTTAAGATTTTTAAGTTTCAATGCCTTTGACTGGATAGCATCCCATCCTCTGTCTGCATAGCTAATGTAGTCTTTTTATTCTGTTATTACTAGTTGGTCACTAAATTGACCAGAGAAATAGAATTGTGAAAGTGAAAACTATTATGTTTCCAGTTCTGACAGGATGATAGTGCTGTTGCTTCCATCAGTTTCCAACAAGCTATAATTTAGAAATAATGACAGTGGAATGCGCAGTACTGACAGATAATGTACATTCACTGCAATATAGGCATTAGGCAAAACCAGCCCTGGAGGGTGGTATTTGGGTAAAAATACAGTTTTGATTGCTGTTGTCTCTACTCTGTAGTGGTTTGGAGCATTTAATATCCATTAGTGTTCAGGAATGTATTTTCTTAGGTGTTATACCACCTAGTGATGATATATGTACACTTATGTTTTTCAGACTACAGAGTTAAAGATTAGAATTCTATGTCCCTGCATTTCTGTTTTCATTTTTTAATGTGTCTTTTGTGCTGATATAGATAGGGAATAATTTAAAATATGTACCATATACTTCTATAAAAATGAGTTATTGTCCCTAGCTTGAAGTTAAGGCACCAGCTATTCAAATTTTCTTCAACCTTGGAATTTATACAAACTCTGCAGTATGTATTCAATGAGTAAAAATCCTTGTAATATTGAAAACAGCACATGGTATATGTAAATCAACATTATTAACTTTTTGCATTTTCCCCTCCCTCCTTTTTGCATACCCATAACTTTCTGTCCAATATATTCATAGGTCAAGCAGAATTTCCAGATTAGCTGAAATGCCACTTTTCCCAGAAATTTAAGAGACTCATTGATGTAGAAGTGACGCTTAGATTCCCAAGTATATGGTGGAAGATTTACAAATTTAGACTTAGCATCTTTAAAGATGTTATCCACTGTGTCCTTTCACTGCTGCTGTCATGTTGCCGTGATGTGTATGCACTCTTCTGTTAGCTGAAAGTAGTAATCAGTGTAGCAGTCACCAAATATGAGAGAATTAACTGCTCAGTGAATTAATCCTGATAACTTTACGTTAACACACATAAATTACAAAACTGAAGTTTCCAGTAGCTCACTGGAAACAGGTGGTGAATAAATGCAGGCCAGATATTGGAATCATTAGTTAGCTCTGTTGCTGTGTCAGACAAAAATGTCATACACATAGGGGTATTCAGATTTCTAGGTTCAGCAAAGGCAGTAAGGAGGACTTTTTATTTTTTGGTCCTAAAAGTGAAAGATGCTTCATTTCGCATCCTTTATGGTTCAAAATTTAACTTTGAAACACTGATGGTACCTCCATCAGTACAGCTGGCACTCTGCCTGGAGCGGGGCAGGGGCCTGTGTGAGCTTTGTACAATCCCAAGCAGATGTGACTTTATATGAAAATGCCTTTATAGTCATTGCAGGTTTTGCACACACCCTTGGAAGGGATAACTTAATGGGCAGTACCTGGCAGTGCAAAGGCTAGTTACCTCAGCCCTTCTTGTGTGCTCAGATGGGAAGGTAGGCTTTCTCTGGTTTCTGCATCAAAAGCTCACATAAAAAGGGCTATTTTCAACCAGCATTCGGTTCAGGCAAACTTAACTATATTCATCTACAATATGAAGATGAAATTAAAGTAATACCATAAATAGCTCAGTAATGATTATTCAGTCACATCTAAATGAAATGCATGTATAGCTTGGAAATAATTTGCTTCAAAATTCCTGAATGCTAACACTAAGTAGGGAAAAATATCTGATTTTGCTAATAGCCAACAATTCAATAGACAAGAATTATCTATTTGCTTGGAAAGTGTGTGAGTAGTTTCAATACAAAGTTCTTGTCTTTTTGCCAGCAGAGATACTTGACGCTACTTTTTTGCTAAGTAATTTTTTCCCCCCTAGGTACGTAAGGAATATGGCAAATGCTTCCGACATTCCTACTGCTGTGGTGGGCTACCAACTGAGAGTCCCCACAGTTCAGTGAAGGCATCGACAACAAGAACTAGTGCTCGCTATTCCTCTGGCACTCAGGTAACAAAGATTTTGACAGCATCTTTTAATTAACCTTATTTTTAAAAAGCCTACTGAGATGATGTGTTCCTAGCAGAAGCACTAATTGTCTTCTCAGATTTATCATTTAGATGGCAAATACATACTTCTGCATAATAGAATTTATCCTGTTTAAGCATTTCCTTTTACTTTGGTCTAATGCAAACACCTTATTTTGTCTTGTAATTAGGGGCTGGTTTATAGGAAGGTTTATACATACCACCACGTTTCATCTAAATGAAATTTAATAAATTAGGGTTTTAATAACAAATATTCTACATAATAGCACATAAGTCGGAAAAAATATTTTTGTAACTTACTGGTGTCTCACTGCTTTATGTTAACAGAGTCGTATAAGGAGAATGTGGAATGACACTGTGAGAAAACAGTCTGAATCATCTTTTATCTCAGGTGACATCAACAGCACTTCAACACTTAATCAAGGTCAGTCACTGGGAACATTTCCGTTTTAGAAGCCTTAAATTTTATACAGATTTTATAACATTTAACACAAGAATTGAAAAGAATGTTTGAAAAAAAAATTCTGGAACAAATATTCTCTAAAAGCAGAGTTTTAAAGTCATCCACCAGCACTTTTTAAAACCATGTTCCCTCAACTGGCCCCCTGCTGTAAAAGTTGAATTCCTTCATTTGTGGGAATGTACTTAAATAAGTTTCATCAATAATTTAACTTAAAAGCAAGATCATAATTTTAAATCTTTCCTAACCTTTATAGGTTAAATCTGAAACAGAAATATGAGTGCAGTAACATTTTAATGCATACTTGACTATGATTTTTAGGTGCAGAAATTTTCCCAGTGAAATCTAATTGATATCATTTCTATGCAAAAGATGTCTGTAAAGCATTTATCTTTTCTGTTTCAAAGAGCATCATATCTGTCACATGCGATAGAATCCAGATTTGCAGGCACAGAGGAGGCAAAACTCCAAATTTTTCAGCTCAAATAGACTTTGAAATCTGGAACCTCATTCTCATGTCCAGTTAGAAGGCAGGGGTATTCACCAAGACAGAACGTCCCTTTCTTTCTCCCCTTCCCCTTTGTGTTTTTTAAGGCAGTTTGAGCTAGCAATGGAGGGAAGACTGTGCAAATCAAGTTCAGAGCCTGCTCTTCTGCCCGCGTCTCTAGAAGAACACGTAGCCCTGATCAAATTGTGACCAGGTCCTGCTTAACTCAGAAAGTTTCAAACAGAAAATTCACCACTGTCAGGGCTGCTGTAAAGCCCTCATCAACCATAACTAGCAAATGTTCCTCCCTTGTTTTTTTTCAAGATGTGGTAGTAGGCACATCTACTTAACTCACATTTATTTTGGAAGTAAAAAGTGTGGTGTTTTGCAAAAGAAAAGATTGCAGAAAGCAAGATTCTAGATAAGACCTGTGTGTCTAAGTGCTCCCCCCATCTGAATCTTGAATGTTCCTCTGGCAAAATCAAAATTAAGTAACTTCTCCTAAGTAGAAAATGTATGTTTTTCATGCTCAAGAAAGAAGTACATTCCCTTCCAGTGTCTTCTTAAAATCTTGTAAATACACTCTAGATAAAAGTCTGGGATTTCACCCTGATCGGATGTCTCTGACTCCTGAGGTTTGCTCTAACTGTGCTGCACCCTCAGTTAATTCGGAGTTGGAAGCTTCTCCCTGTTTCGATCTCCAGTCTCAAGTCACCAGAGATGTCTGGCATGATTAGAAAAATTTATATCATCGTTATTCTATTATAATGTTGTCATTATCTCAGTTACACATACGTATCTGGGTAGTTGGATAATTAATGGCAAGTGCCATTTTTCCTTTAAAATAAAAATCAAGCTGTTAAAGGTGGCAAAAAATTTTGGATTGAAAAAAGATTCTCTTAGCTGTAAATTGCAGGTAATAATTCTAAACAAGTACATGTAGTACACAAAAAAAACCCCCAAGCAAAATATATTTGAGTTAGTATTTCTAGTAATAAGTACATGACAACTGAAAAAACCTATGATAAAATCTTCTTAGTTGTTCACTGATACAAACTTTCAAATAAGATTAACAGAATCAGGCAATAATTCTTTGAGTCTTAGAATTTTCCTCTCATTTCTGCTACCAAGTATCTATTGTAGTAGTAAAACATTAGTATTTGGCATATATATTGTCTTTACCAAATAAAAATCCCCATACTATGAAAACATGGCTAGCTTTTTAGTTGTCCTTGGGTCTGCAGTACACTGATCTTGATATACTGCTGTGCAATGCAATAGAGAAGAAAGTGGAATTTTACCTTAATGAAATGCTTAACGTTAGTTTTAAATCACAGCATTTTGTATGGGGTTTTTTTATCATTATTCCAATCCATTTTCCTTCTAGGAGCTAGAAATCAGAAATTAATTGACTTTTTAATAATTTCTCAAAATATGCTGGTTTTTTTTTCTAATGATTCCGAGAGTTGTTTAAATGGTGTTGCATTAACATGTACAATGGATTTAAAAAAACTTTTCGTGTAGTATTTTGCTTCATCTTACATTGTTTGTAAACTGAGTTTTTAAAGAAAATTTGTCATTCAAGGAGTTCTTTCTTAAAACCTGGCAGATAGATTCGCAGCATGAATGTCCTGGGAGAAAATGTGAATGCTCTGATTTCTTAGAGCAAATATTTTGCTTTCCCCTCAGCATGCATACTTTTGCATATACTAAGATATGCTTCTTGCAGTTTGTCATCCACTGTCTGTTTGGAAACAGCAATTCCCTTCCATTATCTGTGTGTTTTTAATAAAGTGAATAACAGCTCTGATCCTGTCATAAGAGATTTTTCAATACCTTTCAATTTTAGAAATTCAGTTCTCTCAATTCTGGACAGAAGTGTTCCATATGATCATTTTTAAAGTTATAATAGCCTTATGTAGTACCTTGATCTCTACACATTTAATTGCTATTCTTGTGTACCAGTGATTTTGTATACATTAGTAAATGTCACTCTCACCAGATGTTTACTTTGGGGATTTGTACAGCACCTGTGAATTACTGGAATCTAACCGTATTTTCCTACTCCCATTTCAAATGCATAGCTCAAATACATTCAGAAATTTTCAGCTGAATTACATTTGACAAGTCCTACATGATTCATGATGAATAAAAAATATTCTTTATTGAAACTGTCAGCCTAAAATTAAAGAACTGACATTTTTTTCTGTTTCTTTTGCTTTAGGAATGACTGGCAATTACCTACTAACAAACCCTCTTCTTCGACCACACGGCACTAACAACCCCTATAACACATTGCTCGCTGAAACAGTTGTATGTAATGCCCCTTCAGCTCCTGTGTTTAACTCACCAGGTGTGCTTATACTTCCTGAATAAAACCGCTTTTCTTGGCTCGCTCCAAATGCCTTCTTTTCCCTAGATAGAAACTCGAGTTGCGATACCCGAGCCGTACGTTCTGAATTTCTGTCAGTTTGAGAAATACAGTATTGCCAATGTCAGCTTGTAAAACTGCACTATATTATAGTAATGCCTTTGCCAGAACAGTATTTACCAATAATTATCCATGTTTTTAACACAGGTGGCATAAATCTTAATATACTATTACAGGACTGACACCACATGGTCCGAGAGCCCATCTTCAAGATATATATCACTTAGAGGTATCATGTCTATGCAATATAAGGTTGACTCTAAAGCTTGCTGAGAAAAACCTGCTTATGGAACGGATTAGATACTAAAGCAGCGCAAGGCATCTTGACACCTTTGGATACCCTGGTGCAGAAAATCGTATCCAGCGTCAAATAGATCTAAACTATAGTATAGTGCAGCTTTATGGTAGATCATTTTCCTGTAGGAAAATCTTGAGCTTAACAGTTAGAACAGTTTAGTTCTGCAGGAATAAAGGGTGTCATCACTTACCTAACATTTTGTTGTTACATTATCTAGTTGCTTTTTTTAACTACAGTGCAATTCATCAGTAAATATCTAGCAGTTACTGTTTGATGAGTCATAAGATCACTTTAGTATAACTGGAATGATAAATCTTTGATAAAGAGCTCATAAAACCTTGTTTCCAGTTTTTATTTCAAATTTCCTTTTTAACTGAACTGTAGTTTCTATTTTCATTCTCTTGTTTTCTTACTTTCCTTATGCTTTCCTCTAGCAACCTACAGAGAGACAAGTATGGGAGTAAAACTTAACTTTGCCTATCAAATGTAAATTTTTTCAGCATGATTTTTAATGGGCACAATTAAAACATAACTAGCGGTCATGAAGTAGACTCAGCGGGCAAGTGGTTCACAATTTGCAAATGAAATGTTTCCACTTTCAAAAAGTACTTGCATACTGCTTTTTGGGAAACAACATGAGGTCTGTAGCAAACCCTATTGGTAACAGAAGTTATGCAATGCTGAAATAATTTGCTGTTTAAAACCAAAGCAGTGTCAAGCAGAAATGCTCAACAAGTTACGTATATTTTTACATTCCCACAGTAATCTTGCTACAGGCTATGGAAAGATTTCAAATGAATTACCTGATCATGGGCAACAAAATTTGCCTCATCAAACCAATTTGGATATATTCTAGCATTCTTAACTCTGCAGTATATCATAGAAAACTCATTTTGGATTATCAGATATATTTTGGTATCTGTGTAGCAGAAGAAAAGAGAATTAAAATTATAGAATTAAATCACTTTCATGAGGGAAATGAATCCCAGCATGTGGTCCATGTGTTGTCTACTTTTATAAATGCCATATGTTCTGTGCAGCTAAATCCATTGCAAGAAAAATCTTGGAACACATATGAAATTGCAAAACTACAAAGTTGTTTAATCAAAGCTTAAAGAGACCTTTCAAACAGCCCTCATCACTGTTTAAATTAGTACACATGGAGAGGAGTTAACAATAACGCAAATACAAAATGATTTGCAAATTACTCAGAATTTATTTGGAAATTATTACTCTATTTTTTAAAGTTGAAGACAAAAATCTTTTCATGAGAAAATGCAATTACTTTTTAATTGAAAACAATATTTTCCAGAGAAGATTGAATTTTCTAGGATAAGCTGCAGCTTTAATTATGAAAAAAACCCAACCAAATGAGAAAATGTATAATCTTTTCCAAAACAACTTTTTTCTTATACTCCTCCAAGCCTTGCATATAATGCAGCAGCCTCACAGTGGTCAGTCTCATTTCAGTAAAGTCACTCCATTCTTTCTTTACTTCCAGACATATCTGTAGATAAAGTGATTTTCTAGGAATGCTCTAACCATCTGACTTTCCATGGTTCAGACTGTTTAATTTCTTTCAAAGTTTTTTTTTTTATTTCTTTTTCCTTTGCTTGGGAAGCACTGTGCTGTCATAGTTTACATGTCTTTGTGTCTATAGGAAAACCTTTTCTTTACCGTGTTACCAAAAAAAAAAAAAAAAAAAGCCAAAGCCAACCCTTGCATATAATGCAGCAGCCTCACAGTGGTCAGTCTCATTTCAGTAAAGTCACTCCATTCTTTCTTTACTTCCAGACATATCTGTAGATAAAGTGATTTTCTAGGAATGCTCTAACCATCTGACTTTCCATGGTTCAGACTGTTTAATTTCTTTCAAAGTTTTTTTTTTTATTTCTTTTTCCTTTGCTTGGGAAGCACTGTGCTGTCATAGTTTACATGTCTTTGTGTCTATAGGAAAACCTTTTCTTTACCGTGTTACCAAAAAAAAAAAAAAAAAGCCAAAGCCAAACCCATAAAGACCTCCTTAATCATCGTAAGACTTCATTCCCCCCCGCCTTAAACTTCTTTTCATGTTTCCAGCAGACTTACCCGATCTGTCATTCCTCCAGCAGCTATGAGGTATCAGCCATGGCTGATTTCCTCTTCCCATTCCACAACTAATATTTATTCTTTGGTTTAATTTCTGTGACCCATACTTACAGAAATTCCTAACATTTCTGCATTTGACTTCCATGCCCATGGTAACTGTGGGCCTAACTCTTAATTAACTATTCTGGTTCATTCAGCGCTGTCACTGTGACTGATGCAGACTGCAGGCAAACTTTGACCTTTAGAAGCCTGGGGCCGTTGTTGGCAGACAGAATATTAGTGCAAAAAAATTACATTAAGTGGGAAAAGAAAAGCTGTTATTGCTTAGTAATCTAATTTGCTGAACCCTTGCTCTGACTAAGTTGCTGAGAAGCTCAGTAATTCTTCATCATGTTACAATAAATCATTTTACTTTCTTTTATATATCAGCTACTCTTAGGCCAGATAGCCTGAGCAGACAGACATGATGTGAGTTGTCCAAAGTGAGTCATTCCACCTGCTGTCTATCGTGTTGTTGGATGGTGCTTGTGGGCCCTGGTCCCTGTAGTGTGAAAGATGGCTGTCCTTGTTTAACATAAATTCTTTGTATTTATCCATTTTTTTCATTCTTTTCTTTACTTCATCTCAAAAAAAAAAAAAAAAAGAAAAAATGTTAGAAATGTTGTTAAAGTAGTTGCTTGCCAGTTATGTGGGTTTATGTTGTACATTTACCTTCAGTTATGTCTGTGATCTAATTCCTTTTTAATTTAGTGTCGTTTAGGACAAATTCTGTTAATTTTGTTTTTCTAAATCATGGTGGTGTACTTCAAAACATAGCTGTTTCCAAATGAATTGCTTTGCATTACATATGCAAGGGCATGGAGTGAACAGTTCCTTGTGGAAAAGTCACAGAATTGACACTAAATTAAGAAATTAAAATGCCACTATTCCCCACAGGAAATACACGTTACTATTTTTAAAATGCATCTTTCCTATAAGGTGTGCAACTGTTTACATTTGGGAATGTTCAATAACCTAACTTTTCTCAAGTCTTACCTCCAAGTACAACTTTGTCCTGAACTACATTAAAGAATTTTGTTAAAAAAAAAATAATTCAGTGATAAAAAGCACATCAGGCAATAACCAGAGCTGTCCTTTTCCCTTTCAGGACATTCACTGAACAATGCCAGGGATACAAGTGCCATGGATACTCTACCGCTAAATGGTAATTTCAACAACAGCTACTCACTGCGCAACGGAGACTATAACGACAGTGTGCAAGTTGTAGACTGTGGACTAAGCCTGAATGATACAGCTTTTGAGAAAATGATCATTTCAGAATTAGTGCACAACAACCTGCGGGGCAGCAGCAAGAACCACAACCTGGAGCGCACGCTACCAGCCAAAGCTGTGATCGGCGGGAGCAGTAGCGAAGATGACGCCATCGTGGCAGATGCCTCATCTTTGATGCACAGTGACACCCCCGGGCTGGAGCTCCACCACAAAGAGCTCGAGGCCCCACTCATTCCTCAGCGGACTCACTCCCTTCTGTACCAGCCCCAGAAGAAAGTGAAGACCGAAGGAACCGACAGCTACGTCTCACAGCTGACAGCCGAGGCTGACGACCACCTCCAGTCCCCCAACAGAGACTCTCTTTACACGAGCATGCCCAACCTCAGAGACTCTCCATATCCAGAGAGCAGCCCTGACGTTGAAGAAGATCTCTCTCCCTCCAGGAGGAGCGAAAATGAGGACATTTACTACAAGAGCATGCCAAACCTGGGAGCTGGCCATCAGCTTCAGATGTACTATCAAATCAGCAGGGGTAATAGCGACGGCTATATAATTCCCATTAACAAGGAAGGATGTATTCCAGAAGGGGATGTTAGAGAAGGACAAATGCAACTAGTGACAAGCCTTTAATAGTGTAGCAAAGAAATATTAAAGGCCACGTACAAGTATTAAAAAGACTTAATTGGCCCCAAGCAGGCTCCCTCAAATCTGCTTGAAGAGACAATTCTGTTGACCCTGTGGTTCTCCGGTAACGGGGATGACTGGACCTCGCAGTTCTGTGAATTTTTATAAAACAAAAACTTTGTATATACACAGAGTATACTAAAATGAATTATTTGTTACAAAGAAAAGAAATACCAACAAGGTATTTTAAGATATCTTCTGCTGCTGAATTTAAGAAAATTGTGAAAAAAAAGAGAAATAAACACTTTCCAGCCATTTTACTGCAGCAGTTTGTGAACTAAATTTGTAAATATGGCTGCACCATTTTTTTTCCTAGGCCTACATTGTATTATATACAAGGCGTAGGCTCTAAAATCCTGTGGGACAAATTTACTGTACCTTACTATTCCTGACAAGACTTGCAAAAGCAGGAGAGATATTCTGCATCAGTTTGCAGTTCACTGCAAATCTTTTCCATTAGGGCAAAGATTGAATACTTGTCTAACCACTAGCAATCAAGCCACAGGCCTTATTTCATATATTTCCTCAACTGTACAATGAACCGTTCTCATGAAAAAATGGCTAAAGAAATTATATTTTGTTCTATTGCTAGGGTAAAATAAATACATTTGTGTCCAACTGAAATATAATTGTCATTAAAAAATAATTTTAAAGAGTTTGAAGAAAATATTGTGAAAAGCTCTTGGTTGCACATATGTTATAAGCTGTTTTTCTTACACTCTGTTCATAGTACAGTAGTATGTTTAAAATGCAAGTTCTGCCCGTTTTCACTTATTTTTCACTGTAAACAGTGTTCTGCTTTGACAAGTTAGTTTTTATTCTTACGTTTTGAATTTTTATTGCCAAAAACCATAATTTGGGGAGAAAGTTGTTTTAGAAGCCAATTATGCCAAGCCTTGCACAAATTTGGTATAGCTAACAAAGATTGTAACTCAATTCCCTGTTCATTCTTTAATCAGGGTTGGGTGGTAAGGGGTGAAGGGGACACTGGACACTTCTCACAAGCTTTCTCGTGAATAAAAGGTGCCTGTCCTATAAAAAAAATAAATAAAACATAACTATTACTCTTCCATATTCCTTCTGCCTATATTTAGTAATTAATTTATTTTATGATAAAAATCTAATGAAATGTAAATGGTTTCAAAAAAATTCTGCTTTTTTTCCTCCCTTTGTGTAAACCTGTTAATAATGAGCCCATCACTAATATCCAGTGTAAAGTTTAACACCTGTTTGACAGTAAATAAATGTGAATTTTTTTCCAAATAGGTAAAATGTGCATTATTATGTACGAAGCATAATTGGCATCAGCAGTCCTTCGACCCAGCTGTATCCTGCTTAGAATGGCTTCTTTACATTTCATGAATACAATAGAAGCTGTCTATATAGCTCTACAGAAAAAAAGGGTCATCTTTACTATTCAGTACTCTAGTCACAACTGAATAGGATCAAACTCAGACATAGCAGGGTCATTAGGAAAATGTACTGTAATTTCATATATTTGCATAACTTTTAAGTAGGCATCTCTACTGAATTTAAAAATAAGGTGGTAAACACCACTATCATATTCTCAGCAACAGTAATTAGCAGTTAATTATTAGTGATGAAGATACATTGTTGCAGTGGGGAAAACATGAATAAGCAGCGTTTGGATAGCACTCCGAGTGCTGTCCAAATAATTAATCCATCACAGTACTGTTTTGAGTTAGATAAATAAGCATGACTGTCCCATTTTTATCAGACCAGAGAACAGCACAAGGCAGCTGATGCCCAAGATGTTATCTACAAATCAGTGGCAAAATTAGAAGTCTGAAGTCTTTGTTGTCTTCATTCTCAAAGCTCTTTTGTCCCTCTCAACCAGGGCCTCTTAAAGGTGACACCAAAGACTTCAGTTGTCACAACTTCCAAAATTGTGTTCTTCCGAAAACCTCTAAAATTAATGCCTCGTCATCACCGAGGCCACAGTTTCATGTGTGGCCACTGTGACTGTATGTACGAGAACAGCAAAGTTCCATTTGAAAGCTGTATCAATTCCATTACCTTCTACAGCACTGGAATATATAAAGTCCATTTGGAAAATAAATAGATGCATTTTGAAAAAGTTTGTATTTCAGAAGAATATTTTGGGCAAGACTTCCTGTTACTGAGACAATTCAAAATCTGTTAAAAAAGTAATAATCCAGGTTGAGCTGGAAATGTGGGGTTCAGGTAACTTCAATATATCTGAATCAGGACTGTGACACCGTAGCAATTGTTCTTGAAGAAAAAAGGCATCTTCGCCATCGACCCTACTGTTAACTCTTGCCAGTATGTTCCTTAACACTTAAAAGTTATTATGTTTACAGTAGAGTCACTGGAACATTTAAAATTTAATCAGAAACTGTTTACTTCTTTGTAGTAGACATGCTTTAAGAATCTAAAGTCTCTATGAAATAAGAATTTGTTCTGATTCAGGGTACACAGCAGACTCTTTGGAATAAAAATGATTCCCTTGGTCTGTCTGGCAACTTAAAAGCATACTTGCTGCCTTCTACCTAGGAAATCATGTCTTAAGGATTTAAACGTTGTGGTGCTCAAGTAATTACAGTACACATGACCTAATAACATCACCAACTTTCAGCAGAATCTTCAACCCTAGTTCAAGCAAGTACTCCTTTGTGTCTAACTAAAGGTGGCAAAACTACATGCTGGAAAAAGGTTTGTAGCATTGTGATCTTAAATATATATTAAATTGCAAATGTAACAATAATTCATAAAACAAGAAAATGTAGCTGATGAACCTAAGATGAACCAGCTGAACCTAAGTATCATAAGGGAATTCTTTTGTTAGCTTCTTTGTAATGTAGATGTTGCTTTTTAGTGAGCCTGTTTTTTTTAATGTTATGCTAGTGAGTGTCCTGTGTTTAGCTAGCAGCTAGCAGGCGATACCTTGCCAAATTTCTGTTGGTGTAACTTCTCAGTGTAGTAGGTTACAATATAATTATATAGCCGACAGCTTATTGTAATTTCTTTATGTTCTCTCTCACGTTCCTGCTATCTTGTCTTGGGATCAGAAGGACAGAAGAATTCAGAGGAAGAGTTCGAGAATAGCGAAATAATGACAGCAGAATTAATGGAAACAAGCGTTTCTTCAGGGTCATCAGTTAACCAGTTCCTATGATGGTGCCAAGGATATGCTGCTATTTTAGGCACTGTCTTTCAGAAGAGCTGTAATTCTTATGGCTAGTAATCTCCTGTTAGTATCAGTGTTAACCCTACTGGCTCAGTTCAATTCTTCCTTGTAACTTCAGTCCAGTTATATTAATTCCTACAAAAGATTAAATGGGATGTGCATATAGTGAACTGTTGTATAATGGTGCTATGCATTGTTTAATATAAACTACATCTCAATTCTACATAAGTGAACCATAACATGAAGAAATGCAACACTGGTAATACCTTTATAGTTAAAATTAACCTTTATCTGTGAATTCTACAATACACCTTTGCTTCTTTTAAATTGGAAATGAAGTTACTAATAAAGTTTACATATATTCACTTATGTAGGCAATAAAAGGTGTTTCAAATTGACATAAGTTATGGATAAAATATGTGTCATATTTTATGTCCTAATTTTTAAGGAATTTTTTTTCTGAACTACTCAGACGTTGAGAACAACAACAAAAAATAAACAGTCCCTGTGTACTGTTGCTATCCCACTTTGCCTCAAAACTATCAAAACTCGTCTTCTAGACTTGATTATATGACAACATATGCTAGTGTAAAGTTTTATCCCTGAATAAAGTTATTTTTTAAATCAAAAAAAGCTACAGGTAAACAATTATATACACAAACATCTTCACTGGGGTTTTAACTCACTAATTCTAGAGAATGATAAATGATAGGACACAGCAAAAATTCTTCTGTTCCACCTCAGCTGTAGCCCTGCAAAGACCTCAGGGAGGTCGCAGTAAAGCACACCTTAGATTCTGTGTAAGTAGCTGGTGACAGTCACCCTCCACATTTATGAAGAGCGTTGCTACCATTTCAGTAAGCAAGGGTCTTGCTGTATGGCTGCACTATGAGCTAAGGACCCTGAATTTATGGGTGCCACTGGCACGCTCGGTCTGTACTTCACAACTACACCACAGGTTGGAAACCAGCTTTGCATTGAGAGTTTAGGAGTAAAAATTAGCACCACCACTCTTGGAAGCAAGAGATTTGTGCCTCTTATTTATATAAACACTTGCAAATCAGTAGGAATTCAAATTAATGGATCCAACTCAATCATCCAGCTCCAACAAAAATCTAGAAAAAAGGTTCATTAGGACCCTGTCTATTTCAACAGACCATTTGGGGTTTTTTTCAGTAAAATCCTTCATGTGGTTTTTAGAATGACAACTTCCAAATCCTTTTATTCATGCAGGATAAATTCTCAATGGTATTTCATTAATTCATGCCTAAGAGCATTAATATCTCTTCTTACTGTATTATGTCATCATTAATCTCAACTGCTCCCCATCAAAGTTCCTGGCATGTGAAACGGATCACACCATGGTGCAGCCTGAGTGGTTATAATGCTACTGAAAAATCATACAAGCCTCAACTCAGCAGCAAGGAGATTTTAAAGGACCTTTCCATATAATGCACCAGCTGCTGGAGTCATCAGTCCAGGATCCCAGACAGGGGAAGTCACAGTTGCAAAAATAACATTCAGAGTAGGTAGTTTTATCAAGAAAATTCTTCTACGGCAAATTCTTAACCATTTCTTCCTTGGGGCACACCTCCTTCTGTGTGTTGGAATAGGAACCCAATATAGACACAATGGAGACTCTGCACTGCCAACCATTTTAAAGTTTAGAGACAGCAAAGTTGAGCACAAAACCATCTACACACATTAAAAGGTCTCATTCACAAATAGGAAGCAGCAGGTTAGTATCTGTACAGGCTTTTCTAACAGAGAATCGGGATCTCTGAATAAGCAGCATTGAATAGCTATCTGGAATAACTGTTCCAGTCCTCTTGCAGCAATAAGAATTGCTTTAAAATGGCATAATGCTGCTGAACTTTCAGCCTCCATGATTGCTTAAGAGAATGAGTCCCAAAGGTTAACGAGGTTTTCACGAAAATAATTCATTTTCATTCACTTTAAATATACCACTTTGCTTCTTTTTTGCATTAGCACGATAAATAGAAACTTCTTAGTTTGTATTCTTTATACCACTCATTGTTTAAATACTTCCCCTCGGTCTCCTATTACTTGACTCCTTTCTAAACAAATCCTTGTTTTCACCCGCCTCCATTTCTCTAATCATTTAGTTTCCAATCCACAGAATTACTTTTTGTCCATATGCTTTCAAATTACGGGTGAATTGTTGTTGTTGATTTATGGATGAAATAGTATTTTCTATTCTGGGCTTTTATATTTTTTTTTTTCTCCCCACATGGTCTCACATCATCTTTTGTTTTCATAGTATCCCTTCACAACACAATTTTTTCCACTAAGCTGATCATAGCAAGTAATGACCTAAATAGTTATGGTTAATTTAGAACCCTGCAAAGCCTACAAATACTTGCAATTATTCCCCTGAATGTGTGCCCAACCTTGTGTTTGTCAGCATTGCATTTCATTTGCATCACACTGCCCATTTATTCACTTTGTTAACCTGGGTCATTCACAATCTTCCCTAGTTCTGATTAACTGAAATAATTCTCTGGTAACAGCAAGCAGTGCCACCTTTCAGATACAGCATGTTCATCCGCTCTTTTGGAGAGCACCAGGGTGCATCCAGAGTGTTGGGGCACTATACCATTAGCCTTTTGCCACGATAAAAAAAAAAATTGACCATTTAATCCTGCTCTACCTCTTAGTTTCTAATTCACAACTACTTTAGCTCTCACTTCCTCAATACTGGTTTGCTTTAATGGCTTCTTGGTAGGAACATTTTTACAAGGATTATTTTTTTCTTTTCTAAAATCCAAATAAATTACATCAACCATTCCCTTCCCTCTACTCTCAGCAGCTGCACAATTGACTTAATTTTAGTATGTTAGAGAGGCACAATTTTCTTGCTCTAAGAATTTACATCTCTTTCAGCAATGTTTCCTCTCACTATGTGCTTAAATGCGGAGCTGCTACATGTCAGACCCAAAAAGCACTTAACTGTTCAAAGGGAAACTTGTGTGGTATTTAGGCACTGAAATCCCAAGGCACATCATCCACAGGTAAAACGGGCCTCACTTCAGGGGCAGAAGTAATTCCAGTTTTGTAGACAAATACATATTTGTCACTAAAAACATTTTGTCATCCCAAGTTCTACTATCGCAGGAGTGCAGCCATGTTGCCACATCAGACACAACCCAGGCACCAGCAGCAGTGTCAGTGCCTCAGCCCGTGTGCCAGCACAGCCTCCCAATGCCACACGCCAGAAATTCAGTTACGAAGGGTCTCCTTCCCTCCCCATGCTGAAGCAACTGTCCTGACAATAATTACAACTTGACTGAAGAGAAGAGAAAAGCCCTGTAAGACTGTGTAACTTTGAGGTGTGAATGCCACCATCAAAGCTCTGCACCAACCACTGATCTGCCCGAGCTTCAGTGGCCTCGTTACAGCCAGAGCTGCCTTTTCCAATCTTGCCAAATCCCTGCAACCCCAGGTACATTCCTTTGCTATGGAAAACCGGCTGTAAAATTTCTCCCAGCTCTTTGTTTTCACCACATGGCACCTGAGGGATCTGACCACACCAGGTTTACTGTTTGTGTTGCGAAAGAGTCACAGATCCTGCCTTTGACCCTCCATGGGTTTTGACCTAGAGTACATCACACGTACACTGTGTGACACTGCTGAAAGACCATGTAGAGGCATGTTCACTGTACCGGCCATACCTCATGGCCTGCAGGGTGACCTGTAGACACTCTCTGGCCAAAGGTGAGCACCACAATGGCGAGGTGCACTCAGAAACCCCTGAAAGGGTTGTGAAGCATTGGAACAGGCTGCCCAGGGAAGTGGTTTAGTCACCATCCCTGGAGGTACTTAAAACATGTGTAGATGTGGTGCTGACGGACACAGTTTAGTGGTAACTTGGCAGTGCTGGGTTAATGGTTGGACTTGATGATCTTCAAGGCCTTTTTCAACCAAAAAGATTCTATGATTCTATTTCCCACACACAGCTTCTCACTAAGAACCTCAGCTAGGCAAAACAGGGCTGGCCAGGGTAGTTAGTCCCTCAGCGTGCCCCCAAAGACCTCTCACAGCAGCCTACTTATTTCAGTATCTGTGCTGAGTTACAGTCGTGCTATTGCTGCAAATGTTGACCTGGGCACTCAGCTCTCTGCTTCTCTCAGGCAAGAGTAGCTTAATGTGAAGCTACTGCTAAAAACATTTCTGAGGAAAGCATCAACTATAGCTGAAATGGCTGGTGACAGGGTTGTCTCCATGACAAAGCACAAACACATGCAAGTTTATATGAAACAGTGAAGGTTTCCAAGCACATTAGAGGCTGCTGGAAGAGCCAGAGCCTGGACTTTTTTTCAAAAGCTGGGGCAGAGAAGAGAATGGACAGATGGAGAAGAACATAAAAGGATAATATGAATCAAATGAGGTACAGAATTAATTTTGCCTTTTCTCATTTCTCTCCAGCACCACTAGCTGCTGCCCCTTCAAGGCAACAGAGAAAAATCTTACTAGTGTCCATCCGTCTGGGTAATTTGACAAAATACTTCAGTTTAGTGACACATTTCTATTCTTCAAACTTATTAATTCATGTTTACGACACAGCATTGCCAGATCACAATATGCTTACAAAAAGCAGTCTAGAAATTTATCATTCCAAGGATGTCTTGAAATTTTCAAAGCACATTTTCAAAACCGAATTTAACCAAAACAACTTGTTTCCACAGACCAAAACTGCTACTCACAAAACCACTGAAAACTAAGAAAACAGTCAATACACCTAGCAAGAGAAAGTTGGATAGGCATTTGCCTTTTAGCATAAGCTTCCCATAAATTATCTAGCCCAATTTTCTAAAGCTATGAACACACCCTTCCTTGAGAACAAGACAGATCAGTACCAGAAACACAGTGTTAGCTATCCAGAGGTGATGGTAATACACACAGTATCATACCCCTCAGCATCACTTAAGCAATATCCCTTAAAAGCCATATATCTGCAGAGACAGTGTTTGTCTCATATTTAAAGGATTGCTGGGCTGAATGAATACTGAGTAAGTAAGCAAAAGTGTAAGTTAAAGTGACACCTATACATAAAGAAGGCTAACCTACATTTATGGGCAAAACAGCTTCTACGAAGCGCTGCGTAATTTGCTGAGAACCTTTCATGATCCAGCCCATGGTGTGCACACAGAAGTCGCTCTAAATGCAGATGCAGAGAATACAAGAAGCTACATTTGGGATAGTCTGACATCTAAAGTAAGCAGGTAGCTGCTGCAGGGGGTTTCTTTAGGTCTTAGCAAAAGTTTGTTGTAGATTAACTGGCACTTAGGGGAGTACTTGGTCTCCCCACGTCAAGATAAGAACATGCTACATGCTGCTTATAGTTATAAGTGTTCTAATTAGGTCGACTTGATTATTGTTCCATGGTTTGATAGATGCTGTATTTAAAGTAATTCCAGACACTAATTTTTAGACCTTTTTTTGTGAACTAGTAAATCAAGAGCAATTTATTCAAGGAATAATTCTTTTCTTTCTTAATGCCTATTCCCCCTGGCTTGTAACTTTAATTAGAACCTGCTATCTGTTCATATTGGTAATGGTAACAGTTGTCACTAGAGTACAGATGCATAGATTCAGCTCATATTGCCACTTTGACTTTATACTTAAAACCTAACAATCTTTCTGGCTATACATCTGAGAATACCGTCCATTTATTTCACTGCCACCCTGAACTCCAGACTCTAAACACTAACAATCTGATTATTTTTTAACTATCCAATAATGCATTTTCTAAAGAATAGGAACTTTACAAAAAATAGCTTCATTTGGAGATAAATATCTGCCTGAAAAGGTTATTCAGCCCATCCAGATTTCTTTTTTATTACTATAGATTTTCCCAAGGCAGTATTGTTTCTTGAATAATTATCGATCTAAGCAATTGTGTGCTAAAGTAGGCTGATTCATTCATTAAACATACACACAGAAAAGCTCTTGGTTGCCCTGGTAAAAACAAACAACTCCTTTCTGTCTGCTCCTCAACCCTTCCTTAGCATATGATTATTACATTGAAATGTAATCGGTCAATATTTGATTTGCATTTGTCAGGGAAAGGAAACATGAAATATATTTCTTTGGAGAGAAGAATTAGGATCTGGAAAAAGGTTCGAAAAACACTAGCCTTGTTTGGTTTGCTTCTTTACACACTTATTTACAAGTTTCAGTAATTTGAAGGGAGTCTTCTAGCAACAAGTTGCAATTAGTGAGGTTCTAAAAGCTTGTTAACTTATTATTTAGATAAACTTTTCCTTCCAATAAAAACTAACTTCTTTTTCATTACATGATATAGAAAACTGTATCTGTTTCACATTTTTCTGATTAAGTTTATCCTGAATAGAATAGCTTTCAATAGCTTTCAAGGTTTCTGTTCACTGCAAGACAAACTGCTCTCAAAACGGTCTGCATACTAGTCCGTATACTGTGTGTTAAGAGTCAGCAACACCAGCAGGGAACAGGGTTAAGAAGGTATCCATCAGCAAACGCTGAAATGAAAAGGACCTTCTTTTCATTGACTTACGTACTCATTGGATGGTACAAAGTTGCTTTCAGCCTAGCAAAGCTGTGTATCTTCAAACCCCCAGCACCACTCGCTTACAGAGGAGCTGCATTTCTCCTGAATGAATAGTAATCGTGCTTAAGCAGGTGAGGTTCCTGCATGTCAAATATTTAATATTTGGCTATCCTCAAAAACAGGTCAAAGGAATGATTTAAAGTGTCCCCATGTGAAATGATGGATCGGTCTGCTATGTGCCCGAGAATGAAGTACAATGCGTTACACTCTCAGCAAGAAAAAGTGGTAACTCCAAACAAGCAATGGCTTAACAGCTGTGAACCTGCTCAGTATACTGAAGTTTGTGAGTCCTGGGTGCTAGAGGCAGCAAGACTTACCGAAAGTATCCAGTTGAAAAAAGTCAGTATAAGGAATGAAATCTCATTCTGTAACTCCTCCATTTAAAAGATCATGAAGGTATCTGCTTGGCTTCTGTGAATTACAGAAAAGTACTCTGGCCATCAGATACAGCTCTCTGTGAATATTTCTCCTGAAATACTGAAAGACTGTCACAATCATTTCATTGTCATTACGAGTCAGCGCACAAGCAGGCATTCTAGCAGAGCATGCAAGATCTGCCCAAACAAGTTTTGACTCAATTTATGCCAATAGGAAATCAGCGTATTTTGATTGAGGTCTGTGAGATTTTTCCAGACCTGCACTGGTTAACGGGAACAGAGTGAGGTTTGCTGTCTGGTACCATCTATCTTCTGCCATTTCTCTCTGTTTCTCATCCCCTCTGTTTTATTACCTTATCACAGAGCCAGTGCTGTTCCACATGCACGCTCTCCTTCTTGTAGCATCACTGGTAAATTTAATGCTCACTACTTAATCACTTTTCTCTCAACATGTAAGGTATAATTGAACAGTTGGGGGGGGGGGGGGGGGAATGATCTCCTGAAATACTGAAAGACTGTCACAATCATTTCATTGTCATTACGAGTCAGCGCACAAGCAGGCATTCTAGCAGAGCATGCAAGATCTGCCCAAACAAGTTTTGACTCAATTTATGCCAATAGGAAATCAGCGTATTTTGATTGAGGTCTGTGAGATTTTTCCAGACCTGCACTGGTTAACGGGAACAGAGTGAGGTTTGCTGTCTGGTACCATCTATCTTCTGCCATTTCTCTCTGTTTCTCATCCCCTCTGTTTTATTACCTTATCACAGAGCCAGTGCTGTTCCACATGCACGCTCTCCTTCTTGTAGCATCACTGGTAAATTTAATGCTCACTACTTAATCACTTTTCTCTCAACATGTAAGGTATAATTGAACAGTTGGGGGGGGGGTGGGGTGGGGAATGACAAGATTTAGTGCGTTATTTCCTGTTAGGAAACAAGACAACTCACCTATTTATATTTATGCATATTCAACTTCTTCCATTAGCCAAATGACCTTGCGAGTAAAGGAATCCAGGTCAACTAGGTCAGTTGGTAGAAAATAATAGGTATCACATACTCCAAGCCCAGCATTGGACCACAGTAACGTCTTCAACAGGAGGAAAAGTGAAGAGAACAGAAGACAGGAGCTTTTGCAACATCCATGTTTTGTTCTGCCATCAGCACCGGATTACTGTTCATAACAGCAAAGCCTGTAGTAAAGCTCTGCCCTAGTTAAATCAATAGCAAAAGTTTTTGCTGACTTCAGTAACATTATGTTTTCTCTTCTGAATCATTAAGAGGATCTTAATTTCAGAGGATCTATTTCAGTTTTTTGATTCTTAGACTTGGGAACTGGACATTAAAAATAAAGACAAAAAAGACCTCAATTTTTCAAAATGCTTTCCAACCATGGAAAAACGCTTTGTTTCTCTTCACTACTTGTAACCTTGTACCTGCGTGCATCGCCCCCAATAAGTGCTATTTCACAATAGAGAGTGTATGCTGCTTTTCCCCCACTAGATCAATACCTGTCTAAAAGTATTTACTCACCAAAAGGGCTGTAATCCTTTTCTTTGTCACCCTTGAACTTCTGCTCTGCTCTTGAATTTTTTTTTGCTTTTGGACACAAGTTCTTTTACTTCCTGGCTATTGCTTGCCTCTAATAGGATGGCTTTATTCTTCTTTGCTCTGATACTTATTATAGAGTACACATCACAGCTTTTCCACTTGTCTAATCAGAGGGTTGGTCCAGCACTGAAATTGCAGTTGTTTTAAAATGCTAGCTATAAACACACATTTTGTCTTCAGTTCCTGTTCACAGTAGCTTATAGGAGACAAGAAGATGATGATCAAAATTGGAAATGGGACTGACTGGGCGACTTGTTTCATAGAAACAGAAGAAGAGTAGGATGGCAAGTAAGACATATAGGTAATCCATTCTATACTGGAATAGGGCAGAAGTTATTGTATCATACTTCTGGGAATGTATTCAACTGAACCACTTATACTCTGACTAGCAAAGACTGAAGTCATGAAAGAAGCTGGAATAAAAAGATATTGAATAAGCCCTGGATAGTTGACTGCAATATTCACAGCTTTTGGAATCCTTTATCTTTCTTGCAATTGGCTACTGACACACCATTTGTCTTTAGAGGAGCTCCTGCTTCCATCCGGCTGTCTGAAAAACAGATAAACCATGTTCACTGTCAGTAGGGACTTAAAACCTGTATTCTTAAGGCAGTATCCACAGCAAAAAAGCAGTTGTTCACTTGCTCCAGTCCAGCTGAAAGCCTCTTACAGAGATGGAGATACAACATAAAAATTAAGGCAACCACCCTTTTGGCAGCTCAGGGTTGAAGTCCCTGCTTTGAATCAGCTAAAAAGGATTTAACAATGGATCCCTCAGCTCGAGGAAGAATAAGTCAATTACAGAAACACTGGGTGCCCAGTACACACTGCCAGTGCCTCCCCCACCCCACTCAGACCCTGACACAAAACGACCCCCTGGTTTGGGAATGAGTCTAAAACCAGAGATGTTTCCCTTAGCTAGTGCCCCAAATTAGTTTTATATAACACAGACCCTATCTGAGAACTTTTCTGCTACATCTTATTCAAGAAAAGGGTGACAGTGTCTTGTTTCACATTCCAGACAACATAATCTTTACCTATACTCTGACCCCACTTCTCCTTACACTGATTTGCTTCCAGAGGCTACAAATCTCTGTTCTACTGCACAGAGGCAGCACCATTTACAGCCCAGATTTCGACATGAGACACCTATATGACTTTGGAATAAAACCTGAAGTGAATCTTTGCTAATGTAACTGAAATAATAAGAATACAATTTTTTTCAAAGGGTAGCATTTTAGCATATCTCTGAACTCAACATAAAAGTCGAGTACTCTCTTACATAATGAAATGTATTAATTAATTCACTTTTCCAGATTTCTAGTGGCAGTTACTTTTATCAACCTTAGCAACTAGTCAGATTGCCATAATTACAAAGAGTACACAGTGCACAGCGTATGATCAGAAGCATATAATATACTTGAAGTGTAAAATGTTCCAACAATAAATCTAGAATAAGTGTATTGTTTAGTTATTGGCACAACTGGTACATTTATAGCTGCAGCCAAATAGCTCTGACTCTGAAATTAACGCCTATGCATAATTTTTGCAATTTGGTGCATATTATTTTTCATTTATTAAGCCATAAGGTTAAAGCTGGAGAGAGGAACATTTTAAACTATAAATATATTGTGGCTTATACTATTACATTCGTGTTAAGGTTTACTTTACTGGGGGTGTGTGTAGGGGATGATAATGAAAACCTTTTACCTATGCGTAACATGATGATGAATGACTACATAGAAATCATGATGAATAACTACATAGAAATCTAACTAAATCAAAAGTCAACTGCTTTCCTAAGTCATTCCCTGTATTTTCTGCTCAAAGCCTATTGAAAGATTGCTTAAGTTGATCTATAAAAAAATGAAGTGTAATCGGGTTTTTTTCTTGCATCATCTTTTTAGACTCCAAATACAACTGCAGTTAATGAGCATATTGCTTTTGATTTAAGTATTCTTTATGTCATCATATTGCTGTTACTCCTTCAACCTCTTTGTGTTCTTATTTGCTACTCACTTGTTATACCTCCTCTACAAGTATTGACTATAAGCTTTCTGGGAAGCGACTACATCTTTCTCTGGAGGAAGGGAAAAGAAAATAGACTTTACCAACCGCATTAGCATGTCTAAATTTTAATATAAAAACAAACAATGACGTGCTATCTTTTGCATTCATTGTCTGACACTCCAGCAACAAAGTATGAATAATCCCAGTGTCTGTTCCAGTCCTCATTACAAGAAAAGATGAGTCACTGACTTTACTCAAAAGAGGCAAAGGCCTGGTGTCTTATAGCACTGCAGGAAGGCTAAACGACAATAGCGTAGCGGGGTTCAAGAATATTTTCAGTAATCAGGACTGTAAGAAGAGAGGGCAGGCATATCAGCATATTTTATACAACCTCTAAACTAGATTGCCTTACTTGTACACCATAGCTACTTTCTTTCCAGGTTTTCTCATTCATTCCAGGGCCAGGAGCAAACCCAGATAAGTGTTACCAGGCAGAAACGTTCTCCTGGTTTGTGCTGTTTTCTTTCTATGCTCCTGGAAGAAGCAATGTCTAATGCAGCACAAAGGACTTGAAGCACATAACCACTTGTAACCATGCAGCTTTTGTCCCCTAGCAATAAAATTGTATTGCAGATGACCTTGTATTAGCCTGGTTTCAAAAGAGAATAGCAATGAGGACAGTATCATATCAGGGCCTTCATTCTACTGCTGCAGAAATTAGCCACTGAAGTCAATACAAGTTCTATCAACGTATCTTAACTTGCCTTGCAACCTGGTTTTCCACCACCTGTTTGCCACAAACCTGATGTCCCCTGTCCTTGCCAAAGAAATACTAAACTTCCTTTATGTGTGTAAGATCTGGAAAGAAAGAAAGAGATCCCTGATTTTCAGATTTAAAGGTAGCTCAAACAATACAATCAGCCAAACTTTAATCAAAAATAAAATACTCTACCATCTATCCACAGGCCACTCAGAGACAAATGATAATCCTGCAGCACTTAGAACTACATTATTAATAGTATTCTGTGGGTTACAAGCTGGTTTGCCCATATTATTTCAAGGTGACTGCATTTTTATGTAGCATATGCCTAACACCATGGGTACGATTACTACTACCATGTAACATCAGTTTTCATGGGTAATTAATTGATAAATGACAGATAACTCCTTCTTAGCTGCTACATAAGTCCTTTATTAACACATTTAATTCAATAAAGAGTGGGATAATACAAATCATAGTGAAGGACAGAGAATCAGCTTGTTCATTTTCATACACTGACTTCTGCAGCGCTCAGTAACAGCTCATTGCTTTCTCTTACAATGGGTCATCTGCATTCAGGAGAAAACAAAAACTAAAACCAGCAGACACCATTCTTTCCCCAGAATACCTTAAAATTAAGCTGAGGAAAGGATAGGACCGAGAGGCCTGCCCTTTAAGGTTATTCACTGTGGCTGCAACGTTACGTGAGGAAAGGCAAGCGAACACACTGAACTTAACATGGCCCCCTGGAAAATTAAAATTCACTAAAAGGAAGCAGGATGATAACAGAGAAACAAAAACTGCAAAAGAAGTAAGACAGACAAAAATTTGAAAAAAAAGCCAAAACCAAAAAAGAACCGGACTGTGTTGACTAAGGAGGATGAGAATTTTAATGACACACTAAAATAAGCACAAGTATTTGTCCAGTGAGAGATTTCAGCATGAAGACATAAGGGCCCTGAAGGAGGGATCCAAAATAGATCCTCCTTCTGTGGTGCGAAGAACAAAGAGCTGGTGGAAATCTTTATTATAGCTAATTTGGTATATTTTAAAAAAAAACAATCCTGCCCAATTTCTAATAATAATAGTCCACTAGTGTCAATATTGCAAAAGCTCCGTTTTACTTTTGTGAATCCAAGCTCTAGTTCAACTTTGAAAAGGGGATACCTAGAAACATTGTCATTCTATAAAGAATAATACAAAGCTGGTATTATTATAAACTGTTCTTTATTCTAAAATAAACTGAGCCTTCTGACAGGCTGCAAAAAGCATCTCTCTGACTGAGTTTTTGGAAGAATGCCAAAAACAAAAGAGGTAAATTTTAAAAGGTACCTATAGGTAGTTAATATCTTTAAAATATTTATAGAAATGAAAAGCTATTGGCCAAATTCTTGTCTGAGTCATTATTAAAGTCATGCTATAAAATTGTGGCACTATTACTTAGAAATAATAACTTAGCTCAAATTTAGGAAGATAGTTGGGTAACTATCTAACATTAGCCTTTTAGAGCTTTTTAATGATTATTTCAATACAAAATAAATAAATGATAATTGAAGCAAGTGATTTAAATGCATTATACCTTTTTTTTTTCCCTATATCAGTGTTTCTTTGCTGAAAAATGTCTAAATTCTGGAGCACTTGTTCAAAACAGAATGAATACAGATGAGCTGCAGTTGCATTTTCAGTTCTGAACCTGATTTTGAATTATTCTTTTACCTCTCTTTATTGAGATACAAGCCAGACTCTAATCTCATACAGTTCTTTAAACTTATGTGGAGGTCCAAAATCAGTTATTCTGCTGCATTAATCCACGGAATACAGATAAATTCAATGTGCGCTTGCTGGTGTAACTCAGAAGTTAGGACATTTGGGAGAACACAATGCTCATATACCAGAAATACCTCCCTCTAGATTTTTTTTTAAATACTTTTCCAGAGTAAGACAGACACTTTTACTAATGCTTATTTTGTTTAACTGTGCACTTTCTGTTCTCTAAAGCCATTTGTTTGAAGAAAGACTAGGACAAGCAAGTCTCTTGAACACGTTCTAGATCAAAACCTGTGGGCAAAGTCTTTTTGCACAAAGAGGATGGTCCAGCATAAGCACTGACAGCAAACTGGGGAAGAATCCTCTGGTGTGGGTTCCTTTTAAAACAAGATTTTTAAACAACCGCTTTCCACCAGGCCCTTTGCAAGCTTCAGCTTCAGGAACAGCTGGGAAAAAGCCACAACTTAGATCTACACTCATAGGGCAAATCTCCAGGGCCATCTAATTACATTTGAGATTTCTCTGCCCCCGTAAGACACAAGGAGCAGCCAAGCAATAAACAATGAGAATAATTCTGTGCTTAAGCAATGGTATCTAGTGTCATTTTAGACACTGAGTGAAGGCATCTGCCCAAACAGCATGCCAGATGGGACTTTAGGGGACCGTTCTAAAAGACAGAGCAATTGCTTCTACATTTCTAATTCCTTTAAACAGAAAACAGAAGTTTACAAAGTTTCCATAATTATTAGTTGAGGTCATGATCCTTGAAAAATCACAAAATATTCAATATTAATCATAGCAAAAATATATGCAAAGATAAGGACTCACCCTTCTGCTGATTTGAAGGCATTAGTAAAATATGTGACAGCGATTGTGAAGCTCACAATTTTCAGAAAATCCACAAGACTTTCCTTCATTTAACCTCATCCCAGAACTTCTTGCCTCTCAGACATTTTCCTGTTAGAGATACACAACCTTATGAAGAGCTTTAGCAGAAAAAAGTGAGATATTACAATCTTTTCTATTTTATATTCAAATACATTATCATTCTACCAAGAAAGGAGATATAATAAAAATCCTTTTATGTTTGTATTTAATTCTGCGGTTTAAATCAGAAATATTGTGAATTATGAGTCTTCATCTTTGTTTCAACCCATATGTATTCTTAAAGGCATAAAATAGTTACCACCCAAATGCCATATAATACCAAAAGAATGCTGTGCCATTGTTAAAAGCATATTACAGATCAATGTCAAAACTAAATACAACATACAAATACATATCTCATGTCTCTTTTAAAGTCCCAGCCTTTATTCTGAAAACTTCAGCATCTCTTTTAATGACCATATCCTCAGCCGCTGCCATCTGGAAAAGGTCTGGCACACACAGAAATGGGAACTGAAAGAAGGGTGATGGAGTGGTAAAAGGGGTAAAGAAGGAATGATTACTTTCTGAAGTCCTAGTAGAAATAGAAAATGAGTGTTTTAGAGTGATTCAAAATTTTATCATTTACCTTCTCAAAATAAAGACCCAGATAATTCCAGTCTGGTTAATAAACTTCTTAACCTACACAGTTTAGGGATGAAAAGTAATCTTCCATAAATGTGCTTGGCTGTCCTTCTGGAGTTCAGGAGCAGCCAAGGAGGAAAACAGACATTGTTCCTCTTCTTGCAAGCTGCATTTTTCTACGTTTGCCTGCTTTTCCACGTAGACTCTGGTTCCTTATGTCTTCTGAGTCTTCTCAATCCTCTCAATCAACAAGAGAGCATTTGAGAATATGATTTTCTATTCCAATTGCTCGCTCCAACAATAGGGATTTGAAAGATGATAGCAAGAGCTACATGCCTGCTGTCTGTCACCTGCAAAGTAGGGCATGGGAATTGCTTCTCCTGTTGCTAAAAGAACAAGCTGGAAGTACTGGGTTGGTCTCAAACTTTGTTCTTCGTTGTGAATCATAGAATCATAGAATGGTTAGAGTTGGAAGGAACCTTAAAGATCATCAAGTTCCAACCCCCCTGCCATGGGCAGGGACACCTCCCACTAGACCAGGTTGCTCAAAGCCCCATCCAGCCTGGCCTTAAACACTTCCAAGCATGGGGCATCCACACATTCTCTGGGCAACCTGTTCCAGTGCCTCACTACTCTCACAATAAAGAGTTTCTTTCTGGTATCTAATCTAAATCTCCTCTCTTCCAATTTAAAACCATTACCCCTTGTCCTGTCAGTACACTTCCTGACAAAGAGTCCCTCTCCAGCTCTCCTGTAGGCTCCCTTCAGATATTGAAAGGCCGCTATAAGGTCTCCCCAGAGCCTTCTCTTCTCCAGGCTGAACAACCCCAGCTCTCCCATCTTGTCATCATAGCAGAGGTGCTCCATCCCTCTGATCATCTTCATGGCCCTCCACTGGACCCATTCCAACAGGTCCATGTCCTTTCTATGTTGAGGACTCCAGAGCTGGACACAGCACTCCAGGTGGGGTCTCACGAGCACAGAATAGAGGGGTACAATCACCTCCTGTGACCTGCTGGTCACACTTCTTTTGATGCAGCCCAGGATGAGGTTGGCTTTACGGGCTGCCAGTGCGCGCTGCTGGCTCATGTTGAGCTTTTCATCCACGAGCACTCCCAAGTCCTTCTCCTCAGGGCTGCTCTCCAGCCATTCTCCACCCAACCTGTATTTGTTCCTGGGATTGCCATGTCCCAGGTGCAGGACCCTGCACTTGGCTTGGTTGAATTTCATGCGATTTGCAAAGGGAGGAGCTTCCTTTGGGAAAGATTAGCCAAGTGTGCTATCGTCACCTTTCACTATATTTAGGAATGAAATGGAAGAAGACGGACTTTAATTCTGCTGATATCTTGAAAGTCACAGTTTTCATCTCTATCCCCCTTTTCCATCCTACAATTTTATCCATTACAGTGTGGGGAAAAAAATGTTGGGAAAAATGTGACCTGACAAATTTTAAAGCCAATTTTGAGCTGCAAAGTAAATCCTAGCTCAGGATTATTGATTACTTGGCATTCATTGCTGACAGTGTCAAATAGGTGAAGAAGATGAAAACCTATCTTGAAAGCGTTGTTACTAAGGTTATTAAAAATAGAATAAAATCCTGCAATGTCAAATACAACTGTAAGAGAATGGCTTGGACTATAGTTGACACTGCATTGCCACTGGACAGCTTGAACCTGTGTCAAATGCTAGAAATAAATCTACTTCCAGATATAATTGAAGATTTTTTTTTTTCAGGTAACTATGCAGCCAGGTAAAAGCTGATCCTTCAATTTTACAGGTGGTAGGAAGTAAAAAATCATTGCCAATGAGAAGATAGGAGGGTGAACTGAAGTCTTCAGGAAGATTTTCAATAGGGCTGCTCCACTTCTGGAGGAATGTGTCCATTCGTGCTATAATCATTCTGTGATAGGAACTGTGTTGCCTGTATTTTATATGACGCTTTAGAAATACATCAAAACATGTCTAGCTTATTTTTACTGAGTTCTGCTGAATTATCAGAGGTATCTATGCCACTGTGTATATACGTATACATACATACATGTATATCTCACCTTTGGATTTACCATTTTTTCCAGGAAAAAAGTAAATCTACTCCAACAGCAGAAGGTAACTTTCAATTCCAAAGCCTATGAGTTGCCAGATAACTTTGGTGATATGAGCTTGTCAGCAGCTGCCATGGCAGAAAATGCCAGGGTCTGAGAATCCATTTCAGAACAGTGGTACACTGCAATTCTTAGCCATAACAGGCCACACCTCTTTGCCTACGAGGTGATGTTCATCCCATGCTGATAGCTGATATAGGCATAGGCAGCTTTCAAGTCACCTTCTGTTCAATACAATTAAGTGAAATTCAATGGTACATAAACCACATATAGGCTGTTTACACAGGACCAACATTTGTTCTGCACATAAAATACAAGCTTGCTGCTGAGTAATGAAAGGTGAAGGAAGAAAATACAGCAGAGATCAGAAATGAGGACAATTCTAATTAATATAAGCAAAAGTGTAGCATAACATACAAGACAAAATTGCCCTTTGGAGACCATGGGTGGTGGCTTATTAGCAGCTTCAGAAATATGGTTTTACACTTCAAGATATCAGCTCAATAGTCTCCAGAGTGAAGGCTTCTACTTTCACTACTGAGCTGCTGTTTGGCTGAGCGTTACAGTTTCCAATTTGATCCTGCCTGAATCAGAAGCTTCCATGGTTGGCAGCACTGAAAACATAAATTAAAACTTTGAAAAACTGTATTAGTGCAAAACATTCACTCCCATATACCACAGCTTTGTTTTGAGTCAGGCTTCCTTGAACACTTTCAATTTAACCATTTTACATCCTAGAAGATTTTCCACTCTCTATGCTTATTCTTAAGGAGCACCATCACAGGTTCTCCACTGTTGCAGGCTCTGAAGGTACTAAGATGATTAACACAACTCTACCTCATGAGGAGGATGCTCCTAGGATAAGTATTTCTTACACACTGCATTTCCATGAATAACCCAGAATTAAATAGCTAATCGCTGGGAGCTGTATAGTCATACCACTGGGCACTTAGATGGACACATCAAATCTGATAAGGAACACAACATATTTATTCTGGCAAAGAACTGCTCTACAAACACTGTACTGTTTCTTATACCACCATTATCTTAGTTACCTTTGTACAGCATCACACTGCAACACAATTATGTTTGTGTGATTATGGAATGGCAAAGGATAGAATTGCTTTCAAAACTTCACAATGTCTATCTGAAATTTATTGCTATCAAGTGTAAATCAATTTTTAAAACTGTTTGCCAGAACTACCAACTCACCATGAAAATACTCCCAGGAGAAATAAAATAAGATTTTATATGAGAATAGTTCTGAGTTTGCCAACAGACAAAGAGATGTGCTATCATAGACAGCGATAGATCTCGTCTGTTGAGGATTTTTTCCTGTTTGTTTTGGTTTTGGGGGTTCTTTTCGTCCACTCACTGCAAGTAATTGATAAATGAGGAATATTAATAAACATATCCACTCAAAAAAAGTGTTCTCAGTCTTTCTCATCTATATTATGCATTTGTTGCTAGGGCAAAGATAAGTTAAATGACTAGCAGAAGTACTCCTTAAACTATCCTAACACAGTCTTTCTTTAGATGCTCCAAACTTTGTGAGACTCAGTCTGAAGACTGTGTTATCACAGCCATGCCAAGTTAAAGAATTGTTCTGGTGTCCTTAGATGTTGTTACACTTCATTCAAAGTCAGTAGCAACCTGTAAGACTCTTGTCTTCTATTGAACAAGAGAGAAGTGTAGTTCCTGATTTTACTTTCAAGCTGCTGGACATGACCTTTTCCAAAACTAAAATAATCTCCAATCAAATTTAGAGGTCAGCACCAGACCCCACTCTGGTTGACCTCACATGGTCAGTCTATGAGGCTGCTTTATCTTCCGTGTGCTTTCCCTCACAGTAGCAGGGGAAAGGGCAATATTTTAAGCAATAGAGATGCAACGTAGTAAAATAACTATCACAGAAGAATGCAGTAAAGTGTTGATGGCAGCATAAGACAACTACTTAGGTCTAGAAAATCTCTCTTCATCTTTTCCAAGGTTTCCTAGGCTTAAAGTAAGCTGCACATAATTTAGGCACTCATATCAAACGTAAAGATTTTGAATATAGCCCTCATTGTCATCAAAAAGAAAAAAAAAATCTATACCAGGAGGATCATCAGGAGCTCAGCAGAAGCTGGTGCTTTCTTCACAATTCTGCATTTCTAGGACAGGCTACTGGATGCTAGCTCAGGCTCTCTTTAAGCTTATCAGAAGCTGGGAAACCAAGTCTATCCAGACCTGGGGATCACAACAACCCTTCTACTCTTCAAAGTCAAGATCCTTGGGAAGACAAAATTGTACCTTTGAGAATAAGAGGAGCCAAGAGCTTTATAGAGGCTGTGAAATCAAGGGGACCAGCGAGAGACTGATGCAGGATTTTGCCTTTGTAAAAACAGCTGCTTCTGGCTTCCAATCCAAACTGAACTCTGTGGCAGTCCAGCTGCTAACCCTGATTTCAGGACTAAACTCTCCCTTCAACTGCTGCCTTGTATACAGCAAGCAAAGATCACAGAGCAAATAAAACGTTACACATCTAACAGCTGTAGTAATATGGTTCCTATTAACTTCTTTCCCCTCTGCTCCCCAAAAGCCTTCTAATTCCTGGATTCCTCTCAGCTTGTAGGGAATTGTGCTGACACAGGTAAAGGGGCAAATAGCAGCAATCATTTGCTCTTTTGCATTGATTCTACCACAGAGAAGCATAAACAAAGCCTTCAAAGGGCCTGATCCAACATCTTGCTGGAAAGCCAACTCCATTCCTCACTAAATACATAAGTAACACATGTCTAAAAGAAAGGTCAAACATCTGTGCACAAGATGTACATAATCCTACACAAACCCACCAATTCATCATCCTCAAGCAGATAATATAGATATTTTACTATTAAAGATTTAATTTCTTAGTTCAGCTAGGAATTTACGTGAGTTACTCCAGGAAACCTAGGGAAGGAGGTAATTATAAAGGCAATAGCAGAAATTGTATGTGTTTAAACCACTTCTGTAAATCTCCATACAATGCTATACATACTGAGTGCTGGGGGGAAGGAACTACGATAAAGAATATCCGGACTATGAGCGGCTGTAATACAATGAACCCTTTAAAGTGATAACCCAAATATGTACAAGAGCATTGCCCGTATCATAATGCTGTTAGTAGATATGCTCTACGGAAAATGAAAATTAAACTGACAGTTTGGCAGGGTAAATAATCTCGTGAAAATTTCTTATTTGTATGCAATACGAAAAATTCATTTGCACATGGGAAGAGAAAATAAGTCAGTGATTTAATGGTCCTACAAGATTGGCCAAACCCTCAAAGCCTCCAAGGTGGGCAATATTCCACTACTCCAAATAAACATCTTCTTGGACAACAGACCCAGCTTCATCTCCTGGGTCACAAATTTACTGGAAAGTTTCAAGTAAAGGATGGCATTGCATTGGTCTGCATCTTGGGAAGAAATTCTTCCTGTGACGTGCAGGTCAAAAGCATCCACATACGAAAAAGAAAACATTTTTGGTGAGAGGTAGCATATATACAGGCCTGCAGGATTAATCAAATGTTGTCTTTGTCCATGCTGAGGTAGGAGAGAAGGAATGGGAAATTGTCATATTCTTTCTTTTATGTATCACGAGAGGTGCTGTAGTCAGGCTTCATAATGTAGTTTTCTCATTTTTACTTGTAGCATAAGAATAATAGCAACAATAAAGAGAACAACTAGAAAAGACTCAGAAAACGCAGCAGTGGGGCAGAAGAATGAGGTGCCATGCTAAATAAATAAGGACCAGCGAGTCAGACCACATCAATAATGTAGGTCAGCAAGAATGTCTAGGAGTAAGCCTGTGTGAAGTTTTTGCAATTAAGAAAAGAAAATCCTTTGACCCCATGGCATGTCTTCTGAGAGGAATATCCCATGGCTACAATTAAAAATATTGTTCGGGTTGGTTGACCCCCTCTGCACATATACCCTGAGCTTTTAAAGTATTTGCTCTTGAAGGTGAAAGGAAGAGATCATGATGGTAAAAGAGGTCGGGTCTAGAACTGAACTGAAATGGAAGTTGCCACTGGCAAATTTCACTTCACCTTTTTTTCTTAATTGCTAACTTGACTGTTTAAAAAAAAAAAAAAAAAAGAAAAAAATATTTACTTTCAAGGTCAGACTTATGTTGTATTTTCCCCCTGCTTATCAACAGATTTAATTTTGGTAATTTGATTCTATTAAATCAGCCTACATATTTCTTAAGCCTAAGCACCTTCAGACGTTCAGAATGCAGATGCACTAGTAGGGCTCTCTTTGATAGAGTCCAAATGTTTTCACAGCTACTTATGGTCATGCCCTGCTTTTTCCAGCAACACCCACAGACTTTGCAAGACAACCATAAGGAAAGCAGAAGTCACAGACCACTGTTTAGTGAAAAACAGTAATATGCTTTTGGTTTTCTCTATCTATTGTCCAGCGAACTATGGCAATGCCAGCAATGCATGTAGGACTACATCTGTTTGACATACCGCTGCGTGTTTCCTACAGCCTTCCACATAATTCTACACAAACTAATTCAATAGATGAATTAACTATATCTGCAGTTGGTATAAATCAACATAGCTTCATTACAGTTAATAGAACTATACTGATTTATGCCAGCATACATTTTAATTAAAAAAAAAGTTTACTGAGCCACAATTTGATGCAGAGACATTGTTTAATTTGTTCCCTTTCTGCAAATTTTCCTTCCTATGAAATGTAATAGCAGAATGTTCACAATGAAAAATTAAAATTGGCATGGACACACCAAGGAAACATGTACAATGCTCACAAAAGATGCATGATAGTGCTGGTCTTGCTCATTTTATAAGTCACTTTTCTAATTCCACCATATTTATTATCCCATCAACCAAACTAACACCACTAATATTACTTAAGCTTTGTGAGGGATAGATTTGCAGAGGCTATGGGTTTCTTGTGACAGTTGCTTTGCGAAAAATCTCCTCCTCTCTTTTTCATTATTCTGTGAAATGAAAAAAATCAGGTTGATTACTGCATTGTGTCATGCAAATATGAACAAAAGAGAAACACCCGTCCATTAGTCTGGAGGTGTCTTGCCTTCCATTGCTCAGCTTCCTGCAGTATTTGACTGTGCTGAAGTAATCACATTTTAGTTTTTAGTAAGTGTACCTTTAATTATACAGTTATCTTCAAGACAAAAAAAAAAAGAAGATAGTTTTTCTTGGCTCTCTGAAGACAGCATTACATGCCCCAATGATTTTTTAAAAGGAATTGAAAAAGTAAGTCTGAATAGTTTGAGAATAAATTACTCCAACATAAAGTGAGCTCTCATTCACCAATACTTACAAATAGCTTAAGCAAAGATAAAATAATGTGTATTGTAATTAATATTTTAATTTGCTAAGAAAAGCTAAATAGTGATTAAACCCCTTCCCCTCCTCCTTCCCCCTGATAATAATGAAGCTAGGCAATTTCAAGAGAAGCAGAGCAGCCAGGAGTTTAATGTCGTTGATTAAGAACATGTTTCCATGGTGGCTATTATGTCCCTCTTTAAAAGACGAAAACAAAACCAAACCTTATTTCCTTTTAGAGCTACAGGGTTTCTTCTGCCTTCATAAGACAGACAACAAGAAAATGTTTAGGGATAATTAAAGGCAATTAGGCTCATCAAGGCTCATTTCTGGTCTAGCTCCACTTCTTCTCCCTACAATGTGTGCTAATTGCTGCTTCAACATACCAAGTAGCATGGGTTATTTTTTTTGTACTTCCACAAACAAGACTATTTGGTCATTACCAGCTTTGACAGTGTGAATAAGAGACTCCTGATTAGCTTTTTGTTTGCTTTTTTAAAGATTTATACTACACGTCCTGTTGAATCTGATAATAAAGAATAATAAATTAACACTTAGCAATTGTGTAGTACCTTCTGCTACAGGATCTCAAAGTTCTTTGCAAACATTAATGAATTAATTCTTTCAACAGTTGCATATAATAGGTATCATCATAATAATTTTGCGGACTACTGAACACAGACACAAAGAGGTTGGGTAGCACATTTAGTGTCACAGTCAACATATTATGATGTTGGTCCCCTGTTCACACACAATGGAAATATTAGCTTGTTTGCCATAAACATGCCTCCTGTGCAACTTCTTCTGTTATATCTGGTTTTAATTAATTGACAGTCAGGTAATTTAAAGCATTTAAATGTCTAAACTTCAAAGAGAGGTTTCTAGAGGGAAATTAGTAAGGGGCAGATATCCAGAACTAGACAGAAAAATATTCAAGTGTATCTATATTATGTGTTGCAGTAGAGCATATTAGGCAGTTTAGTTACTGGAAGCAGAAAAGGTCCATTAGCACATATCTCTGATTATAAATTCATGACAGCACAGTCATGACTGCTCAATTCCCACAGACCTGTTCATGTAAAACTACAGTCCACCTACCCAACTCAACAGCTGTCCAGCCTGGCAAGCAGTTGGATCATAGAATCATAGAGTTGTCTAGGTTGGAAGGGACCTTTAAGATCATCTATTCCAACCATCAACCTAACTCTGATAAAAAAACCCATCATTAAAACATGTCACCAAGCACTATGTCAACCTGTCTTTTGAATACCTGCAGGGATGGCGCCTCAACCGCCTCCCTGGGCAGCACACTCTAATGCTTAGTAATGCTTTCAGTGTAAAAATTTTTCCTAATATCCAAACTGAACCTCCCCTGGCGCAACTTGAGGCCATTTCCTCTTGTCCTATCACCTGTGACTTGGGAGAAGAGACCAACACCCTCCTCTCTACGACCTCCTTTCAGGTAGTTGTAGAGAGCAATAAGGTCTCCCTTCAGCCTCCTTTTCTCTAGGTTGAACAACACCAGCTCCCTCAGTCTCTCCTCATAAGACTTACTCTCATCAGCTTTGTTGCCCTTCTCTGGACCCGCTCCAGCACCTCAATGTCTTTTTTGTGGTAAAGGGCCCAAAACTGGACACAGTACTTCAGGTGGGGCCTCACCAGTGCCGAGTACAAGGGGACGATCACCTTCCTAGTCCTACTCACTGCACTGTTCCTGATACAGGCCATGATGCTGTTGGCCTTCTTGGCCACCTGGGCATGCTTCCAGTTCACATTCACCCCAAAGTCGACCAACACCCCCAGATCCTTTTCTGCCAGGCAGCTTTCCAGCCACTCTTCCCCAAACCTGCAGCGCCACATGGGGTTGTTGCGACCCAGGAGCAGGATCCGGCGCTTGTCCTTATTGAACCTCACTCTATTAGCCTTGGCCCATTGATCTAGCCCGTCCAGATCCCTCTGCAAAGCCTTTCTACCCTCAAGCAGGTCGACACTCCTACCTAACTTGGTATCATCTGCAAGTTTACCGAGGGTGCACGTGATCCCCTTGTCCAGATCATTGATAAAGATGTTAAAGAGAACCAGCCCCAGTACCGAGCCCTGGGGGACACCACTCATGACCGGCCACCAACTGGATTTAACTCTGTTCACCACCACTCTCTGGGTGCAGTCCTCCAGCCAGTTTTTAACCCAGTGGAGAGTACTCCCATCCAAGCCATGGGCAGCCAGTTTCTCCAGGAAAATACTGTGGGAGACTGTATCAAAGGCTTTAGTAAAGTCCTTCATGCGCTGCATAATGGCACTCAGGATGATCCGTTCCATGACCTTCCCAGGCACCGAGGTCAGACTGACAGGCTTACAGTTCCTCGGATCATCCTTCCAACCCTTCTTGTGGATGGGTGTCACATTTGCTAGACGCCAGTCAGCAGGAAAATGGAAGTGGATGCTGCACACATTTAATTTTTCCAACAGAAAATCTATTTCTCTAGTGCTTCTAAGTCCAGAACAATGAAACAAGAAACTCAACACATGACTTTATGATTTCAAGCACACTTTTCTAATTTTCAACATTTTTGAACATTAATCAACAATACCTCCTCCAACAGTGAAACACTGGTAAGATTGTTTGCATACACAGCACATAAGAGTCTGCACCTGACCAGGATCATGCCGCTACTTTTTCGTGTTTCACAGGTACTACTCACACCAGTTCTGCAGCTTTTCAGTGTCCTGATTCGTTATCTGCTCACAAGTAACCACAAAGACTTAGGATTATGACTGACATTAGTTCAGCTACACCTACTCATGGTTACTCTTGGGGCTCAAACAACAACAAAGGAAACAATATGGACACCAGACGTTCTGCAAGTCTTTTAGCTAGTATCTTAATGCTCATATGGAAAAGGATTATAGGCAAGTTTAAATAGACATGGCATTACCACTTCCTGTGGTGAATTTCTTCAAGTAAAAGGGTCTATTTCATGCAGAAATATGTATGCTTTATAATAGTCATAGTGCAAAGAAACAGCTTGGCTGGAAATTTCAAGCAGCAAGTTGTTCTTTTGTGCAGCCACAAAGTGAGGCTGAGTGCCACACTCTCTGGCTCTAAGCACAGCTGTCTCTGCTGCTCATCAGTCTTTGCTCAAGGCAAGTAAGAAAGACCATGAAAAATGTCTTGGCTGTGATCAGACCATTTCTTTCCTAATAATAAAAATGAATGATCTGCACAAACTTCACTGGCTCCACCAAAATCAAGTCATAATTAAGTTGCTTAAATCAGAATGAATTTTGTATGTACTAATATCCTAGAGCTCAGTGTACCTTAGTTCTTCCGGACAGTTATATCTCCCCAGAGACATTAGTACAACTGCACATTGCCTTTCACTGAGAACAGTGGCACAAACCTTGCTTTGCATGTTTGAAAATGAAAGTGTAGTCTATTTACAACTCTCAATAAGACGTATTTTTGGGATGAAAGCTGAATGATTTTTTTTTTCCTCAAGTGAACTTCAGTGTATTCTACAGGTATTGTGCAAGCAAGAAGCATCCACTTGGATTTTATTAATAAGTAGTATGATTTAATAGAAGAATATAACACATTTGAAATAGTCATAGATGAACAAGACAGCAAGCCCCATTTTAAAAAAAGAAATACTTCCCTCACTTCTCAAAAGCTGCTCCCATTCTCAACACATGCCCTTCCACACTAATATCTTGGTGCAACTAAAATATTAGTTATAAGGTGCACTATATTCTTTTGGTTCCTTGACATTTATAACCAGGAAACACAGAAGAATTTTTCAGCTTCATAACTCAAATCAAATGAAAAAAAAAAATTACAAAAAGACCACTTCAAGTATTTCCATATAAATTTTAGCAGATTTGTTGAATATCCGATCACATCTGATATACAAACTCTCAGAACAGAGTCTGATTTAAGTCCCTACTCAACCATACGCTGCATAAAACCTTCTACATCAAGGATAACAAATTATTTGCTTGCTTGACAATGTCCTTAACTGAAGAGGAGTTTAATGTCCTCTTTCCTGCCAGTCTTCACACCTGTTCAGCAAAGAAAGCCTGGCTAGGCTAGACTTTCTAGCTTCTCTTTCCTCTAGTATGACTTCAAACATTTGTTTTGTGGGGCTAGGGGGCATTTTGAGACCCATAGGTTGCAATACCCTCCCCAACCACTGTTTTAGACCTCTGTTCCCAAGCACAAGTACATACCTCACTGTTTGGCTTGTCTTCCAGGCAAGCAGCAGTCGCTCTGGACTCACACACATAATGCTTTGTGGCAGGTGGGAATGAAACATCTTCAGAAAGTGTTTTGGAGCACAGGTTACAACAGACACTTCCTTAATGTAGAAGGGCAGAGAATTAAACAACTTTTGTTATTTGCTAGTCACAGGGACTAGATCTAGTCCAACAGTCACTTAAATCAGTTACCGTGGTCTTCCCACTGACTCAAAAAGCCAGAAATTACTTTGACATCTAGGAACCGAATCTATACTGCTTTTTATCCAAGATTCGCTGAACACCAAATGGTGAAAGGCGTTGCTGAATTTCCCCCATGCAAAACTTTTCATGGTTTTCCCCCACTAGAGTGGTAGGATGCAGGCAGACTTGTACAGCAAATCAGACTTAGACATCAGTTCAGACAGAAGTTTACTTGGAGGCTAAAAAAGGTGTTCTAACAATGGTGTTTACTGGATATGCTTCTGAGGTCTGGCTAATTCAGCAATTGCTTTCCATTGTTTTGGAGGCAGTTTCTAGCTGGTGGTTTACGTTTTCTGATGACAGCTTGAGCACCTCTTTCACCATTCTAACAGCTGATAAAGTGGCATTCCTGTTTTCAGACAAATAATCAAGGGTCCCATGAATTTTCTCCTATCCAGAAATTAATTTAATTCTCAGATATTTGTCTTATTCCGTGAAATCTGCTACTGCACAAGGTAAAGACAGACAGGCATTGTGCTAGCGCATCCATTTTTAGGGTAAGATATAGAATACTACTTCTAGAAAAGTGTATTATATTTTTGTCCATTTCTTTGAGATAATGGATATTAAAAGGTTAGGCCTTTACTACCCTCTATGGCATCTTATTGAACTTTGAGGCATAAACATACCATTGTTGAAGCATCACCTCTGAACAGTAGTTTCAACTGGTGAGGCACTGCATAAGGATTCAGTGATGTTCAAATGTCCTGTCACATTTTTCAGTCCTAACCAAACAACTATTCATTTTAAACTACACTGTCATGGATTATATTATTGAAAACAAGTTAGATAGAAACTTCCTTTAATAATTAAACATAGCTGAAAAGGAAGCTGTTCTTTGATTACCTGTGACATTGGATTCTGCTTCAACTTTGATCTGGACAAGCAGGTAGATAAATGGTTTACATAGAAGGTCACACAACTTCATTCACTTAACATTGGAAGACTGTGCTACAGATATGTATATATATTTCTTCCTAAACATACCAGGCATTTACCTGATATTCACACTCCAGGCTTTTAATTGAATCCAAGGCAAGTCTGGAGTGCTCTTCAGCTCATAGTAACAGCAACCTAGGGTAGAATTTCTAGAGCCTGCCTCTAGGATTCCATCCACATCTAAACTTCCTTTATCTACTGTACTTTTGATCAGGGACAATAGATATTTTCAAAGGCCTCAGCTGAGATGATTCCAAGGTTTTTCTTCTCCTGAGAACATGAAGTCCATTGGCAGAATCCCTGTTCTCCTGTGCTCCCTTGAAGCTTACCTTTTCAGCCTTTACCTACAGCAAATATCAGCCACAAGTTACTACGAAATAACACACTCGTGTTTTCTAACATTTAACTTGCTAGGACTTAACTGCTTTCAACTCCACTGCAATGAAAAATGCAGAACTGTTTCCCTTCCAAGCCCCTAAAAGTGATTGTCTAGATGCACAGAAGATGGAGATACCATGGAGACATTCAAGGTCAGGCTTGATGAGGCTCTGAGCAATCTGACCTACTTAAAGATGTTCCTACTTACTGCAGGGGGGTTGGACTAGATGACTTTTAAAGGTCCCTTCCAGCCCAACACATTCTATGATTCTACGTTTCCAGCTAGAACTGTTCACATATCGGGGAAAAAAAAAAAAAAAAGAAAGAAAAGAAAATTTTAAAAGGTGGGATAATGGTGTCTTGAAAGATCTAGAATAAAGGAAGCACTGCTAAATTACAAATTGCAATCAGTTTGTCTAGCCTCTGCTCCCCAATCAAGGGAAAGGTAATTTCAGGATCCCAAACATGCTTTTATATCCCCATCCCTTCAGCCTGTGTAACACATCTCCAGCTATGCATTTAGCATTGCCCTCATGTTGACTGTAAACATCATGGCATTTTATGGATGGAAAATTATGATTTATGTGACTGAAGCTGATCACTTATGGCTAGAAATAGAGCATTCTCTCTTTCCTGCTAATAACCATTTCAGAACAAACTTGCATTTTCTACATGAGTTTTCTCAGTTGTACCTGCTGCAAAAGTACTATTTGGGAAACAGGCATCCTTGCTTGCACGTTGCGGGTTTGCATTTTCTGAAGTATTGACTGTTCATAACTGTGACTGGAGTCAGTATGAGTTGCAAACAGTTTTTTGTTTGGTCCATGGTAGGTAAGTACCTGGGACTGTAATTTCTCTGCTGAGGTCTCTCAGTAGCATAGAAACTTTAGTTTCACATACAGTCAGACCAATAAGTACTCCATCAAAAAGCCTATTACTTTGACATGGGCTCCCTATGGGAGTTTATGATGAGGCATTTTCAAGACTTAACCTGTCGGAAAGCATCACATGGATCTAGTATTCTAAAGATTCTTCCCTTCGTTGCCTGAGTTTTGTTTTTCATCATCTGTGTATTAGTCTTTCTGCAGGCAGGAGTCTAGAGCTCTGATACTCTCCACAACACAGACAGATCCAGTAAAATTTAGACTGTGCACAATTGGTATCATTCTTTCAAAAAAAAAACAAAACAACACCATCTTACAGCCAGATTCTCAAAACCAATTATTTACGTAAATATGACCTTAGGACTTATGATGACTTTTTTTTTTAAACGCCTTTTTAAAAACCTATCAAATGGACAAATAACATTTTCATGTGGTACTAAAGGATATGCTTCCCTATTTTATTTAAAAAAGGATGGACATTTTAGAATAAGGCTACAGAACATCTGCTGCCTATCACAGAATCACCCTTACTGGAAAACAAATCCCACACTTATCTATCACTAGATGGGGGCTGTACAAAAAGGGCAAAAATTGCAACACCTGTGAAAAATGAATAGTCGGTTCTTCAAATTTCTGCTTCCAGCTCTCAAGTAGGGTACTTCTATTTTTTGTAGTATATGTTTTACCACGCATTTCTTACATTGCAAATGAATCTATTCTAGGGTCTCAGAGGCTGGATACAATATGACTAGATACATGGCAATACAACAGGAGTGATTTACAGCATGTCATTTGTGTGAAACAAATTGGCACCTAACCTATAGTATCTATGTTTGTATCTGGTTGAAGGAGATAATACTGTTTCTAAGTACATCACATTTGTTATCTTGTTATAACACGGATTTCCCTTGAAATGACTTGCTCTTGTATCACTTGTGAATAGATGGAAGAAATGGAAGAAACTTAGCATGGGTGCCTTCATATGAAGAAAGGATATGGATGCCCTCACACTAAGATCTCCAATTTAATTCCTAACATACATACAATTTCAACTTGACCTAGTGAAACAACTCTGACTTATCATTTACAAAAATAGTTCTTGAAGACATCCATGGCATTTTATTTTTGAATTTGCCCTTGATTAAAATCCAGATTATGATCCATGATCATAATGCTGAGTGCTGAAATCACTCATATGATTTCAATTGCAATTATTGCTCAATTGCATATGAGTAATTACTCACGAGTGGGAGAAATGGTTGCAAGCATTTCCTTTAATCCTGAAACTTTTCCCTTCAGAGACTCTTCCAGTCTTCAGCTTCTAACTTGATTACATGCTGAACTTCTACTCTGTGTCTTTTGTTCTTCCTTGACGTTTTTACTCTTCTCATTGTTCTTATTGAGTAAACTGGCTTCAGGATACACTCAAGAACATTAACATTGCAACCTGGAGAAGGTGATGAAAGTTGTTAAAATGTAAATTCTCTTATGTAAATAATTTTCCCCATTTTAATTTAATGCCATTAACCAAAAAAAAAAGCCCAAAATAGCCAATTTTAATACCAGTAAAATAAAATTAACTGAAACCTGCTGGCAAGACATACAAATTTAGATTTTCTCCCAGTTTATTTTGTGACTTTTTAGAGACAGAGTTTATCAATCAGTCAAAATTTTGAGGTGACTATCCACAGAAACCAGAAAAGCAAAAAATTAAAAAAAAAAAAAAGTGAGGGAAGGCTTGAAACTGGACAAATGAACCTCAGAGGAAAGCAACCCGCTGTACTCACTGTGAGTTGAAAATGCCAGCTGCAGAGGTATCCTGGGCTGCATTCAGCAAAGCATTACCAGCAGGTCGAAGGGGTGATCCTTCCCTCCTACTCAGCACTGCTGAGCCCACACCCGGAGTGCTGTGTCTAGTTCTGGACATCCCAGTATAACCGAGACATAGACATACTGGAGAGAAGGGCTATGATGATTAAGGAACCAGACAATCTCTCCTACAAGGAAAGGCTCAGAGAGCTGAGACTGTTCAGCTTGGAGAACAGTGCTCATCAATGTGTATAAATACCTGAAGGGACAGTGCACATAAGACAGAGCCAGATCTTTTCAGTGGAACTCAGTAACAGGACAAGAGGCAATGGGCACAATTTGAAATGTGGGAGGTGCCATCTGAACATAAGGAAACATTTTTTACTGTGAGGGTGACTGAGCACAGCACAGATTTCCTGGGAGCTTGTGGGGTCTCCCTCCTTGGAGATATTCAAAAGCTGTCTGGACATGGTCCAGGGAACCTGGTGCTAGGTAGCCCTGCTTCAGCCAGGGGGGTTGGACAAGACGGCCTCCAGAAGGCCCTTCCAACCTCAGCCATTCTGTGACTCTGTGATCTTTCTGATCTGATGTCCCAACCTTTCAAATAGTCCCTGCCCAACCTTTCAAATAGTCCCTGCTATGCTTTCTCCTGCCTGATCCATACAGAGGCAATCCTAGGTATACATGGTGCTTAGCATTCCCACCTCTGCTTGTAACGTATTGCCATGTAGTGTCCTGGTGAATAAAGTGCTATCTCACTCATTCAATTTCCATTCTTTTTATTGGCAGCCTTCTAGACATCAGACATCTAGAGATATGCCTTGGCATATCTCTGACAGTTAGCAATAGTAACTTTTGCTAAAGACAGGTGCTTCTGCACCTTTATAGAAAAATTTACATAAATTAAATGGGAACTGACAGTTTATCCAGAAAATTTAGTTCAGAGGTCATTATTTTGGATTCCTAGCATTTGGAAATGTGTACAAACCAGAAATTATAGGTAAAATTCTCAGTCAAGTAACTCTGAAGGAACCTGATTTTAGGGGATGAGTATAAACACATCAACTGAGCATTAGTACATACCCACGAACAGTCAGGCAAACTATTTAAATTTGTTGCTACATACAAAACATGCTACATACTACATAAGTAGGAGCACAGAACTCTGGGCATATAATGGATAATTAAATAACATTGGCAAAAGGTTTCTTCCCTAATGAATTTTCCCTAAGAACCAACAATCTTAGAACCTCTGTTAGAAATGCCTGGAAGCATTATGATTAAAAATGAAAACAAAACAAAATGGATTTTTCTTCTGACTGCATTGTTTTTTTCTTTCAGTATAGAATAGGCCCAGCTATTGTACTTCTTTTCCTGCTGTCTTTATGCAAAGCTTTCCCAGGATGTTGTAGCTGCTCAGACCCCATTAAAATCATCAGCAAATAGAAATGTCTTTAACCTAGATTTAAAACCACAGCCTGATCCAGTATTTAAGATCTTGGCCAGGAATTTGTTCCACAGTCACCATCCATAATGACTGAGAGGTCAGAGGCTACTTTGCTACAAATGGAACGACAAATGTACTGGAGTTCACTTGCTGCCAATTGTAAGGCCAAGGCTTGTTTTGCAATAGGGCATGGAAGATTAAAATAACACAGGAAACTTGGCTAGAGGATGGGTCCAAGTGGACCTCGAAGGAAGCAATTACTTTGTACTACTGTACTCCTTCTTCCTCCCTCTGCTATTTCACTTCTTTATGTGCTTAATTGTAAATTACCCTCCACTCCTTCTATCACTGTTTTCCTTGTTCCAGTGAAGCGCTATGAGAGGAAGTGGTGGTACTAAATTCCTGCTGTAAAATCGGTGCCAATACTTGATGTCTATGAGCTTTGGAGCACTTTAAGCACTGGAGCTAGTGACATTACAAAGCTTGTTAACATAAAATCTTCTTTGTGTTACATTTTTTGCAATACATTTTACAAAAATCTACCCCAGGGAGCCAAGGGGCAGTTGCTTCTTTATTACATTTTAGAAGAGCCACATTATTAGCGTTCCAGTCTATATATTATGAAATTAAGTGGATACCCTTGGGGTTAATTCCTTGTTGTAATTGTAATGAAAAGAAACAATTTCTAACCCTCCATTTAAGATCTATAACTATTAAAATCCACTAGTCTTAGTGACTCCTGGGGCCAGTGAAGTACTTCAGTGTATATGAAAAAGGGCACTCCTACAGTGTCCAATATCAGTAATTTATAAAAATAACAGCCTCCAAGTGGGAAAACTAACAAATGAGTTTCCATTGAGCCCCTCCCTGCTGTTTACCATTGCATGCTGGATTCATCAACTATGTAAAATTATATGCATATCGAAATTATGGAGCTGGGTTCCAAGATTGCCTTTTGCCTAGAGTAGGAAAGGTAGAGGGGAATCACACAGTACAATGATTAAATACAAGGAAAAATCACTCAATACAGCCTTAGAGAATCCTCTTAGAAATAAAAAAGTTAAAAAGCAACATTATTTTAAAAGGCTCCTCCATAGCTTCAACAAATTTTAACTCATAACAAACCACTTTTTTTTTTTTTTAAAAAACCAAAGATTAATCATCTATTTAAAAAATATTTCCTTCTCTCTGAAAATACTTAATTTATTCAGTTTGGGAGGTACATAGTAGTAAAAATGCTATTTTCTATTTTCAATGTCTTTATTGTGTATGTGGCTGTGAGAATTTCAGCTCACTGGTGTTTTTCTACTGACCTTAATACAGCCAGCTTTTTGTCATCACATGTGGCAGGTTTTGCCATCTCTCCTACACACTTGTACCCCTTTTCACTTTTCATAATGCTCAAAAGAGACAGAAACATTTTAATAAATGAGATGAGAAAAAATGGATTTTAAAACCACAGTAGTTAAAGGGAGATGCAGGAATACTGCACTACAGGAACCTGTTATTAAATCATTTTTATGGACTGACTAGGTTTCAATTTGACAGCAAACCTTTAGCATGTAATTCAGTTTGTTAGTAGTGAAATAAAACGTACATCATCAGGCAGTGTCTTCCAATTTAACATGCTTATTAAGATCATTGTTTCTATTAAGCTAAAAATTGTATAAGTGCATTATTGTCTAACACAGCATAAATTCCCATTTGGAATGTATGCATGCTGAATGGACATTGTAATTTAATAGCAGGAGAGTTTCCTAGGACTTTGCTAGGGTTGCCTTGTGAAAAATAATATGCCTTTAAGATTTCAGGAGTGGTCTCTCTTTTTGATAAAGGTACTCGTTTAGCTGTGGTTGACATAGGTTTAATACCATTTATCTCTCTCCTTTTATTCATCATAGTATAAATTCCCTTAGGAGAAAGGAAAAGGTCTTACCAGACATGAAAGAAAGAAATAGTTGTTTTTAAAAATACTATTCTACCGGCTAATAAAATATGTTGTAAGTTGCTGTGTACAGAGGAGTTTAGACTCTATTGGTTATTTTTAAGGGAAAGAGGGAATGAGGCATCATTTTATATGTCACTGATCAGCAAAAATGGGTCTATTTTTATAAATATTTATTGTAAATTCATGTTAATGTCACCTGTTACTATTGGCAAGCCATGCTGGAGAAGGTCCTTATTTCTCCAGTGTTTACAAACCATTTACAAATCTGATCATTCACAGCTTGTGCATTCTCTAGTCATTACATCAACCAGTGAAACTAGCACCCTCATCTTAGGCTAGGATCTTAGTATGACTTAAATTGCCAGCTTGAAAGGACAAAGATCTGTCACTCTTTCTTGCTTTCAAAGGATTATAGAAAGTTGTAATACAATAATTGCAATAAAAGATGAAATTGGATGGCTGATAAGGAACTACAGATACTTTCATTTTTATCATTGGCACTGCTTAATGTGCTGAATATATGGGTCTTTAGCAGTTGATGATGATTAGAACTTACATGAAATGAGCAGGTGGCCTCCATCTCACCAGACAGATGTTAGCATCACATCTAATGAAGCCAAACAGAACCACTGTCAATAGAAGGCTGTAAGTTTAACACTTTTCATGATCATTACATCCCTTTTAATAAATCAAGAGCTGTTCAGAAAATACATGGTTATCCCTAGGAAGTAGAACACTTTCTAACATTGATTGTGCAGATGGTAGAAAGGGCTGCACTTCTCAAGGCCAGTTGCTAATTATCCCATATCAAATATGGATAGGATGACTGCTGGGCAAATAACTGAGTAGAATGTTGATACTAGGAATCTCAGCAAGAATTGGAAATCATTAAAAAATTAAACAGAGAGCTCTGACCTTTGAACTTCTGATCGTTTCTTCCTTATGTCTTCATAGAAATGGGTTTATTCAAATCTACCTGCAAATCCCTGCGATTTCACTGCCGACCATGTACTGGAGGGAGCTTTCCTGAAGTGGACAGAGCAACACACTGATAAGGCTGGGGTGTGTGGAAATAATTGTCTTAATTTGCAATAAGAAGCATACCCATTTTATTCCAGCATCAGAAATAATATACAGAATTCTGGCATTAAAATGCTACCAATAAAGGCACATAAGTGCTGAGAATGGGTCCTAATTATATGTGAGGGAGCATGCACAGGGTGAATGTTAACTCTGTTCAACAGACAAAGATGATATAATACCCCTGAGATGCTGAGTCTATGGATTATGCCTATTTACTTTGATAGTTGAAGCAGAGATTTTATTTGTACTGTGTACTGCATTTAGTCAAGGCAAAATTCATGTTAAGAAGTTGAAGATAAACATAAAACACAGCACAGATGCTAACATCAAATTACAACTTGAATAATTGCAGTATAACTGCCTAAACATTTCTTTCTTATAATTTCAATTCCATAACGTACCCCTTACTTTTTTTCTTACTCCTACCCCTTACTTCTGCAAACGTAAACATCACTACATTTGTGTAAGAATTTATTCACCACATGTATATTTGCCAGCTCTGAATGGCAAACATATATATATATATGATTATCAATATTGCTTGTCTAATACCAAACAGTATACTGGTAAAAGAATTCAAAGCAAAGAGTAATGCTAGAGAATTCCAAAAAGGTAGAGACATGCTTATGTGTAGTTATTATTTATGAACTAATGACTAAAAGCAGGAATTTGCTTGTTACAGAAAAACATAAAACAAAAAATATTCAGCTTAAATAGCTTGTGTTCAATTTTAAAACTTGCTATTATAGCTACTGACATAATCTCTTTTGAATATATTCCTAACATAAGATAGCTGTATTTTGCAGGCTGCATTTTGTGGAAGAGGCAAAAATCACAAGGTAGAACCCCTGTAGATAGTGAAAAACCCAATAAAAAACCCAGCATTGTTTCAGTGAAAATCAGGATAAAATTTTTCCACTCAAATGAAACTATTTGTTTCCTCAAGTAACTGTATAAATCACACGTGTATAATTTGCTGTTACATCCTAACTATGAAGTTATAGACAAAAAGGCAAAAAGTAAGAACAAATGTTACTCCAGAACCTAAACTGATTCAGAATTCACCTAGGAGAAGGGAATGCTGGCTTCCAGTTTCTGCATCCAATTAACATTTGGAATATCTCCATCCTAAATACCTCCAAGCCACCAGGGGATGTGGATTCAATCGTCAAGGGCTGACAGAAACTGAAGCCAGGACTCCCACATTCCCGATGGGCTCTCAGCACCACTGCACAATCAGATAAAATCAGGCATTTGCTAGATGGGTACAACCCAGCCTGAAGGGCAGCCTGGGACTGCCTAATGTCTTTGACCCTTTGGTGGAAACAACGGGAAAAAAATGCCTAGCATTGTAGGCCAATCATACAATAAATATTATTTAAAGTCATATCTGAACTACTGAATCCAGCCACACAGCACAGAGATCTAACCATGGGTCCTGCAGATTAGCACCATTGTGACATGCCAAGGTTGAAGACATGCTATCAAACAGTACAGCTGAATTTGCTGTAGAAGGACTATCTCCTCGTACTTTCTGATGAGCATTTTTCAAAACAGAACTACCCCAGCCAGAGTAGGAGGAATCACGCACCACCCAGGCACACACCCAGCACACCACACCGTTCAAGCACAGCTGGATGAAGGTTTTAAATGAGCAAAAGGGACAACTATGCACCTTGAGGAGTCTTTGTGTCTTTTCTTTAATCCCATATATTTTCCATTGTGTTTAACTTGTTACTTGTTTAATCCAAAAAGGTTTTCATTTAAAAATAAAGAAACTGAATATCTGTCATCTCCTCACTGATGAGGAAACAGTTCCTCAGTGTGGTAGATATTTGAAGCCGTTTACAATGCAGGGAAGAGCTGGTGTGCTAGACAAGTATTGCCTACAAGCACCTTACTCAAGTACATGAAGAATTGCCTGTCTTCATATATTCTGTTTAGAAAGTGTAATGGTCTGAACCGCTTTGTTCTCCACATGTATTAAAAGCAGATTCATCACTGAGTTAAAGAAAATAACCAAGTACTGTCTCCACAGACTTTTAAATAACAGTTCCTCCCCTTTTACTCTTGGCATTGCTACAGATGAATAACAGAATATTGGATGCTTGCTACAGATCCTTGGGCTGTTCCATTTGCAAAGAAAATCTGAGCTCTTTTAAAGAAGCATGTCATAGTTCCAGCAGAACATATACCACTACTGAAGTTTCATTTTAATAGCTGGATAAACCCATGGATCTGGCCAGGTTTTGTTTTCATTTTTACATTGGAACTGTGAAAGTTTCTCATTTATACTCTGTTTGAAGCAACTAATAACCTGTCTCTGATCAAGTGTGTTAATTTCAAATCTGAAACTTAAAACAGTTAATTATGTTGGCGAGGGAAACATTCTGAAAGAAAAACATACCCCAAACCCAAAATTCAGAAATGCTTAGTCTTATGTAAAACCAGCATTCAATTGTAAATTTTAAGAGGGGTCACACAAGTGTGGCCAGAAGCTTCATACTCCACACAGACTTCTTTCAGTGACACTTAAAAGTTAAATTCAGAACATCTATTAGAATTTTCTCCTGGCCGAAGCCTAGTGACACTCATATCTTAAACAAATGTATTCAATACTCTTCTTTCAGGCCAGTTATGGATTGAATCATTCATTAACTCTGGAAGCCTTCTTCAGGTTTGCTGAAAAACTTACTCTTTTAGATTTCTAATGATTTCTAATTAGATTACTAATGACTACAATATTGAGTTACTACCACTTTATTTACTGGAGATATTTTTTCCTAGCGTATACGGTATTTTGAGTGCTCTGTCAGCAGTTTTCAATAGCAGCAAATGCAAGGTTCAGAACTTGGAGTTCTTAAACAATGGCACTAAAAACAGCTCAGCACTCCTCTCCCCTCCAAAACAGGAGAAACAAATATTTTCCTGGGATCAGGAAAATATGGACAATACTTTCCCACTTGCAACCAAAAGTTTCTGTACAAAACAAACAGTTTTACTAAATGGAACTGGAATTGAGTATTAGTTTGGGAAAGCAAAATGTGAAAACATTTAAAAATTAAGTAAAATATACCCCCAAACAGGGTCTAGAATAATTGATTGTTGGTAGTACCCCAAACACGTTTGGACAGGCTCCCCTCCAGGCTATAGAAGAAAGTACTGCTGCACTTTTTGTCACCTGCACTGCCTGCAAAGGCTCTAAAATCTTGTTTATGTCCTTAGTGCATCCTCTGGGCCATGCATGGCCGAGTTGGAGTAGAGCGTATGCTCCCCATTGATTACTCAGAAAAATAACTTACCAAAAGCCCAATAGACAAAATTCAAATGGATGTTTCCACTGTCACAGGGCTTGTTACTTGTTTGTTCTGTCTATTCTTGCAGTTCATCAATATATGAACAGATTTTCAGCTGTCATCTGTACTCAGCAAACTACATCAATAATCATCGCAATTAAACTTAGCCACATTTTCCTTTAAAGTTGATTTAGATTGCATTGTAATAATTGGATATACTTCTTAAAATTTTACTCTCTTTTTTTATATATATTTATCACTTCATTTTCTGCACTTCAAGAGTTCCTCCTTAGTGACTTTTCGTCTTGTGACTATTTTCTCAAGAAAAGGTAACTCCAACCATATTTGTATTAAGAAGTATGATAATAGGGTGATGAGTAAAAAACTGTAATGCAGTTGGAAAAACACAACTTCTAATCATCCAATAGTATATTAGTTTGAGAACACTGAGTTAATAAAACACGAAAAAACAAAACAGATACAGTTCAGTTCTTGCTATTTAATTCCAAATTCTTGTATTGGCCATGTGTTGATCCAAAGCTGCTTACAGAAAATACTCACGTTAGAAGTATATATAAGGTTTTGTTACATATAACAGAGGATGCTAAACGTCTTCTCTGGCTTCATATTTTATGAATATGTGCTTTAAGAAAGGCTTGTAGTTTTCAGAGTAAGATCATCTATATCTATAATAAAATATACTGAAAACATATTCCAATTCCTTAGTTCTGTTTCAGAAACAGACTGAGGGCTAAATATTGCAGGCTGTGCAATATCCAGTTTTCTGAGAAAGGTAGCACAGGATTTCTACCACTCTCCCCATGTGGGTAACAATGAAATATCAGAAAGCTTGGCACAAAACTGATCTTTTACCATACTAAATAAAGTCAGATCACATTTCCTACAACAAGAGTGTAACAAGAACAAAAGAAGAGCTGAATATTGTTAAAGTTCCAAAGTCTGTGAATCCTTGATTGTTGGAGATGGCTTGATTTTTGTTGTCCCATTCTTTTCCATAGATTTTTTTGATAGCTCCAAAGTCTCCAAATATAGGCCAGCACATCTGTGGCCCAGATAAGGAAAGTGATAAACGGTCCCACGATAAATGATATCTCAGGGAAGGATACCAGATATCTTGATGACTACTAAAGAATTTCCATGTGGAGAACAAACGCTATCAGAAAAAAGGAAGACATGATAAAATAAAAAAAATTTCTGGGACATGAAGCAAAAGGGGAAGATGAGGAAATGCAACAGTTGTGTTTGAAACTGCACTGAAAGTGATCCTTTCCATGTTAATCTTTTTCAAACATGGTGTTTGTAGCTTCACTATTTGCATTGAACTCTGAAATATTTAGAATTAATACAGATCACAAGCATTTTCTTCCATTGGAATTCTGATACTCCTTGGATGAAATTGAATATTACTTTACAAGAACTATTAGAAATGCTTTTTTTCTAAAAGCCTCTCCCTCACTTTTTTCTTCCTCAACATTTATAATTGCCAGGGATGCCTATTTTTTTCCACTTTTAAAATTTATAGTTAAAAGCAAAATATTTTCATAACAACAAAATTTCCATCACATGAGGAGTTAATTCAGAGTTTGATGACAGTCACTTTACTGTCCTCACTAAGCATAATTCCCATTTAGAAAAGCCTTAACCCTAGAGTTATAATAGAAGAAACAGTGCTTACTTTAGTATTTTTCTTCCTTAATCCAAGATAAATCTCTATAATTAGAATTGACTGCTTTTTAAAGGAACAGAAATGGCAAGTGACTCTATCTTAAATTAAAAGATCTATTACTTTTGGTCTTCTAATTCTTCTCGGCAATGTGTTGTCTCAAGAGGCACTTTCTCATCCTTATGAAAACTAACTTACTGTAGGTGTAGAGGGAAAAACACATCACTGGAGTTATGTACTAAGTGACTGCATAAGGAAGATATATACAAGTTTAGAGCAATGGAAAATAATTGCCAAGTATGTCATGTATGAACATTTTATTTAAAAATTTCTGTAGTATGAGCTATTCATCAAATAAGACATTTTTATTGAAGACTATATTTTCATTCCCTCATGCAAATGGGAAAGTAAAAAGTAGAGACTCACCATTTCTCTTTTCAGGAGTTGAAGGCCTAAAAGCTTAGTGGCACTTCAGGTACACCACAGCTATGTACAGCCATACTCCAGGAGCGCTCATGGCCAGCAGTAAAAAGTGGTCTGCCCTGCCATGGTATCATGGCCTGCATTTTCAGTTAACTCTTCATTCTACTTGCTACCAGGATTTTCTTTTTCCCCATGTCCTGTAAGCTTCTTTTTTTCACTTCATTGTGTTAGTGCCCCTTTCTATCTTGTTCTTTACATGGCTGTGACTTTAAATCTGGACCATAATGTTTTGTATGCTCATCGGTCTTTCTTTTCCTAGACAGACCTGAGGTCTGCCAGATCATTTGAGATTTTGAAGACCTGTTGACCCCTGGAATTATTGAACTGGCAGCATGTACAACAATAGCAATGCTGGAAGCTATCTGTTGGCTGAAGCTTTGATTACAAAGTCCTTCATATAACCATTTACCTAATACCATTTACCTAACTACTCACAACATTTGGTGGACGGTATGTACCTCATATTAAAAAGACCTGGATCAATGGCCAGCTTTCTTTTACCCAAAATAAAGAAAAACCCCATAGGTACTTAACAAAACTCACCATTGCCCAAGAGCAAAAATAATTCTCTCGTGTTCCTCCCCAAAAATGCTTAGTTTTACTCATTCTGACAATTATTTAATCTAGGTAATGTAATACATTCTACATTTCAATGCCTTCTGGTTTTCAAACCTGTATGTATTACCCTTTAAAATTACACTGTACAACCACACACTAGCATCCGCTGCAGGGATTTTAGAAGTCATCAACAGGTCAGATAGCTTATGGTTGCTGAACACAAGGTATTTTGACTCTCCTGGCTAATTCCACTTATTTCAGTAGAGCTGTGCCAACACTGGATCTGAGCCCTCTATCTAAATTTAATCTGCTCATTACCTCCAAAGACTATTGCAAATAAATAGGCAATCAAGTAGCTAGAAGGACAGAAAAGAGGGATACGGTTATAATAGGTAACCTTACAGAAGACAATCAGAGCACTGATTCCTTTCCCTCCAAACAGCAGACAATAACAGTTCAAACTAATCACAATTCAAATTTTCTTTTCTACATTTAATTGATACTCTGGAGACTTTATTCAGCTCACTCTAAATCAGTCCCTTGGGAATTGACTTCACCGATAACTGGATCAACCTGCAGGTAAGAGCTGGATCTGTAGAGCATAAAGCCCTTCTTTATACAGCAGTGAAAGCTGCTCCAATACATACACAGCGTAAACAATTGTTGAGAAAGGCTTTAGATGCCCTGACAATGTATTTTACCTTGAACTGGTAAAACAAGCTCAATGTTTACCCAGTTCTTGGCTTCTTCACTCCTGCTACATTGAGAGTGACACTTGTGAAATGGATATCTCTCCCCAGGGAATGAAGCTAAGAACAATTCAGTTTACAAACTCTAGGCTAAAAAGGACCTTTCAGATAAAGCTTCCAGTGAGGACTGACTGGGATGTCTCTTTACCTGGAGTACACAATTCACTTCTACACTTCCGTGGATTCCTGCCACCTGTCTGGTACTTTCTAGTCATTACCAAATAAAATTCTACCTATTTAGAAAATTTTAATAGACATCACTATTTAAAAGAACTTCCAAAGACATAGCAGAATGTGTCTTTGGGTCAAAGGAGAATCTTACCTCAATATGGTTTCTAAATCTGTAGGTCTTTCTGAGGAATGGAGTGTTGAAATCTGATTGCTGGGGCTGTGCAACAAGAATGAAAGCTAAAGAGAAAGATTAAAGATGTTTAAAATTCATATATATCTTTACTATCTTTCTCGGTACATTGGCATAGGGATTAAATACAGTTTCTCAGAAAAGTGAAAAGAAATAATTTTAATAGAGTCTAGTGAGCAGTGGAGACCAAACATCTAATGTGGGGCGTAAGTTTTCTGTTTAACTAGGTCATCTTGGCTAAAGCATTTAGACCTTGGGAGCTCATGTGCCTGACTCTACCATATGGGTAATGACCAACAAATGATTTCAGTGCAGTGGAAGAAAACTAACTCTCTCTGCCGCAACTACTCCAGAAACCCGCAGCATAAATTTCATGAGAAACTGGAGGGGTAGGGGCAGGCAAACAGAGTGGCCCATATCTACCTACTAGATCTATCTATCTATTAGATACCTTAATATGAGTATTTGATCCTTTAAGTAGTTCTGTTTTCTGCCTAATCATTCATAATGGAGTTAATTCCCAGCCTTTCTCATGGTTGTTTTTAGCAGTTGAATACTCAATAAGAAAAGGTGTGGGGAATGACTGAGGAGGAAAGTGGTGAATTGTAAAAAGGGAAGGGCATTTTAGTCTAAAATGCATTTGCATTTCAAAAGATTAGAGTAAATCATGTGCACTTAACTGGCACTTGCTTTTTTAATTTAATTAATGCCAAAAAGACACTTTAAGACATAGTGCTCTAAAGGTGCTTGGAAGGAAAAAAATTGTCCCCCGAGTGGCTGATGTGAAGAGCCCCTGGGTGACACTCAGAGTAATGCACTTTTTGAGCACTTCAACTTACTAGTGTCTTTCAGCGCTTAATTAACATAATTTGACACAATTATAGATATAAACACTTTATAAGCACTTGGTACTAGGAGTGTCAAAAAAGTGTTGATCTCCATCAGTTTATACTGGAAACAAAAAGCTCTAGCACAGCACTCAAACAAGTGCTTAGAAATGTTCCACACTATTAATAATATTCAAAGAAGTAAAAAAGAAAAAAGTGTTTCCCATGTGTTCCTTGGATAAATTCTTTAAAAATTTTACACTTCCATGTAGCAGGCTACCTGAACCAATTAAAATTGTATGAAACACAGAGTTACTCAATTCTCCTGCTCACTAATCAGCTGCAATAACTGGGTGAGTAAAGTCAGCATTTTTGGGGGGAAAAGAAGAAAAACAAAAATGATGCTATTCTGAACAAAAATAATCACTTTATCTATAATACTTAAATGTTAGATCTTTGAAAGAGAATCGAGAATAGGTAAGATGCTATATTGTACAGGCCCAAGTTACAGTGTTTAGGGCAAAACTGAGTGCAGGTAGGCCATGTGACATTGTACCAAAGGAGATTTTATGCTCCTAACTTACTTGAAAAAATATTTGGGGAAAAAAAAAAGCCCACATGAAATGCACTGTTTATTTTCTCAATACAGCTAGGGTGTCCTCCACTTGCTTAATGCACATGAGAGTGATTTTTCCCAGAAGACACTGCTGAGGACAGGTTACAATACCCAGAGTTTGGCCAGCAACGAACCCACATCAACTGCTTGCTACGCACACTCCATCTCTTACCTGAGCAAGAGATCCAAGTTTTGTGCTGAAAGTTCTTTCTGTTCAGTGAGGAAAAGAGCAACAGCACAAAGCTTAGGCTTGCTCACAGGACACCTCAATATCACCTCTCCCTTTCTTTTGATCCATGGATTTTCTTTTCACAGAAACTGTTTTTAATTATTAACTTTTGAATTCATAACTTCTGTGCATTCCCAAATTTCAAATCAGGGCGAGGACTATGTTTTGTGTAAACACATGGTAAAAGGATTTGTTTCTAAAAATTGATTTGAAATGAAAAGTAAAAAAAAAAAAGCGTGCTTTTTACTCTCTTCCCTTCTCTTCGTATTTGTAATTTATTTTTTTAGCATGCATTTACTTAAGTCGGAGGCTGTGTTTTGCAAAGCGAGCGAAGCACATAAACCCTGATATATATTATCTCTTTGTATGTGAGGTAGGTCAGCTAAATTTATGAATATTTCATCTGACAGTTACATTAATCATCTTAACACTTTGCAATCTTTTTGCCAGCAAAGTAAGTGGAATGACAATTGATCATATTAAAGATCAGCCTTCCCACTAAGATAATATCTATGTAAACTAAAACAAATAAAAAGAAGATGTAAAAGGTGACATTTCAAAAGTCATAACTTACTTTCACTAGGATTAGCACCTAACTGCTTTTGAAAATAACCCATTAGAAAGTGTCCCAATTTACCTTATTAAGTGTTGGAAGTGTGTTCTTGAAAGATCCATCCATTTTGATTCAGGATACGCCTGATTTGCCTTGAAATGATCTCTGTCATCTGCAATTGCTGTAACATTGCTTACCCAAGCCAGATCAGAACATTTCTTATTTTAGGTTTGGAATGAAGCTGGGAGTGGATCCTTTTAAAAAAAAAAAAAAAAAAGACAAAAAAAAAAAAAACCAAAACAGCTTTAAAAAAAAGCACAAAAAAAAAAAAAACCAAACCAAAAAAGGACCAGGCCAAGCTTGCAAGGCCCTTACATTCAGCTTGAATGCATTTCTTTGGACAAATTTTTTTTTTTTCTTTTTTAAAAAAAAAAAAAAAAAGACAAAAAAAAAAGATACCAAAACAGCTCTAAAAAAAAGCACCAAAACAATCAAAAAATTGTAGGCAGTAGGAATTACAGGATCATCTGAGAAAAAATCAAACCAATTTTTTAGGTTCCTACCAGCAGAAACTGCAAAACCTGTGGCCTTCCCTCCTCTGTCTGAAATTTGCCATCTACCAATTTAAGGCACTGTTAAAGCAAAGCACTTAAGTACTGCTTAAATCCTCTTGAAGTAGGAGGGATTCGAGTGAATAAAATGATGTGCATACTGAAGTACTTGGCTGGGCTGGGTTGTGTTGTTGAATTTAGCCATGGACGATTTTAAAAGATTACTCCAAGACTGAAACTGTTATCTGTAATTTCCTTGACAAAAGAAGATGTATTCTACCTTTCTCCCTCTAATAGATTTGAGATAAATAGGAGAACAGAAACAGCTAAAACTGGTTATTTTTCAGGGATGGGGAGAAAGGAGAGATAGCCTTCAAGAGAAAAAATGTGAGCTGGTTTTTATTTCCTTTCTGGATAAATATGTTGCAGGTTCTTGATGCATCTTTTCTAACACCAGTGTCTTCACAGTCAGGAGTTGTGTCTACCAAGTTGCACATTATGTCTCAACTTTTTGGGTGTTGCTGTGAAAAACACTAATGGTTAGAGATATTTTTTATTTAAAAAGACACCTCTTCACCCTGAATTCAACTGCAGTTGAGTGAAAGTCTCAAATTGTGACTGAAAAAGCTCCAGCCTCACTACTATCTAACCACAGAGGCATTTCTTTGTTTGACTTAGTCTAATTCCTCTAGGGCCTTGGAGCCTGTTTCAGAGCATGTTCAAAACCATTCCAGTTTTAGCAGCTCATTTAGTTTGTCTTAAGCCTGATAGGAATCCAAAAATTATGCAGAGGATTCCTTAAATCCTGAAGGGTGTAATCTGGGGGAGGGGGGGTGGAAAATACACCTAATGTACAAACAGAATTTACTCTCTATGAAAATACAGCTAAATATTCTTCTAGAATGACTGCAAGAAAAGGACAGTGTAATAGCCTAGGAGGGAGAGCACTCACTACAAATAGGAAATGTGTTAAATTCCTCTACATCTTGAGAGGGTTTACATGTCTATCTCACAGCAAAAAAAGCCCCACACTTAACCACGAAGATTCTTCTCCACAGGCGCATTTGAAAAGAAAACTGCTAACATTCTGGTCTTCACAGAACAGATCTAGGTGTACAAACTGGGGAGATTTGGGACTGTAGATATCAAGCAGGCAGAGTTCAACCTTAAAATCCTACACCAAGCAACTTAGCTCTAGGTAGAGGAGGAATTTAAAGCAGATTTCTCGAAACACTGTTTTACCGTATAGATTCACATGCCTCTAACATAGGTTTTAGATAATGTTTCTTAGGTCATAATTCCACCATGTTCTAGTCAGGTAACATAGAAGAGATTAAATATCCAGAGATTAGACACCTAAAACTTAGCTCCTGAGCAAAAGCACTTTTGGATGGCAATGGTTTATATTCAACTTACCTATTAGAACCTAGATTTAGCCCTCATCACATAACAAATGGTTTCAGCTTAACGGGTGGTGTAATCGCAAAATTATTTTTTCATTAGAAATATATCTGAAACAAAAATAATGTAAAGTGTTATTTTTACATTATACTAGCTTATTCACCTAATTCCACGAGCAAAAAGTATCTTTTCCATGTCTGGTTAAATGTAAATAAAACTGTGTGGTGGAACAGTTGATCTAGATAACAGCTATCTGTCTGTTACTCCTCAGCTGCCACTATTTCATCAAAACACTCTGGCATTGTGGGACTATGCCAGTTATATGACAAATAGGGACTATTTAAATGTGGACCTTATGTATAGCACGATGCCAGATTTCTTAATAAAAGCAGTCCTGGAACAATCAACCTCATCCTCTTGCTCATTTTCAAACCCTGAATTCATTCAGCATATATTATAAATCACTTTCTTCCCCAGACAATAGGCATTTGGGATCCTCTGGCATTCCAAGGCCCTTTACTCACAAAAGGCCTCATTTTGTTCTACTTATAGGTTGCGTTTTTGCTCCTCACAGCTTTAGCCATAAAATAGTCTTTTAGTTAGAAGAAATGCATTAATTGAATACATAAATACCATTAATGAGTAGGAGGGGATATGTAAATGACAATATAGTAGGAAGACAATCATAACAGTTCAAATTGCAAATAGATAAAGACACTGATGGAATGATTATGACAGTGCTGAACTATGCACATATACATACCCTTATGATGGAAATGACACTTATAATACTACTTAGTTGGTTGGACTATATAACCTATGACTGTGCTTGTCTTAATTAATGAAAGGGTTATAGTTTGGCATGGATATGACAACAGAACACAGTACTCCAGTGGAAAATGTAAAGCAACCTTAATAGCAACACAATCAGACCCACTTAAAACATCATACAGTCATTACATTTTGGGAGGCAAACACATTTGTTCACCATTTATCTTAATATTTTGCATATGATTAGCTTAACTCTGTCACACTATGTAAGCATGCCAATAACATATTGTTAAAATGATATCAGCATAAATGAAGCTTTTTTTTGTTTGCGTGTGTGTGTCAAGGGTAATAAGAAGCATCCAGTAAATTGTGCTATATCTAGGCCTGTAGCCTAAACTGCAATCCTGGATACTTATGGAAATCAGACACAGCTGGAGTTGATTCTCATTTACCTTCTCTGTGCAGCTGGATTTAATTCACAATTACCTTCTCTATGTCTTTGTCCAGAAAGAACATAGTCAATGTTCGTTGAGTTTTTTCCTAAGGCGTCACTGTATGCAGCATTTTTTTGTTTTTAGGAAGTTTTGATGATGGTCTTGACAGGTATGGCTTATTTCAATAGGCTGAGTTGCATTCAAATCTCCAATTAATTCCATGGTCTGCTTCATTTGTTATCTGTCACATGTATGTTGTTCCACCTCCAACCCAACCTTTGCTCAGGTGCTGGCTGGCCAGTATGGACAAATAGCTGCTTACACCTGCTGAGAAGAAGGCAAGAAAATTCTGTCTTCCCTTTCCGTTAGCCTGTCTTATGATGTTATTAAAACTTGATGCTTCCCTCTTGACAAAGAGGGAACACAAATTTGCAATAACATAAGCTTAAAAACGCTCTGCTGTGCAGATTTTTTTCTCCCTCCTCAAATCACTTGTATCAATCTACTTGTTTCTTCTTTATTCTCTTCCTCCCCACAACCCTCCTGTTGAAAAGAGTCTGTAGGCACACCGAACAGAGCAGCTAAAGCCAATCTGAGGGAAACAGATTTGTCAGATGCACCGCAGAGCTCAGCTACAGAAGCACTATGATGGGTGTCAGATATAGCTGCTGCAGATTGCATAGAAACAGGATGGTTGGCTCATACCCTGGAGCAGATTTCTGATCGAAAGGGATGGGAAAAAAAGAGCTATGCAGGCAATTGCAAGCAGTTCATATGATGTGGACGAGTAGGCCATGGTCCCTTGTGCTGGTAGATGAGAGGTGGAGACCTTCTGGAGAACTTCCAGAAAAACTGTGTCTTTACACAAAATAGGAGATTGTTTTTTGTTATTGAAAAATGTTACAAAATTCATTAAATTATGAAATTCATTCATGTTCATCTTTAAACTTTGCAATAATTTCGTTCAATTAAAAATTTTTCTCCCATATGTATGAAGAGGGGTATGTTGTTAAGTAGTAACACTGTGTACTAAGTATATCAAAGTAAGTGGAGTTACAGAACTAAAAATTAAGCAGTCTTAGTGTCATGAAACTCCACTGGACTATGTCAACAAGGACTCTCTAGGTAGGTGAGTCATGGTTTTAAGAGACGGTATCAAGATCTGAACATTGTCCACAGTGATTTTAAATATTAATGAAGCATCACTGTGTAGCTTTCCATACCCAAAAATGAATTCCAGTTTAATTTTATGTAGCTGAATAACTAATCTCTGTTTCCTTATAATCAAGGTTCTGAGTTTTTTAACATTTACATGATTGATTCATGCACACAGGATCAATTTGCAGGTCACTCCTTTCTTTGTTTTTGACAATTTGTTCCTCCATTAGGAAAAACTGCCAATTTAGTCACTGCTTATTGCATTGGAATTTAGCTTTTGTGACTTGGATTAGATCATACTTGAAAATATTGAAAAATTACCTCATGACTGTATTTTTGGTGACAAGTCTTTTGCTATTCTTACACTTCTTTTTTCAGATAAGAATAACAATTAGCATTTGTCTAGATGATTACTTACTCACGGGGTCATAATTGTTTGCTGGGCAACTGAAACAAAATCTTAGTAACAGAAAAAAAAACCAAAGGCAAATATATTTCTAATCTAAGTCTTTATATCCTTATTCTTCCTATATTTGAGGCATATATGAAGGTATTAGGAATGGGCAACTGTCTCTGTAGGACTGTATTTGCCATTACTGCCTCCCCGGAAGGATTTCCATTGAGCATCCACCCACAAATGAACAAGATTTAACGTATAAAGGCACTGGCAGAAACAGCTAGAAGAGTTTTGATTCAAGGGAAGCCTGCATAATAATATCAACAAACAAGGGTAAGTCAATATAGCTAGCAAACTATCATCTAAAGCTCTAATAAAGTCAGCAAGACAATAATCTTTGGTAGCACTGATTTTTACCTAAATAATAGAAAAATAACCCCTTTCCATGCTATGGCACTTCTCTGAAGCCAGAAGGACTCCATGCTCATAATGGTATGCCACTACATACACACAGAACATATTGTCAAAAGACATGGAGATTTCCAGTCAAAGAATTCTTATATCGGAGAATCTTTCAGGATACCTATGAAGCTCTGGAGAGCTTTTGGGTACCGTGAACTGTTCCTTTCTCTTTAAGTAAAACAACTCTAATGGAGATTATAATCCTTAACATTTTAAAGCATGCAGAGAGTTCACAAGGATGACTTCTGGAAAACATACTCCTTTTAAAACTTGGAAGAATCTTAGGCTAGTTCGCTTGAATAACCAGCGAATTTACTAGAATAACCAGGGAATTCCAGCAGTGTAACTGACTCCTTCTCATGGACAAGAAGTTTTTAAACATCAAAGCAAATGAACCGAAGAACTAAAATTTTAACTCTTCAAAATTATTCAGTGTCTAGATTATGTAAATAAACATCCTAAATATTTAAGACTCCTACAATCTAAGACCTACTAAATTTTTGAAAAAATTCAAATACACTCTAGTCGCTTTGAAGTACACCTCACATACATTCAGATCAGGAAGAATTTAACCAGCAATTCTATTTAAAATAATAATAGTACACATTTATATGATGACTTTCATTCTCAGTGCATCACTAAGTACCACACATAAAGCAAAGGTAAAAGGGTAGATTTGCATACTAAGTGATGTTAGCAGCTAACTATTATAGTGGATGAAGATAAGACAAAAAACATTGGGTTTTGTGACAATGCAAGACATTGTGAAAGAAAGAAAAACAAACTCCATGAAGGCTAGACAGAGCTTCAAACTTTGGACTTGAGGTTTATAGGCATTTCAGATCAGTTCCTTCAGCTTTAGGAAATAAGGTCAGAACTGTGCACATGCAAATGAGAGAATACATTATACACGTAATTGTGAACCTGCAAGGTATTAATGAGTTAATACAGATCAAAGTATAAGAAAAATCTCAAGTCATTTACTCAGTTCATATTAATTTATCTCCCACAGGATGAATTATCACCTGTTGCCTTACTTTCCTAGTTAGTCCATAGTATAGACTGCTAAAGGCCAACAAAAGTAAATCAAAAGAAGGTTCCATCTTACAAAGAATTCAGAAAAAACACTCAACACTTTTGAATAGTGTTTAGTTCAGTGAAGTGAAGTTCAGTGAAGTGTAAATTCATTTTTAAATTCAGTGGAATCACTGCTTAATGCAACAGCATTTTCCTTCCAGCAATTTGGATAAAAATTTCCTATTCCATAAGACACTTTCTTTCTGCAGTCCCTTTCAGAGACATCTGTCAGAATAGGATCTGTATGCTGTTTGCTGTCATTCATTCCAAACAGATTCACTAACAGCTGGCAGGGAGGGATCCTAGCATAGGGAAGTGGAAAAAAATATTCAAGACCTACCAGGAGAGTCAAATTACAATTGCACTCAGTGCATGAACCTTCTTTGTAGGAAAGAGGTTTCAGATGCAGATTTATTTATAGAAGAATATGGACATTTCTTTCAAATGACCATATTCATATAGTAACTCCACTGAATCCTGCTGAAATGAACTGAGCAAACCCATTGTTAAAAATCATATACAGTAAAAAGCAGGACTCATCCCTTTCTTGCTTTGAACTTAGTCCCATTGTATCAAATGTAACCATTAAAAAGGAAATCAATCCACATATTCAAATTACTGACATTTACTCGCCAAGGAAAATAATCACTATTGTAAACTTGGGTCATAAGCGTATTTGTCTTGTATGTTACAAAGCTCTGGGAATCTTGTGATCACAGTTACACAATAACTCTAGTACACAAGAAACAAAGCCTTGTTATATTATGAAAACATCAACACATATCAAACAATCGGATTAGACTTCATAGGTATAATAATTAATATGTGTAAAAAGGAGAACAAAAGATCAAAACAACTTAATTAAATGTCAGACTTTACAAGCATATCCTCACCTATGATACACAGACTTAAAAGCATGTAGGTAAAACTCACAGTAGGAACCATTCTTTGGTTTTATTAATTACTGGAATAGTTAAATAGCATTTACAGAAGAAAATATAGGATCATTTAATGGAAATGCAGAAGCTCATAATAACCTCCAAGGTGCAAAATAAGAAGTGATTTGATCTTGAACCAATTATAGCTGTTAAAAAAATTCTTGGAAAACTTCCAAGATAAATTCCAAAAGATTAAATTTTTAAAGGAAAAATTTAATTTTGAGTAATGCAAGCAAAAATTATGACACTATAAAATTCTTAAATAGTACAAAAATTAATTTCAGATTAATTTTAAATTGGAAAAATATCTCAGATGTGAGCTGTGCACATTAGAACACAGTGGCAAGTTCTAATTCACACAGTCAGCTCCTTGCATGGTAGAAAATGCAAGGTTGCTTTGTCTTGGCACATTTCAGGGATAATATTTTCTAAATGTTTTCATTTGAAATTCTTTTTAAAAATATCAGGTACAACTACACATTTCTTTAAACATTAACAGGGTTTTGTAGAGTTGGGAATAATTGCTTACATGTGTGAAAGACTAATGGAATGATTTTAGGCCAGCCAGGTACAGAAGGACACATCCAAGACTCCTGCTGAATTCCTGTCAATAGACCTCCACAAGCTCAATCCTTGGCTTCTTCAGTGAGGACACATGCAGATACACAGGCATCAAACATATCTATTGTACTAAACCCAGGATCAGCTGGAATTCCGATTCACAAAAGAAATGGCACCTTTCCAGTCTCTTAATTAGTTATTATATATCCTTAGCACTTAGAAGATTCTTCATATGAAGATCAAAAAATGATAATCCTACTTTATATACATATCAGTCTCATTAAAAAAAAATATCCTACTTTAAATTCAGGTAGAGTTCAGAAATAGAACTGTACGGTATCTAGCCCAAAATTTAGTGATATCAGAAATGTCTTTCCATTGTATTAGAGGATATGAATGAAATTTGAGACAACTAACCTCAGGACATGCAGTTAATTAAGAACTGAGCCGGAACAAAGCTCATGGCTTTCAAATCGGAAGCTAATGTGTTGCCAGCTGGAATGTACGGCCCCCCCATGGTAAGGCTGAAAATACACATTTGTAAACTGTGTTTCTTCATGTTTTCTCTGCTCTGGAGAAAGACAGAACTGTAAAAGATACAGAGCAATGAATTGCAATTAGTGCACAATTAAAGAAAAGGCTTCCCTCTCAACCTTCTCCCCCCAAGACAAAAGACCTCTTTCCCTCTATGAAGGAAAAAAGGGAAAATGAGGATGGAATGCCAGTTATTTGGACAAGAATAGTCAGTGAAGCCCTTTTTCACCTCAAGTATCTCTTTCTTACGCAAATAAATTTGCACATAAATGCTGTCTGTGTCTGCATGGGTCCACCAAAAGTTTTTGAATTTCTTAACCAAATCTGACAGAACGATAGAGTTGTTAAAGATCATTATCTGGCCTCAAATTTTAAGAAAACAGGCAGGCCAAGTAGTAAAGGAGCATTTATAAAAGTTACAGCATGGCCACAAATGACGCCAGATGGAAGAGAGCCTTATAAAAGCTCATCAGTGAGTAATACTTCACCTCAGTCTTGTATTTCTGCAAACATGAGTCAAACAACTAGAAAACACAATCCATACAAAGCTACTGTTAACTTATCCTGGAGCTAATTGTCACTTCATTATAAGAGCAGACTGACTAGCACATTTTTTAAGTATCTAAGGGGAAAAGTGGTGGTCCTTGCGGTTTATGGCTGCAGTAGAGCACTGAGAGTTCATGGGTCACACTAGAGAGCCATCCTAATTTCAGTGGATTAGCTGCCTCTTGAAGATGGTCTCAAATCTTCTCCAACATTATCTATTATTATAAAAGTAGCCTAATAATCTTTCCACGAGCAGAGAATCCAATGACTATAATGTAACTGGTTACTGGTACATGAATCTAAAAGATATTTATATTATTTAAGTAACTAGACGACTGTTTTGGCAGTTTACTTTACAAACTCAGAAAGTTAAGAATAAGCTTTAGAAAAATTTAAGAGACAACTTGGTGATTGATGTTCATTTACATATAGAGACTTGGGCAAAGACATTGGGTGTGGTTTAGATTAATTTGAAACAGATGTATAACTCATGATTGAACAAAAGCTCTACCTCATACATTTAATTAAATATTAAGACTGAGAGAAATCTATCAATAAAGCCCAAACATTCTGGGTCTGAAGAACTACAGCATTGTTGCACGTATGCTAGCAGACATGAATATATGCATGTTCACAAAATGAGACGCTACCAATATACCATGTCACATTCACGAAGGAATGATTTCCTGAATACCCAAAAAATGTTTTTTCTTTCGCAGTTCAAGGAAAGAAAAAAGAGACCAAGGAAATCTACAAGTATATATATATCTTTCTCTGAACTGAGGTGCTAATTCCACATTTATAGACTTTCATCTTATTCCTAGTAAACTGCTAAAGATAAAAGGAAACCTGCATTTTAGGGCCATGAAAAAACAACCATTGTTTCTGCAATTTCATTTCAGCATCATTGGTAAGGTACTATTGGCAAAAGATTTGTCAAGAGATTACATTTAATCCTTTTTTATAATCGACAAATATGATTTTAAGAATGACACCAGAACTTAAAGTATTAACAAATCACTCCACATGCATACTGTACTGTCTACTGTGAGGTCTGGAAAGAATATAAACTCTCATGAACAAAGAAATGGAATTTATTTCTAATTTGACATGTCCAATATTAATTAATTTTTCTTTTACAAAAACCACTCTTTATAGAGAGGTCTAACAAGAAAAAACACTGATATTTATTCCATTATTTAAGTTAAATTCCTTTAATTCTGGTAGGTCAAGTCACTTGCATTTCCACATTAACTAACCAGTTAGCTAATCCAAATTGCCAGCAAGGATTTACTAATCCTAGAACTAAATTTCTCTTTCTATCTCTAAACCATTGCAGTTATCTGTTACAGAATAAATTAGGAATAATAGGATTATTGTTTCTTTCAACTATAACTATTTAGTAATTTAGAGATAAAACCAATTAGTATTAGATCCCTTTTTACATCTCATTTTAATTGGTAGTATATTGAACAGTCTTATTCTTCATTGGGTAGCTCCACTAGCAGGATTCTAATATTAGCACGTCTTTTGTACCTTTTAAGTATCTGAAATGATTCCAGTAAGGGTAATAATAAGACTTCTTAGACATCTTTTCCATTTACTCGTCAGCTAACACTGAAAGACTAATATTTGATGTTATTAATAATTCTCAAGTCAGGAGTTAAGGATTAAATAAGGGATAGAAAAGACTGCTAAGTTTAAAACACCATTTCATTTTGGTAGAGGTATGCAAATGAAAAACTGGAACAATGCCTGAGAGAAAACTGTTTAAACATGCTTGAATTTCCTTTAGTTCTGTTTAACCCTCAGGTTTTTTTCCTGATAAACATTTGCCCTAATGCCTGCTGTGCAAAGAACAATAAGAAAATCACCAGAGCTCCCCAAACCATATCAGTGACTCTTCCCGAGTCACTATCTTGCAGCTACCATAAGTAGCATGAAAGGGTATGATTTCTACCACTCCCAACAGGGATCCAGCACAAAGTATTCAGCATGATGTCTCACAGGGAGAAATCAAGATCTAGAAGGTACATCAGTACCTATCTAAATTCAGCCTCCAACCTCCAATGCTAGAAGAAAAACATTCCTAGTACAGTTAATGCATGTAATTCTATTTCGTGTTCTTGAGTAAAACTGTAGCTATGTGGTCTCTTGTTACCTTGTTGATGACCCCACTGACTTCTCTACTAATGAGATCTGTCAAGGGGAAAACAAAAATCCTGATCCAATCAGATAAAAGATTCTCTAGGTGGGAAATCCTATTCCAAGAATGAAAATGCAGTGTAGAGTGTATACTGAAACATTATAACTTTATGTAACACAATAAAATATATTAGCCTTTTTAATGCATCAAAAGTTTTCCTTCTTTGACAAAAACTTTAATCTTAGGGATGTCAAAACAGTTTTTGCTGGCTGTTACAGACATAAAAACAATTATTGTGAGCCAGGAGGCTACCTTAGGAACACTTTGTGATTAAGTTTACTTTTTTTAATATATTCTTAGCATTTTTAGCCTGAAAGAATTTTAGGCCTAACATTAGTTAAAGCATAGCTATACGTTATTTGAACAGAAATCAGATTTGTTTGGTGTGTATATACACATATATATAAAGATAGACAACACAGCTGAAAGAATGATTCATTAATCTCTCCATTGCCCTCAGTGCTTGCAAATCCTGTTTTCCAGGGAAAAATACTGCCATGTTCTACAATTACATAAATAAACATAGCATTCTTAAAGAATAAAGGATAGGTGCTCTTCAGCCAATGTCAAAGGAACAACAGAGGGTAACTGTAAATACTAGTTTATAGAAAAGCACATACACCTGTGAATGTTATATGCATTGCCTTTTGGTTCAGAATATAAAGTTTCCATCAGCTATTAGACGGCAGAACCTGCAACAACATTTGCAATTAGAAAATGTGATATAGGTCAATTCAGCGTTTGCTGAAGGTAAAGGAAGAGATGTAAACAGTCACATATACTTGAAAACTAAAGAGTAAGTAAACACAAATCAGAGTTCTTGTATGGAACTAGATTATATCCGTGACATTTTATCCAAGAATTGTTTCTGTCTCCCCTGTTATTCCTTGCTAGAGATCTGAAGGTATAAAACTTCAAAAGTCTTATGGGGACAAAGCTCAGGGGATGCGAGAGAGAAAAATAGCCTGGATAAAAGGTCACAAGTTGTGGAAAAGGGCACAAAGTAGAATCCAAACACAAGTACCACGTATGATAGATTCCTAGGCTTATTTCCACTGAAATTATCACTGACAAAAAATTTTGAAAATAAGCGCACACATGCATGCATAGAAATAGACAAGCCAAAAAAATCCATGTGAGAGTAAACAGTGATGCCACAAGGCAGTGAATCGTCACTGATAAAAAAACACTGAACACATACACACATAGTACATGTCAAAGACCTTGTAGTTCTTTTGACTGCAATTTTTTGCTGGTCAATTTTTGTGTAGTAGGAATCCAAGGGTTATTTTGGCCTCTTTTAAAAAGCTTTGCTTTAAATAGCATTAGACAATATAGAGTGCTGTGATACATTTTATAACACCAGAATTTCAATTAAATAATGCAACATATGTATATGTATATAATTCTATTATTGTCATTGCTAAAGTGTATCTGCTACAATTAATTATGTTCAGAAAAGGAAAATAGTGTCTACCTGCATTTTTTCCTCAAAATGAAATCCTGGAATTGCCTATGATTGCCTTTTCTGGCAGAATAGTTTCTGAATTGATCTATATATAGCCTTAAAGAACATCCTTTGTTATGTATGTGCAATGATTGTTTTAATAATTTTGCATTAATAAAAGCAGCACTGTGAACACACATTAGAAAATTTAATCAAACTATTAAACCTGTAACCTATTAAACTTGAGCTAAAAGTTGTCAAATGCTGGGGAAGCCATTCCACAAATATAAGAACTCTTATACCAGCATTAAGAAAATAAAACTGAGAAGAGTTATTGAGCACAGTTTTATAACCACATGAAATAATGTTTTTCTAAGTCTAACACATAATCAGAAACTAGCCCATAAAATAACACTTGTTAAGAGAAATAAATATCCATGACCCCAAAACAGGACAAATCATTTCATTAGTTACACTGTGCAAGACCTTCATCAAGCAAAGATTTATGTACATGTTTATGCATGTACAAACAACTTCCTGGATAAATCTCACACATGTAGTTCAAGACAGATTAGCTGTTACAGGATGAGATCCTAAATAAGTGCTTGCTCAGATGATCGGGAAGCTGTTCCTGAGATTGATACTCAGCCATCTTCAATGTTGGCTAAGATTTAATTGAGTAATCCAACTGAGAGCATTTGAATTTGATTACTTGTGGAGGTAATGCTACACAACATGAGAAAAATGGCAGCATTGCACCATTAGAGATGACAATTTTTGGTTGATCACCCTGAAGATATAATCATGCTGCAACATTAATGATTAACCTGAAAAAAAACACTCAGGGGAAAGAATCAAAGAAATGTTTCTTTAAATAAAAAATATGTTAATATCTTTAGTCATTATTATCATCGAACTATTTTCATGCACTGTTTGGGAGAATTAATCAAGCCAATATTGGAGGTATCATAATGTCTTAAAAAACTATAAACATGAAACAGAAAATTACTTAAGTGAGTATGGTTGACATACAGAACATAATTAATCTTATTTACTGAACCTTGTTCCTGCTTAGTTTCAGTCTTGCAGGGGCCAAGACCTAGCTCAGTTCACAAAGATATGAACTCTATAAAATGCTAACAACAATCCGTAAGTCGCCTATTGGTTTTAAAAATGCCCCTATCCCGCCATGCCATTGCCAGCTCATGAGTAATGAGGAGCATCAAACAAAAATAGTTCAGGGCAATATAAGACGGTGCACCTTAATGAGAAGCACTATAAACTATGCCTCGTGAGTACACTACACCTCACCAGTCACTGCAGAAAAAAAAAAAAAATTGGTGGCAACTTACTCAGATTTTGTGAACCACACTTCAATTAAATTGTATTCGCCCTCTTAGAGTCCACCAAAAGATTCAAATTAATTGTTTTACCTCACAGAACTGCATGAGGAATTTTAGATTTAAAAATGTGTATGTTTGACAACTGAGCATAAGGCTCCCTGCCACAAAATGGCGGCTGAAAGAGAATGGCTGCCCCAGGCATGCAGGGGGGAGGGACTTCTGGGTCCTGATACCACGTGACCAGGAAAGGGGCAGGGCTTCCAGGGTAGGCGGGGCACAGCTCACTTCCTGTTTGGAAGACCAGAGGCCTTTTACTATTCCTATTTATTATTTGCTTCATCTTACTCACTTTACATTGTCCTGTTCAAAACAGGTGCAATCAAAGAGAAAGTGCATCACTTGACACATCAGTGATCAGCCACACACCACACGCTGTGCAGAGCATACAAAGCCCACTAGCAGTTTTCAAAAGACCTTGTGAAAACAAATACACAAAAAGAAACCAAACCTATTTGCTGGAATTCCTCACAGAAAACATGACCTTCTATGGTTGTCCAGCATATATGGGACGACAGTGAAGGATGTTTGCTTAACTCTTCAGTGTGTTGGCAACTCAGAATTACACCATACTCCTCTGTTGGAGAGAGGGGTAGGATTCAGGCCAAAAATTCAGTCTGGTTCACTTCCTTTTAATAGAAGATGTGTTTAATTTAATAGAAGAATTACATCCACTTAAGATTTGCCTTGAGTGCATAAGAAGGTGCTGGCCAACACCGGGAAGGTGTGTCCAGTCTAATCCAATGTGATTTCCATATTCTTAATGTTTGGAAATGATATTTTCGAACCTGAATTAACCTAGTTTTTATTAATTAAAGTATTTCACATTAAATAAATGAGTGTTTCTAGGCAGCAGTAAGAAGATGGACACTCCAGTCAATTCAGGAGGCCAGTTTCCATTTAAGCCATCTGGGACTAACAAACCTTCACTAGCTAAAAGCATGAGAAAGGGAACTTAGAGCCTTGGTATGGAAGTCCTGAGATAAGGAGCTGATACAACAATCTATTTTGTGAATGAGATTTAAAAAAAAGAAAAGAAACCTAAAAACTTGAGCTGTTCCCAAAAGAAAAAGCATTTTAAGTTAATAGCCAAAGTGAAAAAGAAAATCCCATATGGAATGAATAATTTTCCTAACACGTCTTTTTTAATTTGAAATAAGATTTGTGATAACAATGTTAATGCTGGGGATTTTAAGTGACAGAATATTATTCCAACTCATTCCTTTAAAGTCTCAAAAAAAAAAAAAAAGCTCCTTTGTTAGGCCTAGTTTAGGCCACCTTAAAGCTCCTTTCAATCAAAGTACAGCTTCTCATTAAGGGAAAAATGATTATTAACATCCTCATTTTGCTTCCTCTTGTGAATTATTTGCATTCAAAAATGTGCACGGCATTAGTTTCAGGGTAAATGCAAATATGACAGCGGGATTTCTCACCAAGCTCCTTTTTATTATTAGCTCTTTTTATGCCCTCCATTTATTATTCCCTCATCATTTTTCACAATGTATTAAAATGTTACATTTCCTAAAATAATAATATTTTCCTTCATTTGGTAATTGTCTCAGTCCAGTCTACAAAAGTCTCCATCACAGTGCCTACTGTCTATAATTTGGAATAGTTTATAATAATTGTTCATCATTGCTTAGAGGAGCCTTGAGCATTAGCTATCACAGTTACAGAATCCCTTCTCTCCCACTGAGTACATGATTATTTTAGGTGAAGTTCACGTGAAAGGGGAGAGGGCAGGGGCACTGGCAAAGCTTATACTGTGACTGCCCACAGTAGACTCTCAGTCTGTGGTCTGAAGATAAATTGAGATGTTTTTCATTTTTTTAAGCTTCATCTGTCCCATGTCTGCCAGAAACAACAAAGACAGCTCTGAAACATATTTTGATATTATTTTAAATAAAACACCAAAACAAAACAAATAAACTATTACCCTGACTCATCTTCCTGACATTTTAAGAGGAATGATGTTGGATGCTGAAGATTAGTCAAAACATAGTGTGTTCAGTTAGAACAAAATCAAGTTACCAGTGGCATACTCTGTGCCAGGGTTGTATTTGATAAAGTGATTACAATTACTTCTTTTTTCCCTGGTCATATTAAAAAATGGAAATAGATCTGACTAATAAAAGCAAACTAATAAAATCATTTGATCATCCTGATTCACCGCACTTCATCGTGCCAAGCTTCCCTGTTGACTTTCAAATTGTTATTGTCAAATTCTCAAGCATTTATTACACTCAGGATGACTTACGTGTCCCTTTTTTCTGTTGCTGTGTTGGTGTCCGTCATCACACCATCGCCACCATCTAATTGCAGCAAAGCAGAGTGAAGACCACTCCGATACCACCCAGTGAATATGAGATAATTTTGTTTCAGAGTAATATATTCTGCAATAAAATCATCTACTGCTATCTCTATTGACACGAACACAGATAGCATCAAATTCAGAGATGTGTCTAAATACAGTTAGAAAGACTTCTTGGTTGATATAATTTTTAACTTACTTCCAGGGGAGTCCCTAAGATTTATCATAGGATCGTTTACCAGCATATCATTGAAACATTGCTACTGAATTTGACCTACTGATGTTGAAAATTACTGAGAGGAGTAGAACTACTAAAGCAGTTACTAGCAGGATGTATGCTAAAAGAAGAACACATCCTATTTATATCTTTCCTATGCCTTATTCCATCTCACTTGCACAAATGTATGTGCCTATTTTGTACTCATGAGTGTCAGTATGAGTAATCTATGTAATTCTGAGTTCAAGTAGCATAACTTACTGCCTCAGAATTTGTGCCTTTTCTTAATGTGGTTTCTGAGCTATGGTGGATTAGTTTTTTGCAATGTTTTGTGGGAGAGACTTAGGCTAAGTTAGGGTTCATCACGATACAGGACCACAAAGAGCTGGAAATGCTGAAAAAGGCAGAAACACATCATCCACATCATTTGGTGGTGACCCATCTAGCCAAATTAAAAGCGGCATAAATGAACTCCAAAAATTATTCTACCAATGTGAAATCAAGGCAGACATGAATTTGGGGTGTCACAGGAGGGGAGATGGAGAATGGATGTGACAGTGAATTCAAGACACTACAGGCTAAAATCCTTGCTTGCCAATCTTCCGCTAGCAAGGCTGCTCAGTATTAGCATGTGCATTTCTAGTCAACAGTGAGTTTCACATCGACGAAAGCTTTTGGGCCTAAGAAATTCTAGCAAGTGTGCTTCTTTTCCTTTATAATTTAACTTGTTTTCTGTAGCATATTTTCATCTTTCCTTCTTTTTTTTCCTATTGTGATTTAAGGATATGCAGCAATTACCATTATTACATGATTTTAAAGGCATACTTAGCTCAGCTACATTTCTCTCATTCTTTAACCGTAGATAATTACATCAGTAACTTATATTAACAGTAAAGATATTGGTTGTACAGAGCTTATTCCCTATTCTTTTCAGGAGGTCCTTCAGAGCACTGAGCCTTTCTTTTGGCAAGTAGCACAGCTTATTAAAATAAATTCAGTTTAATGCCATCTAATTCTGCAATGATCAGTTAATTATGGACTACTGTTTAGTTTTCAGTCCAAGACAAAGACATAAAATCACCACCTGACAATCAGAGGAGCATGTTTCTATGATTTAAACCATACCTTAGAACTCAGATACACCTTAAGTGTCTCATTATTTCAGGAATAGTAAGGAAAGGAGCACAGGTTGCAGCACAAGGCTCTATTGACTGTTTATTAACTTTTGCCAGTCATCTCTGCTTCCACTTCCTTCACCACACAGAGATTTTCTGAACAATGGACAATGAAACAAGACCTACAGTACAGACAGGTTGCAAACACAAAATCTGAACTGTCAAAACTAGTGAGATGATGCCATTTTCAAGTAATCATTGAAGTGACAGCATTTGCGATAGGAACTCTTTTTTTGAGAGGAATTCCATACGTTTGATATTTTCTCTTAAAGGTAAAACTACAGAAATCAAACAATCCTTCCAAAATATTTTCAGTTTTCTTACTTGGAGAGTGGTGGTTTTCGATCTCAGAATCTGACCTTTCTGTTATAGTTATATGCAACCATTGTCTCTACTGGAGACAGCAAAGAGTTTTTTCAGAGCTACATTTCAGAAAGAGTTACATGTCAGAATGGTTACTCTAAGGAATTATAGTCTGTCCTGTGTTTCTGTTCCACAAAGCAGAAAGCCTCACAACTTTTTGGTTAGGGAAGCAAGAAAACTTTGACTCCAACTGTGCCAGTCTCTGTATTATAAATTTCTTTTCCTTCCCCTCTCAGCATTTACCTTTAGCTGTTCCAAAGCCTGTCAGAATGGGGCAACAGTACATCTATATCAAGAACTGAGCCACAACCTCCATACCATAGGTGAAAGGGGTCAAAAAGATTCACTGGGGGCAAGGTCTACCACTAGGACAAGATACAAACTGTAGTTGGCAGAACATCTACTTATATCACATACAGGCTAAGAATATACTGTTATTCTTTGGACCTATGAAACCAAATCCTGACCTACACATCTATTGGCTTTTGGCTGCATAAATATGTTTCCCCTGGACCAAATTTATAGAAGTATGAAATCTTACACGGCTCCAGGCAGAAGTAGCTTTGCTGAGGTCATCGTCTTTACAAAGCCAGTTGAAAGGACTAGCCATTAATTTTCTCTGGTATAATTTTACCTTTTTCATTACATGCAAGGGTTTTCTTCCAGGTTATTAGGCTATGGCTGTAGGCTGGGAAGAAGGAGATAGAACTCATAAAAATACAACAAACTGCAATGCCAAGGTTGTCTTGGCTGAAAGTGCTGTACCAAGATTAAATTCCAGCCCAGACAATAAGGACACTGACAGTGCTATGCTAGTTGCAACAGGGCCTCTTTACATTATGAACTCCACAACGAGACATAGCCACAAAAGCCTGATACGCTTAGAAGTCCTAACACCCCAAACCAGACCTTTCAGAAAAAAAAAAAAAAAGCTGTAGCTATTTTTATTTACTTATTTTACTATTTTTCTTTTTGCAATCAGATCAGTGAGAAATAAAAAAAAAAAAAAAAAAAAAAATATCAATTTGTTCCAATCCCTTTCTAATATCTGGAGGACGGTCCCCATTCATATAGGAATAAGCAGTTTCCAAATATTTTCATGGGGAAAATACCTCCTTCATCCACCATTCAATTGTATATATTTAGTTTCACTTGATTTCCTCTCTCTTTTATCACATATTGCATTCCACCTGCCACAGAAGTTGAAATGTCTATCAGAATATGGCAAAATATATATAGGAACAATAGGTCTTTACTGAAGATACTCTTACATATCTGCAGGCTGAGAACAGAATGATAACTCTTGTAAGATATGCATTTTTCAATTCAATAAGGTATGATTGGCATAGAATTGTATAAAAGAGACACTGGAACAGATATCTCTTAATAGGTAACTATCTATGTCTCAGTTGAGCACAGCTCATCTGGGACAGAGAGGTGGAGGTCAGGGTGCTGATCCATTTGAGCCCATTCTTTTAGGAATGGGTTCATGGATAAGAAACAGTTTATCATTCTTTGGAGGGGTGAGGGGAGCATTTTGTGTCAGAATGGAAAAAAATGGAGAGCAAATTAGTGAAATACAGAGCTGAGAGTACTTCCCTGGAAAAGGAGCAAGGAGTCTGTCAAGCGCTTCTTTTTCCATGAGTATTCAAGAGGTCCAAAACTATACTAAACATAAAACCATAAACCATACTAAACATAAAAACAAAACAAAAAACATAAACCATACTAAACATAAAAACAAAACCCCTGAAAAATACTAAACAGATACAATTTGGCATTTTAAAAGTACACTCCCAGGAAAATTTCTGAGGGTCTTGAGTTAGCCTTTTCACTGCCTCTGCCAAAACAGAAATACTGATTTGACTATCAGGGCCAATAAATTCCTTTTGTGGTACTTAATGATGTTATTAAGAGTCTAAGAAACATTTGCTAGAAGAGAATAAATATTTACAATAATAAACTCAGTATGTTACTTCTTCAGGAAGAACTCATGGAGTTTTGCCAATAAAATCCAAAGAATCATACAAAATTGTTGTTTGGATTGTGTAACAGGGCATAGACTATGTTCTGGTGTGGAACACAGAGATATACCAAGAGTGAATGTGAAAGTGTGGCAGGAGGGAAAGCCGGTATTGTGTCACCTTTGAGCTGTCTACATTCTAAGTGGGTAAAAAGGGATATTTTCCCATTTATCATAACTACCTGGGTGTAACTGCATTAAAGCTGTGGCTGCTCTATGCACCACATTCCTTCTTCAATCCTCACATGCCTATATATTTTTCTTGTACCTTCTAAAGCTTTTCTCTGTTCCCACTATGATGCCACATCACTTTGCAAGTCCCAGCATTGTGCTCTATTTTGTCATAGGCCTGGAAAGTGGAGAAGTGCTGCAAGTGTCCAGTTAGCAACAAACCTCACCTGTGGACCTCAAAGGAACTGCAGCAGCTCTACATTTTGCAGCATGGTTTCATTTGGAGAACAAGATTTCTCTTCTCACGTTTTCAGGCTGTGAGGCATTCTGGGAAATAAGAATTCATACGCATTAGTGCAGGGTTTTTTTTGAGAGGAGAGCTATAAGGCAAGTTATGTACTGTGTTGAACTCTGTTCATCTGAACCAAATTTACCAGGCTATTATTGACTGTAAGCCAAACTATGAGGAAAAAGAACAAGATAGAGTCCATTTTGGTTTACATATTAAGAGTATTAAGAGTTTTTGCAGATTCTTCATCTTGCTTGGCAAATCAAACCCTGAAGCTTTGTCTTGAGAGTCTCTTACACAAAAGCATTTTTTTCAGCTTTCGTATTAATGCCTTTATCAGATGAAACTTTTACTTAGTCATATTTATATTAATTTTAGTAGCCAGCTTAGTGACTCAGCTTTCTAGGGGGCTATCTTCTGCTTTCTTTCCTTTAAAAAATGGAAGCAATTATTTGTGCTTACGAGAGCAATGGGAACAGCAATCCACTAAAGACAAAAATATATGAAATTATCCACAGGAAAATTACAGAGAAGCTACAGCTGCAGTAAGTGTTCCTACTAACTACCCATTCACTGACCTCCTTCTTGAATTACTTACTTGAGTGAATGACACAGCAGAGAGACAATCTGAAAGACCCATTTGGCTATCACCCCACTGAAAATGTCAGCTGAGCTCATTTGTTGAGGAATTCTGTTCATGTTGATCAATTGCTAAAACCCTTAATACAGCAAACACACAGCTGACTTCAATAACAGCATCTACATAAATAAAGGCGCAGATTTGCTTGAGTCTTTGCAGTATCCCTTAACTTGAGATTTAGAAGTTTCCATTGCACTGGGAAAAAATTGTTTAAAATGTACAAAAATTCTACAATCTTAACTAGGAAAGATGTGGCGAGAGCAGTTTCTTCCTAGTTTTTAAGTAAAACTTTTAAAGCCAGAATTTATTCTTGTAAATTAGTTGGCTATTTTACGAATGTTACTTGACCTTAAAAGAAGTCCAGATATATAGTACAATGGGATGGTAGAAAATACAGATACACTATATATTAGTTTTCAAAACCCAGATTTGACTAAGAGAAGTGAAAGTACAGTATATTAAGGGAAGAATGCTGTGACTGATTTGAATGATAGTTACTGGTCTTCTCAATGTTACCCTGCTGCTGTTGCTAAGGCATCTTTTTTTATTAGTTATACTATTTGTATGTCGATGAATTCATCCAGCACTTCATAAAAATGAAATGAAGAACCATTAGAATGTAGGTGGAAAGGTATTTTTTAGAAAAGACAGCAAGTTCAGTAGAACAGTTGTTCTCACACTTATTAAAACTTTCCAAAATGGTATTTCATCTTGTGTCCCTAATTACTGAACCACACTTCTTGTATCCTGACAGATAAACCTGTTTAAAATTCTTGAAGAGGCTGAAGAGAAATGACGTATCCAGCCGAAAGCACCTTCCGCCACATCTCTGACAACATTCAGCTCAAGGCACTCTGACCCCTCAGTTGATTATCTGTGCCTTGACAGTGCTGTCTACAAAAAATGCCAGAAAATTAGCACTTCTGAATGCCTGTTTTGCATTCTTCAAGTGCATTATTAGAATTCTTTTGTCAAAAGAAGCATGCTACATCATTGTATTCATAATAAATGCTCTTTGATTTGTATGACTTTGTGTTTGTAATACACCCAAACAAAGATCTCATTTGTTCTGCTGGCAAAAGCTAATCTGTACAAGGATTTTTTTTTTTATTATTTTCTGCAAAAACTGCCTTTCTGAGCCTAGAGATTGGGTTAGCTAAAAGCTTCACATTCATTATCTTTAAGGTACCATGTTAATGAAAGGATTTTAATCATTGACATTGCTATGTGAATTATTATTACACAAACCCCTGCTGTTGAGTTAGACAAAATTAACCCAGTGTAAGGGGCATTAAAAAAAATCACAGCTAATTAGTAAGCTAACAGGAACAAAGAGAATGTATAACAAAGATGTTGGGAGGAAGACACTTACGTAAAAGCTGTAGCTTCCATTCCAACATTGATCTTTCTGTATGGAAATCTTTTTTCTGTCTGATTTGTTCCATTAGGCTTGAGCATTTTTATGTTTTGTAATTAGTTTTCTAAGCCACAATGTCTCACTTCTCTCAAACTGTGGAAATCCAAAGGCTCATAATAGAAAATGGAAGATATTTAAAAATGCTTTTAAATTATTTCCCCAGCGATCTATATCAGAAGCATAAAGTAATTCTCTGGATTATTCTAGGAAATTATTTCCATATTCTCTGCTGTTCTCCATGAATTGCAGAATACTTTAACTAATCTAGCCAGGTTCCATTGGAATAAGCCCTTCATTTTAATGGACTGATACTGTTGTCCAGACTGCAATTCCATATGGAGCAGATAAATGAAGCTATAGGTTTAAATCACTGCGTGGCTTCTCTTCCACACTCCTAGTCATGCTGGTTTCCAATGGGCAACACATCATTGTGCTGATGTAAGAGCCAAGGATGAGACGATCAAACCTCAGAGAAGTATTCATGCTGGGTGCCATTTGTTTATAATTGCTCTTTGTAAGTTATAGTTTCAGATAAAGCTCCTAAAATGGAATGAAGAGAAAATAATAATTAAGTCTGTTTCTCTTTTTTGAGTCTGACAAAGGCTTTACATTTTTTTTAACGTGTTTGTCCTTCCATTCACTATTCTACACATTCCCTCCCTTCTCTCTTTTGTTCATCAGCCTTTTCAGCTTGATAATTAAGACTCAAAATATTTGCTGCTGTTGTTTTTTTCCAAGCCATCATTTGGTTTGTGTTGCAAATGTGCAGCAACAATCATCTAGTTCTCTTGTGTGCCAGTAATTTAGTATTTCAATAATCTCCAATTGTTGAAAGGTTTAAAACAAATCAACATTTCTAGCAGTTCCCTTTTCTTTGTGGGGAAAAAATATGTGAACATAACATTTACAGCATATACTCTTATACTTTCCTTTTTTTCCTCCTTTTTTTTGTTATCCTTATGAGGGAATTAAAACACAGGACAATTGCTGAGCATAAAACAGAAAACTCACTTCAGTAACAAAAAAATAACGTTCTTGCACAGGGCTAGTTTTTACAACCAATATCATTGCTTCAGCTCTGCTAGTGCTGCATAATTCCATTAACTCTTTTTATCCAATATCAATTTTTCACCAAATTAAAGTGAAATAAAAGAGTAAGTATCTAATGTATTCTGCAAGAGGCAGTAAATTTTTGTTATGTAGAAATTTCAATGGAAGGATCTTATAGTGTTTTAAAAATATTGGCTACATATGCCAAAAAACATTAAGTCAGAATTTGTTAGTTCCACAACATACACAATGGGTCCAGGAAGGTTAATTACAAAACTGGGAACTAGATATTAAGCACCTCAGAACACATTTTAGAGACTAATGGGTTTTTTTTTAATTTTATTTACAGAATCCTTAGGTAATGTTCTTCTGTCCAAATTATCTAACCTGTAAGGAATGGCCTGAGTCACTATTTTGGGGAGAACTGTGGGTGTTGATCAGGGTAGGTTCCTAAAATGGATTTAGATCTCAGGTTTATATAGCACTGCAACTGTTTGCCAGTGATTGGCCTATAACTCCCAAACAGAACCTATCCCACAGTCCTCACTCCCCGTGTATTTTTTCATTTTTGGTTGGGTTTTGGTTTTGTTTGGTTTGTCTTCACTTAGATTACATCCTCTCTCTTTAAAAAATAGTGGTATACAGATGTGGACAAAACTCCTTGATAATCACACATAACTCACAAGCTTCCTTCCAACTTTTAGACTATTCTGGCAAAGACTTCCTATACATTTTCCCTGGCCACCCAGGTGGTTCCCTTGTACCAAATCAGTCAGCTTAATGCTCACCTGTTATGAATCTTGCAATGGGGAAAACTATGGACAGCTTTAGCTGCAACAACCCCTACTTATATATCATTCATATGCTGTTTTTGACTAAGCATGAATTGAAAATAAACAATTTCATGAAAGGAAAGAAGCTGAATTAATTTTTCAGATGTCCACAGCAAATCTCTGTTGAGTATTGAATGTCATGTTTTTACTGATGGTAGATAGCTATGAATTTATGAAAATTAGATACAGGTCTGTCTATCTATCTATATGTGTATGGTTTCACATATAAGTGTGTAGGTGCATTTGCCTGTAGGAATTGCAAAGGAAAACTTATTAAAAAAAGAAGACTATCAACCCTGATCCATTTGTGCTTTTCAATTTCATATGCTAGACAATTATTTGCTTAGATTTCATACTGATGTCAATGAAAACTGTATGCAAGCAATGAATTCATGATATGCAATATAAATTTGTTATTTATACTGGAGAGATTTCTTTTCTTCTTCATAAATATTAAGCTAGCCACTAAAATCTGAAAATGTAGAGGTCCTGACAATACCATCTTTGAACAAGTATTTCATATTTTCAAAAATGTTTCTAGGTCTGTTTCTTCGAATAACTTATCCGTATGCTTCCATATTAGCATCCATTTATGTTGGTTGCTGAATAGTGCTGAAATTCCACTTTTTTTTTTTTTTTAAGATACATACTAATGGTAAAAAAATGAATTTTACACCACTTCTTTATGTCTTATACAAATGATTTACAAAAGTTTTTGAATTTTCATCTTTGCTCTGCTGCAGTACAAAGCAGTTATCAGACCCCATTGTGAACACTTTGGAAAAACACAGCCTGGCTGACAAATTAGTAGTATTTGGTGCTAATATCACTAATTCAACATTTGAAAGGGCTGCTCACTGGGGAAAAATAACATGTTCTCTAAGTCACAGGAGAAACTAGGGAGATAGTTAATGGGTGTTGGCTGTGCTGCACATATTGTGCACAATGCTGTTCACATTGCAGCTGACTGACTGCCAATAGATGTGGAAGTAATTGTCAACAAGATTTATTGTTACTTTCACATTTATACAGTTAGAGAGGAAAGGTTGAAAGAGTTTTTGTGAAGTTCAGTGCTGGCTTCTACTGAACCATAGCAACACACACTGATTATCACTAACGCATGTCACTGAAAGAATTTTGCATCTTTGGAGGCCTTAAAAGTCATTCTTTCTTGTCAGAGCAAAATCCCCACAATCCTCAGTAATTTTTTCTGAGATCAATACCTGAGCTCTGACTTCAGTTCCAGCTCACAAACTAGAAATTTTTCAGCATACAACTGGACTTAGAAACCTCAAACTTTTTAACAGCAGAATTAGGGCGCTCAAGGTAATTAAAAAGTAACCACTAGAGAGACAGATCGATTTTACTTGAAATTAAGTGTTGTAAGTGGGGAGGAGTCAGTGGCTCATCTTTGCAAAGTAAAGACTTTAGCTCCCCAGTTTGAAAGAGCACAACACACTTGTTATATAAATGTATAAATTCCAGAGGCATGAATTTCAATGAATGCTTTTTTCAGCTTCTGTTCCTGTGGCTTATGCTTCTAGAAAATGTTTTTAACCTAGTTTCACTAAGGCAAAACTGTTTGATTTGCATATAATTTTGTATACATACAGATTCTAACTTTAAAAGGATAGATTTATTTTACCAAATGCTGCAAAATTTAATCAGAAACCAAGACTCAATATCTCAGGCATTTTTGTGTCTATCCAGATAGAACAAAAAGTTTTACTTTCAAGGCTCTTAAGATTGTCTTGCTTGAATCTCTGGTGAGTTAATTTCTTTGTTTCAGATGGAAATCAGCTGAGGTGAACTTGGTTGCATTTTTTCTGTAGAAGGCCCCTCTAGCTCTGGCATCTTAACTAATAGCTCGAGACTATGATACATGAGACAGACTGACAAGCAATGGCTACCTACATTCTTTCAAACAAAAATTTCTGTGAAGACACTCTAACATGGAAGAGAGAGAGGGGCTACAATTAGAGGACTTAACCCAGTGCTGCTGGATGTTGGTGCAGTCTACGTCAAGGTCTCTGAAAACAAACAGGGAAGATACTTAGGCCTGGTTATTATGTGGGAAACATGCTCTTACAGTACTACACTAATAGATGCGTTCAATTAACCCATCTGTGATGAAGATAATTAACTTCTTAGTCACTGAGGTGGACACCTACTTGTTCATTTAGCAGGCTATTTTGTCAGTTTGTCTGCACTTAATTAGCACTATTAAAGTCTCCATTTCTATCTTATCGCTAGTACTGGTACTGATAAAATTTATTATACTTCAAAAGCCCAATATACCTAAAGGCAGCAAGTGTGTTTAAAAGTGCTCCCTGGAAGTATGTTTCTTTCACTTGAGGTTCTGTACTTACCTATTAGGAAGCGTGACCCTAATTTCAAAACTAGACATGCAAATGCATGCCAGCCAAATAGCTGTTCAGAGAATTATCTTGGTAATGAAGGACATCTGGACAATAGACAGAACATGAGTGTCAGGATATGTAGAAAATAGAATGAGGGAAAAAATAAGGAAATTTTGGCTTGTAACTACTCTAAAGTATCCTAACAAGTATTAGAAAAAACTGACATTTCAAATAAACAACCTGTTTATCTAAACATTATTTGTGTGGCAATCACATTTTTTGCAGGAAGACATCTGAAACTGCCAATTTAATGCAGCATCTGAAAATGCCAATTTAAAAAAGAAATAAATTTCCCTACTAAGAAGAGAATCAAAGCAGTATGAAACAGTCTTCTGACACTTAGGCAAACACTGTTACAAGTTTCAGTATGGGAAAGAGTCCATACACATCCTTGTGAAAGTAATGAATTGTAACCTCAATGTTGAATATTTGTGACAATTAGATTTGGCCTAAAGGTGAAAGCTTTTTATATCTATGTCCCTCTCTGGTTTAGGATTTCCCCTGTCTTCTTACTATTTTATATTGTTCTTCATAACCTTTTATACTCTTATTTCTGAAAAAAAAAAAAAAGGGAATAGTGTACTTGAAAATAATATCATAAATGTCATCTATGTATGGGAAATATGACTTCATTTTTTACATAGGCTGAGAGTTCCATGTTCCAAATGTTGAATGCATGTGCATGCACACACACGAATGGCCTCTCCAATTCTGCCTACACTGAATGTCGTCAGGGTCACTGACAAACTATACACACTCAGGCAAATTTAGTCCCTTATAGTCAGATAGTTCCCAGAATTACAAGAACCCTGAATAATATGAAGTGCTGACAAATCATTGATGATTGTTGCGTATCTGCATGAGCCAGAATAAGAGCACTTGCACAGCTGTAGGAGAACCAGAAGGTAATGCAAGGATAAAGCAGAGTATTAACAAGGGTAACTTTTGAGAGAATGAGGCCAGAGAACTAGGCACATGCTGCATTGCACCGTACCCAAAAGAGACCCCCTCTGGCCTTTCATTCTAGCAGTTCTGTTCTGCACATGACATAAATGCAAATTGGCTACAGAAAAATATGCTAAGTGGAGTAGTTCATACTTAGCGATTTTAGATAACAGGAATTTCTGCCAGTTCATTTCTCCTAAAAATAATCAAATCCAAAACTTCACCACAATTGTCTGAACAGCCTGCAGATTGATAGCAGGGCTGAAGTTCTACCTTGTTTGGTCCTGACCTGAGGTAAAGACATGAGTTATAAGCAAAGCTTTCTCTGCCAAAAGTTAAAATCCTAACTTCTTTCAAGGCTCACATCACTTCTACCCCCAATATTTAAGTATTCTTGTTCAAATGGTTAAATGGTTGATTTTGCAAGAAAACATCTAAGGATTCAAATCCTATATCCTTGAATATTACTGTGAGCTAATATGTAGAAATAGAACAGTCTCAAAAATAAGTTAATTTGTTGGACCATTAAAGGTAATTTATGTGAGCAAAGATAAAATTGGCCAATTTACAAAGAAGTCGGGTAAGGCAACAAGAGATTTAGGAGACAAAAATAACTGGTGGTTATACAACAAAAATATTTACCATGACTTTTTTTTTAAAGATATCATTACAGGTCTCTCTCATCATGCCTACACGACACAGGCAATAACAGAAGAGCTATTTTAATTACAAAGAATCAGTGTAGCACATACCACTATTTGGCAGCTGGATGGCATTAATGCTGAGTAATGCAGAACGTTTCCAGAGATAACATCTTCATTAGCAGGACTATGATGTCCTGGACTGGCTTGCTTTTTGGTCCGCTAGACTGAAAAACAAATATTATAGATGAAACTTTCAAACATCAGGAACAATTTTGTTCCATGTTTGCTGCAGAGAAAGAAAAAAATATTGAGGTATAAAAAGATAATCTGGTGACTGATGCAGACAGTCATCTGGTGCCCTGTTTCCCTTTCTCCCAAGCACATCTGAGGTGCTCAGCTGTCTGACATCAGCCCCTCGCCCCCTGCTCACAGTCCCTTTTTATGTGTCAGTAAAAACCTCGTACAGATAAATTAAGGTAGTTCAGAGCATATCCCGGGGTTTCATCATCTCCTCAGTTACCAGCCATAGGACAGATTACAATTTCACAGATGCTAGGAGAGAAGATATTATAGCAAAGCATAGTGCCACTACAGATAAGGTTAAGATGGCACTTCCATTATAAACACCTATTTTCAGTGGCTTATAACTTCAGGCTACAAATTTCTCTCAGGCTGAAACCTGGCATATTTGGGCTCAGCTTGGTAATGGCTTTCCCTGTCTCTTCATACCATTTTGATTAGGTGTTTGCGATAGGAGAATGCAAACAAATATATGTCTTTGGTGGTTTCAAATGGCAATGAAATACTTTTCTTTCATGAAAAAGCCTGGAGGGCAGGATGTTCCTGTCATTCTAACACCCATTTAACTGTTAGCTATTTCCCCAAAAAGATCATTTTTGAAGTGACAAAAATCACATCATTACTTCCAAAAACCATTCCGGACAGCTCAGAGGTGTGGTCCCTGCCGGCCTGCTCTGAAGGACGTGCTGTGTCCCTCTGAGCAGGGAGAGCTCGCAGTGCTCACCGGTGCCGCACAGTCCGGGCTAGTCCTCACCCAGGGCTATGCCGAAAGCCAACCTTGGTAGAGGTTCAACATATTGACCAAAACGTCCATATTTTGGAATGAGGAAAAAAACCCATCATTATACAGCACACAAATCTCATTATTTTAATGAGGCACTTATTCTAATTGTCTAATTATTTTGAATTATACCTCATTATTAAAACCCTGTATTTCATTCTGATCTTTAATGAAGGATGTAATGAAATCCCTAAATACAGTACAGCTTTTCTCTGCAGCCTTCTCATCTCATAAAGTTTAATTTCTTTTACCAAAGACAATAATTTTTGATCAATTCTCCAAAACAATAAAGTACAGAGACCTACTTGCATGTCTGTCTACCTGCCTGCTTCCCTTCATAGTAGTAATTATTTCACCACCTATTTGAACAAAATAAATAACTGTAACAAACTGTTGAATGAGACAAATTTTGTGTTACTTTTCCTTTGTATTTCTTATGTACCGAGATATACTGCGTTATTCTGTTACAAGCAATGCATAACCCTTCTGTGCTTTTAATGAGCTGAGAGGATGCTGTATCAACCAAAGCATATTTTTAAAGAGTCAGACTCACAGTAGATGGAGTAGAAAAGGACAAAGAAATGGGAATAGGAAAAGGAAAGAAAAAAAGGCATACCAACATTCGTAGAGGGAATATAAAAATGTTTGAACATCAGTTATTCTTGGAATTTTTCATTTTTTCAAAATTTATTTCTGATTACCCTCATCAATTTAATTTTTGCCAGCCCATCTAATGCACATTGTAACTCCTTTCTAGTTCTGGAACATATGTGGTATGTACATCCTTCAGGGTATTGGACTGCAATAATCCTACTATGTACGTTTCTCAGGACACTGGGCCCAGACACACTGGGGAGAGGAAGCAATCATAATGGCATTATGTTGACTACATCTCCCTAAAGTCTCTAGGGACAACATATTGATATTTATTTTCAATAGAAGACAATCACACGTGGCAGATATAGACAGCAGTGTGAAGCACATGGATACCTCCTTCCTACTCTGGTCACTCCAACTTGAAACACATGGCAGGACTGGAAAGAGGCCAAAGGCAAAAACGATTAAAAATCGAGCTGCTGTTGTTTTTTGAAAAAGAGACATAAAAGGGGATAGAAATTATAACAATATTATTTTTAAAATGTTAAAAAATTGTAAAATAGAGGAAAAAAATTAGGAAATTCTTGCATGGAACATACCCAGCAAAAAGTCACCCATTGAAACAGAAAAGCAATGATTTAAGTGTAGGCGTACACTGTACTGCGAGAGCACATCCGCAATGACTGCAGTACACCAGAGAGATACCCACACTGGCTTTAAACTAGTGAGCCCGGGTACTGCCAGCAGTCAGCTACGGCAGCGCAGAGCTCAGCATGAGCTAATTTACCCAGCTTTTCAGCAAAGTAAATTGGCTGTGCTGAGCTCGGTGCTGCCTTGGTTAGATTGTTACCGGCGTTTGAATTTAAATCTAGCTCAGGTTTCTCTGCATTACACTGCAGGCACCTGAACGATTGCTGGGCAAACCTACCGAAAGACTTGTAGAAAGGCAGTCTTTAGATGAATTGTACACCTGTGGAACTCCTTCTAAAAATATTATTAAGTTAATAGTATAGTGCAGTAAGACTCCTCCCAAAATACTAGATACATAGGCAGTAGAAACATTCACAGTTGCTTTACAGAGAACGAAATAATTGCAGAGGCTATAAGGAAGAGGTGTTATTATGCTGCACGGCATAAACCCCAGTTTAAAGCTCCCTATAAACTGCTGGTCCAGGTAACATTTGGATGACAATCCTGTATGGTGCATTATACATATTACAAATTAGATATCCTGATTAAAAGTACCTTTCCAGTGATTGTTGTAGAAGAATCTTTTCACTACATATAAGCCATCATTATAAATACTATTTAAAACACCGATCCCAATCTATTGAAATGAATAACTTTAAAGTCAGCATGGATATATCAGCAAATAAACCCCAACCTAAACCAAAGTACCCTGACTTCGGAATGGTTAGCATTTAGTTCTAAATTCCAACTCACAAACGCGGCCATCTATCTCAAATGTTACTTTACTAGAGAACAGATTTATCTGTTGTGGTTATATCAGATGACTGTATGTTATAAAAAAAATATTCCTTGAAGAGATGGATGCTTTTCCCTCTTTGTAGGAAGGATTGGCCACGGTTCAGCAAGACTGCAAAAATACTTTTGAATTAGGCATGGGCTGGTGGTAATTGTTAGTGACTGGATGTCAATGACAGACAGTGGGAAGAAAACTCGTATAATGGCAGATGATGGTATGTGAAAGTGCTGGTTACACTGACACAGTATCACTCTATCAGACTTTATAAATGAAGGCCAAATTAAATTACATTAAATATATGGTTATTTAGCAACACTCAACCAAACATTTCTTTGCTGGATAGCAAATAAGGCTTGTATTTAACCAAAGATTAGTACATTCCAATTTTAATACCAATGCAGTTTGTTTTTATAGGAGGATCTAAACAGCACTTTATGTTGACATTTCTATTGCGTATTTAATGAACACATATCAAATATGCATGGCAAATAAATACTGTGTTCCACGTAAATCTTTCCTGTGCACTCCCTATCCTTTCTGCTTTGAAATATATTTGTTCTCATAAAAGTGCATATCAGTACAATGTAACTAAATCTTTTTTCATTTTTTTTTTCCAGACAAGAAACAGAAATCTAGATCATTACATCTAGTTCTGTACTGCTGTTTTAAAATGCAGCCCTGACCTGTACCTCTGCCTCCCTCTAAGCAGTCTGCTGAGAAAGTACCCTTCTGGCAGAACTGATTAAGACTATCCAAAACTCCTTAATCTACTGTCCATACCGAACAGCACTGTGGCATTACACGTGGTGCAACCAACAAGAATCATACCTGGCAGAAGATCCTAAGTGCGTTCATCAGCCTGCACAGCTAAATGTTTCTTTGTGCTCAGCTGGAGCAGAGGAACACCTCATTTGACAGCATCTGGTTAGTTCTAGGTACAGGGGGTACATTTCCAGCATACTCTCCAATTTTACTGGATCAAAAGTTCATCATTCACATCCCAATGGATCCCAGCCAAAGTTTGCTTCATTTGGAATTCTAGGGGACACGTAGAAATATCTGGCAGACATTTACTATGTAGGAGTCTAAAATGTTGTCTCTATTTGAAGAACTGTTTAAACACATATTGTGAATTATACTATATAAAGAATAAATAAACATATATGTCTATTGCACATATCTCCTGGCTACTTGCAAATAAGTCTAAGGCTATGAGAATTTTTCCAATTTTCATTTAAAGTGATGTGATCTAATCTATCAATTCATTACTTGGGTGCCCTGAATTTCATACTGCTTAGCTTGAACAGAGAGCAGGCAACTCCTTTTTCTGTGGAAATATATTAACATAAAGGCAGTAATTACTTTTTTTTTTTTTTTTTGATTCACAAAGGCTTTTCAAACAATATTGCAGATTTTTTAAGCAAAGCACAAACATTTTCTTTCTTTGGTACCTTCAAGTCCAGAAATAACAAAACCCAGATTCCTTAGCTCAATAGATTCTGAAATGAATACTTATTTCTGTACACCTTCAGGTTCTGGTATTTTATAAAGGAGCTTTAATGCTAGTCTGTCTAGTAATTCACTATGGGATGTCTTTATATACCACTGACAGTAATACGGCTCATTTTGGGTGATTAACTTAACCCCCAGTATTGCAAGTGCCTTGCTACATTAGCATATCTTTCAAGGAATAGTTGCAATGTGAGAAAATTGCCTGTAGGATTATTTGCAACTAGAAACCTGTGAAATGTGAAATAAAATTGAAGACTATAAAGTAAAACATCAAAGCGACCTAAAATATTAATAGCCAGTACTCCAAAAAGTAATTTAGAAGAATTGCATGAGGGAGTGAAAATTACTAATTTAAAAACAGATAGCCTTGGCAAAATAAAGTCAGAAGTTTAGAACAAACAATAGATAATACAAATTCATTGTATACACAATATGAAAAGAATGCAAGCGGCACTAGCAGCTTTAGTAGCTGAAGAAGTCTGGGACAGAAATGCCTGACCAAGCAAGCAACTAGATCTGTACAAACAAAACAACAAAGTTGCATTATATTGAATTCAGGCTACTGGAGAGAAAGAAAAACAAGTACTCTTTAATCCATCTAGTTTTCTGTTACATTTTCATTCTAATTGAACACAGGCAGAATTTGTGGGCAGAAGGATTTTCTTTTTAATTGATGCATTTGGAGCTGAGAGCCATTGTCACGCTGTTCCAAATCATGTTTTCACCTGCTCTCTGTGGGGCAAACCATGTTGGAAGTTTCAGTCGGGTTTCTGTGGGAGATTACGAGCTTCAAAGCTAACATTGTGAAACCTGTTTCCCTTTTGATATGCACTTTTTCTTTTAACAAATTTCAGAACAAAGAAATAAACTCAGATGAATCATAAAGGCACAGAAAATAGAAGAAAAAGTCTTTAGTCTTGAATCAGGCCCTGATTCTGCATGACGCATGGCAGAGCTTCGAGTTGGATTCGTGTTTAATCTTCTTACGGAACCATTGCCTCAGAGAAGTTCTTATGCACTTAGGGTGCTTACTGCTCAGAGCACTAACAGTGGGCCAAGAGCACAAGCATGAGCAAACTTGGCGTGAGTCACTGAGGCTTCCAGCCATCTGGGGCTGCCCAGCCTCAGCTCTCCCTCAGGATTACAGAGGCCAGAAGATGACCTCAAGGCCTGTATGAAAGTCACGGCACATTCAAGACTACCCCAAGTTGCACCAGTTGGATAGAACAACTACAAGTGAAAGTAATGGGACTGCTCTGTCCTTGGCTGCTCTTAACTTTGTGTGGGGTGATTCCAGGTCAAAGTTGAGGTAAGGAGCTGTGATTTGCTGAAACGCACATTTGACTTCTGAAAGTCTTTAACATACTGTTGCCGGGGCTGTTCAATGAAATCACATTAATTTCATAGCAGGTGTAGATTTAAACCTTGGCAGCAAAATATACACTGTACAGCAAGGAAGGGCATTTCTGAAGACGTTGCCACATATACAGCATCATTCCCTTATGCAACTGAATAGTGCAAGGGTTAAGGAGGAAAATGCAGGGGCCAAGAATTTATTCTCAGATTTTACCTGATTTGTTTTTTTCTGAAATGGGCAGTGCCCTAATGTAGAAGTCTCCCATGATAAGGCATTAGTACATATTCTACAGAAAGCAACATAATTTTAGTTGAGAGGGATGACTTAATGACCGAAGAGGTCTCTTTTATTCTCTAATAACTGTGATCCTGCTATTTCTATATACTTATAGTACAAAATGATAAATACTGAACTTGCTTGGGAAGTTCCAGTACTTAAAAATGTAAAGAATTCTACCAGTTGCTTCTAAAACAAGAAAAGAGTTTTCTATATTAAATTTTCCAGACTGAATACAGTAAGTCTTGCTACTAATTTGCTTTTTTCAACCTGGGAGTAATGTATCTCAAGACCTTATTTATAATCATGGTCACTTACAGATATATCACAATATGATGTGGACAGAAGGATTACAAAAAGAGAGTAGATAATACACTTCCAGCTTAAATTTATAAGTCAGGGAAGGAAGCTTTTTCAAACTGACCTATCCTTCCAAGTAGCAGACGAAAAAACAATGCCAGCAGCTATTTTCAGATGACCTGCTCTAAATACCAAGTGGAATTCAATACCTTTAAAAGAGAGGTGCTTTTTGTTCTTCTGTGAGCTCTAACATGTACAACAATAAGGGAAAGGCACCTTACAGTGAATGATTCACTTTCCTGTAATAAAGTGTGGAGTCTCTTATCATTATGCTGTACCTACAAGGTAGCAGAAACCACCTTTGAAATGACTTAAGTGAATTGTAGAGATTATCTATGGATAACCTACTGCAAGGCTGCTGTATCTTTTTTTTTTTCCTTCCATCTTCCTAAGGAACACTGAAGTTCATTATAATGATAAACTCATAATCCCATGTAGTCTGCGTGGCTGCTTTGGACTACTGATTACCAGAGATCATTCAGAGCAACATGAAGAGTCTAAATTAATGTGGGCTGGAGGGATTAGACCCACCTCCCATCCCTATTGCACTGAAGGTATTTTGACTGCTTTTGCAGAAGTCATCATGAAATGGCAGTGCTTTATCTTCCGAATTGGGCTTTAAGAACAAGGTATTCTTACTGTAAAAAAGCTTGCCTGAGGCAAACTTTATAGGTCTTGCTTAATGGTTTCCCAAAATTCTTCCACATCTGCCTGCTTCTATGTATAATGAACTGTCTGACCAAAAGTGTTTTACCCAGTGAGGGCAAATGAGTGACCTTTATAGAGAAAGGTGTAATTACTACACTGTCCAAACAGGCAATCTAACAAAAAAACAGAAAAATAAAAATACCCAGAGATAATAGGGCGGTTAAATGGGGACTAAACGACCACTGACTAATTTCTCTTAACTTCACTATTGATTTCTAAAATCAATTACTTGATGTATCCTATGTATGCTAGATTCTTTACTCAATGAATATATGCACCAGCATTTCCATGTCAGAAGTCAGTGCTGATTTTTATGAGCAGAGTATCTTATCTGCTAGGAAATGGAAAGGAACAGTTAAACAGACCTTAGAATGCTCTCACCTGATCCAGTGGCTTGACTGTTCCAAGCACTTGGCACCCATATACCCACTGAAGGCAGCAGGAAAGATGAGTGTTCTGAAAATTTAAGTCATCAGCTCTGAAAACGTATGCAATACTATGAAAACGTATGCAATACTCTGAAAACGTATGCAAATACTGGTATATTACTTTTTCACCAGCTGTGGCAGTTGGCACAAAAAAAAGGCTTAAAACTTGGAAAGGTTTTGTTTTCTTTTGTTTTCTGGGTACTTCCATCCTATTCATGACCATACAATTCTGTGACAGTAAGAAATATTTGTTACTGAAGTACATGACACTTCCATAAGAATTTGTAGTCACTTGACTTTTGTGCATGTGTGTTGATAACAGTACTATTTATTACAGAAGCCTAAAGTGTCTCTTTGAAAAGAAATTACCAAACATAATATTTCTCTTTGTACAAAAATATCCTGTAAAAAGATTATTTTCATGAATAGCAACACTTCGCTTCAATTTGTATGTCTGTTTGCAATTTCTAAAGAAGCTTTTAGATAGATCTCATTTCTATGAGGATTTGATAAGACAACTCTGCGGAAATAATAAACAGATTCTATTTATAATGGACTTGCTAACTAGCACTCAGAAAAGGCTTTTATGCGTGAGGCTTTTTTCTTTGAACTGATCTTCACTGGGATGAAACTATTATCATAGGATCCTGTTCAGTCCATAAGTAAGCAGGGACTTGATTCTGTCTGAACGCAAATCTAAGGAGAAAAATTCAGTGTTTCTTGGAAGTTCGTGATAGCAGTACACTGCCATTTCCATTAAAAAGTAAAAATTAAAAACCACAAGTTACTGTTTCCTCTATTTCAGAATTCTTGGTGAGATCTCATACAGTGGCACCTACAATTTCAGACTGGTTTCTTATCTGGTAATATTCACAGCTGACCAGTTTATCAAGGAAGGATGAACTAGCGTACTTTTCTCAGATTTCACATTGTCCTTAATAGGCCTGTAGAATTTATATACTGAGACATGGTGAAAAGTGCAGAAGGGTGATTTTCACAATTACAGGAAGCCCAAGCTTCCACAAATAATTGCTTAAATTGATTGAATTGTGATTTGCACATACAAATATTTAGATATTTAATGAGCAGAGGCTCCAGGAGTAACAGGCAAGTTTCCGGTGTCCAGTTCATGACGTGCAGTAGAAATTGACAGGACTTTTTCTTCTGAAAGGCAACACCCTTGAAGAAGAGAGCTGATACGATCCTAGAACTGGACAGGTTTATTCTCCTGCCCATTCCAGCTCAACTCAACCATCAAAACTTTTGTTTGCTCATTTGAAGAGCTGATTTATCAAATCTGATTCTGACAAGATAAAAGACTGTGAAAAGTCCATCTTACTTTCCTGTTGCATGGAGAAGTTTGTCTGTATTGCAGAGACCAATATAGCTCATTTGACCAACAATAAATTCATTCTTCTGCTCAAGGACCATGAGAGCTCTTGAAATGTTTTTGAAGACCTGGGGCAGGATAATGCAAGGCAGGGGGGTGGAATAATCATGCTGGATTGCAGGCTCCTTTCCCACAGTAGGCAGCTGTGAGTAACTTTGAAAGTTTCAAGCATGAAGAAGTCTTCAGTGCTTCAAAGGTTAGTGCGTAAATCTTCCTGCCCCACACATCTGTTACCATCTGATCTGGCTGTCTGGACTCAGGAAATAGTGCAGAAATAAATGACAGAAACGCATTCAGAACAGTTATCTCTAAAATGTTGCAAAGGAACTGTAGTTCAGTGGTGTAAAGAGTAAAAAATAAAAGCTTGACTTTAAAAGCTGATTTTTTTTTTTACCACTGCAATTTGTTGAAGAAAATAAAAAGTATAAAACACTTTACCATTATTTTAATGGATACATCATGTTCCCCAGCATCAGAATTACAAAGGTGTAATTTGTTGTATTTATAACCTCTATCCTCATTTGCAGTGAAACTCTTACACATTTTCTTTAAAGAGATTTCACTTGGAATGCCTACCTACATTGCTATTTTGCTCTTATTTATTATTATTACATATTTTATTCTATTCTTTCTAAGAAAAAAAATGGCAGAAGACTAGCTCATTATACAGGATCTCATAAAACTCTCACATTTCTTGGAAAAAATGGTTTATGCTAAGATTGGTACAGACAAGCACTTTTTTAATTGCTAGTAATGTATACACAAAGAATATGGTAGATATTATCAGTGATATTGCTGCTGAGGCTACAGTAATCTTCTCTGTATCAGAAGTCCCTGCCATCATTTTGTTCTCTAGAGGATATGGCTTGATTAGGGCAGTCCCATTGTTTCATCTGAAATCTTAGCAGATTAATACTTTCATCAGGGCATCAATTTGTCCCACTTTTCTTTTTGCTGCTGTTTGTGAGTGACACAGCCAAAGGAATGCACCTCTTTAAACTGTCATTCAGTTTAACTCCTCCTCTGCAATTATACTGGCATGCATAATACATCATAACAAATTGGATTTTGCAAAGAAGCAACAACAGAAATTATATTTGCTTGTGGCATAAGATAGAAGCTGTTGTAATAGGGGAGGGAGGGGGCGAGTGAGGGATAAAGAAATCTAAGGAATTAAAACTGCTTAGAGAAAACAGCACTTGCCTTCTATTTTCTCAAGGTTTCTTCTTCTTTAGCATAAAAACCAATTGCAAAAGCAAAGTGAAAGAAAAAAGGAAATATTAAAACAAATTAAAAAGCTTTCCAATTAGCAAAGGCTTTACAGATTTGTACAGTGTGTTTGTTGTTTTAGCAGAAAGATTTTATTCTGGCTGCAGAGGTTAAAAATAACTACCTTACTTCAAGAAAAGCTTTTTGTTTGAACACAAATTGTTAAAGAGACACCATCAGGTGAAAAAAAAACTTTACCAGATCTCCTGGCTGGAATAAGGAACGTCCATTTTCCTTTGATGAGTAGAAGCTCTTCCCCCAAATACCAAACTCTGTGATGGTTTTCCAAGTCTCTCTAAGTCTAGCAAACTCAGTGGCTGATTATCGCATCCATGCGTCTGATTGCCAGGGATACTGAAGATAAGGGGCAACTCAGAATATCCTTCAAGCAGCTGACAAGAGCCAACAACATATCCCCAGTGTGCACGGGACTTCAAGACAGCAACCAGATCTGTTGTCTGCTCCAGATGACTCAAAAAAGGCAAAATATGCATTAGGCAGAACATTAGCAAAAAGTCTTTTGGTTTAGAAAACAATATAGATGAAACAGAGGAATGTTTCCAGTGGAAGACTGAAACCATTCTAATATTTTAACTTGGAGATTGTTTATCTTCAAGATAACCTTCGAAATTTAAAATGTATTTTTCCCATGCAATTTCTGTGAGCGTCAATTAATTTAAATTTTATGGCAGATGCTCCATTTCATTTAAAAAAGAAAGGAGAGGGAGGGATCAGCTTTGCTGAGACCAGGAAGAATATCTTTGTCCTTTGAAAAATACAGTATTTTTGCCTCAGTGTTTAGAAAATAGAATTTTGTGGGTAAAATCTGAACATTTTATATGGAATTAGAACTGCATTGTTCAGAAGCCTTGTCTCACCCTCTTCTCCCCCAGTATCTCACATCCCCCATGATGATGTGCTAAAATTTCTTGATTCAAATTTCAGTAAGCTAACAACATACCGGTATGCAGCAGAAATAAAAGGAAAGGTCAAGGAATAAATAAGTGGGAACACAATAAGCAAAAGCACAAAACCTAAGAACAGTAGACAGAGGCATCTTTATGAAATTCCAAACTTTTTTGCTCCCAAACTTTATAGTGATAGACATCCCCTGGAATGTTTCACTTAACTTGAGGATAGCAGCAGTCACTTAAGTGGTGACTTTACATGTTGCAGGTGTAAGTGATCTAGATATAAAGGGCAATAGTGATAAAGTGATATAAGGTGTGAGTTTACAGTGAACATTTCAAAGTACTTATGTTAAAACTGTGTAGCACACATCTTTATACAGAAAAGATTCATTTTTATCTCCTTGAAAACTGTATCCTACTAACTTTTACCTTAATGATGGATGACAGCTTCAGGACCACTGCAAGGCCTCACAAAATGGAAGCATTATAATACCAATTATGTGGAGGGTACAAATTAGCAGCAAGATGACAATTTCTAGACTGATCTTAAAATAACCAGGTTCTTTCCTTCCTATAATTAAGCCAAGAAGTCCTTTCTCAATGAGACTGGCAGAAGTTGCTTCTCAATGAGACTGGCAGGTGGATATATAGTTATTTCCAACAGCATTAGTGTGTGTCATAGGGGTAGGAATGAATTAAGATCTGGGAAACAGGAGAGCCTTATGTGAACAGGCAAGTTTGGCTGCCAATTATTTTGGTTGCATTGGCAAGCTGCTATCCGAGATGCAACTACAGCCAAAGTTGAGAAAAGTGGTATCTTTGTAGCACATACTGTGTTCATCTGCCCTTCATATTAGGATTAGACTTTTGGTTGCTTACACAATTATCATCATATTAGTGACCATTTTCAAGAAGTGCCTTTCAGCTACTGCTTTTCCCACACTAACACTGCTGAAACAAACTACTTGGATTTCATTGTGAGAAAAATGAGTATCTGTGGAGAATGATTAAAGAACAGACTCTAAACACATTTCTGTAGTTTAGTATCTTCCTGTCACTAGTCTTTGTTGCAGGAAAACTGCATTTTCTATAATAATCTTTGACTTGCACATTTATTTTAATACTAATTACGTGACTGCATTGTTACACAGATAATTGTGGGAGTTGTCAATTAAATTCTCATTTATGTTCAAGCATGAGTCTGTTCTTAGTTCCTTATGCACATGCATAAAAGAAGTCTGCCTCTTGTAAACTGCAGTTTGCTTGATATATGCAGTTTTTCTAGTTTATCAGATATTATTATGCTGAAGACTTCCATTCTCTTCATTTTTTTCTACAATACAGTACTGCATAAGCATATACTCTATATTCAATTTTTTCACACCATATTTTAAACTCCATGTTTTAAACTTCAAAAATAATATTGAAAATCTCACAATGGATTATGTCCAAAGATCATAATCAGGTCTGTATCTGAGTGAGATTTTTAAAAATCATTTTCCCCTTCTACTGAGGTTAGAGAGCATATTTCATGGCACTATTCCTTCTTAACAATAAGAAATTCAATTCTAAGAGTAGGGTAAGCAGAATACTTGCATGTTAACAGGTAATGCTGTCCACTATGTAATAGGGAATTTCCCACAGAAACAAATGTGCTGAGGTTGATCTAGCTTTTTATGATTCTCTTGCTAATCAATGTGCATAAGATACAGGATCACAGGTAATGATACCAGTTAAACCAATATTTTTTATGTTTTTAACATTCCTTTGCATTATATGTGAACCAAAATAGTACAATACTACGTAGTTCAGAAAAATAAAAGGATTGGTCCTTTCTCTTTGTCCAAATTGAACAGGAAGTTGACTAGCAGCAAGAGGTGATGAAAAATAAATTGCATTTAGTAAATTCCATCACTTTAATAATCTAGGGCATAATTAATAATACAGAAAATTTGATTAAATCTTTTTATGAGTTTTAGCCTACTGTCTCTTGTCTAAATGCAAGGAGGATCTGCTACTGAAATCAGAGGAAGTTTTGCAGTTCACCTCAATGAAGTCTAAGACTTGCACATCAGATTTTGTAACAATAATACACACACTGATCTGGAGTAGTGGATACATAGGCTTTGCCTGAAAACTAAAGGCTGGAAAATAAAGGGTATATGGCTTTGGCAGCCTAATTCACAGGCTACGTTATCCTGCCCAAAGGTTAAGTGCCCTCAGACTGCAAAAATAGGGTTTAGTTATTTTCTCATAAAATGCAGCATGTGATACAGATATTTAATGGTCTCTGCAGCTGGTGAAGAGGTAGTCTCAGAGGGCTGGGAGGTTCACTAACTTTCTTAACTTTTAAATACTTAATGGACCTCCCCAATGAAGCTAGAAATCTTGTGAGACCAAGCTTTTAAAAAATACCCAGTACTGTCTACTTCTATCCAGATGAGACGTACCAAGAGAGCAGCTTATATAATTAGATCCATGGTTGATTCTTATTTTCTAAACTTACAAGATATCTTGAAATTTTGCAATACCAGATGTTATTATTCAGACAGTACTGATTATAGTAATGATTTGTTTTGAAACAGACAGTTCAGTAATGGTAAGGACTTGAGTCACCCTTACTACCTTGTTACACTTAAAGATGACATCCACTACCAAGCCTTCCAGAATCCTGTGGGCTGCTCTGCCCAGAGTGACTGAACAATAGTATAGCTTCAGTCCTGGCATTTCATCACATTCATCAAATCCTGCATCGTAACACTTCTGAATTCAGCCTGTATCTTTCCTAGCTTAAGAAAAACAGAAAAAATTACCAACCTTTAGAACTTACTGACTGAAGGAACCAATGCATCATTGTAACAAGGACTATCATCATAGTCTAGCGACGAAGAAATCAAGCAGTGCAATGGTAGCAGGGCTGATGGACCAAGGAGACGAAGGAACCATATTGCACACTGAAGAATGGCAGAGCTGTGGATGGATGATTAAAAGGGCATAAACCTCTTTGATTCCTGGTATGAGAGTTATATATGCCAGTCAGCAATATAAACTGGGACTGTTCTCTTCCTTCTTCGAATATGCCATAACTTCCCAGGCCTCACTGATAAAAACACCGGCATATCCAATTTAATGCAATTAGAGTCTAGAGTAACCCATATATACTTTAAAAGGCTCAAAACTGAGATAGACAAAATTTAACTATAAGAGAATTAAAGGATTGCTAGTATTCTAGACCTGAAATAATCTTTAGTTAAACTGGACCATGAAACTGAAACTGCTTAGAAACAGTGATGGATCCTTAACTGTAAATAGGTGGAGGATAGTCACCCTTATTGTACAAATACATTCAACAGTTTGTCAGAAGATGTCTTGGGATCTTTTGAAAGAGGAAGCAAATGGACATGGATTTCGGTCATTCTCAAACAGTAATAATGAGAAGTTTTACTTCATTCATTTGTGGCATCCAACAGGAATCAATTCTCTCCAGTCCTTTAATGTATTACTCACAGTCACTGAGGTGAATTTGTCAGATTATCTAAATTTTCAGATTATCTAGTCAATAAAACAATGATATTCAGCTCTTCTGAATCTCTGTTTTACCACATCTCCAGTATACAAAGTGCTTAGATAAAATCAGCTCATTTATAAAAAACACCTGGCTGCATTTGAAGCTAAAAAAGATAGAGTGCTGAGGGGCAGAGGAAGGCTTTAGGAATAATTTGCAGGAAGGTGCATTCTTTGAAATTGTTGGCCCCAAATTAGCAAATTCAATACATAGCTTGAGGGTATTTGGATTCCTTGATGCAGCTAAGTTGCATAGCACTATCCATAAGTAGCAGTTTCTATTAGCACTGATTACTGCTACAAGGCTTTATCCCATCTTGGCAGATGAAGCCCAGTCTTTGGTTATTTACATGTGTCACCTCTCAGCTGGATTATAGCCATGTAGTTCCTGGGCATGAAGCCATCACACCTTAGGAAACCCCAATTAGTACAAAATGCTGTAATACATGAGCTGACCTGAGCAAATCTATCCTCTCTTACAGTGACTTCTTATTGACTCTTAAATCAAAGGAAATTCTCAGTTACTACTTTTAAGATAAACAATAGCCTTGGCCCAACATTTTTAGAGGACTAAGTAAAATTCTGGGATCCACAACCTTCACCCTTTCAGTAACATAATGCTCAGAAAGAGAGTTATAACTTGTCTACCTGGAAGATAGAACATCCCTGACAACAGAAGACAGAAATTAATTCAATGTGCATTTCTGTGATCTTTACCAAAAACATATTATTATTAAACAAAAAGAAAGGAAAGTATAGGAAAGGGGATAGGAAAAAGGATGGGAAATAGGAGGAGAGAGGAATGGGGGAAAGGGCATGGGGAGGAAAACAAAAGGAAACAAAAGGGAAATACACCAACAATAATACTGTCAAAATCATAGCCTCCACTACACATGCTTTCTTGCCCTTAGGGAGAATATTTTGAGAATAAAAAAGAAAATCGAATAAGGAAATAAAATAATAAAAATTAAACAGATGTTTTCTAATAACCTACTGAAAGGCACTCAAAAAAGATTAATGAGTGCTGCACAACACCTGTATAGAACTGAGAGTATGGACTACCTGACCGTGTAGTCATGTTTCCAGTCATTTAGTTGTTTTTCCTCCTGCACATATCAAATCTGTGGGTTAACAGGGACATTATTCCTTTAATGAGCAAATTCCTCATAAAACAGAAGGTGCCAGAGCAGTGACAAAAGCTTCATTACTATTTACTGAGTGTTCACTATCATCTTTCTGAGAAGATCCCAGTTTCTGGTAGTCAGAAGTCTATCTCCAAACTGACACCAGTGCTGAAAACCTCACAAGACAGGCCACGGGACACTGGTACCCTCGTTTTCTCTCCTTTGGTGGTTTTCCCTCCGAGGGCAGTGAGAGAGTTAGTGCTGGAGCTGGAGCAGAGGCTGCCTGCGCCGCACCTGCTCCCGCGCCAAGCCCAGGGCTGCAGTCTGCAGGGTTACCATCCGGCACCTTTCAAAAGCACTAAATTAACTCCAAAAGAAAGAGATTCCTATTGCAACTGCGACGCATGAGGAAATGATGCCAACTCTATGAATGATGAGTGTTCTGCTTGCCATGTTGAAATTGTTTGTCCTGTTGTGCATATCCATAAATTAAGCAGCTGTTATTTTTTTTTTCCAATTAAACACAGCCCTTACAACACATAATAGGTCATTCAGATGTGTGTCTAATCTGTCTATCCTCACTAAACAAAAGGCTAGATTCAGGCTTATAAACAAGGAGTCAGTTGTAGCACATTCATTTAAAAAAAAAAAAAAAAAGAAATAATTAAAAAAAAAGCTGTAGAGTTGAGTTCTAAAAGGATTAACATTGGGAAAATCTCCAGACCAATAAAAGAAACAAGAAGAAGTGTGTCTACACTCCAAACTTGATGGCAAAACTCCCTCCCAATCCTCTGTGCTACTCCAGAGGATAAGAAAAGCTTATGTGTAATTAAAAATAACCGTGTATTTGTACTTGCTAAGCTGACCTCCAGACCACATATGCTTTTTCAATAAAGGCCATACAAAATGCTTTGCTAATTTTTCATCATAGTATTCAGCTGGTATGCACTTTCCTTTGGACAGGTGAAGATTGTGTCATAGGTCATTAATCAGATTTCCTCCCCCTCGTGTACAAGAAAGCATGGCAATTGATCAGTGATCCTTAAATCTTTTCGAAGTCACTGAACAGCAAGAGTTCAACTTTTCCTAGAATCTAAGAAGCTGAATTTCATTACAAACAAGCCACTCTCCTGCTGCTGAACGGCTGCATTAGGTAACTCAAAACGAAACATTGGAATTCCACGTTTTGTGCAGAGTAGTTTGTACTTTGAACATATTTATTTCTTCCCTCTACTCCACTCCCCCACTTCTGTGCCAATGAAAGAGAATATTTGACATTTATAACCTTGAAAGTTGCCTACAGTAATCATCTTTACTTTTATTCATATGAAATGTGATTTTCTGGGTGCTTTTATTCAAGAATTTGTGATTGGTGAGATCTTAGAGCAAAAAGCTCAACAGATAAGGATGAAAGCAACATGTGTCAACAAGAGTGACCCCCTCCAAACTGGATTCTTCAGTGCAGCTGAGCTGGGCTCACTAAAGAATGCCAATGGGAAATGGAGACTGGGTTGAAGATAGAGTACGTGATAGACTTGGGTTGCTAACTTCAGTCTCATCCTAGGGAGACAGCTACTTAAGAGCTTAAAAGTAGGTTAGCTTCAGCTCTTTAACACATACTGCTGCTTTTGGAGGGTGGCACAACAGCTATACGACAAGGAACATTTCCAATCCTCATCTTTCTTTTTGCAGTCAAGGTGAACTGACTGAACTTACCTAATGTCTGTATTATTTAATATCCTGTTTGGCTTGGAAACTGTTCATGGTATTGCTATGTAATGGCCAGGTCTCCAGGGCACTGCTTGCTCTTTTCTCTGCAGATTTGGAGTGGATAAGGGCTTGTGAGACCACAGCAATTCAGGCAGGACACAGCCAAAAGCACAAGGAAGTCTGGGCAGGTCTCAGATTCCACGCATGGTCTTGGTGTAGTAATTCTCTAGGCACTTCTTAATGGATGAATTCCCGCCCATAGGATTTCACACCTCCCCAGGAGCATCTGGCTTATTAAAAATGACAAAGAGCTCCCACAAACTGAAAAGGAACTGGGAAAAAATTCATTAACTAAAATTGAAAAAGCTAGTTCGGTGATATTTTCACCCAAGTTTGCTGATTTTACAGATGCAGACCTTTTAATCTGCCAGAAAACTTTGTTTCCTGCTGGGGAGAAATGGGACTTTTTCTAAAGAAAAGAAAGGAAGGGAAAAGAAAAAAAACTAAGACATTTTCTTAAAGATATTTTACTGAAACTGTTGGCAGCTCTAGTAGTTGGTGACAATTGTGTCTGGGAGAATAAATCAATGACATTTTTCTCAGGTGACAATGTTCTACTATGTCTCCTGGTGTTATTATCTTTTCATTGGCTTTAGGACAGTACAGAAAAGAGTGAAGAAAGGATTTTGATCAGAACAAATAAAGGACAAAGGCAGCTGAATTAGGACCTTCTACATGCATCTCTTCTTCCCCAAATCTTCATTGTCTGCTTAGACTGCAAGGATGTCAAATGGGGATAGCTTCCTGCTGGAGCTGCTTCAGGGCCCTGGTAGGTCTGGGCACCATACCAACAGCCACTTACTCTCACCGCTCATCCTCTTCCACTCTGATAATCACAGCAGCAGGTTGATTATTGGGTTGTAAAATACAAGGGATTTAGTGCTGACTGCAGCACTGAGTGCCTCCTCAAATTCCTCATTGCAGATCATTTTCATAAAATTTGTCAAGGGTCTTGGCTGAATTGTATTTTCACATAGTTAATCCTCTGTCTGTGCAGCAATCTGGCCCTGTCCCGCTTGCACTGCAGAACACGCCTGTGGCTGACCTCTGTGTACTCCCTGCACGTTTATCAGGATGCAACTGGCCCAGCCACCCACTTAGCAGGTCCTGACAAATACTGCTACAGACACATGTGGGCTGACCACAAAGAAAAGCAAAGACAGTGAGGAAATGAAAAAAATCTAGAGGAGGTAACATGAGTTTACTGCTGACAGACTTCCCCTAAGTACACCCTGCAATGTGTAGGAATAGCCTGTGGAAAGGAATAAGAGATATCTCTGACTCCAGGCCCTGAACTTTGGCAGGGTTCACAGTAAAGTTCACTGAGAGCCAAGCTTAGCAGCTTATGATAACGACAAGTTAATAAAATGGAGAATGATCTTAACCGGTGCCTAATGGTAGTAGGTAGAGCAAGTTCTGACTAAGAGAAAATGGAGTATTAAAACACAAGTTATCTGCTTGACCTTAATGCCAGGGAGAGAAATATTTGGAATTTTCCCTATCCATTCCCTGGTTCAGCCTATTCATGTGCTGTATTTCTGTTTTCCTTTCTTTCTTTTTAATTATGGATGGTGAAACTGTTGTCATCTTTGATCCCACTTGTGACCATACCCAAGGTATTTATTCCCTGTAGCTAAAATTTTTTTTTGTTCTTCCTCCAATGCCTCACTACTTACAGGGCTGAAAAGGACCACAAATAACTGCCTAGAAATAGGGACAGAACAAGGGAAAGATAGCACAGGAATGCATTGTGGTTTAGCTTGACAGACAACAATACCCTTCTTAGGTCATGTTTCCATTCTGAAAATTAAGTACAGTAGAAGACAATCAAAGTATTTTGTAAAGGAAACAAAGATTGTATTATTCAAGAAAGAGAGGAAGTGGTACAAAAATACCTCAGGAGTAGACAAGAAACAAAATGTCAAGTGCTTCAATATTTATTTTTGGAAGCTCCATCATTTTGTTTTTAATTAATATCTAGTAACTCCTCTCTAACAAACAATGCTTTCTTCCACACTCCCCCTCAAACACAGGCATTTCCATTATGCATTCATTTCCCTAAGTATTTTTAAAACATAGCTTTCCTAGTAAGATGACTGGCTTGTGAAAGAGACAAGAAAAGAAGACAAAAGAAAAGGAGAGAAAAAAGCTTGCAGTGCAGCTGAACTGAGAAAAAGGATTTTGTTCACTCTCACTAATGGATCAACTGACAGTCAAAAATAGAGGTGTTCTTTCATCTGAAGGACAGCAGCTTAGTTAGCAGAATTCCATGAAGTTTCCAGGTGAATTCAACTAAAGTTAATTGAAGTCTGTTATTTAACAAAGAATATAAAAATCTATTAAGTTTCTTGGCTGAAAAGCTGCAAGAAATGTATAAATACAAACGTGGTTCAAAAGGTAAGAGAAACGTGTAAATATAGACCTTTGAGCAGAGTATTTTTGTTTCTGTAAAAACATAAGATGCCTGATGACCCAAATTCAACAGCAATGCAGCATATAGTCTTTTCTACAGTAACATGGCCAGCTCTGGCTATTGTTTGTAATACTTCTTTCTTTACATACATTTTAAATAGTCTCCATACCTCCATAACCTACAAAGTAATAATAGTAGTTGCAAGTTTTTGTCAAGTGGTATTGCAAAGGTACTTTAAAATAATTTCTTTCCTGTGTTCGCATCATTGCCTTATGTTCCTAGGAAATAGGTGCTGAAGAAGACACCTTCATACTCACATTTATTCCTTTTGCCTGATTGTAAAAAATGTCTCTTAGTAGACTTTTTGGACTGAAAAGTATTATTTTTTCACTCATGATCTACTTTACCATATTTCCAGTATTTTGCTACATATTTACGAGCCCATTCTCAGATCTTAACTACAGCCTTATTACCATATAATTACTTCTGATAAAAATAAGATTATCTCACTTAAAATGAAGTGTATGTTAAGTAGTTCTATTCATTTTAAGGGATGACGCTCCAAACTTAAAGCATAAGTATACTTAGGCTCCACTACTTAGTTTTTAAGTCTCAAGGTTGTTACTAAGCATCTGAGAAGTGCACAGAGGAGAAAAGAAGAAGAGGAAAAAAAAAAAAAAGATCCCTGTTCCTCATTTTCTTAAATTCAGAGTGTTTTGGTATGGCAGTGATGCACTGACAAAATATTGTAAGGAATAAATTCTTTATAAGCACTTTCTATTTAAAATTCTGTATTCTCTTTTACTTCAGATAACAGCTAGTGAAAAAACCAGCTCCATATTGTAATACTGAGTAGCGAACAATCACTATCACCCCCAGGCATTCTCTATGTAATGTGGTAGAGCCTGTGTTTAAACACGTTCTGAAAGTCTGACACACACATGCTGTACAGTAAGCGTCTGTCATGATCGTGCTATCCTAGGGCCAAAGACTCTGAACTACTGCCTTAACCCGCAAGGTAAGATTTTTGAAGATCAGGATTGAAATACAGTACCAATGGGGAAAAGTAAAGATACTGTTACCCTAGGAATTCATTACTGAGTTATTCAACTGTGTCCTTTTCACAAACACTAAAAATTCCTTAAAAATACATAGAAGCTACTGGGACAAAAGTGTCAAAATAGTTTTCACTCCCAAGATAGGGAAGGCTGAAAGCTTGCAATTTCTGGCAACAGGCAGAAGGCTCCTTCTCCACCTGCAGATCTGCAATTGCAAAATAGGTTCAGTTCGCTGGTAGAAGACTAGGGGAAGACACCTCTGTTTGGGGCAGCATCACCATAAGGATGCAGCAGGTGACAGTAGTGGGAGACCTCCTCCTGCAGGGAAAGTGGCACCTATCTGCCACCAGTCTCACTGTGCAGGGAGCACCACAAGGCCATCTGAGCAGTGGAGCAGGGACCCAAGAGGTTGTGCAGTCTCCTTTCTTGGAGGTTTCCAAGGACCAGCTGAACAAAGCCCAGAACGGTCTTGTCTGACCTCCAGCTGGCCCTGCTTCGAGCTGGCAGATGGACTAGAGACCTCATGAGGTTCCTTCCAATCTGAATTATTCTGTGATTCCATCAGGCCAGGAGAACATATTGCTCAAATTACAGGCAAACTGTGCTATTGCATCTTCTCTCAGCTACAGTGGCATCAGACCATGTGCAAAAAAATGGAGTAAATTAATGCCAGCCATCAAGGGTAACTAGCTGGCAAGAGAAGTTTGTACAAAAGAGAGGGACATGTAGAGCAGTTCCTCCTGCAAGTGTATTATCACAATGTCTTTGCTTTGTAGCTACAGGCCAGGACATTTCCAGCGCTGCAAGAGATTTTATGCTTTAAAATACATCTGGCATACACATCAGCAACAAAATTCACCCTCGCTTCAGTAAAAATTAATAAAGCCATAATGAACAGCAAGGCCAACTCTTACAATTGTGGCAGTACATTGCAACTGTGATACACAAAAGCAAGAGGCACAGATAGCAGCAAGTGCAATAGCAGGTTCTGCAGTCCTCAAACTGGTGATAGCAGTCACTGATGGTGCTATCCCTCACTCTTTACATCCCAGTTTAACATACTCTCACTTCATTTATCCCCATCAAAAAAGCCCCTTGGTTTGCTCAACCACTTTGACACTGAGCAACCTTTCAAGGAAGGACCCAAAGACTTTCTAGACCCATCTTTGAAACTTGCCCCAGGCTCTTACCCAGGAAACAACAGTGCCAATGCTCTCTGTGGAAAAAAAAATCCAGAGGAAAAGTGTAGGGTTGGCAGCACCAGACCATCACACTGCATCCCTTTTCTCTCCACCCTCAGGAGAAGGCTAGCTATGCAGTGAGCTTTGGTGGATGGCCATGCTCTCAAATCCCAGGTGCAGAGAGCAGCAAAGAAAAGCAATTACAGGCACCTGGTGTCAGTGTCAACCCATTGCTCTGATTCTCTGCCCCCTCCTATTTGTAACCTGCCATTAAGTGCTAAAATGGTCTAAAACATTTCCAAATTGGAGAGGCAGTATTTTACACGCCCTTTCCCCTTTGCTCTGCACTGGCATAAAGAACCTGTGTTATGCCCTTTAGAAGCCGTATCAATTATTTAAATGACCTCTTCTGGGGATGAACCCACTTTACCTCCCTCTGCCTTCCTGATGTGAAATCTGCATACCTGGAGTTGCATGCTGGCCCGGTTCCCCCACTGGTGACCGAATAGTATTTCAGACAAACTGCTTCGATGGTCAGACTGTTAAAAAGGCAGAGTAAACAACAATTATTCATTTTTGTTAGGAAGCTGCCTTCCCATCCCATGGAAAGACACTGCAAGCAAATCAATACTAGCTGAACAGAACAGCTAACTGTAGCTGTACAGATAACTGTAGTCCATATCTTTTAAAAATGACTAATGTAAACCTCTGTCCATAAATAAACATCTGGTTTTAGTTGGAATCGTTTAACATATAAGATCTCAATTTTATAGTCAAGGCAAACAATTCCTGTGAACACAGACTGAAGTGCAAACACCCATTTTGGTGATTTTACCTGAAGAATGCTCTACCACAAATTTCCAAATAAGAAAAAAAAAAAAAAGGAGTATGCAATATGATAAGAAAGGCAATATGATAAGAAAGCCATGAGTAATTTATTTATGTTCTTCACCCATTTGTATAACTGATGAAACATCAATAATCTTTATTTTACAATAACTACACCTGCTAATGAAAACTTTCAGTTGAAGTAAGATGCCTGCATCTTATTTATTCACTTTATGCATGACTGAATACTTCCATCAGTAACTTAATCCAGGCTTTCTAGGCTCTGCCAGATCACAGAGCCACTGTGCTCCTACACCTCCATTCTAGGGTACGGTCAGATTGGTCAAACTGAGAATGTGAAATTTCCCACCTCTGGCTACGTATGGAATCAGCCTGTACAAATACTTTCACAAGCAAGCCCCCTGCTCAAATCTGATTCAAGCTGGTCACTATTGCATTTACTACCAAGGAGTACCCGGCTGGTGTTGCTAAGAGGGATCTTAGCAAAGGTTGGCACTGAAAAGATTTTTTTTTTTTTTCCTTCTCTGCTACAGGATCCATAGATGACTTGAGAATATTCCCATGATCCATAGATTTACAATATCTAGCACAGGCAAGGTCCTGATCCATGGCTAAACGCCAAGCATTTTGGTAATACATAAATATAATATGCTTTCTGCCTTTCTTTTTGAGAAACTTTATTTCTAAACTAGGGATAGCAACACTTTGTGACCTCAAAGGAGAGTTGCAATATTGCACTAGTATCTTAAAGACTTTCACAGTGTACATCAAACAGAAAAGCCTATATATATGTAAACAGGTCGTATATCTGTACATGTCTACAATGTTACATTATAATCCTAATGAAAAAATGTCAATGTCAGAACACCCACTACGACAATTTTCATCCTTGCTGGTAATCTGGGAAGAATTTACAAGGACAAAGTGTACATAAAGACTGACTTTTCAGTTTGTAAAAATTCTGCCAGTTAGGAGCAAGAGGGTGATGACTCCTTCTTTGGTAAAGGGTCTTAGCCTCACATATTTTCATTATAGCACCCATTCCTATCAATAATGCACTTAAATTTAATATTTAAAGACTTTAGACTTTTTTAAAGATACGAGCTGTGGAAAAAATCTGTGGAAAACAGATTTCATATAATATATATTTATCTAGTTAAGTATCTATTTACTGATCTAACGTGTGCGTTTACACAAAATACACAAATGTTATACAAAAAGTATATAGTAGCAGATGCTTTATACAGATTAAATGTTATTTTTATATGTCTCTGAAGTCTGTACCTCATATTAATACAAAGGATTGTCAGAATTTTCCATTGTTCCACTTCAAAGCATGCAATTATATTACCTTAATTGGAAGCACTGATGTGTTTTTGCCAAGGATGTTTATTTGTATTCTGAATACTCAGATATAAATATGTGACCATTTGCTATATTTAGTTTTCTACTTCTTTGAATTTTTTTCTCTGCATTTTGTCTTCACAAACTATCACATTGAGTTTATTTCCAGTGCAGGACCTAATATAACCTAAAAACTTTTTTCTTATTGGGATCTCTGGTCGATTCTGTATCGACCAAGGAACAAGGAACAAGTCAAGGAACTTGTTAACTGCAGAGTGCAGCAGTGAGAAGTGCTACAACTTTCTGACTTGTGAACCACAGCAGAATCCAACAGGTTAGGAATTCATACACAGAAGCATTGGCAACCATTAATCCAAAGCATCATTTGTTATCAGTACAGGCAACACGGATACCCATAACTTTTTATAGGTTCAGGATTAGTGAAAATATAGTGTATCGAAGACATTCTAAACTGTTGGGATGATAATGTAATCCTTCTTTCAGGATTTTTCACTTACACAACATTCTCACCACACCATACAATATCTGTATCAAATTACACTAATCCTTTTCTAATCCCACAATAAAAATACATTACTTTGCCTTGCACTTTGTTTACTGTAATACAGTTCTGTTCATCCCAATATATATAGAGGTCTGCACATGGCCTGACAGTGCACTGACACCTGTGGTCAATGGCTGTGAGAACTGCGTGTATTCATTAGAGAAACAGTCTTACATTTCACTACATGTCATCTAAGAGTGTTTTTCCTCAGATGATTTGCTATTAACTGAAAAAAATGTCATTCAAAAAAATCTCAAGATTACTTATCAGGTCATAGCATTCTAGATTTATCTTCTAATTAAGGTTTTACTCCACAAAAGGGTCTTTGGGTTTTGCTTTGACTCATCTAATGTGCAATAAATGTATTACTGAGAGTTTAGACTTGCTTGGCTTTTGGTCTCCTGATGATTTACACTTGAATTTGCATAACAGCACCTATGAGACTGTTTCAGAAATGCAATTCCCAACACAAGTCTAAAAAGTGCACATGAAGTACCTAGCTGTAACCTTATACAGTCGCATCTGTTCACCTCAGAATTGTCTAATTTGACCTTTTGAATTTAGCTAGTTTTCTTGATATTCACTCAGTGTTCAGTCCAATGAGAAAAACATTTTGGATTTCTCACAATGTACATCTAGAGATGAAATGTCATTTCTCTGGGGGATGATCAGAACATGTTTAGTGTTACGCTTGCATTAGTTGACACATGAGTGCTGATTAGATGAAAAGGTCTCCAGCCATCCTAAGCTGACAGCGTACAACACAGCACAGGTACTAATCATGCTTCCCCTTTAGCTTGGAGCATAGAAATTAGCAAAGAAGAATAAAGTGAGGAATAAACTATCCAAAATCTGAAGGAGAAAAAAAACACAAAGGAAGATCTCTGACAGCCCCATAGCCCACAGTGTCAGTATTCATATTCTCAGTACCCTCCTGACATTTTGGGGGTTTATTTTTCAGAGGCAACAGGAATGGAATCAAAATACAGTGAGCCAGTGCTGTGGACTTCCCAGTGAAACTTCCCTACAGGATCCCAAAGTCTACCTTCTAGGCATGTTCAGAAGATTCTGGCAAATCCTGAGATTTTTATGAACCCTTGTCCCACTGTCTCATAGCTTTTTCTTTCAGAGGAGAGAAAAACAGACTCACAGACAACAGCAGAGAAGTTTTCACAAGATGTGGCAGGTAAGAAATCACCTCTTTTGATTTGGTTAGGAGTGGACTGCTGTTAAAGCCATAACATTAGAGTATCATTACTGAAAAGTCAGTTTTGCTGATATGCAGCTAAATCAAAGGCTTTTCCCTTGAACAGTGATCTCTTTCTTTGAAAAAAGCATGTCTCTAGAAAGGAATTAGATAGTTTTGTGGGCTAATGGTATTGACCCCACAAGTGGAATTCATCTAACAAAACACTCACGTGTTCCCTTTCTTCGAGCTCATCAGTGTGTCACACAAGTGTTGCATGAATGAGGCAGATGGCATCTCTGTCACAGACCAACCTGGTACTTGAGCATTTGGATGCCTTGAGATGCCACTAAACTGCTGCAACCAAAATCATTGGTAGCAGCAGGTATGGGAGAAGGGCTGTCACTGACAGAAAGGACATGCTTTTGTTAACCAGACTTAGACATAGCAATACTGTCATAATAATAAGAACCTTCATCAGCTTTTGCCAAAGCTTTTATCAAGGAGCAAGTAAAGCTACACTGGGAACAAGTGGCTCAAGGGTCCATGTGCAAAGGTACAAAAATATATAAAGATAGGTAGAAATGTCAGTCAGGTAAACAGGAAACATTATGCCTCTTCTGGTATGATCAGGCCAGCTACACCGTATTGGATCTCATTGGATGAGGCAGAAACTAAGGCACCTCTCTTCTCCTCAAAAGTCTGTATGTTTGATAAATAAAAAGACTTTGTCAAAGGAAGATCATGTTGTACATAACATACACATACGTAATACATACTAGTGAACTGGATAAGGCATTAGAGCTGCTTTGTCTTTGCTACCATTTTTAGTGATATAACTGTCCTTTTAGCTGCCAAGTTCCTCCTTTGAAAGAGCTCGTTCCCATTCTTTGTGCATCACTAATGGCCTCAGCTCACTGGAGAACGGATCCAATCCACTGGAATCAGTTTTCAATGATGCAAAATGCAATCAAATCAAGGTACTGCCCTAGGATATCAGCTACAGAACAGATTACAAAAAAGGTTTCAAATTTTAATTTCAGTGAAGCAAGGTTTTTTAAAAGAGTTTTTCTAGGTGCCCCTGCAGAAAACAGTTGATGTAATATGATTCCTACCAATCTTGACAACTTCCTACAAAAAAAGCCCGCAATCAGACAAACCCCACGATATCCTTTCACCATCTGCAAAAGCCGAAAACATCAGTACACTTTACAGATGTGACTCTGCAATTCCTTGAATATCCCAGGAAGCCAGGTTCTCACCTTCATACCTTTAAAAGTAAAGGTACTGGAGGATTTGCTATAAAACATATAAAATATACTGGTTTAGGTAAGTATAAGGATATTCTTTTTGTTTGGCTAAAGATTCTTTAATGTAAGTTAAGCAAAACCTGACAATGTGTGGTTGTGTGAGACTGCAAGACCTCCCATTTTGTGAATTCTAAACAGGAACGATGCACTAAGCATTGCTTCACTTTAAATGAAACAAAAAAAAAGCCAACATTCCCCATGGAACAAGTAATATGAGCAAAGGTCTTTACAAGTCCCTTAACGATGGAACAAATCTTTATATTGCAAGCCATAAGGATGATTGAATGGTTCCTTTGTAAAAACGTGAAAAGATATACGGGGGAAAATGTTTTAGAAGATGCCATACTAAATTAGGAGTTTCATGCCTGTGAAGAAAATCTGAGGAAAATCTATCTACAGGATAGATTTTCACTTTATTACAGTAGAACTAATTATACATTCATTAAAAACAATGACTGTTTTATAAAATGTGGTTCTTTATGCTGCATTTTTTTCTTAATGAACCCAAACACATCTAATGCTAATATTAATGTTTTATACATAAAAAGTTAGGAATAAAATATATATGGAGTACAAGCTTACTTTTGCTTACATTATTTGGCATCACTCTACAGAATCAGGACGCATGGATGCTTTGGTCATACAAATTAACTGAACTTAAAATACTAATTCTTGAACATTTCCAGAAGGCTATGCTTCATAGTAAGTAGTATAATAGCTAACTTAACATTTCACTAAAATTATTCATCTGTTGATATAAGTAGCAGTTTCTATTATTTAAGAATTCATCATAGAAAGAGCTTTTCAGGATTTTTTCTTAGTTGTTTTGCAACTAAAATATTCTCAAGTGGAGATTTTTTTTAATATTACAGAATTAAATAAAATTTTATACTCTACACATCTCATTTTCATAAGGGAAATTTGTAAATCATGCATTTATTAGCCAATATTGTTCTATTTTTAAAATTACCGTCAAATTACATATGTCTGGTAACTCCCTTTGAAGTAAATGAGTAACATTTATTCTCAATAAAGCTTTCATTTTAACTAGGCACATTAGATATCATTAGTACAAATTCATTATAAATTATACTTCAGATTTCATACAGAGTTATTTACCCAGCCCTTTTTTATATTTGAAAGTTAACTAAGATAATATTAGTTTTAGTAAATGCCCTGCAGTTACCCAGATTTTAATATGAAATTATTTTTCTTTGTTTTCTGTTATAATCACAAGACACAAATATATAACCTAGGTTTATTTCACAACTATTAAATTAAGTTCTAGATTTATTTTCATTCCAATGACGCACCTAAATTCATAAGTGTAATTTTAAATGATACATTAAAAGCTACTATTTTGAATGTATTTAATTATTTTAAAAGGTGCATGAATTCTAAAAAAAAGTCTAATAATAAATAAATTTAATTCTGTTTTATATGATTCTTCTTTAGAAAGCGATTTCTGCCTAATATACTCCTTTCAGCTTCGTATGTTATTGTTGCAGTACCAACATCCATCACTTTTAGTAAATTCATGGAACAACTCATAATTTCTGCTCTGCCTCTGGGGTGGATATGAGTACCGGTAGGAGCTGTTGTCACTTTGCTGAGCTGGAGGCTCTGTAATGGCATAGGGGGTCTTTCTTGTACTCAAATCATACCTGTTGTGCTGCTCATTGAAAGCTGCTAATGTGTCTGATTTGTACACCACAGCTGTCAAGCACTGCACACAAAAGTGCAAAACCAAAGGAAAGAGCAGGACACAGAGGAGAAAAACCCTCAGTCTTTCACCGAGAGAAGTATCACCCAATAACCCTGGCCAGGCAGCTGGAGAAAGGTTCCCACACTTTCCTGCTGCACTTGCATTCCCCAGCTCTTGCCTGCTCCTGGGCTTCCTCAGAGGCTTCCTCCAAGCCAGCCAAGACACACTTCCACCAGGGCACTAAATGGGCTTTTCTCCTGTCTCCTCTCAGCCACCTCTCCCCAGAGGAGAGGCACAACCTTGTACCAACAGGCAGGGACAGAGAGCAAAGGGGATCAACAAGAGCTGATCCCAGCACTCCAGCTGTTGGTGCTGGACCAAGCACAGATGGGCTCCCAGCCATGACTACACCTCCCTCCCTTTGCCTCCATCACACCCACACCTGTGCTGTGGCCCTGAACAGGAAAAACACAAACAAGGATGGAGAACAAGAGAGTATGGGAGGAGAAGGAAATTGTGCAGCCTTTGCACGCATGGGCCATAATTTGAGTTCAAGTAGCTCAGCACCTGTGCATAAAAGAAGTGTAACTGAGAACAAATTGCCAGAATTTTTCTGTCAGAAAGATTTATGGCTTTTTTTTTTTTTTCCCCCCCCATAGAAATGCCAGGAATGAATAGTATCACTGAAGCAGGAGCAACGGAATAGATGTGCAACATGACCCATATAATTAAGTAAAGGATGCAAATGGCAAATCTAATGAGGGAGAAACTACATTCATGATCACTTTACCTGTTATCTTTAAATGTTTGCTTTCTCTGTTTACATTTAGATATTTTTCCTTTCCTGCCCATCCCAAATTAGATAGAAAAGAGAAGCCAGTGTTCAGGTAGGAAAGGAAGCTAGAACTCCAGCTGTGCCTGCAGCTAGAAAAGCAATATGAAAGAGGCAAAAGGATTCTTGTGCTCTTAAAAACAGCAAAACAGCAACAAAGGACAAAACAACCTTTTCCCTTTGCCTCCCTTTTTCAATCTTTGTTTCAAATGGGCAAATCACTTCAAAATGACTGTTCTCAAACAATCACCAGACTCCAAGATTTATTCTGTCCTCTGAAAACAGAAGAAAATACGTGGAAAAGCTCAATATGAAATGTAACATGGTCTGATTTTTCAAAGCTCTCAGCAGCCACAATTTCTGAAATCTGCAGGAGTTTAGCAATTATATGTAAAACCTCACTCAGCTTTGTTAACCTATTTGTTACATTTTTAAAAAAGAATTTCTAAAGTCATAAATTCAAATCGCTGCAAGTTCTAGAAATAAGGAGGGAAGACATAATCAAAAGCTTTTGTCAATTAACCTCAATTACAGGGAGATATACTCTGGAATTGTAAAAGCTGGGCTGTCCTCAGTGTTTTTCAAACTATGTGGCATCGAACTAGGTACGACTGCTGCCTCTGCAGTAACTTCCCACTGTCAGGGCTGAGCTGCAATCCTCGAGCAGAGGCAGCCCTACAGGCGCAGATGAATTCTGCTGCAGGGTTTGTCTTCATCTTCACCAGCTGCATCTGCACTACTGAGCATGGCAGATCTGACCTCAGATCTCATAACCAAACTTGCCACCCTTACCTACTGTGTCCTTCAGAAGCATTGTTGACCTCACAGTCAAATCACTTTGTGTTTCTGGGTGAAATCACCCAGACTGTTGCAGTACTCTCACACTCTCACTTTGTAGCCCATGTTTCTAACATAGCCTAGAAATTGTTCACTGTAAGAATTTCCTGGTACAAATAATTCTGGCAGGAAAGGGTGCTACACTTCCAGCCCTATTCTGGCTTCTGCTGGGGCTTGGTGGCTTTAGTAGAACACAGACAGAATCACTGAAATTACCCCCATGACAAGGTAGTCATTGTTGGGTGATACCTGCAGATTGATATCCACAATTACAATTCCAAAGTCTGCGGTGATGTTACTCAAAAAAGCCTCATCAGAGTCTCTAAACACCGCACAAAAATCAGGTTTTTATTATCTTTTTTTTTTTTTCCTTTTTTCAGGGTAGTATAATGAAAATATTGGGTGTAAGTTCATTTCCTATACAAGCTCAACAATTTTATTATTTTCACACAAAATCACAATGTATCCCAACAACTCACGATGATAATGTTTCACTTATACCTGCATTACTATTATTTGGCATGCATTACCCTTCAATTAGGAATTTTGAAAAAAAACAGTGTTTTCTGTAATAGACTCATGTCCAAAGGCAGAATTACCTCTGAAAGAACCCACAAGTGATAACTGACTCATTCCCCGCATGATGTGGTTGTTCCCCACTCAGAAACTTGCTGCACATCATCGCCTTTAAGATAAGCCTTTATATCCTTACAAGTCTAAGTCTATATGCTATTTCCATTGTCACTTTCATTAGCTACTGTTTCACCACATCTCTCAAGTTGAAACTGTGGTCCACTTTCAATGTGGCTGCTTCCTATGACCTGGAACAGTGACAGTGGAAGCACATCCTCCTAAAAAAGCTCATGTATTTTTATAAAGATTCCCTTTGCTTATGAATTATTTACTATCTCAGACTTTTTAATGTTGATTTTTTTTAAAAGGGAATTTAAGAGGTATCCAAACAAAAGCATTCAGAAAATAACATCTTGGCTAATGTAAAGTGCCAGGATAACATTAGCCTTACTGTTACAAATTAACTTTATACGCATTATAAAACACAACTAAGAAAATAATGCAAAAAAAATACTGTAAGACAAAGTAAAACCAATACATAATTAATGCCATAATAAATGAGCAATATGATGGAAAACTGTAATGGAACTAAATACAGCACTGTGAAATGCAGCCCATAAATGTGCATAAAATATGCATAAAGGTGCAACTGCGCTCAGCCTGGTCACACAAAGGAGGATTTCATGAAGTGACTAATGGTTCACTTGTTCCAACCTGTAGTCTAGAAAAATACTGAGAGACAGAAATTTTATTTGTCACTTGAATCATTGGTATTGACTGAAGGAAGAGAAAAGCACCAGGAAAGTGGTAAGAGGAGGGTGGGAGGAGAGGGGCTGCCAAGAAAGCTGAAAGAGTGTACAAAGTACTGCAGTCAGCAGTGGAAAGTTTTATTCCATCATCATTTATTCATGCCATGGTAGTACCTAAGTACCATAAGCAGGGATCAATGCCCTGTTGTCACAAGCTCTCTGGAAACATTTTTGTTAGAGGTGATACCACCATCTAGTTTTATTTGGTGTATTTTCAGTGCCATGATAATTACTCTTAAATGTGCAATTCATCTACCAGAAAATACAAGAGAAGTGTTATATGTTATTTTTGCTCTTAGGTATTTTAGGATAATATGTAATAGTAGTTACAGGTTTGTTTAATTAATTAATTTTGTAACTATTGTCCAGTGCCATTAAAAAAAAAAAAAAATTCTGAGAAGAGGTGCAAAGTATATTTTTAATTACAGCCACTGCTCAGAATCAGAGATGCACTATACCCCAAATACACAGAGTACTGTTTTCTACAAAGATCAGTTTACTCAAGGACTCTGGTTCACATGCCAGACTTTGATATTCTTTCACATGCTGAGCGTGAGACTAACACGAGTTGAGTTTTACTAAATAAGTACGAAGATTTCCAAGACTGATTGCTAAATTGCCTGTTATGCTGGGCTTCTCAGAACTGAAAAGATAATTCATGATACCATCCCACCCCGCTTTGTGAGCTGCATCCACCTTTCTTCCCTTTGGTTATTTGCCCATTGGCATGGACAGATACCTGATTTCAGACACACAAAATTGAGATGCACAGCTATCTGTCTATTACTTGAAATCCTGATCTTAAATAATTTTGAGAATTAAAAGCTGAGATGAAGAGTAATTTCTATTTTACGGAGCTTCTGTTCCAAGCTAAGACAATGCTATACTGAATCATGTATGACTGGATTACGTTACATCCTTTAGAAAAATACTGATATTTTTCAGAATCATAATATGACATATTCCCAACGAACTCAAGCTGTGTGTTAGATACCCTTGCTGAAGCCAGTTATAAACAGAAAGAAAAACAGATTTTGGTTTAGGATGAATTAGGGGAGAGTGGGCACTTGAAAAGAAATGTGGGCAGAAAAGCTATCTTGAGTACTAGAAAAATAAAGTCATATCACTGAAGATGGTACAGCAAATTTCCTATTACTTTACGAACACACTGCAGCAGCATAAAAAAATTAAAGCAATGATTTAAAAGAAAGAACACTGTATTATATAGAATAATATGATAAAGAAAGAAACTTGGCTTTGACTAGGATGAATTATGCTTCTCAAACCCAGTATGATTATTTGAAATGGCAAACAAAATAGTGGATAAAGAAGAAGCAATGAATATGATATACTTATGACTTTTGAAAGGCTTTTGATAAAGTTCCTCACAAGAGACTATTAAGGAAATTTAGTAACCACAGGGTAAGAGGTAAATTCTTGTCAGTGATTAAAAGCTGGTTAATAGGCAGGAAGCATGGAGTAGGAATAAATAGCCCATTCTCAGTATAGGCAAGATTAATAGTGGGATACCCTAGGGACCAGCAGCAAGGCCAATATTGTTTAATATATTTAATTACGATGAAAAATGGGCCAAAATAAAACCCACAGGTCTGAATATTTCTGAATGCAGGAAGGTCTGAAATTGGGGTCTGGTACTCAAAACTTGTAGACTCCTTTCAGAAGAAAATTGGGAGGAACATCACAAACACGGAAACAACGCATCTGGTCCTGAAAATGCAACATTATGTGAAACACACTATCCAAAAAGTCTCTCTTTCAGCAGTGGCTGATGTTATTTAAATACAAGGGGTAAATTGTTTTAATCATGCAGGATGATGATGATATTGGCTAAAGATAAGGTCTTCAAATTACCGCCCCTTCTTGACCTAAGCATTCAGTTGAATTTCAGGACTCTATCAGCAGAAGAAATTCCTTCTCTGTTCTCCTTCTCTGAAGAAATTTATGCAATGCTTCCTTTTTCAAAAGCATGTGCAAAATCCTGCTCCTCTCTTTTGGTCTGGGGTGAGGTGGGGAAGTGGGCTGTTGCTTTTCTTCTGTCTTTTCACCAGTTTCTTCCATTGTCTTGTCATTTCTTTGCAGACACACACTTCCACAAAACACCACCAGTCAAATCAGTGACTGCTGATACTTTATGCCTTTTTGGTTTTTGGAAAAGTGTAATAGAGAAAATAGTAATGTTTAATACAGTGTCGTATAAAGGAATATAAGGGTAACATAAAAGAAGTTAACAGTAACTACGTCAACCTGTCGACTATACATTTTCAATTATGGCAAGGGACAGAATTCAATGGTCTTGAGAGTCCTCAGCCCTATGTTTGTGCTGCACTTACACATCTGACAGCAAATATATTAATGTTGTTTTCTTTGTTTTTGTGAATTTCTGTAACTTTTGTCTGGACCTTCTACGACAGTTTAAATTGCAGAGTGAATATAAGCAGTCTATATTTTGCACACCTTCTGGACCAACACAGAGAAGTAAATTCTATAATACATTATTAAAAACGGATCTTCTCTCTATTGATAGATCTGAGATAAGATGCAAGATGTAGCACAGGTGAATATATGAGATTAGTGAGATGTATAACAGGTCTCACTTAGCATTCCATTTATTGTGGAATCCTATCCCTATATGCTGCATACTGGAACTTATTTTATCCTAGTACATCATATTTCAGAGATGAATGAAAAGAACGGGGGAAATCTAATTCTTCACAGCTCAAGAGGGCTCACTGGCATTAAGAATTTAATTTGGCTGGATCACTGGCAGGAAGAAGGGAAAGCTGCAGGGCAGCATGGGGAAGTGGAAGGAAAAAAGAAATACAGTCCCTTACCCTGGGCAGTACACAGCTCAGAAGTTGGAAGGACTGTGTGTGCCTGCATCTAAAAGCAGCAGAGAGTGGGAGCAGATTATAGCAGATAAAACACCTACTCATTTATTTGCTTGTCTTTTCTTCATTCATAATTGAGAGAAGGATAATTAACAAAAAAACAGGACCCGCACATATAAGCATAGAGATCTACCCAGAAAAGCTACTAAAAAGTATTTGCTCCCCAAATATTTAGTTTTTAATAAATTATTCTATGTAATAGAAGACCCCTGTCCAGTTTAGCAATGCAAGTAAAAATTGCAGAGAATTCTGATGTTCTAGAGAGGACAGTGAGGGGATATGCTATACTGTGCATAGTGTAAACTACATTTACCTGTGCCCATGCTCAACTGCACTGATAATTTTTTTTTTTTTTAAATACAGATTAAAATAGAGCAAGGAAGAGCAAGGAAGAGCAGGAAGAGTAACAAAGTCTGCAAAGATGCCTCTTTAGAGTCTGGATTGCTGTCTTACAAAAGCAGTTAACAAGAGCATGCTAATCAACACACAACATTACAAATTAAAATTGACAAGCAAAGGAGATCCTGTTCAACACCAGTTTTGGACATTCATAGAAAATTAAATGTAAGGAGTCACCTGCAGCCATGTAATTATTATAATAGTCTATAGGACCAACTGCTAATGTAAAGATTACTAAATGACTATGCATAATGAAGCTTTCTTGGTCAGAAAATCAATCACCTGCATATTCGAGGTAAATATTTACCTACTTGGAGGTGGAAAAATAAGTTTATACTGTTTTTATAAATTCCTGTTACCTCTACAGGAAGAACACAGAGAACAGCATTTGGGGTGGTTTTTTTTGTTTTGTTTTGTTTTGTTTTGTTTTTTTTTTTTGGTTCTTCTCCTTCCTTCATGGGCCTTTGGGAAGAAGAGGATGGTTTTGAAACTCCTGATAACACTTGCCCAACACTTGCTTGTAATCAAGCCCACTGATCACTTTCTGAATTTCTACTTGCAAAACCAAGGAAGGATCTGATGCACTGAACATCACTGGAAAGGGGCAGTGTTCAGGTTTGTACCTTCATGCTGTAGCATATCTCTTCACTAGTATTCGTGCTAGTGAATGCTAAAACTCCATACCTGCAGTGAATCATAGAATCATAGAATTCTCTAGGTTGGAAGGGACCTTTAAGATCACCTAGTCCATCCATCAACCTAACTCTGATAAAAAAAATCAAATGCTTTTTATGGCACAACATTCCTTTTGAGCTAATAGTTAATATTCCATATGACAGCTTATTGGGCATACTGCACTGTTATGCTCAGCTGGGGTCTTGCTATCTAACATTGTGCTCTGGCATGGAGATATCAGGCTAGGAATAGACACCCGTGCCCTTAGACGAGATGAAGAATTGTGGTAGGGGGGAAAGGCAGGGAGGGCCAGGGGAAGGGAAGATGCACAGTATATACAGTCTGTCTATTAACAAAATCTTTTTCATTTGTTTGACACTATACGAAGAAAAAATCAGCTGTCAGTTCTTATTTTGGATACATGATAGTAGTCAGTAATTTAAATCAGTTTAGTTTACTTCAAAAGTACATTACAATTAACCATAATAGCCCCTCATTTTATGAAAATAATCTTGAGACAAAGCACTAGGCTTTGTGTGTCATCATAGTAAAGTCTGCAGGGAAATGATATACAAGCTTTCAACACCTTAAGAAAAATTAATTACATAAAATATAACAGACCAAATGGTCAAGCATAAGGAGTAGCATCAGTAGTATTGACGAGCTGCTATATAGCAAAATTCTCCCATTACCTCTTTGCTCAACTACCTAAACTAGGTAATTATAACAAGCTCTCTTGAATGTCATCATTGCATGTTGAGCTACTTAAGGTCTCTTACTAATTACAAGTCACTCCCATGGATCTCATGTAGGGATGACATTACTTCTAAGTGAAGAAGATTGGGGTAAAGACATGGAGTCATGCTCTTTTTTAACATTTCTAATATTTCTGTGGATTTTAAATTACTACTTAAATCAATTGATGCTTTCATCTATTATTAAAGATTTAATGGATCCTCCTCTCCGTTGATTACACTTGAGGTAAAATGCAGGAGATTCTCAGCAGAAGGTGTGTTACTCAACAGCTCTCCATCATTAGTGATTTGCTAATGAAAACCTTAACAGCACATTTTTTTGCATGTAGTTCGGTGTTCTCTGTTCAGATTTGAAACTCAGACATTGCTTAGAAAAATACTTTTTCATTTTACATCTCAGTTATCTTTTCAAACAATAATTGTTTTTTCTCCTCTTTTCTTTGGAAATTGTGCATCTACGGAGAATACTGGGTGGGCAATAATCTGTACAGGTTATCCTTTTGATGGGTCAGGATCCACAATACTCTGTTATTTAGAAATATTTAGAACTTCTTGATCTGCATGTTTAGATAGAATTTTAGCAAGTAAATGTTTGCCTTTACATACATAGAAATACGTACTCTCATTTCTGATCACATGGGACAAGTCTTAAAAGAAAGCTTTTATGGGGTTTTAGTAGTTTTGCATCTGGTCCTTCCTGAGTCAAAAAGTAATTTTGATACATTTTGAATGCAGCCCTCATGGCTGCAGTGTGCTTTATACTAATAAAGTCAGACCTACCATCGAAAGAATCAACTTGGAACAAAACAGACGCCCTTTTGACTCAACAAGAATCAGATTACAGATAAGAACATAAAAAGAGAAGGGGTAGTACTAGCTTGGGTCAGAAGGCAGAAGATCAATGAAATTAATCCAGCTGCTATTGTACTTAAAAGTCAATCTCATATTTTTCAGTGCTAACTCATGAGTTTTGACTGCTTACATTACCCAGGACTATGGAGTCAACTGGAAATCTGACATATCAAAAATTCAACTTTGGGTCTTTTTCCCCTAGAAAATTATCTATTTTTGCAGATAATGACAGGTAGCTGCAGATGTCTCAAATGCAGCTTCCTGTATTCACCATCCACACTTTTGTGCTGAAAAGTGTCGGTCTGGTTCTGCTCACTGGCTTTTGCCTCAGGACCACATTCTGCACAACTACCATCCATCTTCAGCTACTATCTCCTGTGTGGAACTGACTGGCAGTACTGTCTTTAAGGACATTTATTATCAGGTACCCTCTAGGACAATACTGGGGGCATGTGGTGTGGTGTGTGTGCAGAAACACACCTGAAACCCGATTTTAGTTTCTTTTCATTCTCATTTACAAAAACAGATGTAAAAAAAACCAAAACAAAAAAACCAAAACAAAAAAACCAAAACAAAACCCCAAAAAAACCCCAAAAAACCAAAAACCCAAATCAAAAAAAACCCCAAAATAATCAAGGTATTACAATCTATAAGAAATCTGCCTGTGTCCACATCCTCTCTTGCTTAGAGGCCATGTCCAGCAGCTGACACATCTTAGTGCGTCACAAAATAACTCAAGACAGAAGTATTTTTGTGGCCCTATACTTATCCACCTCACTTACAAGCTCACAGGTGTTGAGGAGGAATATATTTTACACTGGCCAAAAAATGGGAACTGCTGGGAGCCCTGCAGATACAATTCACCATAGCTCCTGATAGCATGTACAGCTCTATAAAATTTTGTAATCCAGGCAGAAACTCCTACAGTTTTGCCTGGAAAAGGGAGCTAAACAAATGTTATAAGGAAAATAAAAGCCTCTAAAAATGATTTTATTTTTTTTAAGGGGAAATGTAAATACAGCGTTAGTGTTCCTCGTATGATTTATTGCTACTTTGTATCTTTAGGATAACACAAGTCCATTTTGTTCTACTTGACAGCGGCTTTTTTTCCATGTATGGTTGAGCATAGAATAAACAGGCTCATAACTGTCAGAGCATAAGGTACTGTCAATGTTGCCTTGGGGTCACATTAACTTATATACCTAATTTTTCTTCTTTTTTTATTTGTTTTTTTTAATTAATAGATTTTCTTACATGTATACATTTAGCATTTTCTAGTTTATCTGACACGGTCTCCTTTCGGGGTTTCCCCAGTGGGTATAGGAGAAAGAGATTGATGAATTATAATTTGATGAAGGTAGTTATGGTAGCAGAAACTGAGAAATGGAATATTTGCAAAATGCCAGAGGTGAAGGAATAGGATACACATGATTAAAGTTGCTATAAAATCAAAGCTGTCAAAGCAACAATAGCAGTAAAAGAGAAATATTCAAGCAATGTTGGCTTCCCCAGAACATCCAGTGGTGCCATGAAGCATATTATTTAGGCAAGTCTGTTACGAGTACAGAAGAGGTTTGGATTGGTTATTTTTCCCACTGACTACAAAAAACATACGTTGAACTATAAACATTGTTTGTTCCAGGAATTTCGTCCAGGACAACAGGGGATTTCGATTTCCTAATAGCATTCACAGCTCAAACATTTACAGCAGCCTATACAAGGACTGAATGAACGGATGAAAGGTAAGAACCTGGAGACCAGACCTGGAGAAAAAAAGTGCAGCAGAAGAATGAGAAACTGGCTTAGTAAAGGACCGAAGTAAGCAGAGTGTAAATGTTGCCTGTAATACAATGCACATTTCATTGCTGTCAAACTTGTACAGTCAGGCTTCTAGAGTATTGGTGGCTGAGCCACTAGCCCCTCAAGTAAGAAGGGGCAAAAGAGCAAGTAGAAACCAACTTGGCTCTGAAATATAATCTAGAATATATTTTTTTTAAAGATTATTTTCTCTTCTGTAACTTTGTTTCCAAATTTATTGAGAAGAACTTATGCTTTGCCAGAAGTTTGTTTTCACCTTTAAGATTAGCAATGATAGAGGAATGTGTCCATAATACACTATTTCTTTGGAGGCAAAAAAACCCACAACCCTAAATGAAGCTCTGTGTGTGCAGACAAACCCCTGTGGGCAACCCTAAGACTAGAGAATCTCAGGAGACATACATATTTCTACATAGCAGCTAGTGTGCCTCTGGCAGAAGGTGGATAGGCAATGGGGAGACAGTTCCCATACAGGATAAACTCATGTTGTTCCTTTTTTCAGTCTGCTATGAATAGCTATTGAGAAAGATCCGAACTATATTTTATATATTCCCTTCAGAAAAGAGGATGATGACTGTAAGAGGAAGCAAAGAAAAATATTAGAAATGAAATTAATAAATACAAGTGGTAGAAAGAAAAACACAGTGAAAACTGCTTTTTAGATTTACTTAAAGATGTCAGTATGAAGCAGGGGCTACAGAAGACTAAAACAGATATGTTTTCAAAAACAGCACAGAAGCTGTTCTTCCCTATTTGTAGTTCAGGTTGAGCAAGTTTATCTGCTAGCCCAGGGAAACAACACATTTCTCACTTGGAAAACCTCAAAAGGTGCAGGACGAGGCTGTAGAGCAGTTATGATGAACAGATTTGGTGCCTAGTGTCACATTTATTATTGAAAGATCCATGCCTTATTGCTCTTTTGTGCCAGTCCAGATCTCTGACAGTGCTAAAGTTGACACCGTTGCCAATTGTTTGCAAGAAGGCTGTGAGGAAACTGAGAAAAAAAATTCAGCAGAACTAGATGAGATTTTACGTGATTCCACCTTTTATCATAAACCTGGAACTTGGACCAGATTTGTCCAAAAACGTTTTCAGTTACTCATGTCAAATGTTCACCTTGCATTTTTTTCAGTGAAACAGGTAACATATGGATTTGTTTATGCATGGACTGAGGAACTGATTTAGTTTGACTTGGAGATTGAAAAGCAAAAATAAAAAATGCAAAACCAGAGGCTGCAGGTACAGAACCTATAGCTGCATTCAGAACCACACTAACAAAGGACTCATACCAAGGAAGACAAACCAGGTATTCCCCTCCTCTATGTAGCTTTCTAAAAGATGTTTACTAAGTACTGGAGACACTTATGTTTGAGCATAGGCTTTACTGGTTTACAGTCCACCTTTTCTCTCCATCTGACAACGGAATAAAGGATTTCCAGGTTTAGCCCTGGAATCAGCAGAATTATTCTAGTCACATTCCGGGTTAGTGGCTTACCTCTTTCCCCCCAGTGCAGAAATTGTAGCAATGCATTTGTTTCCATAGTGACAGGACGATGTTATGGAGGATGGAGGTTTCCTTGCTTCAAGGAGAGAGTTGGGCTGCAATGGAGAAAACCCTCAGCTAATGGCAGCAAAGGGCCTTCAGAGAATGATCAGGTACTAGAACTTCTCCAGGAGCAAGTTCTTTGCTTTTAATGTTGTCCTGCCATTAAAGCTGAGATTTCAAAGCTGTCTAGAAATGCGTAATCCTAATGGGAGTTTGGGCACCAAAATCATTAGGGTTCATTTTTCATTTAATCTAAACAGAAAAACAGAAGATGCCAAATATTAAGTTTCTTCTGAAGGCTTTACATATATTTTTTTATATATTTACGCACATACACATCTAATTAAGCAAGTTTTTTTGTTTCATATTAAATGAAGTTTTTATGAACACAGTGAAGTAACATTCCTAAACACAATGTACTAGCACTTTTGATATATGCTAGACTATTTATGTCCCCATCTGTTCAAAAGACACTGTCTGATCCTTTATTCCTTCAAGTTCTTTATTGTGTCCTCATTATGTATCCTTGACACTACTAGCTGAATTTGGACACTGAAATATTTCTCACATTTTAATGAAGTCTTCATGTTATCTAGTTTTTGCTTTCATTTTCCCTGGAGGCTTTAGCAGACACAGTGGCCATCGCACTGAGAGCATGGTCTGGTACTAGCAAACAAGCTTCAAAAGCTATCTTAAAACTAAGAAATGCTTATCGTTTATCTTTTGTGTTCAAGCTCATTGAAACCTTATTCAGTAAGGTGCAGTGGTTTGAAACAGGAAATTAAAACTAAGCTGCTCCTACAAACAGCTAATTTTAAAAAGATAATAATCACTAAAGCAAAATCAAAGTGGAGTGGGTAGCCCAGAGAGGTGGTAGATGCCCCATCCCTGGAAATATTCAAGGTCAAGTTGGACAGGGCTCTGAGCAGCCTGATCTATTTGAAGATGTCCCTGCTTCTTGCAGGAAGGTTGGACAGGTGACTTTTAAAGGTCCCTTCCAACCCAAACTATTCTATGAATTGGTCTTGGTTCCATCCAGTTATGAAATCTGGTTTCCTAGTTTTGTTATGTAGACTCTAGATCCAGTCAGCTAGTTAAAGGATGAACTTTTAGCTGAAATTGAAAGCATGCTAGGGTCTAGAGGGAGCAAACAGAACTATGCAAAAACCAAGCCTTTGCAACATATGACATTCACCTGATTTTGTATCTACAAATCCAAAGCTCTTTCCAATTTACTGCAGTCTAAAGGCCGTGAGTAAGAATCTGTATATTACAAGTCCTCCAAACCACATTCCTGGTGACCAAAAAGAAAGCTACAGACTCTTGTTCCAGAACACAGTCCTTTGGGTTTTTCACTTATTCAAATCCAACACATCAAAGAGTGAGGGCTGAAGACACAGGGGTCTCAAGTGAGACACGAGGTAATAATGCCCAGTGATGCAATTCTGCAAACATATTAATTATCTATGTACATAGTGAAAACTCAAAATGAAAAATAGTATTCCAGATTCCATCACACACAGAGACACTGAGTTCCTGTGCTTACTATCCACAAATTCTCTCCTGTGTTTTGCATATAGAATTATCTGTTACAGTTAAGGATATTTCTTACAAGAAAAAAACAGTATATACCCTTAGGTATTTGCAGACACTTGTATATCGAAAAATATGATAAAAGAAAGACATTAGCTGTGGAGGAATTATGCCATAAAATAGTAGTTCCTGGTACCATAAAATTTACAACATCCATTCTCTACCAAAACAAAAGGGATACTTCAAAACTAAGCATGTAAGTTATGCTCTGTATTATATAAAATATATAAACTTGGAAAGCTACCCCACAATTCTAACATAACACAGTGTTTTAAGTACGACAAAAAAAAGTAACTTCAAAGACCCAAATCATACTTGGAATACTTATTTCACAAAAGCAGAGGTTGGGTTTTAAATTGGGATTTTATGGTTCTGTTTTATATCATTTCTCAATTACTGAATGTTTACATGTGCAAATAAATGTAACTTCGTGATCTTTTCTGGACTCTAGATCCTATTCAATTCTAATCTTCATTTTTATCTTTCCAAACAGGATTTTTTTTCTTGTTCAAAGAGAGTAATTTCTGGATGAAAACTCTCCAAAGGGAAATCGATTCAAAATGTGCATGACACTGTTTTTTCCAAAACTCACCAGTTTTACAATATCTTTAGGTCACTGTAGATCCAATATGATATGGTATGAAATTCCATCTGAAATAACAAGCTTTGGAATATATTTATAGTGTTATTTCTGTAGTTCTTAGTACTTCTGCAGTACTGAGCCTGTTCTTAGACAAGAAAAGAGATCACAGCATGAAAGCTATCTCCTTCCTCTCCTTTCTTCTACCAACTCTCCTTCACCAGAAGCGCTTTAGCAAAGAAAGACAGTCCAAGCATTTAACTATAGTTCTATCTGTCCCAAAGTTCCCGCCTAGAAGCTGGAATGCAGTAACAATCATAACCCAGATCTAATGCTGATAAACCTGGGTTTTTTTACTTTAAGATAGAACTTTGGGGGTTTTCTTCAGGCATTCTAGTTTTGCATTCATACATGCATGTACGTCAAGAATGTCTGTGCGTGGAATATAAGTGCTTCTTTTGCAGGAGAGACAAAACCTTTGCATGAAATCATTTTAAAGATCATACAGAGGCTGTTATTCCCTACAAATAAACATTAGTAATTATTCTTAAAATCAGTAAGGAAATCAATATCACTCTATTTTATACTGATTGTTTTTGTATTTTTGCACGTCCTGGTTCTAATCAGGGATGGAAGTAGATCTGGATAATACTGGAAAAAAGCCAAACAAGGGAGTCGAAGTCCAGTCAGAAATATTAAGTATCAGGGTCTAAATAACAAGATTTTTCTGAGAAAACAGTGAACACAATTATGCAGCACCCAGTAAGGTTCTGAGGTGAGGCATTTGTTGGCAACTGCAGCAAACATAGAGGCTTGCTTATAGTTATTGAGGATTACAGTTAAGGCAGGAATTCTCCCTGTGGGGAAAGTATTCCTTTTTAGCAAAACTATGTCAGAACATGGAAAACATTTTCCGCAACATGTGAACAGTCCCATGCAAGAGGATCCCTATGTAATGATCCTTGTCCCACTGCTATAAGGGACAAAAGTCCGAGCCACCCTCCTTCTCCAGAGAAACCAGGCTCACTCTAGAGCACTTTCTTTCCTAGACAAGCAGGACACTTTGTGACTCTCTCCTAAACAACATGTTTGACGACAAATTAAGTCTGCTGGATTAATTACAGCACCACACAGATTAAATCTGAAAACGCTTAAAACAATGATTCACATTAACTGTGTCAAAACTTACGTACAGGGTCCAGAGAATATTTGTGGAAAATTACAAATTACAAAATTACAAATTTGTAATTACAAATACATAAAAATTATACTAAATGAAAAATGTGCTTGGTATTTATACAGAGAAGAAGTGGTAAAAAGGCAGCTCTTCAAAAGTTCTAAAATTATTATAGCTATTACAGTTTATCCCCAACCTAAGACTAAGTTTTTATAACATAAGGAGACAGACATTATTTGTGGTTTGGCAGCTGAACTGAAAGAGAAAAGTGTTCCTCAAAAAATAGTTCAGAGCAAACAAAACTTAAAGTGATTAGGACTTTTGTTGCTGAAATGAAAAAAAAAAAAACAAAACAAGACAAGCTCTCTTTTTCTTGTGTAAAATTGCAAAGAAAATGAAAGGACAGATTCCCATAACAGAAGACAACCTCCTTTTAATAAATAGACCAGTTGGCAACAACTTCCACTGGACAGATGGGAAATACGGTTTCAACACCTACCTCCAGCTAAAGGGAGCTGAACCCATGTTTCTAAAGCACATGTCCTAACCAGCAGGCTAGAGGGTAAGCCTTGACCTCAGATTCTAAGCATAAACCAGAAATTTCATATATCACTTGTACATGAGAAAGAGATGCCCTTCCAAATGCACTTTTATTTCCAATACTCAGTTATCCATTTAAGAGTTACGTGTACTTGCTTGTATTTGAACTTGAATCTACTACCTTTGTAATTGAAAAAATAGGCATTTGAAGGTGCCACCTCCCGCCCTTTAACCTTATATAGAGTATTTAGTGATTAAGACAACAAAAAATAACAACCACCTTCTGAAGGGCTGTAACGATGACACTCAGCTGTGTGGTCAAAGGTACTTCATCCTGTCCCTAATCTTTTGAATGTTGAACTATTTCAGGCAAGGAAAAACTAGTTTCAGCATTAGAGGGTGGGTAGCATACGTCTTAAACATCACAGAACCTTCTCAGTATGTGAGCTCTAATTCCCTTAGACAGGTGTGTGTATGTATAATATACATGCACATATATACATGTATAAGAACTGACTTTTGATTTTCCACACCTTGAACAAACACATACTTCTAAACAATTCAGCAAAAAGGAAACAGCAAACTGATAACTAATTAAGATATAATCCTCACAGATAATTTTTAATTCAGATAATTCCAAGCAGATGTTGTTACAACAGGGAATGCTTGAAATTCTCCATGACTTTTCCACTGGAAAGCTAAGGAAAAGTCAGATGAAACTGATCCAATCCGTTACTGACTGTTATGATTGGCTTTCCAGCCCTTTGAACCTTGGAGTAGCAAACTCAAGCAGTAATGCAGACCAGAATCTGTCTCTAAGTCTCTATGTTTTCAGCAGAAGAAAATAAGATTAATATAGTTTTGAATAAGCATAATGAACTTCATAGGCCTGATAGATTTTTAAACTTAGAGCCAAGTAATTAAATGTAAATCTATACATTTCTGTGCAGTGCCTAGATTCATATAACAGAGGTCTTTACAGAAATTTGTGTTGACAGATAAGATGGAATGCTTTCATGTATTTAATGTCTCTCCTGCCCTGCTAAATGAGAATTGTAGTGCCACAGTTTAACGTGCTTGTAAAGAAAACTACCTTATCAAAAATGTAATATCAGCTTTATTTTTAAAAATGCAGGAAGAAATGTTAAATAAGCATAAACCAGTGGTATCTTAAGTATTTCAAAGTTATAACAGTCTCAGTGGTTTTTTCCCTGTCTATTCTCAGAATTTGTAACAGAAGTTGTTTGAAATGCAATTAGTGAGAAAAGTTTGAAAGGAAAGCTTGACAATGCTGTTCAATAAATATATTTATTTTTATTTTGTTGGTCTGAGAATGTCATGATTTTTCCTTTGGGGCTCAGCATTGCACTTTAATACCTTGATAGATCATAACTGTTAGGTTATTATAAAATGTTGACAGATAAGGCTGTGATTTGTGAAAGCTCCATATGAATTTTACCTTTAATTTCTGTTAACATTTGACAGAGCTTCGTGACATTAGAACCACAAAGTTCATTGAAATTCAGCAGTAGTTGAGTACCTTGCATACATTTCTCATTTACAGATAACACTTGTACATCTCCTGACACAAAGATTCAAAATGAATCTCGTCAAAAGCTGTAAGAAATACACAGTGTTTTATTTCACAATAAAACTGAATGCATCAAAGGGCCTCTGTGTTGGTAAATTACTCCAGTTGGGCATAGGGAGGATTTTTAATTGGTTTGGATCTTTCCTTTTCTGACAACATTATATCAAACACATCAAAAAGTAAATAAATGACTGAGGTTGCCCCCAAGGTGGCATGTCAGCAGCAGTGTTCCTGAAAATTATTATGAAAATCATGAATGGTTCATACAGACTAACAGCTTCTGGATTTTTTTTTTTTATTTGTGTAATAAAGTATGGACAAGCTTTGTGAATTATGAATCAATATTTAATGAAGTCTAGCTTTCATAACTGACATCTTTACTTATTAACATAATCAGCTATTTGAAGGAAAATATACCAATACTAATATCATAAAATAAATAACAAGCAATAAATAGTAAGTACGCAATGAATATCCTAAGACTAATATAATAATTTTGGTTTTACCAAAATCTTGTGGATTAGTCCTACTTTTCTGACTAGGGTGAAATATTATTCAAAACTGCTTCTATATCAGTGATTCATGGAAGATGAAGAGGTAGCCCGGGAAGACATTATGTGCAGTTTTTAAAATCTGCATCATACCAGGGCCCTTCCTCAGAGGTCCCTCAAATGGAAAGCAACACATCAGGGAGAACAACACTCCCCAACAACAAATCAGCTGTAGAAGTCAAGCAGCTGAAGCCTGGAAATTTACAGACCCTCCCTTTACAATCTACAATACAGGGTGGATAATCCAGATGTCTTTCTGAATATTCTTTCAGCCCTAGAAAGAACATTTCCATATTCTTTCTCAAGAGCTATTGCAGAGGTTATGATTGCTCTATTTTTCTCCAGTAAATAACCCAAGGTCTAACTTATCAGATATTTCTTTGTGAAATCCTTGAGATATTTATCAAGGATTAAGAGCATAAGAAAATGTCTAATAAGAATAAAATTTTCTTCATCTTATGGTCCCTATTGACTTTACCATTTATTTCAACAGAATGGGCATACTAATGGCAGGTTCATAATTTCATATAATAGTTGCATCATCTTTACTACTTTATTTCTAGTTAATTATCACCTTAACAGAACTGGAAGTGAGAACACCATTTTCACCTTTCTAGGTGGGATGAAGTTAATCCAACTCAGTAACCTGCTTCTTATTTAAAAGTATCAGACAGCTGGTATTCAAATCACAGCAGAAGGTATTTAGTGGAAACAACTGTCAGATTTGATTTATTTAGCATTATTCAGATTTACAACCAAAGGCTTTTAACTGATGTGTGAATTCTAGAGAGACATTTAAATGCCTTTCTGCTATTTTGATTGTTTGTTATAAAATTTTGTCTTTGACAAATCTACAGAAGCACATTATTTTTTTATCATTGTGACCAGGGTCCTTTTGGTTTTGTTGAGATGTATGTGACTTGGGTTGTGTGTTTATTTAAATTAGAGTTATAAGAAACATTCCTTCCACAGTCCACATTTTACTAAGGCATTCCATTATACTTCTAAGGTTTTTGTTTCATCTGCACAAATACTCACGTAAGACAGCAGATAGTTAGGTATATTCTGGTGATAAATACACAGGGTCATTCAACCAAGTACTGAATGTGGATTTTCAAATGCCGGAAGCATGGATCTCTTCAATTTCCCTAAAGTAATAGTTTTATTGCCTACTTTTATATAGCCAAGTATCTTATGCTGGGACAGCCACTAACTGTAGCTAATGAAATGTAGCTAATGTATTACAAGTGAAATGCAATAGCTTGAGAGATGGACAAAGTTTTCAGGTTTTTTGGATGCTGATCTTACTTGATCTTCAGATCTCCCAAAGTTGTGTTACTGGTGCAGAACAGAATGTTGTGTAAAAACAGACATGTTAAAGAAGCAGCAAAATGGAATGGGTAATACACTCAAATGCCAGTCGTTAATAACTAATACTTTGACATAGGGAAAGTATTGTGAATAAGCATAAATGGAATAGCTCTTTGCAACAATGTGAATGAACTCTGTAAAATAATTTATCTTTTCTTTGGCTTTATCCTGAACTATTTCAGAGGCAAGTGTCATACTCCTTGATGTTTACCACTGGAATAACAACATGCCAAAGATGAGAAAAAAACCCAGTCACTTATGAACGTGATCAACTACAGGATCCTTCAAATGAGCATCACAGGGATAAGAAAAAAGAGAAACACTATTCATTTTTGACAGAGCTGTATGTACGACTCTAAGTGATTCATCTCTAGATAATCTATTTCAGATATAAAACTAGTAAGACCTTTCTTTGAAACATAATCTAGCCAGATAGAGTTGAAACCATAAAGGTCAGGATACATTCTGGAATTCAAATACATACTGAGGTGCCAAACACATTCAACTGGAGGAATTTATCCTTAATGTAATTCCCATTCTGGTTCCCTAGACCTTTGAGTGGAGGAGTGAAGTGATTCTTGTATTTTCTTTTGCTACCAGACAGGAAAATCTGTAAAGGTCTGCAATTCTAAGAAATGGTATGGAAGTGAGATTTAAACCACAATTACAGAACAGAGAGACCAGGAATAAATATATGGCTGAATTAACACCATCAAACTATATCTACTCTGGAATCAGGTACTTCATATGCAAATCATTAGAGCTGCAGTCAAATAAGAATGTATAACTTTTTATAATATTTCAAAAAATTTTTAAAACAGGCACATTCTACAGAGATTAAATGCTTTTTCTGTAGGAACGTTTTTTAAATCGAAATAAAGGAATTAAGATTAGGATTCTACCATGCTCTATTTACAGGATTTTCAGAAGATGTAAAATCACTGGAGTACCATGAATACCAGCAACTAGAACTATTCTAAAGGTAAATATTCAGGGTATTCTGTTGTTACATCCTTCCACAAAGAATGTCTTTTCAAGCATTGTGGAAAAGAAAAGCTATGCATGTGAAGTAGTAGCTGGATCCAGTTATGGCCAGTCACCAATAAAACCATTAAGTATACAAAAGTATAAAATAAAACTATACAAACAGAAACAACTTCTGACAGTGATCTATAGCCCCACTTCAAAAAGGAAATCTTAGTTGAGTGACACATCAGGAATTGTAATAAAAAATTAGAAGCTCAATACCACAGGCCCAGGCTACATCAATCTTTGTTTCCAATGACAGTTTCTGATTTTGAGTCAAACTCTCACTAGAAAATCGAGAGAAGTTATTTTGCTCACCAATGTCAGAGAATCAATATTCATGCCATGCATAATTTTCCAAACAGAAAAAAATATCTAGGATTTTTCCCAACAATGATCAAAAGGTTAGTCTCACACAGTCTTTGAAAAGACCTGGATGGGATTCTTTCTTAGATGTCAAAAATGCTGATCCAAGTTCAGTCAAATGAGATTAAAACAACATCGCATATTGTTTTCCATATCATCTCCAGCTTTTATATTCCCTCTCAGCAGCTATGAATATAGTACTAAACTAAGGGACTTCACGATAATCTCATATTCTCTTCTACTTCCACTGGGAGCTGAAAAAACAGGTAGATATAATTTTTCTCTAATTCAAGCGATAAGATGGTATTGTTTAGCTGTTACAATTCTATTTTTCTTACAGGTTGATTATCACCACAATATCCAGAGTCTGCCAAGAATTTAATAATAAATAATGTCTCTCCCTTCTCCAGAGATCTGAAAAAAATGCGATGGAAAAGTGTGTGTGTGTCTGTGCATGAGAAATTTAATGAGGGAAAGCCAATTCAATAAGCTGAGTTTTGCTGAATGCTGTGAGGTTGAGAGTCATTTTTATTTATTCCTGTGGTAAGTTTCATAAGCTTAGTTCTCCTCTCTGTGCTAGTGAGATTTCTTCTTCTGGTCACAGCTTCGTGATTCCAGTGGAATGTAGCTGTCAGAGCTTATAGCAAGGAGTATATTTAAAATATATAGGGCTCTGAATATCAGGGAATAAAACAACCTACAACATATATTCACTAGAGAGCCTGAGTGGAATGCAGAACAGAGAAATGATGTTTTCAGTTGCTCGCAATTTCTACCACTTTGAACTCTCATCATTATTTGCAGTTTCTTTACAAAGAGTGGATGATAATAAACACATCTGGAGGTCAGAAACCATCATTGCAACATCTGTGCTCAGGATACCAAACTATACATTTGTGGAATAGTGTGTCCCAAATAGCAATAGAGATTTTGAAGCCATGATCAATCAGACATCTGCAGTAATATTAAGGGAACCATGATAGCTATATAATACGCCTATAAAATATATACAATATAATGTATTTTTAAGGATTCCCAAAAGAAGAGCAAAGCTGCTGAGGTCACAGACTGAGACACGTGAGGGAGAAAGATTCTCTGATTCCAGTTTATCAGTACTCCTCTAATCTCTTCATCTCCACCTGGCAGGCAACAATGCTTTCCTTTTTCTCAGAACTGTCTTTCCTTTTGTGTCTTGGTTCTAAACTACAGGACAAGATGAAGAGTCATTTTCACTTAGCATAGCCCAGATTCAGGGCTATGAAAGAGTGAGGGGGCCTGAGAGACTATATTTGCAAGGCACAGCCTCATTGCCAACAAACATGTAAAATGGGAACAGAAATTGGTCTATGCTTGAGGCAAGAAACAAGCTCCTCTGCTGAAAACCCATGGCTCCTACCTCTCAGTTTCTGTTGAGCTCCAAGATAAGCAGAGAGTGCACAACTACTATAAAGCACATGATCTTTGCTTTGGTGAAAACTAGCTACATCTGGCTTTTAATTCCCATAGATTTCAAAGTTCAGTGGTAGCTGAAAGACACTGCTGTTGAGCACTGATATGTTAACGCAAAAGTCTAAATATCGCAGGACATTCACACTGAGTTGGAAAGACCTTCCAAAATCCAAGAATGAATTCTAGGTTTGCCAGATATGAGGCATTATATGGAAGATCCCCTTGCTGTATGGAAAAGCCTCACAACCCAAGAGAATCTACCAGAGGACAGCTACCCTTTATTTTGGGGGCAACAGTACATAAGTTTGACATGGATGTTATGGAATATATGTCATATGCCATGTTTTATAGCATAGGCAACCAATACATCATGGTTACCTAGTCAGGAGATCCTAGTCAGTGGTGTTTCAAAGACTCAACATCTCCAGTTAGAGGCATCCAAGCAACACATTCTATATGATGCAATTGTGGTTGTTGGTCTTTAAAAACAGATCCAAAAGCCTAAGCATGCCACACTTGCATATTGCTCACTATGCCACTTGTCTTTGGTCAAAATGGCTACCCTTTAGCCTAGAAAACATATCCATATTAAGTAAACCTAAAAAGTTTGGAGAAGTTGGAGCCAAACCTTAGTTTTTCAGGTTAGTGAATTCCAGGTTCTTCACTAGAATTTCCAGTCCTTTCATTGTACTGAAATGCAAGTCCTTTAATTTTTCTTGGTTTTTTCTTGATGGACTTGGAAACAACCACAGAATGAGATACAAATTGGTGCACACATCTTTATAGTATCAAATCAACCAAGAATCAAACAGTAAAAAAAATATTAATTAAATTTGAATACCTGATATCTTGTCTTCCTCTGGTCTTTTAATCTATAATACTTCCACTAATTCTTTTAAGCTTTATCCTCTCTATGAATTAACTATACTTCAAACAATACCCTGAGAATTCTTTCATGTCTTTGCTGCTGTTGGTCTTTTTTCTCTTCGCTCCTCCCTGCAGTTTTATACTTTGCTCTTTGCATTGCATTTTTTGGTATCTTTTCATGCTGCTTTTTTTTTCCTCCTCCTTTTTCACCAGCTTTTGCTTAAGACTTCCATATCTTTCTTAACCATTTTGTTAAATTTCATTTCAATCCTGAAATGAATTGGCTGAGGCTGAGTTTATGGAATAGTTGCAGCGAAAATATCAGGATCAATCAGCTTTTGGAGGAACACTAAAAGTAGCTCTGAAAAGAAGAAACAGTCATTGGCTGGAAGATTTTTTTTTTTTAAGCACACAGCTGTGGATAAGGCATTTACACACTTACTATATCACCATTTAGCTTCTGTCTAATCCTGGAGACACTTAAGCTTCGTTGGCTCCACTGCAATTTTCCCAAAACATTTAGAATTGAAAACTCAGGAATCAACAATATTTTAGTCTAGACAAGGTTCAACATCTTGACAAGCTTGATCCAGAAGCTAAGCTGCTTAATATCAAATACAGAAGCAGAAATCTAACTAAGTAGAGAGAGACCAGAACCCAAGACTCCACACCTTCTGGCAAGTGTCCTGATCACTGAAATGCAGATTTATGTTTCTCTGCTCGCCAGCTTCTGCATAACAGTACAGCTGCACTAGGAGAGGAATGCACGCCACTGCTGCCTAACTGGTTTGGTAGGCATATTTCCCAAGAGGTAGAAATACCTACTTAAATCTGCTCCACTAGAAAAAAGGGATTGAAGTACTGGAAGGTCTGTGAAGACACTAAGAATCGAGTATAAGCCTGCATACTAAGTGTTAGACTGTTAACAGAGAAGAGTTCTTCCCCTTTTATGTGTGTTTTAAAAGACAGCAATGCCTGAAACTTGTAAGGGGAGGAGGGATGGTAGTATAGGCACCTACCTGAGGAGGAAAAAATTACTCCCTGAGGCCCCAACTGAGCAGTCTTTACTTTCGTATAAGCCAACCTATGATGGCAGTTTTGAATCCCATCCTGAGGTTTTAACTCTCCCACGTGCTAATGCTGGGAGCCCTGCCACCCAGCTGTGACTTCTGGATTCACACGAGACATCTAACAACTGAAAATCAGGCAGCACAACTTGTGCCTCTCAGGGAATTTAGCCTTTTACAGTGCATGCCTCAACATACACTGTAAATTGAATAATATTACTTATCGCCTAATATGGATAGGTCTGAGTATGTAAACTACATACATACATAACTAAAATATGGTGACGCAACTTACTGGTACTTCAAATATACTTGCATAAATTATGATTTGAATTTCAATTAACAGAATCAACTCAAAGGAGCAACTCCAGACATCAATATCACTGAAGAACAACAGGCATCAAAATTCAACCATCATTCTGCAAACTCTTTCTACAGTTGTCCCTAATTATTGATTAGCCAAACGAATACTAGGTTATGGTCTTTCCTGAAACTAGCTAGGATTTGAAATTTCCACTTTTTTCCATGTCTGCTTCATACATTCCAAATATGTTGTGAATTTCCATTGGGTTAATAATGTTATTCTTTTTGGTGAATGTCATCTGTAAATATCACCAAATGTCATGTGTTTGGTAAATAATGTTAATTGTGTGCTCCAGCTAAATAAAGAGGTCAGACTATTTACATGAGTCTTAAATTGCTTATCACATGTAGCACAGAGGAGCCTGCCTACGTGGTGCTACAACCATGGGGAAAACCGATATAGGAGTAACAGAGTTATGTTCAAAACCGAAAACATAAACATTTTCTAGGATACTGATGTAACTATGAATAACTAATCACATGTTACAGGTAAGTTTTGTTCAGCAGTTCTACATTAGAAAATCCAGGATATTAGAAGATTTTTAAAAGTCACTACTTTTGTCACATTCATTGGTAAGAGTCAAAAAACAGCTGTTGTGAAAAATTATACTTTTGTTTAATCTGCTTATTATTGGTTAAGCCAAATCCTCTGTAGGTACTTGGCCAAGAAAATATAGAAGGATATTCAGGTGTCATTGGATGTAATTTTGAAGTTTATACACTTTTTTAGCCTGGCAAGCAAAAATATTTCACCCAGGATATTATGCATGCACAGGGCTGCCAAAAATATATTTAAATGTTAGAGATCTACAGTGCCATCTGGCCAAGCAGCCTTTCAGATATAGTCTAGAGACATAAGAGAGAAACACTGCTGGATACCTCATAAGGTACAGGAGGGAGCTCTATTTCCAAGGTATCAAAGATCTTATCTAAAATACAGCAGACCACTGTCAAAAGCAGCCACCATTATATTTTCCAAGTGAATAAAGGAAACAAAGCAGGAAGGAGAAACTTCGTAATGTGCTATGATATATACACATATATACAGAGCCACACATATATTTGCATCTGTATATGAAGTGGTCCTTGCAAAGGTGACTTGGTTTGTCACTATTCCCACTGATGTTAGTGGGACTAATATTAGAACTGTACAATATAAAATAGGAGAAATAAGTACCAGTTATTCCTTAAAGGAAGAGACAAAAAAAATAAGAAAATGAGGAGGTGATTGGTGACAGCCAACACGCCTTCAATAAGGGCAAATCATGCCTGACAAATTTCATGGCCTTCTATGATGGGCTTACAGCAACGGCAGATAAAGGGAGAGCAATTGACATCATCTACCCGGACCTGTGCAAAGCATTTGATACTGACCCACATGACATCCTTGTCTTTAAATTGGAGAGATGTGGATTTGACAGATGGACCACTTGGTAGATAAGGAACTGACTGCATGGTCGCACTCAAAGAGTTGTGGTCAACAGCTTGAACATCAAGTGATGAACATTGACTTAAGGCATTTCTCAGGAGTAGGTATTGGTATCGGTGTTGTTTAATATTTTTGTTGGACACATGGATAGTGGGATTGAGTGCACCCTCAGCAAGTTTGCTCATGACACCAAGCTATGTGGTGCAATCAACATGCTGGAGGAAAGGGATGCAATCTAGAGGGACCTGGACAGGCTTGAGAGGTGGGCCTGTGCAAACCTTATGACATTCAACAAAGCCAAGTGCAAGGTCCTGCACCTAGGCCAGGGGAATCCCAAGCAAAAATAAAGGCTGGGCAGAGAATGGCTTGAGAGCAGCCCTGAGGAGAAGGGCTTGGGAGTGTTGGTCGACAAGAAGCTCAACATGAGCTGTCAATGTGTGCTTACAGCCCAGAAAACCAAGTGCATCCTGGGTTGCATCAAAAGAAGTGAGGCCAGCAGGCTGAAGGAAGTGATTCTGCCCCTCTTCTCTCAAGAGAACTCATCTGGAGCACTGCGTCCAACATAAGAAGGACATGGACCAGTTGGAGCACATCCAGAGGAGGGCCACAAAGATGACCAGAGGGCTGGAGCACCTCTCCCATGAAGACAGGCTGAGAGAGTTGGGGTTGTTCAGCCTGGAAAAGAGAAGGCTCCAGGCAGACCTCAGAGCAACCTTCCAGTACTTAAAGGGGACCTATAGGAAAGATGGCAAAGGACTCTGTTAGGGAGTGTACTGATGGGATGAAGGGTAATGGTTTAAACTGAAAGAGGGGAGATTTAGACATGATATTAGGAAGAAATTCTTTACAGTGAGGGTGGGGAGACACTGGAACAGGTTGCCCAGAGAAGTTGTGGCCGTCCCATTGTGGAAGTGTTCAAGGCCAAGTTGGATGGGTCTTTGAGCAACCTAGCCTAGTGGGAGGTGTCCCTGTCTATGGCAGGGGGCTTGGAACTAGATAAGCTTTAAGGTCCCTTCTATGAAAAAACAAGAGAAAAAAAAAAAAGATAACAAAAATCTGTCTGCTTAATCTATTTCTCATTCATCTTCTTGACGCTCTAGATAGTTCTAACTACTCTACCTGTTTTACAACAGGTACTAGATACCATTGTATCAACTTTATATGTTTGCATTTGAAGTCATTCAGTAGTGTGGCCTCCCCCAATTTAATTTTTTGCCAGCATTCCTAACCTCTGGAAAAATATTTTTCCAATAAAGAAAGATAATATGTATTTCAAACTGAGAAAGTTTAGGTATTATGCAAGAGAAAACCAGCAACTTGCTGACAAAAGCAAATGTTGCATAACGGCAGAAATTAAGATACAATTGCTAGAAACTCATAAACATTTAATACAATCATTTAATACTAGAACAGAGGGGAAAAAAACCACAACAAAACAATTATAGTCAGCAATAGACTCAACAAATGTAGCTTCTGTTCCTATGATATATACACATATATACAGAGCCACACATATATTTGCATCTGTATATGAAGTGGTCCTTGCAAAGGTGACTTGGTTTGTCACTATTCCCACTGATGTTAGTGGGACTAATATTAGAACTGTACAATATAAAATAGGAGAAATAAGTACCAGTTATTCCTTAAAGGAAGAGACAAAAAAAATAAGAAAATGAGGAGGTGATTGGTGACAGCCAACACGCCTTCAATAAGGGCAAATCATGCCTGACAAATTTCATGGCCTTCTATGATGGGCTTACAGCAACGGCAGATAAAGGGAGAGCAATTGACATCATCTACCCGGACCTGTGCAAAGCATTTGATACTGACCCACATGACATCCTTGTCTTTAAATTGGAGAGATGTGGATTTGACAGATGGACCACTTGGTAGATAAGGAACTGACTGCATGGTCGCACTCAAAGAGTTGTGGTCAACAGCTTGAACATCAAGTGATGAACATTGACTTAAGGCATTTCTCAGGAGTAGGTATTGGTATCGGTGTTGTTTAATATTTTTGTTGGACACATGGATAGTGGGATTGAGTGCACCCTCAGCAAGTTTGCTCATGACACCAAGCTATGTGGTGCAATCAACATGCTGGAGGAAAGGGATGCAATCTAGAGGGACCTGGACAGGCTTGAGAGGTGGGCCTGTGCAAACCTTATGACATTCAACAAAGCCAAGTGCAAGGTCCTGCACCTAGGCCAGGGGAATCCCAAGCAAAAATAAAGGCTGGGCAGAGAATGGCTTGAGAGCAGCCCTGAGGAGAAGGGCTTGGGAGTGTTGGTCGACAAGAAGCTCAACATGAGCTGTCAATGTGTGCTTACAGCCCAGAAAACCAAGTGCATCCTGGGTTGCATCAAAAGAAGTGAGGCCAGCAGGCTGAAGGAAGTGATTCTGCCCCTCTTCTCTCAAGAGAACTCATCTGGAGCACTGCGTCCAACATAAGAAGGACATGGACCAGTTGGAGCACATCCAGAGGAGGGCCACAAAGATGACCAGAGGGCTGGAGCACCTCTCCCATGAAGACAGGCTGAGAGAGTTGGGGTTGTTCAGCCTGGAAAAGAGAAGGCTCCAGGCAGACCTCAGAGCAACCTTCCAGTACTTAAAGGGGACCTATAGGAAAGATGGCAAAGGACTCTGTTAGGGAGTGTACTGATGGGATGAAGGGTAATGGTTTAAACTGAAAGAGGGGAGATTTAGACATGATATTAGGAAGAAATTCTTTACAGTGAGGGTGGGGAGACACTGGAACAGGTTGCCCAGAGAAGTTGTGGCCGTCCCATTGTGGAAGTGTTCAAGGCCAAGTTGGATGGGTCTTTGAGCAACCTAGCCTAGTGGGAGGTGTCCCTGTCTATGGCAGGGGGCTTGGAACTAGATAAGCTTTAAGGTCCCTTCTATGAAAAAACAAGAGAAAAAAAAAAAAGATAACAAAAATCTGTCTGCTTAATCTATTTCTCATTCATCTTCTTGACGCTCTAGATAGTTCTAACTACTCTACCTGTTTTACAACAGGTACTAGATACCATTGTATCAACTTTATATGTTTGCATTTGAAGTCATTCAGTAGTGTGGCCTCCCCCAATTTAATTTTTTGCCAGCATTCCTAACCTCTGGAAAAATATTTTTCCAATAAAGAAAGATAATATGTATTTCAAACTGAGAAAGTTTAGGTATTATGCAAGAGAAAACCAGCAACTTGCTGACAAAAGCAAATGTTGCATAACGGCAGAAATTAAGATACAATTGCTAGAAACTCATAAACATTTAATACAATCATTTAATACTAGAACAGAGGGGAAAAAAACCACAACAAAACAATTATAGTCAGCAATAGACTCAACAAATGTAGCTTCTGTTCCTGCTTCCATAGATTGTCACCATACCATGCTTCACAAATGCATTCATATTTTGTCAATGAATTTTCTGTTTTCATTATTTTAAAAATAAATATTTTTATTAAAAGACTTAGTTTTAATAAAAATTTTTAATACTCAGCATGAAGGATACTGAATGACTAAGAGTTAAGTAATGTCACGCCACTTCTTAACCAGTATTAATCTAATTTTTATAATTTTGAACATTTTTAAAGAACCATGACTAAGCCTCTGGGAGAGACAAACCTGAGGGAGATTTAGCTGGTAAACAGGATTGAGGATTTTTTAATCTTTATAAACCTTGACACAGAGGGGAAAAAAAAAAATTGTCTGTCTCATTGTACAAAAATGAGATAGACTAAAATGGACTGGCTAAGGATAGAATCAGTCATCTTAGAATAAACTAATGAAAAGCAACTGCACAGGGTATAATTTTGGACAACACAAACAGTTCCCTTCCCCAATCACAGTCCCCTGAAAGCTTGATTTTGGAGGGAGAAGCATTAAGAATGTTGTATTCCTGCTGCACTAGGAATAATGTAATTTATTAAAATAATTAATAACCAGCCACGCATTCTAATTTTCTGTCACCAACACAAACTAATTGAGTAGGTGGGCTTGCAATAAACTCAGAGGAAGCCAGTTACTCTTTTTTCTGGCTTGCTTAACTGGGTCTGTGCCAGAGCACTGAAGAATCTGTCATCCAACAGTAAAAGAGAAGTCTACCCTGTGTCACACATCTATAAATAGGCATGTATGTATATGTATGGGCATGTCTCCATGTATTTCATTTTCTAGTGCGAATAAACAAGGATATTTAAAATTCACTCCTGAGCATTTCCAACAATTAATTTTTGGCAATTTTCAAACAACACAAGGGCAGTGGAATGTACAGCCTGTATCCTATTTGCAAGAATATAAACTGTATGCATCACATTCACTTGTTCCCTATTTTCTTGTTTCAGGCACACCTGGCTGCTAGTCACTTCCTGCCCACGTTACCCCAACATAATGAATGGGTTTCACATTCTCTGAGCTGCCATCTTGACTGGCAGAAAGAAAGAATATACGTGCTCACCACGTACATATGAAGACACATGGTTATGTGTGTGTGTTAATACAAGACTAGAAAGCACCAATCCAACACAATTAATCCTCCACATAAAGCACTAATCAAACAAACCAATAAACCAAACAAAATAATTCAGTATCTCTTCTTAGCTATCCTTCCCACAGACGTAGTAAAGAAAACAATTCAATATTGATCTGCAACCCCCTTTTCCCAGCTGACGAGCGGAAAATTCAGCTGCAACAGCCACTTGGGCCTCTACACTTGATAACTCTTCCTCCATCCTTACAACATCCATATAACTATTGTATCAGAAGAATCTGGCCTGTAGCTTTTCCTAAGGGGTCAAAAAGAAATTGACTGTGATTATACTGGGGCAAACACAGTCCCTGAATCTCTCTCACATGAGCCAAGAAGCTCTTTGGTCACTTACGGCAGCTTCCCTCTCTCTCTGCCAGCAAGCAACACCCTTTGTCAGACCCCATAAAGAAACAGTAATCTAAGATAAAAACCTCTTCTTTCCTGTCAAGATTAATAAGAAACGAAGCTGAAGTATTCTGCTGACAAGGATGAAAAGGCAATATTTAAATTAGAGCAAAACCTAGTATACACTGTATGTAATTTGATTAAACAGAAATCTAAGTGATCAGTGTTAACAAGGGTCCACTTTGATAAACAGAGAAACGTTAAACAAACTCTTACCAATTAAAAATGCGGCCAGACTGCCTGCTGCTGCCTTCAGTGAAATGAGGGTGGCCTTCACGGAGACGGTCACAGCAGCAGCTGGCAGCCGGCCAGCGCGGTGCAAGGGAGAAGCATCTCTCCTTGCTCAGGTACTTATCGGCGCCTCCAGCAGCGAGGCCGGCACCGCACAGCCCCGCACCGGCAGAGCCCCCCCCTGCACCCCGCGACAAGAGAGCTGGTGGCTGCTCACCGCCTCTAAATTACAAATCCACTTGCATGAAACGGAACCTGCCCGATGCCAGGAAACAGACAAAGCCTATGCAAAGAGTCAGCCCTCAGAAGGGATAAAGCAGCTCCTAGAGGAGAAGCAGTGATTAAATAAAGTCCAACAAATGATGCCAATAAACAAGTTTTCAATTACCAAAGGACACCCAGGCAGCCAAAAAGAGGCTGCTAAAAGCTGTAATCACACCACTCTACAGTACCCACTTCAAAAAGTACAGAAACATATAATATATTTTGGCTGGAAAAGAACACGTAGAACAGACTATTTAAGAAAATTGCAACCTGCTACAAAAACAAGCTTGAGTGCCTTCTATTTAAGAGAGTGGGGCTGCATTTCAGATCCCATTTCTTACTTCAGGTGAATTATATCTCTGAATCACACAGCAGTTATCTGCCTGCATCTGTTTTTCTTTGACACCATTATATCCTCCTGTCCTTGACCCCATCTGAGACTGACAAGCTCTGGAGACTGCTAATGGGGATAAATTTTCCATGAATATTTGCTTGTATTTATAAATGAATTTACTTAAGCCACATTAATGTCATTTGTGTATTTGCTTTCTGAAAAAACTTGTTCATTTGGGTTTTGCTGGCATGAATGTTTACTAAAGTAAATTCCAAAGATGTAGCCAGAGGTATTAGGATCAGAAAGAGGCTTTTAAAATGTACTGAAGTGTGTCAGTGCATTTATATTTGCACAAGACAAATGATTCTTACTCAGCCAGCCAAGGACGAGAAAGAAAATTTGGAGGTTTCCTGATCAATCATAATTAACTGATATAAATTGAGGAATAAGCACTGAAAGCAGAAAACCATTGCTAACTGACCAAAAGAGTTTAATGTGTTACCAAATAGTATTCAAGTATTTCTGCCGACTGGGGAGATTCAAGGATGCAATATGGTCATGGATGACTATGTAGAGAGAAGTCTGTACTTTAGTAGAAACAGAGTTTGTGGCCAATCATTCATCGATCTGAAAAAAGTTAAGGGAGTGGTTCACCATTAGGTCATTTGTGTGTACTCCAGCCTTTAGTGAGACAACAAACAAGAAGTTCCTGGCACAAGGTGCCTTATCAGCCAAGAATCTGATAGCATTTTTTTGCATCATAATGGCATCTTTTATCATTTATGCTCCCACTAAAGATTAGAGACTGGTTTGCCACTGCTGCTGCCCAGATTTTTTTATGTGCAATATATCTTCTCTCCTTTCCATTTTATTGTCAGACCTTTTAACTCGATTATAGTCAGCAAGAGGTTCCTAAGCACAAGTTTTGGTAACAGTAACAGTACTGCTGCCTATTAAATGCAATGCATTCTGATCTCTGGGTATAAACCATGGTCATTTCATAAGGGCAATCACAGCTCTGACCATTTGGATTTTGCTATCTTCTTTAATTTTTCAGGAAATTAAGCATTAAAGCTTTTGGAGGCCAGCTCTTGCAGCAGCTGGACTAATGTTGATATTCACACAATGAGTTAACACAAATACACTCCCTCTCCCCTCAATACATCTCTCTAAAGAGGAATTTAGGCATGGCTATGCAGTGAGTTTATCATCAGTGTGCCTCCTCCTTGGCACTAAAGACATGAGGCCGAATGCCAGAAGAGAGTTTTTAAAATAAATAAGCATTTTTTTCTTGTTTTAGTAAGAGATTTGGGTAATTCAGGTATGAGTCATAACATTGACAGAAAAAAGTCCTCTCAGACTCTAGATTGAGTTGTTCCCCTTCCTTGTGGGCTGCCTTTAAAACTGTTGGTTTTTTTTTTTTTTTTAAATAAGAAACCTGTAACCCTGTGAGTATGATCGGCAAAAGTTTTAGGGTTTCCTAACAATAAATGTTTTGCACAAAGGTTGTATCATTACCAGATTTTTATCACACACTTGTAGTCACAGACAAATATCAAAGCAATGAACTGGAATGAGTGACATCCAAATTGATCTGAACCATCAAGTAGTCTTGTTTTAGTCTCCTGTTTCTTTTTCGTACCAATGCCAAAGTAGGACATTTCATTAACCATTCACTGGCTGCCTCAGTCCTTCTCTTCACTGTAATATTAATAAGCTTTGTTGTACTCCATGAACCTAGAAATAGTGGCTTGAGAAAAATAGTGTCTTTCTATATTAGGTCTCTACAAACCTAAAATGGATAACAATATTTAATATTTTTATAGCGTTTAGGCTTCTTTACTCATTCTTCATGAAATATTCCTTTGCTTTCTCCCTACAACTCTCTCTACTGTCTTTCAAGTCTTCATAATTGGCCCTAACAGAAAAAAATCCCAGTGCTGTTACTCTCAGCTGCCACAAAATATAATCAAATATATGTGCTCTCTACCTCTCTAATAGGACTTTTAAAACAGTGTCCTAGGGTAGGAGTTCACAATCCAAAAGGGATTTACTGGTTTTGTGCAAATCTGTATCTGCACATATACTGTGCTACACCAAACTTCCTGAAGCACTGCAAACCATTAAAGTTTTCTACCTGATCTACGTCTCCCTGCTAAGTTGTCTCACAGTACTAAGGCCCTGGGAAGACCAAATCTGAATGTTGGTTTGAACACAGAGCATAGGGGACTCTGAACAACTAATTTTTCTAATTAAAGTACTGTGCAATTCTTAAATTATTTTGCTTTTAATTCCATGTTCGCACAACAGCAGCCTAACTGTAAATTACATTTTATTTGGTTTGCTCTTTTAATAATTTGTCACACTGGAGGGAAAAAAGTACATGTCAGCTCAACAAATTAAAGTCAAATGTGGTTTAATCATTTTCACTTTAGCCAAGACCATTAGCATGGCACAATTACGTAAATCCTAGAAGCTGGAAGAGGAGTCTGCGAGGCAGAGCTGCCTGCGAGGCAGAGCTGCCATTCCTGCTGCTGAGCAGCAACTGGGAAACTGCTGGGAAACAGAGACACCAGTAGCCTCTGCCCCACACCTGGCTCTCCCCACAATAGCAGCAGCAGCAGCACCTTTCCTTGACTTGACAGAACAGGAGCTTTTTTCTGATGCTCCCACCCAGCCTGACCGTATCCTGCCCTAGGCAAATAGCTGTCTGGAGTATTTTCTGCCCTCAGTAGTCACAGAAAATGAAACCGCCCTCTTGCTGTAGACTAACAACCTCTCCCAGACTCCCATTAGAGGAGGCCAGGACAACAAATGGAAAATCTAGAGCCTTGTGGAAATCAAAGAGATCAGGAACTCAGCCTATTTTTGCCAGCATCACAGTTATTTAAAGCATTGAAATCTGGTTTGAGTGTGCATTGTTTTACATGATGCAGATTTGAACTTCCCCAGTCTTAAAATTAGTCTCAATTCTTCCACATCAAGATTTTAAAGTACTTCTTGTGTGAAAGCAAGATACATAACATTACAAACTATCTTTTACACCTTCACTGTATTTTTTCAGGTCATTTGTGAGCTAAACTTTGAGGAAAGACTTTAGTTCTTTCTTAGATTATTGAAATTGATTTGCACTTCACTGCTCTTTTAGACCTTTAGGGGCATTAGCATAAGATTTTACCATCATTGCAGGTGTTATATGATCTTGATGTAATACGCTGTGATTCCCATAGCTAGCAAATTGTATTTAGGAGGACTACAGTGGATTAACTAACAGGTTAATTTAAATGGCATATGTTCTCATTTCAACTATTTGGATGACTAAACCATGTATTTAGACATGGTTAAACTCAAAGCACATACTGATGATAATACATCTGGCAACCAGAGTAAGCAATGACTTTCCTAGGCATTGCATTTTATCAAACAGATCTTTATGAGGATTAAGAAAGTTCCCAACAGACACAAATAATAATAATCTTTTCTTGGGGATTTTTGTACCCATTTGAAAAATAGTATCTCCTTACATCATCCTGTATAGGATATACACTCATGCTAAGAAACTTTAACACGGTGAGCAAAACAATTTCTAGTGTACAGCCTAAAACATTGCTGTGACATGCTAGCGTAAGGATTTCCTGAGTCTTCAAACTCTGGAATCACATTCTTCTCCATATATTCTGACAATGTATGTTGACAATAGACTGGGTACACTACTAACCCAACTTAGCTAAGAACTGTAAGAACGATATAAAACCTGTATTTTAAAGAACCATGTTACCTATATTAAGAACTTTGTGTAACTATGTTAAAAAAATCTGTCTTTTCAAAATGCAGCCTTTCAGAATGGAGAGAGCCAAGTCTCTGCCTTCCACAGTTCCATGTGCATGCTGGGATAAAGCATGAGCATGAGTCTGGGGAATCTCCCTCCAGGCCAGTTCCGAAGGGAAAATGCTCTCAGACATTCAAACAGACTCTGGTCCATGTTGCATAGGTCACAGAAATCTAACGATAGGAAAATCACCTCCATACGTGTCCCCTGAATCCAAGCTTTTCCAGGTTTGTTAAAAGGAAACAAAACACAAGCAAACAACACAGTATGGGACAACTGTCTGCTCAGAAGTCCAGGGTAAGAACCCAGGCAAAGCTCTACTGAAAACCTGTGATATTAATTCCATGCTATCAGGGCAGTATTGGCCTTCCTTCAGCTTCAATTACCATTTTCCTGGTGACTGAATGCAAAAGGCTATTCCATCCTTTGCTTTATTCCCAAATGTACTGGCTTCCTTGTAACTCAAGCATGTTTGCCATCTTACACAGGTGTAGCAGGGCACTGTTATCTTTCTCTGTGTTGACCAGTGGGAAGTTTCTAAATCACAGATTTATTCATAAACCCTCATATGACACTGTAGTTTTTCATATACGAACAGATTAGTAACATACATTGATTACATGTAAAGTAATAAGTGAAAATCCAGAGCCCATACATTTGTCTCTGCAGTAGTTTGTATTTAATGTATTAAAGCCTAGGAAATTTGAGTTCTATGTTCCACAACAAACCAACAAGTCTACCTGCAGAATTTACGATTTAAAGATATTTTTGTTTATAGAGCAAAAAAGATTTAAATTATGATCTGTGTATTTTGTGAGCTTATTGGAAAACTAGTTATTTTCAAAATGTAGCCATAAATGCTATAATTCCTGGGGGAAATGTGTTAGGATTGGACCACTTTGAAAATCATCTGTGCCCTTTGGGATTTCTAAAATAGGATCTGAATCAACCTAAAAATCTGTTCCAGTTGTGTGTGCTGGTTACTTGAAAAACTAGAATGTTATTGAAATTTTCTTCTTGCATGCTTCACTGCATGATCCATGCATAGAATTAGTGTTCATCAGCATGGGCTATATGTCGTGCAATAGGATTCCTGCTTGTTATCCAGCTGTGAGAAATGCACAGGCTGTAAAATAAGTTATGAAAGGAGTGAAAAAGACTGAATCCAATGCAAATGAACTGAGTAACAAAGGAATAACAGTGTCTTTTTCTAAAAAGAAATGGGAGAAGACAAAGCTAATTCAGGGTTATGATCTAATAAACATTTTCACACCAAATCACTTGACCTCTTGATGTAGATGGTGCCTTCTCAGTTCTGCAAATTTGATATTTTTCAGGGATACTTCTCTGTGAGAGCAGTTTTGTTTATGCGTTACTACACAAGTTTCTTTCTTTGTACGGAAGTAGCCTCAATATTGATGCAAAAGGTGTTCCTATTCTAATCTTAGGTTATTAGAATTTTACCTACACTCTATGCTTGTGATCCTTTGAAGATAATAGATTTTACATGTTTATAGTAAAGTGCTTCCTTATTTAATGAAACAAAGGTCAGGAAATTCCCGGAGTTAAGGAAATTCCCAGTGAAGTTCCAGTGTTTGCTAAGGAATGACTAACACCAAAAAAATTAAATAATCATAGCCGTAAACCCCAAACTTATTGCTGCCAACTGTACTTATACAGAATCTAGTAAACAGCTTTCTGACTACTTGAAACTTTATTATTTCTTTTTGAGAGAATGTGTGTATGTATGCTACAGAGACTCATGCACTCTGCAGACTACTTGACAATAGTCTTTCACTCCAAACTATAAACATATTATGAATTGTGAAACAGGAAAAGTTTGGCTGCAGGCAAACTATCAACAAGAATAACTTCTAAGAGACCAAGACATTATCTCTTTTTACAAGGTAGCAGCTGCTGTGATCATGATATTTATTTACAGAAAACAAATTCTCTAAAACATTTATGCTGTAGAAGAAAACACAACTATGTAAAACAGCATAAAGATTTAAAGTAAGGATAACTGTCAATCAATTTGTTACCAGGGTTTTAAATAAGTAATGCTTCTGTTCTTGGAAACCTTTAGTTTTAAGCTTATAAGAAAGACTTCTTGAAACTCATTAGAAATATTTGACATTCTCAAATACATTGCAGAATGCTTATAACTGAAAAATGTTTTCAGAACATTTTCTTTCTTAAAGATAAAAAAAACTTTTGCTGCTTCTTAAATGCTTAAAAAGATAAGATTTCTTATGATGACAGTTGAAAATATTGGCTGCACAATAACACTACTGTGTGAATTGTGAGATGTCTGTATTCAGTAAATCAAATGGAAACAAATGAGCTTTGATCAGATCTCCTTAGTACACAGGTAGATAAATTAATGAGCTTTACGTCACTGTGTATTTCAGTTAAATCTCAATATTTGTATCTCAGTATCTTTCAGCTTTAACAGCTTAATTATCATATATTTCTGCGGAATTATAAACTGGTATCTTACAGACTGATAACATATAAATTGGTAACCTGCTACTCATAAACCCTTGAAGGACATGTTTGCCTATATATAAGCTTTAGAAAGTCCATATAAAAACCCATATGTAAATTTCAGCAGTCTACGTTTTGCAGCAATAGAGTTTTGTCTAGAAACAGTGAACCCACCAGGTATAATCTCTTTTGAAAGTTTGAAAAAAAAAAAATCCCCAAACCAAAATAATGTATAAGAAATTGTAACTGAAGATATCATTGTTGATCTTTTAACTATATAAAATTTTATCTATCTTGTGTTGTAGTATTTCTTCCAGTAATAATAAAATATTCATAGCTAACAATTGTAATTATTTTCCTTTTCTTTAATTATGGGGCTCCCTTAAGGTGCAGTCACCAACCCATGTGGCTAAACTACCGAGAGCTGTTTCCCTAAATAAGCACTGATGAATGATCTGCCAGTCTTTGTGTACGTTTGAAATATTTTTGTTAATTACTTGGAGACCAACACCTTAAGTTTTCTTCCTTACTCTATCTCCAGATAATTGTACAGAATAATAATAAGCATGGTCACTATAAATAAAAATCCACTTTCCCTTGATGCCCTTAAATGTCTACGTTTCTTTTGTGCCGAAAACTAGGGCGGTGGTAGGCTTTCTTGTTCCGGATCCAAGTCTTATTTTTAGATATGTTATTACTGCTGAGGAAACAGAGAAACTCTGCAAAGAGTGTTTGTGTACCACAGTTACATATTTTTTCCATCTGGGGAAAAAAAAGATTTTCCTCAGCCTCCTTTTAACATATGGAGTTTGTCACATCAATCATTGGTGGAGAACATGTAGTGGCATCCATGTCATACGGGTGACAAGGCTGTTTTACATAGTATCAGTATTTAGATTCATGCCTTCCCAAGCTACAAAGCGCAGACATTCTACTTAGCAATAGTATAGTTCTTCCAAAGAAGAGCTGTCTTTTGTCAAGTGTTTTCATCAAAGGGATATAAAAATGTTACAAATCATCCAAAAGTAATAATCTGGGTACTTCAGCATTCAGTCTTTCTCTAGCTTGTTTAATAAATTGGAGCTGGGTGCTGCTTAATACATATGGGGATCACCACTAGGGATACCATTCCCTTGATACCTATACTCATATAGAAACCTTGTCTTGCTTTTGTGTCTGGCACAGTGAGAGAGGATTTCAGAGAAGATAAACAAAATTTCTAACATATTCTTGTCCCATTTATTTGTCATGTAACTTTAAAAAGTAAGTGGAATCTGTGTTTTGTCTCAAGCCCGAAATGTAGCGTAATAGGTCTGTTATGTTCTGCCCCTTCCTATTACAGATCGCTTACTACTACCATTCTTGTGTCTCTTTTTGTACAAAAAATGACGCCAGCTCTGTATTATTCCCGTCCTCCTGTCTGCAGGCACCACAACATTGTCAGCAATTATCATTTACCCTGGTAAGGCACTTACTGCCAGTTACCGTTCAGTCCATTGGCTTGTTGACCTCTCTGTGAATAGCTAGATAACTAATTTAGGGTATGAATCGCTGTGATAATTATAATTCAATTTAATTTCCTTTCAATGATTCACACACAGATGTTTCAGTATCACTGAAACTATTACCCAAAGGGAACACACACTGTACAGTGTGTAGGGCCTAAAATCTTAGCGCTGTGTCCTAGAGGACTTAAGCAGGGTATGAATGCAAAACTGCTGGTTTCTGTAGATGGCGATTTCTTAGAATAAATCTGCAGTTCTCAAATCTCATCCCACTAGGAGACTCAGCCTGGAAAGCCCAAATTTTGGTGTTTAATTAATTAACCACCACAAACACACACTAAGCACGCCATTGCTTGTCTGGTTGTCCCTTTTGCGTGTAAAAGCTGCCAGGACAATTTTCTATGTCAATTCTCTGCCCTGTTCTAGAAAATATTTTCTAGCTCAGATAGCCTTCAAAATATAACCCCACAGGTGGAACTAGCAGTGTTCATCTTTCTCTTCATGCTCCTTAGCTATTAATTCAGTGAATAGAACATTATCATAGGACAATATGATTTAGTGTCCACTTGCCCATGTGAATTCAAATCATTTCTCCTGAGGAATGCCCCATTCTTAGTGGATATCCTTTAGTGTTGAAACTGGACCCATGACACGTAGGCTTAAGTATTCATTCAGCAAGAGAAAAATCTACTAGTTTAATACTAGAATACTGACAGGAGGTGATCCCGGTTCTGCTGGTGAGACTCTCTCTTTGAAGCAGGTCTTTTATCTGCAAAGTTTTGCTGCCTGAATGGAGTGTGTTTCAATAAATAACCCCTTCATTTTTGCATATGGAGTCAAGATCTACCATCTTCGCAAATACCCAGCAACGATAACCCTTACAATAATAAAATCCCAGACAGTCAGGACAAGCAAGAAACCCTTTAAGTCTGCCTCACAGAACTCCAAGTGGCAAAGGAAAGCAGAAATTTACTTTGTCACTCCCAGAGATACAACCAAAAATTAAGAAGTCGTTGTCATATGGGTCCCTGGTGAGCCTGATGACAATACTTGACAAAGCACATATGTCATCAGTGTGCAGGATAAGGAATGTATTCCTGTCACAGGACTTACTGGCATTAATGCCCCTGTAGGAGTTTGTCTAGAAAAGCAAGTTGTCATTGCTGCCTGAGTGTCCCTCTCAAAGGAAATGTATCACTTTGCTTGTAGAGCGAGACAAATAAAATAAAGCATTGAGCATGACACAGAAAAAAACCCATGGAATCTCTAAAGCATGCATAGAGTTTCATGTCCCTTCCATGGGACTTGTACAAAAAGGGATCCAATGACACAGATGTTTGATAAAAGGCAAGGCAAAGCAACTGTGAAAAACATGTCTATGACCATCCCGACAGGGAAGCACCTTTTGTCTAGTAGCCTGCAAATTTTGCAAGCACACAAGCATATGAATGTAGAAAACTGCAAATCTTCCTACATAATGCGTTTTAGATGGTTTTTCCTGCTTGAAGAAAATGTATGTAAACTGTCTGCAAAGGTGATTTGTATCCCTGGGTATAACTGTTTCATTGGGCTTCTGGCAGCAAGCAATTGTTTGTCAGATGTTCGTAAGACCCTTAACTATAGCGATACTAGCAAGTGCCTCTATAATACTTAACACATAAAACAAATTATAACAATATCCTTAAGATTAGCATATAAGTAATATGGCTATATAAAAACTCATAAAAACAAAATGTATGGCTACAATAACCATATTAAAACAACCATAGTTCTGCTTTAAATAACCATATGAGCCATGTTTGGAAGATATTATAGTATTTACTGATTAAGCATAAGGAACAGTCTACTGACATAATCTCAGAAAAAAGAAAACTATTCAATTTTCTATATTTCCTGTAGGTATTGGAAGGGCAGCTCATGATAAAAGCCCAACAGAACCACCTAAGGAGCTTCAATAATCCTTTGATAGTTTAAAAAGAATTAAAACACACCCTTTTTGTACATCCTTTTTGTTTTTTCCAAAAGGGTACAATGATGTGTTACAGGCACAAAAGAATATGACACATATCATTAACTCAACAGTAAATCATTTTCCTTTCAGAGAACTGGACCTCTTGACTGCACCGGTGACTTAAAAAGTCAAACTTCCACTGATGCTAAAAAGTCAAACTTACACTGATGCTAAACTGGCATAGGAAAATTAATCAGGACAATATTTCTCTTTTAAACAGTGACATCATTTAAGGCCTGGGAAACTTAAAATGGAGAACGGATTTGTCTGAATGAGTGCTAGACAAGCCTATACCTAAATGTTGAGACTATTTTTCTCTGGGAGGAAACTTGAAGATGAAACCCTTGCTTTGTCACAGGTCTGGTACTTCCAGTCAGTTTAGCAGTTTCATTTTTCACTTGGCAGCTGAAGTGCTGAAATCCAGTGAAAATGAAAACAAACAGACATATTATGTTTCCAAGACCGGTTAAAGCTAAAGGCAAGGAGATTATCCTAGTAGGTGGGGACCAATAAATAAACCTTTTGCACCTCTGTTGAGGTGCTCAGGGATGGCCATATGTGTGTGGAGGAGAGTTCTACAGATGACCCAAGGGAAAAGGCACAGCCAGCTGTCTCCTGTGCTCCAGTACACCTGTGCTTCCCACAGCACGGAAGCTGTTCTGAGTCCAGCACACACCAAGGAGGGATGGCTCGGGGACGAGGCAACTCCTTACCTTTCTACCCTTCCTCCAGGTCTGAGCTCAGTACAGTGACCCACTAACAGACAATCAGGCAGAGCCCAGCCAATAAAAGAAACACCAGTCATTTTTCATTTGCTTACGGACAGGCAACTTATGATGATACTCTGATGATTACTTTCTATTGAATGAATCACCTTCTGACCCATTCTCCTCAGTCATTTTCATTGTAGACTAAATTCCGTTTGCCATGTCAGACCCTCGATTTTATCAGAGCCACTAACACAATTTTCCAGAGCAGCAGCATTAGCTCAGCTTCCTCATTTTGTCTCTGGTGCCTTGTAGTTCAATTTATAGGCGGAAATAAAGACTTGTTGGAACTTGCCTCCTTCCCCCAAGGGTAATCTTAATCCAAACCCAAGGGCAGAATCCAGGCCTAACCTTCAGGCTTTTTCTCCCAAGAGTTGATATATCAGCATATGATCCATATAAGTAATATCACTGTCACTGAATAAAAAGCAATTTGCACTATCAAAAGCAGATTTCCAGCATGGAGAGATTCACAAAGATATCTGAAAAAGGAGCACGCTGTTTTTCTTTCTGACGAAAATGGGAGGAGAAAAAACACACAAAAATCCCCAAAGCACCAAATGAACAGCACAGTGCAAATAGAAATGTGTTTGCATTAATTCATTTCTGAATTCTTCTGCACATTCATATTTAGCCTTATACAATCAATAAAGTATATTAGATACATAAAAAAACCCAACTAGAAAATCTTCTATGTTTACAATAAAAGAATATTACGTGAAAAATGAAAATTTGTCAACTGGGGATAGAACAGGGGATTAGGAAATTTTATTTTTTTTTTCCCCTTGGGGTGGAAGTTTTAGATCTGTTTAACACTAACAGTAGCCTGACCAGGCACAGCATTAATTTAGTCAGAATGTCTGCCTTAGTGTTGCTTAGACGAACTTCCTTGAGAATTAACCATTGCTGAGCTCTCAAAAATACATACAGGGCAATTTCAAGTTCAGTTAGCAACTAGGGCTCAGGACATGACTGTGTCATCAGAATAAAAATGAACATTGCACTCAGTGCACTGACTTGTCAGTTCATTTACAGAGATCATAAATAACAAAGGTCCAAGGATAGATCCCCGAGGTACTTCTGTAATGACATCCATTAAATCTGACATGATGCTGTTTAATAACACAAGCTGTATGTGCCCTCCTAAGTAGCTAGCACCCAGTTAATTACAGATGATTCCATACCTAATCCACTCAATTTATCCTGTAAAGGAATATAATTTATGAAATAGACAATAAAAAACAAATTTAAACGCACTCCATACACATCCCCTGGAAACAACTCACACTTAATCTGCGGTGTTTAAAAGCATCTGATTTTCTCATTCTGAATTAACCATAAACATGGTAATATTACTCTGCTCGAGCGTCCCTTATTATTGGTATGGCAAACAAATATAGCGTCCAGTCTTCATGCTGCTGAACCGCCAGCAAGGGGTGCTCCATGGGAGCACATCCAAACTAGATTACTGGTGCTCCAACCGTGCCTCTCCGAGGCGTGCTACACAGTCTCTGGGTAATCTGCAAGTCTGAGCAGGGCGAGCCTGGCTTCGGCCGAGTCTCACTTGCTCTGGATGCAGTCTGTGCTGCCACACTTCTCCCCAGGGAACAGTGAAAAATGCTGAACGAACATACTGGTGCTAAGAGGGCATCAATGCTTCTTTTGGAGACGAAGAAAAGGAGCTGACATGATTCCCAGTGACAACCAGAAGGTGTGAGAGAGGGAGAAAGGTGAGAAAGAGAGGGAGATCGGAGACAGTCCCTTGGCTCACTCTTCCCACTTAAGAATGAAGGGAGAGTAGGATGTCTCCATAGCAACCATCAGAAAGCATAGAAAAGCAGAGAGCAACAATGATTATAATAAGATTAGAAGAGGTCACACAGATCATCAAATAGTCCCCCCAAAAATCTCAGGCAATAGCATAATAATAGCCGCTTAGTCTGGAAGTACTCCGTGGAACAAGTACTCCACATCTACACATCACAAACTTCTTCCCAACTTATGACTAATTTAAGATTTGTAGCTTAAAATACAAAAACAAACAAACAGATTAATTATTATACGCTGGGGGAAAGGAGATTCAGAAAACAGGTATCCTATATTCCTGTGACAGGAAGGAATTTACTTGCTTGATCTGCTGGGTGATTTTAGGATGAGTACTTCACTTCCTGCTGTTGAACAAGGAAAGCACAACAAACCCCTGTACATCTGCACTGAGCAGTCTGACTTCTGGGACAGTTACTTCTCAATACCAAATTTAGGAACCATGTTAACCCTCAGGATATGAGCAAGAGGCCTCAGTGAGAAAGGAACACCAGATCACCCCCTTCTACATGAATCTTGTCTCTGACAACACATCAACATACAGAAGGTCCTGGTTTCTTAAACAGGTATTGGTGAAAAAGAAAAAAATGCAAAAGGACCCCCATACACCAGGTTTTAGTTGCAACACTCAATTCACTTCCAGAAAGTGGTCAGACACCACAGTGGTGAATGAGAGAAGGAACAATTTACTTCTCTCACTAGTGGGCGGGTGAGATTTTTCAGAGACGAGAGAAGGAACACATCCGCACACTCCTCCTAATGGCCAGAGCACAGGAGATAAATCTAGCTGCAACTTGCTAGACAGAATAAAATAAAGATACTCAGTCTGAAGCTGAATGATGTTCCACACCTTTAGAAATATACTGAGTGTTGTCATTTCCCTCTGACATTGGAAGGAAACGTGGGGGAGACAAGAGTGCTTGTAATCTAACACACTTACACTTGTTATTTAGAGACCAATGACTTTTAATTTTCAAATAGACTCCCATGGTTATATATTGCTCTCAAAACCACACTGATGAAAAAGCAGACAATGCACGGTATAGGTCTCCACTCAACTGACACTGACCTGAGCTGCAGTTCAGGGTGAAAAATCTATAACTAATCCCTGTATGCTCCGTGTTACTGGGGCTAGGAAATAAAGACACTTTTCTTATCTACATTCCTATCCATCACACATTATTAGAGAGGGTACTTCATGTTTCAGAACTGCATGTTTCACGAGATCCTGAAGAATTCCACTGCTATAATAAATAAACAGAAAAGTCAAGTGTATTATATATGCATTTGTAGGACAGATTTTGAATTGGCATTCTTACATTGCATGATGGTTTGTGCTCCATTTTGTTGCTGTTGCAACTATTTCTTCAATAGCAGGATCATCTAATTGGGCAATTTGCATACCCTTTATGCCTGTCACATTGCTACCTGTGACACTTCCTCCAGGAATGATTTGAAAGTGCAAGTTATACTCACATTGTAATTTCTGACTACAGGACACTCAGGAAAGGCAGCTCAGCTGAAAGTCTCAAGTCAGTATCTGTAAGAAACAGTTTGCCAGCCCTTGTGTGCAATGCAGCTAAGCTTTACGGCTGCTTTACTCCAGAATGAGATAATCCACATGGCAGAATCAATTTCAGTTGATTTGCCTTAACCTTCTTGAGTCCTTCTACAGACATGAACATAATTTGTGTTTTACTGACTCTGCCCTTCCTTCCTTTGCAGGTATCTGTCTTAGGCTTTTGTGTGTCAGCTATTTGAAGCACCATTCCTATACCTGTTTTCTTTCTACTGATACTTTCTACAGCTGTGGCAGATTGCATTGTTTTTTCTTTCCTATCGAAGGGCGGGGGGTGAAATCTGACATGTTAGCATCTTTTCAGTATGCTTGGCAGCAAGGCATATGTGCTTCTGCCTCCCACACTATTTTCTTCATCCCCTGTATTACTGTTTGTAACAGATGTTTTCTCTGGCCTTTGCTTCTTCCTGTTGCAGAGCCCCTTGCTTCTACTGGGACATCTTTACCCTGTCATTTCCAAGTCTCCAACAGCTTCTTCTGCCAGTATTAATGTCATTACATGTGCCAACAGATATGTCACACACATGTACAGGCATGCGTGGTATGTGTCCCAGCCATTATCAGTGCATCAAAGGCTTATGATCCCCCCTGGGGCAGGGCCAAGGAAGCCCAACAAGCGCACCTTTGTCCCATTCATGAGTTATGTCAGCACTGCCTTTGCACCTGAATGTTCACACAGAAACTCATCCACTATGCTTCTTAATCACTCCGACAATAATTTCTCAGTAGAAACTTCTTTTCCTATATATATTTTTTTTTCATTTTGTCCAGTAAGAAGTAAATATTTCCAATTCCACAGCAGCTAACCAAGTGATAAGTCCACTAATGAGGGGCAAAATGGGATGCACAGCAGCCTGGATAACGAGAGAAGTGTTGTTGCCTTATCTTTGCCTTACTTTAACAGCCTCTCTTTAACAGAAAAGCACACAGTAGAAGTTCAATACACAGCCTTGAGCTTTAAACTTCTGCTTGTCCTACAGGGGATTTCCTGCCCTGTCGGGTGAATTCCACTTAATAATACTGAATTCCTCTAACAGAACAATTCCTTCCTGTGGGAATTTGAAGACTTCAAGACTGTTTATTATATTTTAACTGGTGATTTTCCCTGCAGCTTCAATTGTATTTGGTTTAATTTCATATAAAATGTTTATTCCCTTCTTATATTTTTCTTCCACAGTCTACTCAGTTCACTTCTACTTTGCCCACAAAGATAAGAAAAGTTACTTTTAGTTCGTATTATCTAACCAATATGTAGGATGCACTTAAACCCCCCCACAGAGAGGTGTTATTTGCAAAATGTATTACCTTTTCTTTTCTTCAAACACTGTGTGTAATCTCTCCCTTGCTCAAGTCTCTCCAGTGTGACATAGGTAAATTTCACAAAAACAAAGCGAGCTCAAACACCACCTCACCGTACATGATATGGCCTCCAGAAGACTTTGCCTCATATAGGGTTATTTTGGACCCCTATCAAAACAAGCACCAGAGCTCTACACAAATAAATTTGTGTACTTTTGTTCCAGTTAAATAATATTTTGCTTATAACTAAAATAAGAGATCTGGAGGTATTTAAATATTAAATTATTATTTCCATGTGGCCTAAGCAGCAGGACAGGGTCAGCAAACCCATGGCTCTTGAACTGTGCACAATTTACAAACACTTCTCCTGGTCCCAGCCCAGACCTCGCATAACCAGCAGCAGAACACAGGAGACACCGGGGAACACAAAGCCCCAGGTCAGGGAAGAAATGCCAAGAGAGAGGGAGTCCTGAGCTCGGTGCTGCTAATTCACCCTGGGACCTCAACGGACACCTTCTGCTGTAGCGGGACAGAGAAGCTCTGGGCAGGCAGGAGACAAGACAGGGAATGGAGCTGAATGGTTGAAGGAGATATACCCATATAGCAGACAAGTCCTTAGGGCTGATCCAGCTTACTTTAGGGCAAAGCAAGTCCCCATAAGCAGATTCTTACTTTCTGCAACACGCTGTTATCTATTTTAATTTAATGTAGGATTGTCTGCATAAAGGAATCTTTATTCAAGGAAAATATTTATGTTTTGCAAAATAGCATATTATAAATATAATTAAAGTTACAATGCTGAGTGTAAAAGGTCTGTGTTCTCTTTTCAGTTGCAAGCGTGAATTAACTGAATTAGTACTATTACCACCAGAGAAACTTCTCTAACTTAAAGAGAAGGATTTGACCATAAATTATTTGCATACCTCTAGAAATATCTATGATAAAACAAAGTGTATCACAATATTAACTTTTTTTATGCTGCACTTACCATCATACAGATTTCTATTTAAAATATATTCGGCTGATAATAAAATATCTATCAAGTAATAAATATGGAGGTTATCTGATGAAACATGTTTCAATCTCTACTTAAACATTTTCAGTTGAGACACTAACCTAAGCCAAAGATCTAAGAATCCACATACTTCAAGAGAGGCTGATTTTTTATACTGATTCTGTAGCCTGGGACGATCTTTGATGTATGTAACTGAGTTCTCTGACGATATCTGTTAAAATGCTATTTGGAGCCAAACATTTGCACAATGTCCACCATGAAATGTTTTTTTTGATTTTTTTGTTTTGTTTTGGTTTTGTTTTTTTGGCTAACTAAATTTTTATGCCCTGGCAGCTTGTTAAAAAGAAAAAAAACCCACCAACCAAACCTTAATAGTGTCGGTAACCAAAGCACAGCAATCTTATAACACAGATTAACATATAAACTGTTATAGTAAGCTTCTTCTTTTCATCTCAGAGGTAGTACAGAATAATATGGACCACCTTGTTGTTATATAACATTACAGTTTAACAGGCAGATGTGCTCAGTGATATAATAGTTTTTCCATCTGTAACCTCTTTGATTCTAATGAGTGCAATCATTTTAATTAAATGCTACAAGTAATAGCATAGTATAATACTTCAAATTGAAGAAACCATTTTCAACATATGGCACAAGGTTTTGTATTTGGTCCAGACCAACAGAAAAAAAAAAAAAATTGTTTTATTTAATATTTGAAGTTGTAAGACATTTTTATTACCATGTAAAGTTTCAGGAACATTTCTGAACTATAGAAACCAGTTTCAAAGTTAACAACTGAGGTTCTGGATCCACTTCAAGGCTAGCAAAAATAAAATAATACTTGAAGTTTAGATCTCTCTGAAGGCTGTGAAAAACCCTTTGATATTTTCACTTTGAAAATAGTTCACTTACAAATTTTAACTACAGCACAGATAACCATCTGATGGCTGCTCAGTGGATCGTGTGAAATGAAATCAGCTTCAGTCTATAATGTTTAGGTAGTACTCAGGAGCCACATTATTTAGTAGAAAAACCACAACACTCTTTATCAACTATGGAAGTATGCATCTTGATCTGACAGCCTCAGGTTTCTGGAAGCATTTATTTTCCATATTAGGTGTGCCTACGTGCTTTCCACATTATTAGCAGTTTAGACTACACAAACACAACTTCACCTTATTTGCATATTCATCACCACACATTTTAAAATTGTTCCGTTAGTAACTGTACCCTGATGGAAAATGCAGACTTCCTACTCACAGATCAAATAAGAAAACAACACACCAGTTGACATCTGCCTGTGTGATATCATATAGATTAGAGAAAAAATAAATTTCCTTGGCAAATAAAGCAACATAAGAAACAAAACCATTTGAAGGTGTTTTTCCATCGACAATCATTGTCCTATATGGTGAAAAAGCTCACTTTTCTATCAATAACTACAAATATGAAATTTGGAAAAAATATAGTATGACTGTGTAGAGAGGGAAGGAAAAAACCCCATATTGTTCTTGTTCAAGATATTGTATTGAAGATGAACCTCATTTGTACTTTAGTATCTCTGGATGCAGTCATTTAGTTTTGTTTTTTTTTTTTTAGAATAATATGGACCACCTTGTTGTTATATAACATTACAGTTTAACAGGCAGATGTGCTCAGTGATATAATAGTTTTTCCATCTGTAACCTCTTTGATTCTAATGAGTGCAATCATTTTAATTAAATGCTACAAGTAATAGCATAGTATAATACTTCAAATTGAAGAAACCATTTTCAACATATGGCACAAGGTTTTGTATTTGGTCCAGACCAACAGAAAAAAAAAAAAAATTGTTTTATTTAATATTTGAAGTTGTAAGACATTTTTATTACCATGTAAAGTTTCAGGAACATTTCTGAACTATAGAAACCAGTTTCAAAGTTAACAACTGAGGTTCTGGATCCACTTCAAGGCTAGCAAAAATAAAATAATACTTGAAGTTTAGATCTCTGAAGGCTGTGAAAAACCCTTTGATATTTTCACTTTGAAAATAGTTCACTTACAAATTTTAACTACAGCACAGATAACCATCTGATGGCTGCTCAGTGGATCGTGTGAAATGAAATCAGCTTCAGTCTATAATGTTTAGGTAGTACTCAGGAGCCACATTATTTAGTAGAAAAACCACAACACTCTTTATCAACTATGGAAGTATGCATCTTGATCTGACAGCCTCAGGTTTCTGGAAGCATTTATTTTCCATATTAGGTGTGCCTACGTGCTTTCCACATTATTAGCAGTTTAGACTACACAAACACAACTTCACCTTATTTGCATATTCATCACCACACATTTTAAAATTGTTCCGTTAGTAACTGTACCCTGATGGAAAATGCAGACTTCCTACTCACAGATCAAATAAGAAAACAACACACCAGTTGACATCTGCCTGTGTGATATCATATAGATTAGAGAAAAAATAAATTTCCTTGGCAAATAAAGCAACATAAGAAACAAAACCATTTGAAGGTGTTTTTCCATCGACAATCATTGTCCTATATGGTGAAAAAGCTCACTTTTCTATCAATAACTACAAATATGAAATTTGGAAAAAATATAGTATGACTGTGTAGAGAGGGAAGGAAAAAACCCCATATTGTTCTTGTTCAAGATATTGTATTGAAGATGAACCTCATTTGTACTTTAGTATCTCTGGATGCAGTCATTTAGTTTTGTTTTTTTTTTTTAATGTAGGTTATGCCAATATAGTCTAAAGAGAAAAAATTATTTGCAACCAATTTAAAGTCCCTTTACTGCCAAGTAATATAAAGAAGCCCAAATTTAAACGAGAATTGGGTCATAGCCCTCTAAAATTGTATTACCTTCCAAACTATGGAGTCAATTTACATTTGTACCGAAAGAATTGTAATACAGTCAGATTTGAATAGAAATACTTTATGCTCATTTATTTTCTTCCCTTTTTCACACGTGTGAAAGCCTACACAAGAGTGGTGAAGCAGACCTTTGAAACCCAAATTTTTAAAAAGAAGTAAATAATAAATATATATTTAAGAGTAAGAAGCATTGGAGACCGGAGTATATGAGTCACAAGTTCCTGAACAAGTGAAGTTAAGATCAGTATGCCATCTTGCTATTTTGTATCCAGTCTAGATTTAAATCCCAATAGATGCAATGGACACTGTATTTCTAAAGAACTTAATTGTGGAAAAGGAGGTTGGGAGCTTCAGAAACTTCAGCTCCCCAAACCGGCCTTGCCTGAGGATATACCCTACGTGCCTGCAACCATCTTGTAAGGCACTCTCCTCTCTTTTATCAGGTTTCTTGGCTCTTTATTTTCTTTTTCAGCAATGATTTTAATTTTACTTAATTTAGAACTTTATAGGAGCTAAACTACAGTTCTGAAAAGGGGTATTTAAATAGTTGATATTCAAACTATTGTTGCAATGTTTTTTGCTGTCATAAACACAAACAATTCCTCTCTGAACTGTGGTTTGACTGACACGCTGCAGTGTCAGTAACACTGTGCTGAACTGTTCACATTCATGACTGTGTCCTTTGCAAGCATAAAGGTTGGAAAAAAACTGAGGACAGAAAGGTAAAGAGAAATAACCACATCATTTTCCACCTTCAATAGCTGCTGACTTGATTTTTTCACATTCTAGAGTTAAGGCTTAGTTTACTGTTCCCAAGTTTCAGCTAATTTTTCTGTGATCAGATCTGGTGTGATATGGGATGAGTAACTGAAAAATTCTGTATGCCTAAAGATAGCTGACCAAGGCCCAGACAAGCTCACTGCCCATAATATATTTCAGAGAGGTTTCCGCTGAGGCTAAACAGACTGTACTGAAAGGCCAAGATCCATAAATGGTTTAGGATGTAGGCCCAATTTGATGGGAGAAGGCTGAGCATTATCTCAGAAGGCTTGTACTCCTTCTGAGACCCAAACAAATACCCGTGCACCACTGTGCCTCACTTCCCTGCCTGCAGATGGATAAGAATATTTCCCACCTCACAAGGCTGTTGTGAATATACGCCTGTTCACTGTTTTCACATCCTACCATATCACAGTTACAGAGGAGAGGGAGACAAGAGCTGTAATAACATCTGACAGATGACACGGATAATAAGTCAGCGCTCCCATCACAATCCAGCATCAGTTCTTTGGAGACTACATTCACTCCAAGTGATCCTGAGTTTAACAGTCACAAACATTAGATTACTAAAAAAGTCAAAGAGGAAAAGGGGGCAGAGTAAACTTAAGGAGTTTCTTTTCATACTAAAGATACACTGATATATCAGCATGAAATGAAAAGACAGGGAAGGGAAGTTCGCAGTAACACCAACTTGTTTTCAAAAATATATTTTCATATTTGCCTCTGCAGGAGAAACCTTTTCAGCATTCATTTGTTAAGCTTCATTTAGAGTCTGGATGGTCGCATCCATGTTCACTTGCAAATAAAATATTATTTATGGGCTAATCTCACAAATATTTACTACTGAACATATGGGTGAATGTTCAGCTGGGGTAAATCAGCAGAACCACCAATCTCATTTACATTAGCTGAGGCTACAGCATGTTATGTTTATTAAATTAGGGACCCATTCATATGGATAGGATTTACCCTGGTAACCAACCATAGGTTGGTTAATCCAATTTACAGGTTGATGACAATTGCGGAATCCCTCCCATACTTATGCTTTATGCAATGCGGAGCCTTAAATTTTTGTTTAATTAATATTTTTTTAATATCTCATGTAGATATTTAAGATCAATGTTGTGCTCCTGATATTTTAATAGAAACCAACTGAAAAGTTACAATATTAGTTTGTAACCCTTAATTAAATAAACAGTTGCATGAAGTACTCAGCAATGCACACCCTAGGCCAGAAAGATGTGAGCCATAGTATAACCCTGAGGACTTCCTGGGAACGGCAGTAATCCTTTGGCTGCTGTTCAGGACACTCAGTACTTCTTAGGATTTACTCAGCAATCTTGGTGTGGAATCAACAACTTGTCATAACATTATACCAACATCACATGGGTTTCTGGAACAAGAGAGAGTGGAAGCACTTTTTCCCTTACAGACCTTCTTTGTCAAAAGCGGGAAATGTTTTCCTTTGTGTGAAGAGCTTTGGTAAACCCTTCTACTGTAACGCTCACAGTATTCCGTTTCTATATGTGAATTAGCTTTGCATCATTATTTAAAAAAAAACAAACCAACCGAAGGTACATCAGTACCTTGGTTTGCCTTTCAGCTCTGGATGAAGTGCAAAGGTAAATCTAAAAATTACTAACGCAGTCTGAAACAGAAGTTATGCAACAATGGAAATTTAATATATTTTGTCACTGGTAGTGTATAACACCAAAACCAGCAATCTGGCAATTCTGTTGATTTGACAGGCCAGATTTGCCTGTCCACTACACAAACAAGTTATAACATAGCACGCCGGATGACCAAAGGTAAAACTGAATTTTATCCTCCCCTCCCCAGTCTGTCTTTTCTCATTTTCTTTCAATTACCATATTTTCCATATTGTTTCCTGCAGCATTTATGGCTTACATTTTGAACCGTGGATCAAATACTTAAAAAGCGTATTTTCCTCTAGGTTTTAAAATTCTTTACTTGTGTGTTTTCTTTCTTTTTCCAGACAACTATTCAAAGCTGTTGCTTGGGTAAGTAGTAATAAAAGGTAGCAGACAACTGACCTCCTCTATATTTCTGGAAAAGTAATTAGTAAAATTCTCAAGAGACCTGGAGACATGGGTGATATATTACCACCTGTAGGTGGTTTAGAAAGGCATATTTTACAACACCCACACAGTCATAATCAACTTACATATTTTAATGTAGAAGCAGTATAACAATGTTAGATGGAAATGTGTTTTTTAAGCAACATATTTCAGTTTTCTTGGACTGATACTGCCTCCTTTAAAACATCTATTATTATAGACTTGATGTCACAAAGACAACTGATGGTGGAGGCAGACATAATCAACTAAAGTTTTCAACACTCCTTATCTCATCCAACAACCAATAATGGTCTCTCTGCCAGGATTTTGCAATAGAAGAAACAATGTAAACTAGGCACACTCATTTTTCATCTTCTCCTTTGGGGATTTTTGCTTGTCATCATCACTGCATGCATTTACCCCTTCATAAGTGAGACCTAGAAACTCTCTTCAAAACAATATTTCAGGTAAAATGTTGAAAAGCATGATTGCCAGCCCGTGATTTCAACCAAGACATCTTATTTCCTCTCTTAAGAATAAAACTAAATCTTAAGTATCCTTGAAATCACATTCCTTTCAGTACATATACATTTCTAATAATGGCAAGGATTTCAGATTTGCCTACTTTTCAAAGGAAATAATCTCGATCTCATTTTTACACATTGGAATTACTACATATAGTAGCGCTACATATAGTATTACATGTGAAGACATCTCAAAAAACCTACAAAAATCAAAACACTAGAAAGAAAAAAACATACCACACAATACCTTTTCCCAAACAAATGATTGAGTCAGTTGATTACCTGAAAAAAGTAAATAAAGTACCTGTAATGTGACCTGAAGAAATAAAAGGACAGGATGTAACTGAGATAATAGAGAGGAATATGTTAAAGGAGAGAATTGACAGATCCTCATGACATTGAAGAAGGTAAAGCAGTGTTCAGGACATTCTTCTTTACAGGTATGTCTTTTGTATTGCTCCTGTCAGAGTCTCCACAGGGGAAAGGAAGAGTGGCCAGGAGGGCAAAAGGTGAGTTGTTGCATTCTCACTCCCTCAGTGCATTCCAAGAATGACTGAAAATGAGAAGTTGCAATTGCCAAACCTTTTTAGTTCCCTGTATCTGTTGCTAGACATACCGGCGCATTAGCAGGATGCATGATGATACAGCCTTCATAGTGTTGCTCACCTCCTAGTTTTGGGTCTAGACAGTGTAAGAAATAAGATGGCAATACATGGCATACATCAGATCCAAGACTTAGTTCAGTGTGCTCTTTGGCTCTCACAGATCCCTGGATTTACACTCAGTCTACTTTTCTAGCAATTTATTGCAAAAGAACAACTTGTATGAGCTTTTGCCTTTATTTTAATCAGAAATGGGGCAAGGAATGCAAGAAAATAAGCACCAGCAGTAAATGAATTTAAAGTTCCAGAGTAGTAAGAAACAATTTCTGATTGCATGAACACAGGACAAAGCTTGGAAATAGTTCTTGATTAATAATGATCATGTTATGAATAGATTTACCTGAAGGAGGAATGCAAATCAAAGATTGCGTGATGATTTCTATGAGAAGCCCTAAGGACTAAAATCCAGACTGAGTTGACGTGGAATCCATATAGAGGTATTGATCTACTACTTGGAATCTCTGAGAGCAATTAGTTTTCTAGCATTAATTGTATGAAGATTTCTCTTGAAGTATCTTTTTCTGCTTCTAACAGATTTTTATTTTTTTAAGAACTAAAAATGATACCCTCAGAAGAGAGATTGCAAGGGAGATTTCTTCACACTGGTGACAACACCACCTATTCTGCACAAGCTTGAAGTGACACAAACCAATTTCTGTTTCAAACAGCATATAACAACCATAGTCCAGTTGACCTGCCTCATTATCTTTGTCAGAATGCCATGCTAAAGCAGCTATGGAGGTTTGGGATTGGGGCCGACTTGGACCTCACCAAGTAAGGCTAGGTCACCTCTCAGGAAAAAGAGCCTGCACTCATTTATGTTTGTCCATCTAGACATATCTAGACAAAAGGTAGAGCTGGACTGTAAAAATAAAACTCAAAGACATCAGGTTTCAGCAAAGTCAAGAACTTCGAGCTAAGCTAGTTGCTAAGCTGGGGTTTTGGGGTGTTGTTGGGGGATGGGAGGATTTTGTTTGTTTTTTTTTTCTTGTTTTGGTATTTGTTTTTGGGTTTTTTTGTATAGTGTGCTTGTATTTAAAATTGACTGCAAAGTTTATAGTCATATAGCCTGTTGTGGACTAGACACTGAATAGATCTCTGTGTGTCCTATGTTGCATTTTCTGATTTAGTTGCCTTAGTTACAACAGCAAAACATTTTTTTGTCCATGAATCTTAATATATTTTCAAAGGAAAAGACAAACTGAATTTGCCACTGAGAAAAATAGTTTATAGAAAGCTACAGTGACCTGCTAAGATGATACAGCAGGTCCGTAGGTAACCTGAGAATAAAATCCAGGTCTTTCTCTTCTCAGAGCTTGTGTATCCTGTGACATTTTCAGAAGCAACATAGCCCAGAACTCAGCAAAGGATAAAAGATCCAAGTTAGTTAAGCTTTCACAGAGTAAATTTGATGATCCTGCAAGCATGCTATTACAAAGGCACATACTTTCAGTACATCAATGTCTCTTTCCATTTACTTTATATGCTATCTAACCTTTCAGATCTATAAACCCAATACTCAAAAAGTAAGTGTACAATGACACAGCTGAAAGTTTCAAACATACCTTATATAAGCACACTAATTCCCCATCTTGGGCTCTGCTCAACAACAGAGCATTCACAACACTTGTGCAAGCCTAGGTTGGAAAACTTGTTATGATGTAAGTTGATCTCACCTAAAGTAAGCATGCATCATGCATGCTGCTCTAGGAAGCAGAATGCAAAGTGAATATATCTATGAAGCTATTTTTCACCTCACAAATATTTCCATGTAAAATTAACTTTTTTTTCACCTGTGAAAACTGCTTTGAGTTTTCTTTATAAGCCCAAAGTTAAAAGAAAAATGTTTTGCTTTTTCACAAAACTAAGATAATAGGATTTCCCTGTGTAGCTGAGAAAACATTTCTGTTCAGCTGTCACACTGTTTATTTGAATAACTATAAGCCAAATTTTGCATTTGGATTGTGTGTAACTCATGCTAATTTTAAATAGGTGCCATCTAGGAGTAGAATTTGACCTAGTTTTTCCTCAAGAGTATCCATAGAGGAAATATAGCGGAAGAAGTTATGAGATCAATTCATAGCTGATTCAAATTACTGTGGAGCCACTAAATCGAGAACAGTCTCACAGTTTCTTGAAGATCTCTAGCGAAAGAAGGTATCAGAAATGCCAAATATTTCTAGCTAATTCTGGAACTGTGGCAGAGTTTTACTTTGGTTCTACATCTCACAAATTTCTCATGACTTTTCATATTATTTGCCTAAAGAGACTTAATCCTGTAATTTTTGCCAAACACAGCTATAAGGGACTGTATGTTATTGTTATTCATATCAATGGGTGTATTCAAAGAACTGAACCTAAAGGTGAGCTAACTCAACATGAGTTTTGACTTTTGCTGCAATGTCAAAAATTTGGAAGTCTTGTTTTAATTTTTACCAGAGACAGAGCACAACAGATGCATCTCTTCACTCAGGTTTTCTTAAACAACTGCATTAAGCCATGTGGCATAAGAGATTTGCATTTGCTGACATAGAACAATCTTCTGCATTCACACATGCAGTTCTGAGACTGACACAAAGGCTGAATGCAGTTGGTATCCCTCCTTCATCTTCTAGTCACTGCTTGCTCATCTATCCCATTAGCAGTTTGGTTGAAGCTGTTCTTTTCAAGTCATCCATACTCCTGATCTGGTATGCCCTGGGGGAAAAGTAGAAATGTACCCTGTACACACCTATGCAGCAATTAACCACTGGGGAGAGACTTTAGGATTCAGAGACTTTTTTGTCTTATTTGACTGTATTAAATAGCTCCTGAAGCCTTACAGTGACACAAGGAAGTCAGATTACCCTGACAATGGTTTTAAGAACCCACCTTCATTCTGCACTGCTAAAATTGTGCACTGCTAAGTAGATTGAGGGAATTCTTATCAATGTTTCTAATAATATCTACATTCTTGCTGAACACAAATTTACTACTCAATGTCTTTTCCAGAATCATTCTTTGTTTCTTACACATATATGGGGATTATATTCACACTTTGTAGCTCTTCATTGGTAACCTGTCTTAAGTGAGCTCTCAGAAAGACTCACCAAAGACTCTACCATTGCCCTAGCTATCTACATCCAAACTCTGGAATCTAATGCATTTAAGGCTGGTGCTCTGTCAAAGTTAATAGGCATAATTGCCTAATTATCTACTCTAGTATGATGGTAAAACCTTTTAACATTTCACTTTTCCCCAAGGAGAGTGTATTGCAGTTTCTGGAATGTTGCCTTACCCTTCTTTTGGGAATACTTAGGCAAAGAATTCGTTTTGATCTCAGCTAAATGAACCTTATGCTCTCCCTCTGTAGCCATACTGTCTCTTTGCTTGGCTGTTTTACATAAAGTGTATACATCTACATTGAGATATAGTAAATTCACTAGCATGTTGTTTACCAGATTCCAATCTCACTTATAGTGATGTAAGCCACAATGTAAGTAATTGTGTTGATCTAATCAGAATTACTTTAGCTGTGCAATGTTATAATAATTAAAATTGCCTCTGATTCAGGCCCTATACATGCTGAGGTTGTTCAATGCTACTTAATTAGAGGAGCCCTGTGATGACCGTAACCTGTACCAGAAGATAACTTCTGGTCCAAGTTACCAAGGAGGGGGTCTCTCTGTAGGTGAACTGAACACAGTTCTAAGACACCTAGGCTGGATTCTCCATCACCTTGCTCCTATGAAGTCACCTACATCAAATCATAGTGAGAGATAGTTGGTATAAACAGTGCTGATAAGAATAACACAGTGAGTAGGTGTTGAAATAGTTGAAATGCTTTTCTTTAGGGCACACTCCAAACTTTATATACAAGAGATTCAAGTTAAGGACATTGGCTACTCTAACATTCTAATAACAAACCTAAAATCAGAAGTACATTCACTCAGGACTGAGTTTTGTAAGTGACGCATTCCTTCCTTATTACTTTATTTACATTTTTACATTCATTATTCCTTCAGTTCTACAGTCTAATATTTGGAAAGTTTGGGTGTAAATCAGAATCCACATCAAAGCATCATTATCTTTATCTGCAACAGGTTAAAGACAATCACTCCAACCGAACGTATGAGGAAACAAAAGTCCTTTGGAGCCTAATTCAGGTACAGAATTTGGGCCCTCTGTTGTAAGCACAAAGACCTGTTGTCAGTCACATTCCTTTCTATTCCTCCTTCAGATTAATTCCTTCTTTTAGGTCAATCTCTCCATAAACTCTGTTTTTCTTCCCACCTACTTCGTAAGACAGCTGTTTATATTTACTTCTTCCCTTAAAATTTTTATTTATTTATTAAAAGTTTTATTCTCCTCCTTTCAATTTTTTATTTGAAATACAGAGATATCTTTACACTAAAATCTATAAGAGGTAGCATTAAATGGCAGAAGGAACATATAGCAGCATAGAGCCCTGCACAAAGAAACTACTTCTTGTTTTACTGATGATCTCAAGAGTAAACTGACCAAAGCTGGTTTGCTTCCAAAGACTGAATTTACTCATTTCTGAAGCAGCTTAGATGCTTTGAGGTTTGGGCACACAGATATACTGATTGTCAGATTTTTTTCCTTCTGTGCACTTATTAATTGTTCGTTTTATTAATAAAAGCAGTACTTGGTCTCTGTTGGCCAAGTTTCAAGGTGTGTCCCCATAACTGCAGAATTCTGCTTCTGCCTTTCCATCCTACTGCAAGTCTCTCGTGCCACTTGACCAGCTAGATATATAACCTGAATCCCTGGGACCAGGATATCTACATTGCCCATTTTAAAGAGTAGCCTTACCACCCACCCCTCTGGAGATTGGCAGGCCCAGAACAGGACTCCAAAAGCAAGAAACGTGCAGCAAGTGATCACACATGGATCACTTTTATTAGGCTAATAGAGAGATGACCTTGTGGGAGGACGTCCTTTCAAAAGTAGCTAAATCTGCTGATGACACAGAGCTGAGAAGTAGTAAATACAGAGGAACAGAGCAAACAAAGTCATAATGATTTGGATAGAATTAGGCTTATGGGATGCTAAGTAGTTTATGCAGTTCCATGTAAAGAAGTAAAAGGTAATGAGGCTAGGGACCAAAAATAATCACAGAGACTGAAGTCTAAATTAAAGCACAACACAGAATAGAGACCAGGAAAAGGAAGTGGGAATAAGATAGTTTAAAGTGTTTTTCACGATCATGCACAATATTTGGCAGCAATAAAAAGGCAAACAAAAGTTCAGAACAGGAAATTGGATAAGGTGGAGGGAAAGAATAAAGTGGGAATTATAATTTATCAATGGAAGGCATTCTGGCACCACATGAAAGAATACTGAGGCCACATGTGGGATGCTGTGTGCAACTCTGATCACCACATTACACTGCAGAAAGAACATCACTAGGATAAAATAAAGCACTAGATGGACATCCAAATGTCTTACAATTTGCGAGTATGGGTTATTCATTCTGAAGAATTAGTCAGCTTCAGCATTTGCAGGTTTTCGGAAATTATTTACAAAACATCATTGTGTTATATCTCATTGTAAAGGGAAGGGCATTGATTGATGACAGGCTGACAGTGAATTCAAGTAAAATGTTAAATTAGATATTAGAAAGTACAAACAGAAATTCAGCTAGACAATAAAATACTCTGCCAAGGCAGACTGCAGCATTTCTGTTTATTTTAGGTTCTCAAAAACAGATTGGATTAATTTAGTCTGATCCTGCAACTTTTAACAGGCAAACAACCTATTAACCAAGGAAGAGTTCTGCATGAAAAATACTTAGACTTGAACCCATAAGCCATTAGATTTTTAAGGAGTTGAAACAAAATTAAGAGAGATAGTGCATACTGACATCAAGGGCAACCATGTAGCCAAAATTCCTGCAGAAATTATTAGAAATATTGTTGTAAGAGCCTGTAGCTCTGAGTGAAATATGTAAGTACATGCTAAATTTGATACATAGTCAGTAGATTTAAGAGACATAGTCGGTGAAACCACTCATGAAATTAAAGGTAAGCATGTGCTTAGGTAATATGGTGAACTGTGGGTATACTCATAAGAGATTTGTAACTATCTGGTGGAGTTTCTTAAGAGTCTACAAAATTCTCATGTATTTGAAAACATGTATAGCCCAAAATATGAAAAGACAGACTACACATACGTTTATGTTCCCACATGCAAATAATTATGATGTTAAAATTGAAAATGTGCTAAAATTTGTGTGACAACTTGACTAGGTTTGTAAAAATGAATTTTTAGCAATCAGAATATTCAAAGTACCACCTAGAACGGATCGACCATGGAAAGAAATGGATACTTAAATACCTAACAATTCAAGAAGAAAGAGACATCATTATTAAAAAAAAAAACAACCACCCACTGAAATACCTTTGAAAATGTATCCAATCTCACTTACTTCATATCCTTATATATCTTTTAACCTCTGGACACTACAGACTTTCCAAAAATCTGAAACACAGCTTGGTGGTGAGATGCTATACCAAAGTGTTTTTACAAGAAATTATATAAAACATTCTGTCTTCTAATACTAACTCTAAGTAACTATATGGAGAAGATGCTAAAGTGATTATTTCACACCTTCCTCTTCAATTTAAGTCTTTAGGAATCTAGAATTCTTCAGACTTTTTGTTTCAGAGAGAGAAAAAACAAGTTAAAGATACCATCATATGTGCTTTTCTATTAAATTACTGCACAGATCTATTACTAAATGGAAGTTCTATTTATAAACACTTGTAAGATAAACAACTTGCAAAAGATACACAGCTAAATGTAAAGCTATTTTTCTGACATTCACTGCATTGGAAAGTGTTAATAAATCAAATAGTGTACAAAGAACAGGTTTTATTTCTTTTTATAAACTAATAATTGAGATGCTGTATGCAATCAATAGATATGAAATAATTTATTTTGAGGGTTTTTAACTAGTCTGGGCATACCAAAATCTTCTGCCAATACAGCCTGGATCAAAAAAAACAGCACTGTCTGATAAATTTGGCACTTTGACTAGCAGAAATTCTGTGAGAACAGCAAAAGTGAGACATCATAGAGATGTAGGGAAAAATTAAACCCCCAAAACTCCTGAAATCAAGGAAAAGAAAACAAAAAAAAAAACCAAAAAAAAAAACCAAAAAAAAAAACCAAAAAAAAAAACCAAAAAAAAAAACCAAAAAAAAAAACCAAAAAAAAAAACCAAAAAAAAAAACCAAAAAAAAAAACCAAAAAAAAAAACCAAAAAAAAAAACCAAAAAAAAAAACCAAAAAAAAAAACCAAATCAACCCCTCACACACCAGACAAACAAATAAAACAAACAAAACCAAAAAACCCAAGAAGCTCAACTAGAACTGAAATATATGTTGGACATATAAACAACAGAGAATCAAATAAATGGGAACAGAATTTTCTAGAGCGATGAAGGGTAGCCTGGGGGAAGCCTCCAGAAAAAGGTATTGCATGAAAGTGTACAAAAGAAGAGGAGAAGTGGAAAAAGAAGGCAGCAAGTACCGAGAAAATAGAGAGCATGCAAAAGCCATAAAGCACAAAGATCAAAAATGTGAAGAATGCATTTTCTTTCCTTTCATTCTTCTAGTTATTTTTACTGCTCCAGAAATTGTAAGATTGGACTGTGATGGAAACAAGGGTTTTACGCTTTTATCTTATATATAAACTTATATACATATATATATATAAACTTTTACCCTTATATCTTCACATGTGAAAATTAAAAGTCTGAATTCCAGAGTTGACTGCTGACAAGCTATAAGGCTGCTTTGCTTGAATGCTTAAAGGCTTAGCATCCAAAACCTCCAGTGGCGGGATTTATGACTGCGTGGAGTCCCTGACAATCAGCTTCTACATGAAAAGACATGTGCATTTATAGCTTTTCACTCAAAACCACTTACATCCCTTTGCCTCCTATTCAGCGTCTCCTGAACATCACAGACAGGCAGTGCTACGTCTAACACAATCTGCAGACGGACTTATCAGTACTGCTGTAAAACAAGCTGGAAACTAAATGAAAGAAAACTCCTTGATAGCAAACGGACAGTTTTGCAAGCACAGAAAACATTATCTCAGTTTTCTGAAGTACCTGTTTTCATAAATGAAATTGTTTCTCTTCTCTCTTGCTCGGTAAGGCACATTCTACTGACTGCTCTTAATACCACCAAAAACTTTGTAGGCAGTAGAACAGTTTTGCCCAGTTTTTCCTTCCTTATCACTTTGGACTTTCAAGTTCTGTAAGTCCTATACATGTATGTAGCAATGGATACTGTATGAGCACTAAAGTGAAACAAAGCTAGAGAAAACAATTTCTGGTTTTAAAAGACTTTTTGGAAAGACAATCCTAGAAGTGTAAAAATTAATTTTAAGTACTTCTCATTACAGTTCAGCAGGAATTTGGTTTTTTTCCCACCATAAAGACTTCCAAAAGCTCTCCATGAAAAATCAAGGGAGAGCTCCAATTCAAACTAACAGTTGTTTGGATACTTCTCTGCTCTGTTTCAAAGAACTCACACCTGATTCTCTACATCCCAGAAAACATTTCGACTACCAAACTATCACGTAGTCTGGAATGCTCTTTTCCTTTTGGTTAATAGCTAAAAGGCTTCAAAAAAACTTCAGCCAAGCAACTGAATATACAGAACTGCCACATGCAGTAAGGCAATATTTTCTCATTAAAAAAATATTGTAGCTATAAATACCAAATAAGTACTCCTTTATGATCCTCTGTAGTTCTCAGATTTCTATCACTTTTGGGGAATGCATCATCAGCTAAGCTCCTCTTAGGTATTTTAGCAACTGTGTGCCACAAAGGATAGAAATTATGAAAAACAGACATGCAGATTAGAAGAATGATCACATTAGATATAAAGAAATGACAGTTCAGGTCAATGATCTTCAGTTCTTGGATGAAAGAAGTGGAAGTGGTGACAGTATACTGAGTAGATCAATTTTTAACGTGCCCACAAATATTCCATACATTTCCTCATTATTCCCTCAAGGCATTACACTGAAATTTCCTAGAAAACTAGGCAATTAATACATTTATTTTATTGTTGTTGACATGTATTATGCCATCCTGATTGAGTTCACTAAGATTTACTTTTCCCCTACAAGGCAAGCTATTTCCTGTAACATCACAACTAAGTTGTGTGATGCTAGCCAAATGGAGTCACAGTGGTTTTATGGAAGGAAGAAAAACTCTTTATCAGAGGGACCAGAGTTCCTCATCAGACACATCCATTGAGGTTTTTGGCTGGTTCAGAGTCACTTAAGAGGCTGAAAGGAAGAAAATGTTTGGCAGGCTGTAAAACTTAAAAACACAAACAGCTATTTAGACCTGGAGCTCATGAATCTAGTAGAGCTGATAAGAATTTAAATCTTTTCTCCCATAAACTTAAATCAGAGTAATAAGATATTCAGCACCTATATTAAAAGAGTTTGAAATAATATGGAGATCATATACTGTGCTTCAGTCCTCCTAGTTCTTCTGAAGCCCAAAATTCATTTCCTAACAAGTCCACTCCTGGGAGAAAAATGCACCAAAAACAGCAGCACCAAGGGGGACTGTATTTCAGCTGTACATTTTTCATCTGTATTTGATGAGTTCATTAAAGCTATTCATTACATCACTCTAAATCTCCATGCTTCCAGCCATTCTGAGCAATTCCTAAATGGAAGAATGAATTTTCACTGTGTCATTCCCCACGCGCTTCCTTCTAAAACTCTTGATTTCAAAGTTTTATCTTATAGGACTGGCAAGATGGACACTGTGACAGGACAAGAATATTTTGAAGAACATGCTATTAGGATCCCAGGGCCTCTTAAAAAGTGAACGGTCAGTGTCCCAGAAGGATGAAAGACTATGTTTGATGGTTGATGCTCTGTTTATTATAAGAAAAAAACCTTCTCCTCCTCTGAGACTTCACAAGCTGGAAATGCAGTTTCTCTGCTGTCTGTTACACTTGGGTACTTCTGCTTAAATTATCCATTCCATAGATTCCTTCTTGTCTTAACTTGAAGCTTGTCACATTAAGACATGATGGAACACTAATGCAAGCAATTTTTATCTAACAGATACAAATGGTATTGACTGCTATCTCCTTAAACTTCTTTTTCTATGGGTTTAATGTAAACATTTCCAGTTAAAACATCTAGGAAGTCATAGATATAAAATACATTTCTGAAGTGAATACACAGACCATTTCCATTCCCAGATATTAAAAGCAAAAAGGTTATTGCGATCTCACAATATTAGTATCTACATAAAATAGGTCACTGAATTTAATGCATTGACGTTCCATGCAACTCACTCAACTGCAGTCCCTGAATGGAAAACAAAGATCATTATACAGATAATGCAGGACAACAGTAATTCTCGGTAAACAGATGTAGATCAGGTAGTGAAAATTCCTTCATGTTAATCAGGATGGCTAAGTGAGAAATTCCACGTTATTATAAGTTTTGTCACAGCATCGGACAGCAATTATACCTTAGAACCCTGTGCATGTGAGTAAAGGTGGATTTCCCCCTATAGCTATTATAGGAACACGCTCCTCCAGAAGAGTGAGGGTTATAAAGTTTTGCGGCATCTCAAGTTAGTGAAAGAACGTTCCAGTCTCAAATCTCAGTCTCAAAGATATCCCCAGTTCAGCCACACAGCTTGTCTGCTAAATAAGCCCCAAGAGAATTGTGGTGATCCCAACTACAGAATGCTAAAAAGAAGGAGGAAAATTATTGCATTAAAGTGCATATGCCTAGAAGTTGACTTCCATTTTACAAAAATATCATTTGAAAGCATTTTGCATTTCGTTTAAAGGTGCTTTGGTATAAACACGGTGCCCTTTCTAATCCTTCTGCATTGTCAAATCACGATAAAGTTTGTTAATGGAAGTGGAATGGAATAATTAAAAGCATAGTATAAACATATATATTCCTTTCCCCGTCCCCCCCAAACCATCAGTTTATCACAGAATTTACTTAGCCTGTGGGTTTCAACCAGACTAGTGACGCAACTGGCCTACTCCTTGCTTTATGCTGATACTACAGGACTCATATTGTACCTCTTAACATGGGACTTTTAAATTTCTTTCCAAAACAATTTCTCTTTCCACATTAAAAAAGAATGGAACAAAACTTGTACATCTTATATGAGAAATTAACATGGACTCAAATGCCAGTTATAAGAACAGGGCTATATATTATCTACTTCTGTTTTCAAATTTGCTGTAAAATATCAGATTATGCTTTTCATTAGGAGAAATACTAGCGTAAAAGTACAACTATGATGGTACTTTTCCATCTGGAGAGATGAAAAATTTTAGAAACACTCATTCAGAAAAAAAGATTAATTCAGATTTTATTCCTAAAACTTCCAGCCACCACAATGTACTTTAAGTTACTATTTATATGTTCAACAATTCTTCTCTTATGAGTAAATGGGCAAAATACTTGCATGAAATAAGTTGCATAGAATAAAATACTAGTGTGACTGGCTTTTTACCATCAAAAGAGCTGGGATTTTACTTTAGCATTGGCTCAGAAAGCACCACTCTTTATTCTGATGTTTGTCCATTTTTGGCTCTAATTAAATAAGACTGTGCTGTAAAGTGACTTTCTATTTGTGCAGATGCATCCACTGATGTTTGCATGTATAACAGCAGTTTATGGCTCAACAGCAAGATATTCCAGATTGGAACATGCGTACAATTCCGGATATCAAAGTTAGCTTTAGTTTGACTTTGTGAGACTCTAAAAGCAGCTGTGCTTTGTTGCACTTCCTTAGATCCCAATAGTGATTTAGTTCTGAGGATTATATATTTGTCTCTTATGTGTCAAAAGTCTTATCCCTAGTGACATTACAACTCTGTTTTTGTATTTAATGTAAAAGCATGATAGCTTCACATTGATGATTGTCAGCAGTTGCTATTTATCATCTGTCAAAAGTTTTCCTCATGGGAAGACAGAAAATCAAATGGATTATGGCTGGTTTTTTAGTTGCTTAAAGGAATCTTACATGACACGGGCTAAAAAGAATGGCGAAACTGCTCCTGACAACTAAGTTAGCATTCATAGCGATATGCGATTTTATGTACATAGCAGGAGAACTGTCAGCCGTCTTGACAAAGCAGCACATTTAAAAACGCTATGTCAGTTCACTCGTCTGACCTCTTGGTTGCAAGACCACCTGATACTGTAGTTGGATATTTCTAAAACTACTTACAGTATTCTCTAGGAAAAAAGAAACAAAAAAGTGAAAATAAAAAACTGCAAATAAGTGACAGATGAAATACCTAATAGTAGAAGGTAAAAATGTCTAATAATCACATCTCTGCAATATCTTTTGCTTAAGATTTTTAGAACTAAGAGGGAGATACTCTCCAAAGAGAGAAAGAATGAGAGAACCGCACGTGCAAAAGGTCTTGTCTGTTCCCCAAAGTCACTTCCCTGCACTTATACAATAATAAGAGAAAGGTATCCTTTCTTGAAAATGTGAGGAACTTTATCCTTTTAAAGATGTTTTCTCTAATACAGCTGGAGAAGAAATTATTAAGATACTCATTTAGACTTAGTCACTTTCCTACTTGCATCAACACATACACAATTTGATCACAGAGATATTAAGCCACAAAAATTGAGTGAGATATAAAAATTTTTCATCTTTTTGCCTGTATAATGTTAGCATTTTTTCGGAATCCATGCCTGATCATATATCTTGCTAAGAAAATGCTGATACTTTTTTTCTAGTTTTTTGCCTGTGCAATGCTTTCAAAATATGTCAATTTGTATACACAACTCTAAGATAATTAAGTGAAATGTAATGTCTATTACTTACTCAGACTGTCTGTAAATACAAGGTACACGAGTTGGAGTTAAAGCATGATGGGTGAATCTCAAAAACTTGTAAACCCACGAAATGTAGGAGTTAACTGCATATGAATAGACTTGTCACTGAGCCTCCATTCTGGGAAAAACCATGGACCTGGTTCATGTTGTAATGCTGTGAAAAAGGCTATTTTAATGACATTTCATTTGGAATCCAAACTATAAAAGTGGTTTGCTGGTCCAGCATTCTCCATGATCTCCTTAACCTGTTTCAGGTTTGATATCCTTTTATCTTTAATAAACCTACTGAAAGGGATTCAGTGTTTCACAGATAATTATGCCCCACCTCTAATTTCAGTACATTATAAGAGATAGATTAAGGAAAATTCAGGGAAGCAATAGGGATTTAAATGACATAAAATAGAATAAAAGATTTAAAATTCAGCCTTTTTAGTTTCACCTTACATTGTCAGATAGAGAAACCAGCTTTATTTCAACCTTAATGGTCGTGTGGAGATTACTGGTCAAAGTGCAGAGAATATAAAGCTCCTGTTATAGAAGTACTTCTGAAAAACCTGAAGCTTAGATCTGGGCTTCCACCTTCTTTGAAGCTTATTATGAAAACCCGTTCTATGACAAATGTCCAGATAATGACATACTGTAACAATACCTTGGTTTTCAAGAGCCTTCTTAGAGACTTGTGCTGCACTGTACCACCATTGGAATTATACCTTTTATAATATTTTATGTCCTTCTAGAGTTGTTAAAAGTGACAAAAGTCAGAATAGCTCTACAAATCTGAATTCGAAAAAAAGTTATGTATCCTGTAAGTGGCCACAGAGGAACAGTGCTAATATTAGGCTAGCCAACAACAAAACCCCAATGATTAAGCTCATTAGAAACAAAAGGATATATATCAGCAATGAATTTAAGTAATGATTTGGAGTCAGGATAACAACCCCCCCCCCCCCCCCCAAAAAAACCCAAAACCACAGAGGGCATGGGCAAAAACTAAAAAAAGAATTTGCATTTTTTTTTGC
>NW_015090812.1:13441155-13480313 GCF_001431845.1 Calidris pugnax
CCCCCCCCCCCCCCCAGAAAAACAAACCCAAAACCACTGATGGCATGGGTCAAAACTACAATAAGGATTTGCAGTTTTGTCTGCAACTGTCTGAGCTAGTTTCAGTGTCAGGCATCCTTTGCATTTACACTCACATAATGTGGAAAGGAAAAATGGATTTTTATACCAGACAAAAGAATATTTCTCAGAAGAGGCAGCATTTTTTATGAACTTTAGCACAGGTGTTTTGCATTATTTAGGGATACATTAATTTCACTTCACTGTGAAGCCTTGGTAAGAGTATTCCTTTTCTGTGCAAACAAGTTTTGAAGATTCAGTGGTAATACATAACACATATAAATACTATGGCAATGAGTACCATTGAGAAATGTGAAAAACAGTGTTGATTTTATGCTTTGTCTGCATTTACTAACTGAGCTGGAGGATTTTGGTTTGCCTGTTAGGTATCTAATGCTTGTAAACAGGAAGAATGAGAAAAGATCTAAACACTTTCGAATCTTTCTGGCTGCCATTGACAGAAAAGCATTTTAGGGATGAAAACACGTCAAGCCCAAGAATTTCTAGGTTTTATTAATTCTTTTCTTTCAATGGATCAAATTTAATGGTCTATTCAAAATTCTAGAATTGACTATTCTTCTTGACTATGAGAACAAAGATTAAATCAATTTTGGTAGCTGTCTAGACTGTATTTTCATCTTTTTTTGTCACATTCACAGAGGTAACTGCACATGTGTGTACATGGTTATATACAACGCAAAGCCTCACACACACCGGGGTTTTCAAGAATGAACAAATGGCAGATTACACTGGGGCTATGCACTGACGCATATCGTTATACGTAAGGTCACATACAACACACGCATGAATTGAATCCAGCAATCGCCATTTTTACATTAAACAGTCATTGCTCGAAGCCTGTGACTGCTTCTACCTATGCTCAATACTCATTTGTAGGGTTCACTCAGCTCATATGGCTCTCTCAAATGGTGCCTTTCTTTCAGTAAATCTAGAGGCGAGAAAGGACTTGTCCCATCTTTGCTGTGGGCTTTCTGCACAGCAATAAAGCTGAGATGAGCACTACAAAAAAGGCAGTGCCTGTGGGTGTGAGTCTGTGGGAATTAGTCCATTAAGAGAGCTACCCCTAGGCATTTTTTTTTCCAAGCTCTGTTTTTCATACTGAACAGTTCCTTTTAATGAGCACTAATGTCCACTCTGATCAATATCTGTAGCAGAAAGCATTACTGTCACTTTCTCTGGTCATACTCAAAGTGAAAGAGAGAATTTCCAATGTTATTTTCAAGCAGAGTAAGAATTCTAGCCAACCACTTCTTGACAATGAAATATGGAGAAGCAGAATGAACATAAACACTCATGGATCTTTCTCCTCGTGATGGCCCTTCTTAATTTCACGACAGCCCTGTGATTGATACTGTCAATATCCATGACACAAGCCACTTCTCCCCATTTGTCAAACTACAGCAGAGCAGCAGCAAACGGCTGGGAACACACATGTTATCAGTAAGACTTACTCAGCACAAAGGATGTTGAAAGCATTTCTACAGCAACAGACAAAAAACAAGAAAGAAAATTCACCCGTAGGCCTGCCATTTTTTGTATGTTAGCATTTTTTAAAGAATCCATGCATGATCATGTATCTTGCTGAGAAAACGCTGATAATTGTTTTCTAGTTCTTGTACGAAGACTTTACTGTTTTTTTCCCCACAGACAGAGGCGCTGAGAGCGGTGGGATCTGATTCCCTGTCAGGAGGGACTGGCTGCCACACGGAGTAGGGGAAGAACAACCACCATAATTCAGAAACTTGGGCAAGGAAGTAATTAATCCTTCCCTCTTTCAGCACCACCCTACCAACCATGACAGGTTTCATTGATGAGGGCATTTACACACTTTTGATTCTTGACTCAAGGGTTGACCCCACTGAAGAGAAAAATGAGCATTTGAAGAGCTGCTTAAGGCCAGCCCAGCACTGCATGACTGAGGGAAGAGAAACACTTCATATGCCAACCAAGAACATAAAACATTTACTGATTTCCACTTTTTTTTATGAAGTTATGCCATGATCCTGCCATTTTCTACAGAGTTCATCAGTTTCCAAGGTAGCAGCTTGTTCCTCAGGAACTCTCTGACACTCACAACATAACACTGACCACAATCAGCACAACCAGAGAGGAAGAAGCTTGGTCTCACCCTGAAAATCTGCCTTAGATTTATCTAGGCCCATCTTTAGCTAATTTCTCTTCACCTAATACAGTTCCATTTTCTTTACAGTCCTCAAATCCATTTGAATGAATTAAAGATAGGACAGAGATGGGGGTCCTTGATTCCTCCAATTACTTCCAGCAGTGAGGAACTGACTTACAACAAAGGGAGGGAGCACGGAAGCAAAGGATATTCCTCTTGCAGGCTTTCTGACATTTTGGGCAAACAAAAAATTAATTTCCCAATTGCATTTGGGGGAAGGCAAAAAAAATTCCATGCTCAAAGCCTGAGTTAGCATTGTCTGAATTCAGATCCACTCATCATAGGTCTACATGCTTCTATCTGCTGAATTTAAATTTAAAGCATGTCAAAGGTGGCATATTATATACCTTTGCTTCTAAAGAGAAATGGAAAATTTAGCAGATACCACACCAGTTCCAGAGAACAACAGCATACTCCTGTGCAAAATAAAGCAGGTAACCATCTTTAGTTACTGAAAAACTTAAACACATACAAGTTCTCTGTGCTTAGAGTATCCCAATAATAATGATATTCCCACTCTCCTAGCCATCAGTGAAGGCCAGCAAATTTATATGTTAATATTGAACAGTAAATTCATTCCCTTGCAAAAGTAAACTTAATTCCAAAAATTTTCATGTGCTCCGTCTGCAAAGAATTTAAATTAATGTAGTTTGCATAAATAAATATGAATGTCAAGAATTCCAGGGAAGGTCTGGAATAGTTTTATGTTTTTGCAATACATTCATACTCTTTGCTGCTACATTGAGAACAGACTGTTTTCATTGCTTTATTCAAGATCAATTTTTTTTTTTTTTTCTATTATCATCCTTACCACCTCCACCTTTTTAAGTGTCTCCCTTGCATTGACTAGTGGTCTAACAGGAAAAGCTTGCAGCCTTCTTCAAAGGCTGTTTTCCAGTATTGTTTTGAACAGACAAGAAGCAAATAAATGTTACAATTGTTCCTCCTCTAGCAATCCCTTAAATACCCTTCAGGTATGCCTTGTCCCCCAGCCTAGTTAGCTATTCCGTTGGTGCTTGCACAGCAATGACAGACTGCCTGTGCAGTCTAACCTTGTCAGCTGTTTCTAATTACTGCAGCAGCACTGCAGACTATGCTCTCTCTATGGGCCTACCCGTCTCACGGGATTTACCAGTCCCACTGATAATTGATGTCATTCAACCATAAACGTTTAGAGAAGCATCAATCCCTTTAAGAGTCACACCTACCTATCTTGACACAATATCAAACTGGATTGTGGGAATGTATTGGGCTTGAGTGGCGAGGTTTTGGTCACAAGGGGGCTACAGAGGTGGCTTCTGTGAGACGCTGCTAGAAGCTTCCCCCATATCCGACAGGATCAATGCCAGCCGGCTACAAGACGGACCTGCTGCTGGCCAAGGCCAAGCTCATCAGTGACAGTGGTAGCGCCTCTGGGATAACATACTTAAGGAGGGGAAAAAAACCTGTGCAACATTAGCCAGAGAGAGAAGTGAGAACATGTGAGAGAAACAACTCTGCAGAAACCAATGTCAGTGAAGGAGGGGGAGAGGGTGCTCCAAGTGCCCGAGTAGAGACTCCCTTGCAGCCTGTGGTGAAGACCATGGCGAGGCAGGCTGTTCTCCTGCAGCCCATGATGGTTAATAGTGGAACAGACATCCACCTGCAGCCCATGGAAGGCCTCATGTTGGAGCAGGTGTATGCCCAAAGGAGGCTGTGACCTCATGGGAAGCCCACGTTGGAGCTGTCACCTGGCAAGACCTGTGGCCCCATGAAGAGAGAAGCCCAAGCTGGAGCAGGGGAAGAGTGTGAGGAGTCCTCCGTCTGAGGAGGAAGAAGCAGCAGAAACAATGTGTGATGAACTGACCAAAACCCCCAGTCCCTGTCCTCCTGCTTCACTGGGAGAGAGGATGTAAAGAAAATCAGCAGTAAAGCTGAGTCCGGGAAGAAGGGAGGGGTGGGGGAAGGTGTTTTAGGATTTGTTTTTTATTCCTACTCTGATTTGATTGCTCATAAATTAAATCAATTTTCCCCAAAGTCAAGTCTGTTTTGCCCATGATGGTAACGTTGGAGCTGTCACCTGGCAAGACCTGTGGCCCCATGAAGAGAGAAGCCCAAGCTGGAGCAGGGGAAGAGTGTGAGGAGTCCTCCGTCTGAGGAGGAAGAAGCAGCAGAAACAATGTGTGATGAACTGACCAAAACCCCCAGTCCCTGTCCTCCTGCTTCACTGGGAGAGAGGATGTAAAGAAAATCAGCAGTAAAGCTGAGTCCGGGAAGAAGGGAGGGGTGGGGGAAGGTGTTTTAGGATTTGTTTTTTATTCCTACTCTGATTTGATTGCTCATAAATTAAATCAATTTTCCCCAAAGTCAAGTCTGTTTTGCCCATGATGGTAACTGTCGAATGATGTCTCCCTGTCCTTATCTCAACCCAGGAGCCTGTCTGAGGAGGAAGAAGCAGCAGAAACAATGTGTGATGAACTGACCAAAACCCCCAGTCCCTGTCCTCCTGCTTCACTGGGAGAGAGGATGTAAAGAAAATCAGCAGTAAAGCTGAGTCCGGGAAGAAGGGAGGGGTGGGGGAAGGTGTTTTAGGATTTGTTTTTTATTCCTACTCTGATTTGATTGCTCATAAATTAAATCAATTTTCCCCAAAGTCAAGTCTGTTTTGCCCATGATGGTAACTGTCGAATGATGTCTCCCTGTCCTTATCTCAACCCAGGAGCCTCCCATTAAGTTTTCCCTCCCCTGTCCAGGTGAGGAGGGGAGTGATAGGGTGGCTTTGGTGGACACCTGGCATCCAGCCAGGGTCAACCAACCACAGGGAATAACTACAGTTATGTTTTCCAATAATGACTCTATGCACAGGATGCATTTATGCATTCCATACTCAAATGTATTTTTGTACTAAATTAATTAAGACAGGGACACAACAAAGTCCTTAATGTCTAATTTTTTGGCTCAGGTTTGAAGCTCTTAATTCTCTGTTTTCCCACCTCCTGTGGTTTTATTCTGAGATGGCTAAAAAGACAGAAGTTCCTGCTTCCGAATGTAAATGGCATCAAACAATGAAAATCTGAACCCTGTGCCTGCATAACTTCTACCATACCATACTTCTTCTAGCACAGATTTCTGTATTTTCTTGATACTGAATCTGAATCTTGGTCCTCTTGCCTAACAAGAATTTCGTCATAGTCTTTATGGTAGTGCCCTGTGTGCTTAACCATGAGTACATGAATACTCCCACCAAAACCAGCGGGACTATTTAACCTTCATATTATTAAACACACATATTAGGATTTGAATGTGTTGATTTGGCTCATCTCTACTGAAAACTTCAAATATATCATTTGTCTGACCACCAACTCTGACTGCAGAATATCTATAAGTAGAATTAATTCCTCAAGTGAATTGCTTACAACAAAGCGAAATAAACTTAAAAAGTTTTAAACATATGACCAGCCAAAAAATAATTATTTGTGCACAGCACTCCTCAAAACTGACCGTGCGTGATCCAGAAAATGGGAAAACTACTACTTTAGGGGCCTGGGAATAGGATACAGTGTCCTAGACACATTCAAAATACTGAGTCTTTCAAAGGTTTTTTTATTAATTATGGCTGAACATTAAATCACAATATTTTACTGATCTTGTGAATTATCAAATATTTCTAGCCATAACAGTCCCGTCCCCCAAGTGAAATTAGATTTGCTTTTTTTTTGTTCAATTTGAATAGAGATAATTTTGATACAAAGTAGGTTACTATTTTCAAAAGTGTATTTTTATGGTTATGATTTATTAGAAGCAGTAGGGAATTTAAATTTATGGATCAGTTATATCAAGTATTTAACTAAACCCATGAGAGTCCTGAACACTATACTGCTAATCCCAAGATAAATATTTTAATCCACTTTTCAGTAGAGTCTTAAAATAATACTTCTTTCAATATGTATAATTTTATCATTTATTTTTCTCTGAATAGAGTTCCATGGATGAATTAGTAAAAAAGCACAACTTAGAAAATCAATAGTTCTCAACTGAAGACCACTTACAAAATACAATTGGGTAGTAATTGATTTGTAGCAAAATTTACTATTTAATTCTAGTCACATGTAACTGGAGTGAAAGCATGCACAAGAGATTATAATTTGTCTGTGTACTAATGCTCCCAAGTGTATCACCTCTGGAATGATCATAGTGTAACTCCAATAGATTAAATAAAATTTGAAATGAGCTCAGAGCTTGCCAAATGCACCTTATGTTAATGACAGGAAATTGTGTTTTGGCTGGGATTTACCACTGCCTTTTATTGGAGAGATGCTCCATACTGCTATGGAGTATGGGGAAAAAAAAGGGAGAATAATGATATAAATTGGGTTCAGCATGTACGTACGTAGAATAAGGTAATGATTTAGTGTTACCTCAGAAACAAATGGGTCCTATATTTGCATAAGTTGATGATAGCCATTTATCCACAGGAAAAATCCTCTGTGGTGATTCTAGAGAGAATTGGATCACATTAAACCAATATTTGAAATTTAAAAAAAAAAACCCAACCAAAACACAACAACAAAAAAACACCACCACCACCAGACTGTTTTATTTGCAGTTGTTTCTTGTACCTTTCACAGCAAAAGCACAGCACCTGACAAATGGCTTGCTATTAGAATGAGTTAGATACAAATTTAAGGTCACTGTTTTTTTAGAAATGTTTCTTTGCTGTAGTATAAAACACACTCCAAGACCCATCCATTAAGCGCAGTATTACTTTATATTATAATCTTTTGACCTAAAACCTGTACATCTTCAATTTATGCTTTGTGGCTTAAAAGGAACAGCATATCATCAAGGGCATTTAGAAAGGCTTTAACTCAGTGTGCTTTTTACAAGAAATTAAAAATTGTAGGGGTGTAATCCTGAAGGAGCCCATACTTCTGTGTGTTTCAGTACCCACTGTTCTTCCCTAAATACAATATTAGTAAACACTGTATGTTAGCAATGCATTGTTTCTGAAATCAAGCATTCAAAAATAGGACATACCAGAAGTAATTTGCGTTCAACTATTCTGTGTATAAGCATTGTAATCCTGCTTTTAATTATCTAAGCACATACTATTTTTCTAAGTATTCCTGACTCCAGATTTAGGATAATCGACATTCATTTAGAAAAGGGTGTTCTACTCTTTTTTCTTCCTTTCTTTCTTATAGTTCCATGTTAGGCCTGCAGGCTAGCTAGACCTCACTAATTTATTTTCATCATCAACTTTTTAGTTCTTTCCATCACTCTAGAATCTAAATTCTTTACATCTTCACTCAATGTCTTGACAAAATGAGAGTTGGTACTGCCATTTTATATGTAGTAAAACAGGGCACGGAGGAACTCGGTCTAATATTTTTTTACCCATTTTAGGTGTCCGACGTGAAACGCACAACACTTTTCAGAGGCTGCAGCACATGATCTCACACTGCCTCATGCTTTGTTTGGAACTCCTCACATAGATCATATACAGGTAAGAGGATACATCCTCCCTTCGAAATATCATGACTTAGAGCTCAAGCTCAGCAACCGATCATGTTGTACTACCTTCACTGCACACTTTTCTGTTTAGGTCTTACCACTCCTCTGTATCCAGCACAGTCAGTCTCCTTCCCATTAGTAAGAAACTGGAAAGCACGGAAGGCAGTCAGCTGTTGGTTGCATAAGTGATTAAATTACAACCCTTAATAAACTACAACTCATCAGCTGATTTTCATTTCTGTATCTGGTCACCTTCCATTTGCAGTGGTAGGGGCACAAACACACAATGAACTGAAGTGATTCAGCCAATGAATGGTAACTCATCAAGCCAAAGAAACTTCATCATCTGCTGCCATCCCTACATCACCAAAAACAACTGTTCCTAGTACCTCAAAAGCCACTGAGAAATGAGGACCCAGCTGCTGCAATTGGCAGCATTTTGACACACTTGAAGCCTGGTACTGACCAGTGTGACCCATACACATTAAGTCTCTGTGGAATTTACCTCCAATCCTTTCAACTACTTTCAAACTGTGGACTTTTTGCTTTTAGCACACTCAGTTTGGGAGGGTCTTTCAGTTGAGTAGCAAAAGATGTGTTTGATATCAATAGTGATTCTGCCAGATGGTGTTCCAAAGCATGGAAATGCATAAGTTCCTCCAGAAAAGGCTGCAGTTTTTAAAACATGCAGACATTTTCCCTTCGGAAACAATTATTTTTGCTAAAATAATTGTTAAACGAGTTATCATGAGTGCCACAGAGAGAATCCTAAGTAAAAATTAACAGACAAAACATTAGCATGAAAATACTGGGTGAATTCAACTCTAGCCATAACCATCATTCTCAGCAATGAAAAGGAAAAGGCATAAGAAGGGCAGTACTGCATTATAATTTTATAGTGATGTCACATGATACTTCACCAGAATTTCAAAAACCATTAAAAAATGGGGTCAGGTATGCAGGGGTTTGTTGCAGACAACAGAGGAAGAAAAGATTTCAAAATGGTCTGACACCTTTCCCAACAAATGGTCTGCCATGTTTTATAGTTAACCACAGAAAATTTTCTCCTAGAAAGCATTGTTACTTACTTCAGGCAATGGTAGTACCCAAACAGCTACGCAAAGAGGTCCTAATAACATATGAATAAACAGTGAACACTATCATATGGAGCAAGTGATTTTTAGTAGTGAATTAGTGTACACTGGAAACTTTTTGAATACCGCATGAGTTCTTTCAAGCGGTCACACTGAAAATGTCGAAGAGACACAAATATTTTGTTCAGCATTAATGTTAGTGGGTTCCTGTGATGTGGCATTTATGACAATCGTACAGGTTCAGTTTGCAAGCCAGATCTGCCTGGAGGCAGTTCTGAATTAAATGCCAGGCAGATATTAGTTCATGTCTTCCAAAATGAAGAATGTAGTTATGGTAAACTAAAAATTTTGGTCATTTTCACACAAAGAGTTTTCTGTATATATGAAGGTCCAACTTTTTTCTGTCTTTCAAACATATAGTACTACTACCGTCTCTGGAAGGAGAGACACTTCCTCTACTGAGAAGCAGCTTGTATTTTGATGTAACCTGAGCATAAGACCCCTGTAACCCATGCAGCAAGTATAAGAGACAAAGTTATGAAACCAAAAGTAACATTCGCTTCAGTGCCAAGAATCTATACAAGGTTTCACCATGAGTTTCGCACAAATTCCAAGATAATGAAGTTACTTATAGAAAGTATACAGCCTGTTCAAAGAGGTTGCATTTTCACACCCACACACCCTGAAACAATAGAAAGAACTGAGTTTTGTAAATGGAATCCTGTAAATAGACAAGGACTGCTACAAAAAACCCCACCACCAAACCAACCAACCACCAAAAAACCAAACAAAAAAGCAGTATGCAGTTATCTTTGCATCAAAGTACTATTATCATATGCATTGATCTTAAAATAAAGACAGAGATGTTGCTACACATTTGATGAGGGTGAAGCCTACAAAATTCATCTCTCCACCAAGGTTTCACCATAATAAAGACACTTTACATTTCTGGAGAACAGAAAGCATAAAATATTTTTGCGTCATCTAAATTCAGAAACTTCTCTCTTAGTGTAGCTACAATTAAGGATGTTACCAGGGGCTCCCTGCATCAGTCCAATGACCCACCTAGCCTGTGCTAAAATTCCTTATTCTATGATGTGAAGGACTAAACAAGCCGTAACAGTTTTTCAGTAACACAGAAGTACACTTTCACAACCAGTGGTAGAGAAATTGGGAGGAAAGGGACAAGATGGCAGAATTAGAAGAATGGAGTGCCACATTCATTTCTTTTTCTGGAAATTTACTCTTTTACTGCAAAAATTACTCTTTTCAATGTGTATAATTTGAAGTGTGTTGCCTGGTGTGCAAGTATATGCGTGAGAAAGGTGACTTTTTAGAAGGTCGTTTGGGCTTCTTCCCCAGGAACTCAGTGTCAGTGCATTTGCTCCATTTAGTTCAGTGAGACACATTCTGAAGGCAAAAGGCATCTCTTCAGATAATCACAGGCAAGGGTGATTTTTATAATACCAAGGGGAGAGGTACCCCCTCCAGAAAGAGCCTCCTTTAAGCAAGAGGTTGCCTGAAACACTGAAAAGCCTGCTCCAGCATATCACTGTGAAGCTAGAATCCATTTCACTGGTGCTTAAAGTTCAAGCTGAGTTTTCTGAATTGCAAATAAGTTCCTGTGTAAAGAATATTCCATGTATGTATCCAGTCAGGGTGGTAATGTTGTTATTACAGCACTGTCTGCAATAACTCAGCTGTCAAATTCACTTCAGGTTGAAATTCAGTCTACATGGTCTCAGCTGGCCAGCAATTTCTTTTTTCATATATACTCTGTTTAAAAATGTATTCAGACTGTTGGCAAGTAAAAAAAAAAAAAGTTTTTTTTTTTAACTTAAGAATAAAAAGGCATTAGGAAATTTTAAAGAGGGTGTTATCAGTTTTGTCTCTCCCTTATTTGGAGCACCGCATATTACATTAGAAGAATAACTTTGTGACATCATGTATTTCACTTGCTCTTTATATTTCACCATTGATTTTGGGACCAAACCTCTTTTCATGAAACGTTTGTCTATATTATCTTTTCTATTTAGCTAGTGTCTCCCTTAACACAATATTAGCAAAGCCCACATTCTGGCCTGTCCACAGCAGATAGGGTCTACAAAGTTCATAATTTGTCTAATAAATACATTGACAGTAGTTTGAGACCAAGCAAAAAAAAAAAATGGTTTGCTTAAGTCCATACAAAATTCTTTCAGCCTGTAGCTACCAAATTTCAATTTAATTTCAATGCATAAGCGTAAATTCGGTGGTGGCTGGAAGCCCAGATGTTTTTACTTCTTGTTTTAAACTGAAATTCCTTAGCAAGCGTCTACCATGAAGAACTCTTAATGAATCAACAGCAATGCTTCATTCAAGAGACTCAGATCAGATTCTCCCTTCGCTTGAAGAATATGCAACTTCAATACTTTTAAGAAAAAAATGCAAAAATACAGAGACTTCAAACGGGATTCAACATCAGTACCTAGATTTTATGAAATGTATCTCATGTTAAGATCACCATGAGCTTTATAGAGCATGGTTGGTAGCTGCAGTTACAGAGAGATCACAGTGCCTACTGTGGCAAACATGAGGCTAGAACTTTGCTACATTAGAGGCAGGACAGAAATTTTATTTAAATAGCATTTAACTCATCAAATCTCACAGAGCTAGAACTAGCCAAGAAACTGAAGATATGTCTCAGCAGTAAGAGAAGTTGTTGGACGAAAATGATGGAACATCAAAGAATGTAATACATTATAAATAATGTATTTAAATTTTAAATACTTTAATTATTTAAAGTATTAAATGATGAAAGGAAAATTAATAGCTAAATCTTATAAACGGAAGGTTAGAAAATAGTCACTGACTACCCTATGTGTTAATACAAACATGGCAGCCCCAAAAGGAAGTGACTCAAAGGTAAAAAAAATTAGCAAAATGAAGCAGCAAACCGTATCTTACAGGGAACTTAGGTCAAATTAAAAAGGTTTCAAATGCATAACACAAGATGTGGGACTTCCTGTTCAAGCCAGAGCATTTGCAGGGAAAGATCTAGGAAGGATCAAAATTCCAAAAAGGAATTCTGATGCCAGTGATGGACAACCCATCATATCTTGGTACTTTCATCATTGTGATGTTAAATGTGTGCTGTCTTTTCAACACAAATTTGCCTGGTTTACCAATTACTACTGAGTATTGTTAGATCTCTGTATGCTTGGCAGCATACAAACTCCTTTTCTTCCTTCTCTGTAATAGCATGGAGGAGGTTGCTGATTACGGCCCACTTGTTATTGTTCTAGAGCAGCACTGCCTTGTCCAGTGTAATGTTTTGAAATAGCAAGAATGAGATGCTGCATCTTTAACTGTCACATTAAGTCACCTAAAATAGGAGCAACATAAGAGCAACGATCAGATGAACAGCTGATGAGAACATTATTGTCCATGTCATTATTGGAATGGCAAGCCACTTCATGGAAGCAAATTCATCGTATTTTACTGTACTGAAATACAGCTGCAAGAATTTGTATAATCTGATGAGATGAAATATCAAGTGTTAGTGGATTACAGCAGTCCTCACAGCTCCTGCCAGACTTTCATAACAGCTGGCGGTCCTACGAGTTTGCCGTGCTACAGTAGTCACCTATAAAATATTTAAAATTTTCCTTTAATATTCAGTGCAGGAATTTTATGGCAGTGTTAATTACCTGTTAGTCACACATGCCCACAGTTGATTACTATGTTGCTTTACAAATATGCTGCTTAGCTTTTGTCATACTAAGGGGTTTCTAAACTTGCTCCTTGGACAGAACTGACTCATCAGAAATGACCTGCATTCTGCACAAAGCACAATTCACAGACAATGCCAAAAAGCTTGTGAGAGGTTTATAGGATGATTAACCACATAAAGAGGATGACTGAAGTTAAAAAAAAACCAAGAAAAAAAAATTTAAAAATCAACTTGTGATCTTTTCACATTCTAGTTTCCATACAGCCACAGAGAAAAACACCACTCCAACATAGCCAGTACCTGGAACCATAACAGAAGAGCAATAAACCCATATTTCAAAAGGCAATAATATTCATTTATTTATTTCTGAAGTCAAGAGCTCTCCAGTCCTTAAATTAAACCTGGCCTGGGTACATAAATCGAAAAAAAAAAAAATATCTTTCGAGGTCTTCTGAAAAACCAGTTGGAAAAAAACCCCAAACACAAAAAAACCACCAGGACAGACACATGTACTTTAGATGGGGTATTTCTGTCTAAATGGCAATTCAATGCCCTTTTTACATTTATACAGCTTCAGAAGATACATAACAACACTGATTATTATAATAAGTAGCATAATAAATTGAGATCACCTTTGTCTAAAGTGACTAATGAGCAAACTTTTACTGGCTTCTCGATTTAATTTTCATTTCATATTGATGTACATTTTATAACTGGATGTTGCTTGAGTCTGTTTAAATCATTTAGAAATTGCCAGGAAGATCATCAAGACAAGATTATTCACTACAGCACTGGAAAAAGATACTGACAGTAAATCAAGAAGTCCACCTGTGATTTTAAACCTCTGTAGATTAAAATAGTTAGACCCCCTCTTTGGCACTATTGAAGTTGAAGGAGAGTAATGAGTGTTGAAAAAAAAATGAAACAAATCAATAGCAGTATTGAACAGATATTAAAATATTATTGAATTTCTGTCTTTGGATTAAGCTTTTATGAAGGTTGACATAATGTAGTTGGACAAGTAGGCCCTTGTCCAAGTGTCCATTTGAGTCTTCCTACTGACAGCACACCATTTCTGAACAGATACATAGTAGAAATAAAAGTATTCATATACATGCCTGAAAATTCAGCATTATTTTATATTTCAGCCACTTTTATATACACTTTCATTATTATTTCCAGGAAGTTATATAAATCAATAGTAACTTTATGAGTATTTGTTAACAGGCACGCAAGCATAACCAACCAATTTTCTGAAGTACTTTTCTTACACTGCTAGAGAGGAAAAACAACATACTCTGTGTTCTTGGTTGACTTATCAAACACTTCAAAAGCAGATTCAGAGTGCACAATAATCAATAATCTACTTGCCACAGACAATTCATAAACTTTGCCTAACATTGAATGTTCACTACATTGTTTTAAAACTATAACGGAGAGCAAACAAATTCAAAACTCTAGTTAGAAAAAAAGCCTTTCTAATGAGTAGGACAAAATCCTCAAATATTATAGCAAATGTTTTTGGGTTTGGAGTTCCAAACTCTAAAATAGATCACGGGTTAAATGAATTTCAAAGCATTTTTTTTTATGCTAAAAGATATGTAAATGTGCAGATTATTCAGGCAATATTTAAATAGGATTACAGAAAGGCATAATCCTTTTTAATATATTATTTTATTTTTTTAATGTCCATGTCGCTTCCATTTTCCAATTGGAGTGAACTATTTTTAGGTAGCTTCACAGAAAATATTAACCACTATCTTCCTTCACCATAACTGTCAAAACCCCTCACTGATTTACCTGTATAAAATGCAGGGTTTTGTCTATTCTACACATCATGGTCTATTATTGTTTAATATGAAGTAAGTTTTCAAATACTTGTTAGGTTATTTAAAATACAGCATGTGCTTGAGATTTTTCATAATCTTTATAATTGATTGCTTCTGACTTTGCCTTTTCATTCTTTTAAGTACATGTCCTTCTACAAACATATTTTTAAAGTACTAAAATGCACTTGACAATGTCACTTTAAAACAGTCTTTTGTGTCTTATCTCACTATCTGTAATCACTCAGGAATATTAAAGCTGTGTCTTGTGCTGCTAAGGAAAATGAACTACTTCTGTGCATGGACAGAAAACTGGTGTAATGAGAGCTCCAAAGTACGTAAGAGGTTACACAGTCTGTCATCTTCAGTTCTGAGGTTAATGCCAGCGAGCAAGAAACTTACAATAGCTGTACTTTCAGATCTGACATGAAATGTCATGAGATAGATGAGGTAATCATAAAGTGCAGTTACCAAGACTAGACTAGTTTGAGTATGGCAGAACATAAGAACTTAATGCATTTCCCAATGAGGCTGTTACTTCTGAAGTACGAGCTCCTCTTGTAAAGCCAGCAGGTGATCAGCTCGTAAAGTGAAAGGTGGCCTGCAAAGTACACATTTAACAAGATTTGTTTATTCCTCAATATATGGGGAACATTGAAGAAGAACGTTATCAGTGGGGTAAAAAGAAGAAAACGGAATGGCTTCCTTGTCCTTAATTTCTTTGGTAAGTGAGATACAGTCATGATGAGGAAAGACAATAGGTGAAAACATCAATGGAAAAAGTAAATAAAAAACCGGAACACTATTGCAATACTAGACCTGCCTGACAATTCAATCATATCCTAAAAGAACTCATTGCCTTAATGCATAAGGGACAACAAAAAGGAAGCTCAGAACCAAAGTTCACAAATTCATAAGAGAGAAAAATAAAGGGTTACATATCTTCCCGTTATAGAGGTGCCATTTAGCTCCTCTGAGTTCTGCAGCATCGATAGCATATCACAGAATTGGCCAAAAGTGATCGCTAAATTCTTGAAAGCTCTTTCCCAACCCAGTGCATTACTTCAACTGCTGCAGTACATCACAGGCACAAACAAATTCTAACCACACACTGGGCTGTCTTGGGTCTCCAGTACTGGTATAACCAAACACTGCATTTTCAAAATACATGTACACACGCAGAGCTTATGCTTATTAGTAACTTACAATGCAGTACGACAATTGAAGTTGGTCTCTCCCGGACCAGATCTTCCCCCCCCCCCCCCCCCCACCCAATAAACCCTGAGTTTTAGTTTTATTTTTGCTAAAATGACATGTCACAAAATATAGAAGGCAGAAGCTCTTTCCTATTTTTTTTTTCACTCATCCATTTCATTAATTTTATTATACCGTGTTTCTCCAGATAAGGAGTATGTTGGTTTCGTATGGTCAAGGTCACCTGAATTCTACAGAATGTGAACAAAAACACTTTTGTAAATGACTGGGTGACTGCACTGCAACTGGATCACTTTAGATGTTTTAAACAGATCATCTTCATCACCATATTAGTTGGGCTCTGCTCATGTCATCTGGCAGAAGAAACTATATTTCAGCAAGAACTGAATGTTTTAATTTGAACATACTTATAGGAGCCCATTTGGCCATTTTAAGACACTATGAGCTGTAGATTCTTTCTAAGGCCTACCAGTTCCAAAACATTACTTACTTTCTGATAGTTAACTCTTTGTATGAATCACGCAGTTATGGTTTTTAATGGAAATATTTGAATTGTAAATATTGAAAATCAGCTACTGTTCATGCATTGCAACTTTTCATATATTTTAATATGCATATGCATATTAACACCATGAAGGCTCCATATTCAGAAAGCTGATCTTGACAGATAATAATAATTGTTGAATATAATTGATAATACTACTTATTGAAAGTGACCAAGCATTTAATAGTTTCTCTCTCTTTCACTTGCTTTAATTTTGGAGAAACATGATGATTTTAAATGTTCAGTATGGTAAGTTCAAGATTAATAATTCAATTATCATTAAGCACAGATTGAAACAATAGTGTTGCCTTGCCTTACAGGGTCAAGAGTTTTACCGAACCATTTAATAACGTCAGTATTCTTCATATGCATGAATTGGCTGGATTGACAATACCATGCAATGGCTTCAAAACTAGTATTTTGCAGCAGCTGCAAAGGAGCTGTTGAATCAGAGCAGAGGCATCCTATGGTTTATTTCAGTGGTTTGGTTTTTTCCCAATCCATAACTGCAGACATTTGCTCAGTGTAAAGAATGGGCCAAATTCACAACAGAGGGATGAATACTCCCAGGAGAAGGATGTTGCTTCACTGACATACAACAGAAACAATGACTTGGTCTGAACAGCAACTCCTAGCAAAGGAAGTATGACTGACAAGTGGCCATAGTTTATAGCCATGCAGCAACTCGCCTGCTGAGCTTTTGCCATAAGGTAATATTCAAACACATGCATCTTGCCTCACAGTAAAAGGAATTAAATGATCTCCCTGTTTTCTCTGATTAGACCAGCATAAGGCAGCGGACAGGAGCCATTTCTTAATTTCATTATGGTCAAATTTCAGTAAGGATTTAATTTTCATTTTAAAAGGGACAATTCCAGACTGAAGGATCATCTGAGCTTCCTGGGGAGTTTCCTCAGATAAAGACAGAAAGATGAAATTGCTTATCGTTCAGTCCTCGGTGAACCCTGGCTCTCAGACAGGTGGTCTTAACAGAGCTTAGGTGGACTTTACTCTTCAGCTTTTGATCTTGCCAGTCTCTTCTTTACTAGCATAAATGATCAGACAGCATGCACAAACATTGCCAGTTGCATATCTTTTGAAAATATGGTAGTCAAAAACCTGGGCTCCTGCCTGCTGCTTTTGATCTGAATCTATTCTTTACATTTTCCTCAGATTCATAAATGTGAAGATAACCCTTAAGCTGTAATATGATGTCTCATTTATATTCTCCATTTTCATAGAAAATGCTTTGGAAGCATTTATTCTCAATTAAGGGATTTTAAAAGAACTCCACTTTTTATTATTAAACTAACCACTACTTCCCTCTTTAATCTCTTTGGATTAATTGTTTTGGAAGAAATGGACAATCACAGACCAATTTTTCAAATATTGCTGAATATATGCAAGTTTGAATTAATGACTCAGAAGCATAACCTCTCAACTCTACCTTATACTTACTTATAAAGCCAATCTTGACAGAAAATAATAATTAAGGATGTAATTGATAATAACATGTATCAAAGGTGACCAAGCATTTAATAACATCTGCTTGGCTCTGTATAAACAGGATATGTATCACAGATCATAAATGTTCAATATGATAAGCTCAAATTTTATAATTCAATTAGCATTAAATATAATTTATGCCAAAACAATGTTTCAGGTAAACAGCAATTAAATATTACCTAATTCTCCATCAGAAGGACAAGATGCATTGACCTTATTATGGAAAAATAAATATCAATAAAGCAGCAGGTTTCCAGTAAACAAATACATTTATCAGGATAAACTATCCACTTTGCAGAGTTAATGTTGGCATGTGTCTTGTGCTTTGTTATAGGCTTCTGTTCAAATTAAATGGCAGAAAAAGAAATTCTATGAAGCACAGAGCATATATAGATTACCTAGGGGCACAAAAAAGTACAAAAACTGATGATGATGAATGCAACTAAACAAATGGATCAAAAAATACAATGAAATAACCAGGACTGAACCTTGTCTCCTACCCCCTTTCTTGTCAGTTTTATGGAGCTTTGAAAGAACGCCCACTCTGTCTGCAGTGCCCAGGAGACCTGGAGAGAAATTCCTACTTCCTCTTCACCAGTTTTGGTGTTCCTACAGATAGGTAAGTCATTACATCCACCAAAAGTTTGAGGAACTGGTTTTTTTGTAAGACAAATATAGTGGTTTCAATAAAACTGCTTAATCTCAGTTGAGCGGTACTGATAATGTATCGTGAAGCTAAATTCTTCCTGTCTGAGGCTATTTACCCATTCTTTAGACACTAGACTCAAAGATTTCTTTCACCTTTGAGCAGAGCCAACATCTGCCGCCTGTCTCCCTGACAGACCATCATTTCTTTCAAATTTCAGAAAAGGAGAAAATGTACACTTTCTTATAGTGTTTCAGAGCAGTATTCATGATTCCCCTCACACTGCTATGTAATATTTCTCCATTGCAAAGCCCACTTTAAAAATAAAATAAAAATATAAAAAAACAACCACAAAGCTGTGTTTTTGTTAAAGTTGGTCAGATTTTGTAGTTTGGGGAAAAGACCTAGCTAAATGCAGCTCATCCTGGAACTCCTACAGACAGGGTTAGGAGGGAAAAGAATACATAAGGCAGAGCAACAGAGCACACCCGACGTAAAGATGACTCAAGAGGAAGCAGTACAGATAATGTCACAGTCATCACCGATCATATATAGGTAATACTGTTTGGATGGTGCAAAACAGAAAGACTCCATACCTCACAGGAGGCTATAAGGAAGAAATAGGAATAAACAGGCCTGTCAGTACATTTATGGCAACAGCTTTGGCACTTTTTCCCCCTTTCCCTCGCCCAGAGAAAGAGGCTGAACTCCAGAACTGCAGCCCTTTCACGCGCAGTACCTGTGAGCTTCCACATTCACTACTCCTCATAGCAACGGCTTGATGCAGGGAAGTTAAGACCAACAATTTCACTCAAAAATTTGCTGGCAACCACAGCAGAACCCAAGCACCAGTGTAATGAGATCTCACTGCAAGAATGACATACTGAGTGAGTTGTCACATTCTGTATTAGTTTCCATTTCTAAATGATCTCAGGCTGTAGCCATATGCAAAACAGATTAGAGCAATCTTGTTTCAAGTGAGAAAAACGTGGCTAAACGTGGCAACATTTGTACTGCAAAGCTTTTATTCTTCTCACCAGGCTCTGGTGAAAGAGTGAACTCCTGGCCAAGTCTGCAGGCTGCACATCTGGATGCAGCTTAAGATGAAGCAATTACTTATCCTCCAATAGCTCTGATGCTTCAAGATGTTGTACTCCATGTGTATCCTATTGTATGAGTCTGTGAGGCACATGTACACAACACATGTTTTCCTTGCAGTACCAGCATTCAGTATTGCTATGCTTTTACATTCTGGTCCTTATGTCCCCGTATGAGAGGACATAAATGCTAAGCTAACCATGTCCAATTTCCCTTGCAATGCTAACCCTATACTACTGAGAACTCTAAAGTAGGAAAAACTTAACTGACGGCAACTGTAATGGTAGTAAATAATTCTGTTCTGTGGAAAAAAAAAAAACTAAACACACCAACTGCTTGAGATAGAGATTTCTACTTTCTAGAACTTAATATATCTGCCCAGTGGGTGCCAGTGCCTATTTCTCATTGACTGGTATGTATCTGTAGAATGCAATCTCCCTCAGCCAACTATACTCTGACATTTGGAGGGGAAAAAACTCCCAACCTACTAGCCAATCAACTTGAGATATACCATGTAATTTATTTCAAGGGCATTTATGTTGACATAATTTAGCTTTCAACTATAGTACCCAAAAGAGGAAAATAAAGCCCCAACATTTATTTTCCTACTGATGTAGTAGAACAAAACTCAGGAGCCATCAAAATATTCTGTTCTGGCATTGAATTTGGATGAGAAGGCTTAGCATTTGAAACTAATCTGTCCTAACTTGCTAAGTGATGCCCTTCATTTAGGATCCTAACATGAAGGCAAAGGTGAAAAGAGTCTTGATATCTGATACTGAGCACAAACTGTATCATAAGACAAAATGGTCAACGTTCAGCACAGCGAGTGGCATTAACCACTCCTGCTTCACATACAGAATCAGAGACTCAAGACTCTGTTTGCCCTTTGCAGTCAATATAAAAAATAATTTCCTTGCTGACTTTTTGGGCCACTTTCTGTTTTATGTAAGAATTCAATGAAGTGGTAGGGATTGGTGAGGTTTTGTTTTATTTTCACAAACCTTCCCATAAAACAGAGGTTAGTATGCCTTTCTGATCTGGTGAAAGATGTAGTCCGTCTTAAAGCTAGCAAGCCAAAAGAAACAGTCTGTTAAAACTAGCTTTCCAGCCCCAGCAGGTGTTATAATTATTTCACTCCACTCTACTGCTGCAATGTTAGAGTGTGAGGAGGCCAGAAAAATAGCTACAAAAATGAAGTTTCCCAGAAGTGTGTATATTAGTACAGCTTTATTTTGCTCACTATATATTCTTTTGATTTCCATAGGTATTTTAATATCTTAGAGCACAGTTTAAACTCAAGGATGGTAGCTTGTTTTCCTGATCTTCACATGGCCCAAATTTAGCCTTTTAATATGCTGACCAACCAAAGCTGGAAAGCAGAATAGAAGGTCACAACTTCCTTAAGAATGCAGGATCCTCAGTATAGGATAAATCACATATTTCCTCTGCTATACAGCTACAGTGAGGATTACTGGGGAGGCTTGCATGCTCAGAGGAGACTGTTGTTGGCAGAGCAATCTGTGCTACACTAATCAACCAATTTGACCAACATTACTCATATACAAACAAGAGAGGAATGAGGCTGCGAGCCATTTCCCACTTTGTTCTTGCTGCAGTTCCTTGAGAAGCCAAATAATTGCTTATCTTCCCAATTTTTAAAGTGAGCACTGTCAGTCCAGCAGCCATGTGCAGGTTATCTGCAAATGGCAAAGCAAACAATCTCCTTAAAGGGCTTCCACTTCATCTCAAAACCTGTGGGATACCCATACAAGTTGTGTGGGATTGCACCATACAAAACCCCTCCTTCCAGGTCACAGTACCGTCCACCTGGGAGGTCAAGGGAGGAGAATTGTTGAGGTCACTCCCAAACTTGATCCCCTGCAAGTGAGAATGTATGACTATCAGCCGAGCCTTTCTGCTGACCCAGAAACTGCAAATGTCTTCATTTCTTTTCTTTTTAGATAAAGGAACTTTTGCTCTCCCTCTTAAGCTTTTTAGTGAGAGGAAAAAAAAAGCCACCAACATCTTTTTTAGCTGTCTTTCTCTTCTGTGTTCACTGTCCTTTGTAATCTACTTTGACTCGCTGACAATACATGACTTTCTGTACTCTCACTCTGTCTTTTAATCACCAAAAAAAAAAAAACAACCCCACCCAAACCTCCCTGATTGTCCATCCCTCATGATTACAAACCATCTCCTTTATCTAGTGGTCTGGAGAGGAGGAGGAACAGCAAACCTTTTTCTTTCATTGTCTCCTGCCCCAGCAGTATGACTTCAATTGCTCCCAGTTCTCTTTTGTGCTGTGTCTTCATTGAGTATAATTTTCAGATATATCTCATGGGCAGCCAGGCACAATGCAACAGCGATGACATTCCCTTCACATGCATTTTAAAGCAGCTATTGCGTATGTATTCTTTATTCAGTCACGTGCATTTCCATGACTGATATGTCTGCATTTCTAATTCTGTTCTGCATGCTTTGATTCTCAACTTGGGTGAAACCAGATTTACCAATGTGATAGTGATATTTTTTTTTTCTTTTTAAAAAGGGCTAGAATAACAAACATAAATTGCATGCTTTTTAAATGTGGGCTTTAAGTGTTCATACTGTGACAATGACTGTGTTATCCATGGATTATAGTAATGTGCTTTATTTGTGTATACCCCTGAAAAACACTCAGACACTGCAATTACTGTAGAACAAGCAGTATAGCTGATCAAGGGCTTTTGTCCAGGCTCTTCAATGACATCCACACTGTGATTTGCTGTGACTGCCTACAGATCAGTGGATGCGCTGCAAGATTTTGCTTGGTTGGTGTATAAAGCTGTAAATCACACAGGACATGGGAGAAGGCAGGACTGCCCTGTTTGTCATCCTACTGGGATTTGTCAGGCATGTACTTGCTGAATGCAAGTAGGTGACTGTATCTTGGTATACAACCTGTACCTGAAACTCTTCCTTGTACTGTTTATCTTCCAAGAAAGATTCAAGACTCTTGCTAACCTCAAGCACTCAAATATGTAAGTAAGCCATAAAGCTAATTGCAAGGTTTTTTTTAAAAAAAACTGGCTAAATTTCCCATCTGTTTTTGCAGCACTCACAATTCAGGTTTTTCAGTTTTTCTCTACAGGCACAAACCTCAGCAAATGAATCAAACCACCTTAAATTCTCACACCCATACATCTCAGGGAGTTGGTTTTTTACTAAAAACACAGAAGTCACAGTAAACCAGGCTGTGATTCACTCTCTAAACACAGGCTGGTATCCCTGTCTCTACGTTGTGCTCATTATTGCAATATCAAGGAGGATACTGTGTTGTTTCCAAGAGGATAAAACAGTTTTTAATTTCATTTGTGACCTGCCATTTGGCAACACAAGTGTTTTTTTTACCCATACTGAAATAAGTTCTACCTTAACAACAATAAGATATTAAGAACCACTTCCTACAAGGCTTTAATCATAGAATCATATGGGGTTGGAAGGGACCTCTGGAGATCATCAAGTCCAACCCCCCCAAATTTTTGGAAGGAAGAATTATCTTTGGGCTTAGTGTCTTCCAGCCTCTCCCTAAACCTACCATATGACTGGTCAGCCACTGACTTCTGAAGCTCAACTGTACTACTATATCGAAGTCCAGATTAATTATCTGTGAAATAGGTATAGTGATATTCACTGATCTAGCAGACTAGTTTTAGAGGTGACATGTGCCACACGATCATCTACAGTAAATTATTACAGATGCACACATTGCATGGACACCTGCTTTTAAAAATGCCTCTTTGTAATCTGGCAGCACTAACAAAATCCTGATCTTACTGTTCTGAGGCTCCTCCTGATGTACACTGTACAGCTAAGAGACAAAAGACATTTTGTTGAGTGCACTCTTTATGTGAAATTACAGAAAAGACAATGTTAACCTGAAGTTCTATTTATCTTATCTTAGTCATGAACATGCTCTAAGGGTATAGCTGTCACTTCTGTGCACTAATGCTCTCTAATCAGCAAAATGAAAGGAATACTGTGGGACACACTTCTCCAGTGCCAGAATATAATTTATATTAAGAGCATTCTTCCCAACCAATGCCAGAGAGGAAGGATGCAACTCTCGCTATCTTTCTTTGGAAGCAAAATTAAATTATCAATCTTAAATTTAGTTAGTGATAATCTCTGCTAAAACATTCCCTCATGGTTTCCACTAAATATACCATTAGAATTTCCATTCTGTCTGAGCTACCAAGTACTCTCTCTGCATGAAAGCAGTTCAACTTTGAACTGGGCACTCACTGGGTGCTAGGAAAGCAGCTTTTTGCTCCAAAACCAGTTTTCATATGACAAAAAAGTGCAAATTGGTCACATTGTGTCATCCTACTAGGAACCACAACCTATAAGACAAATACATCTGTAATCATAGCAGGAGAAAGAAAAAAGAAAATCCTCTGTTAAACCCTTTTATCAATGGGGACAACTTTACCAGTTTTTTGCCAAAAAACTAGGGCAATTTCTTGGATTGATTTTCAAGAGAAAGAACATATCTGAATAGCACTCAAAGACAAGGACAGTACAGGCAGCTGCATAACAATTTCTATCTGAGAGAGAGCTCCTGCACACACTTATTCTTTTCACTGGAGAAGTAGGTGGTACCAGTTTGGATCACGAAGAGGAAGATGCTCCTGAATGGCAGCACAAACAAGTAATCTTCCAAACGTGGTGGCAACAGGCATAAAGTGTAAATTACTGGAGAATCAGAAGCGCAAGACTGGAACTCGAAGCAAAGTTAAAATCAATGAGACTGAGAGTTCACAGAAGAAAGCAAAGATGAAAGACAGAAGAAAACATTTATACAGGTACCAGCAGGGTAAGAGCTATCCTGGCTCCTGCGTATAAAAAAGCCAGTCCACCCGAGTTAAAAACATCAGTTCTGAATCTCCATTACTTCACTCCATTGGTACAACTTAGTTATACATGGAAAAGGAAGAGAAATTCTAGTACAGCACAAATAAACTGGTCTGATTTCCAAGTTCAAATTATTTCAGAAAAAAATCCTCTTCATACATTGTTGAGGCAGGTATATCACAAATGAAAAATAACCTCAGTACCTATTTTGATGTATCTGAGATGTATTTGCAGTAACAAGCCAGATCTGAATCCATGTGTTCAAGTGTCCCTTGGGCAGCACGACATGCAAGTGATAGAGTGCAGTGTGCTGACTCCAGTTTATTTCCCTTTTTGTCTCTGTTGACACAAAAGTGAGCTGACTGTTTCAACTTTTTGCTACTCTGTAGCTCCTGCTGCTTCTGTCCTTCTGGAACAGGACAAACTGACCATACTCTGGAAGACATTCAACCACTATGACCAACTCAAGAAACCGCTGTCTGCCCAGTGTACAGAAATGACAGGGAACAGCTGACTCCATGCGTACTCTGTGTATTTACAAACTCGAGACTTTGGAGATGGCAGTAAACAATTATCTCTTTCCTGGCACTGTGACAGCAACTTATTAGCATGCACCCAGACACCAATTTACTGTCCAGAAGAGAAAGAGCTAAAGAAACTGAATTTATCCCTTGTCAAAAAAAAAAAAAAAAGAAAAAAAAAAAGCACTTGCACTGGTAAAGAAAGACACGCTACTGACAATATAGATGCCATGAAGGAGCACAGTACAATTGTTCCTTCTCTTGCTCCACATTCTTGAGCTCTGCTCAAGACTGCAGTAGATAAAAAGATGATCTGGCATCTAAAAACACAATTATAAATCTTCCAGGACAGAGATGGCTCAAGGGTTCTCTGCACAACAAAGTATGAGTGAGGTTGGACTACTGTGGCCCGGAAAAGGAAGGGATGGAAACGGGACAGAGTGTCTCTTTCCTGTTATTATTGGACAAGTGGGTACAGTAAGGAGTGGAGTGGGAAGGAAAGACTGCCCTTCCTGCCCTTCCTTGCACCCATCTCTCCTGCAGCAGTAATTGGCCCAGCTCTGACACGAACATAGCAGATTATGGGCTACAGCTGTTTGCCCATATCCTGCCTGGTGCCCTTGACAGTCACTGTGAATTGCTTCAGCAGGTCTTGTCCCAGAAAAAGCTTGAAATACTTAGCTTTCTGTCGATCCCCAAGAGGAAAACGACTGCTTCCAAGGCAAAAAGCCTCGTATTACCTCACCAAGTTCCAAGGAAATAGAATAAGCAAAAAGGGAACCTTTAGCTTCACATCCTGCTAAAGAATTACTCTAATGTTGTTCCTTCGTTGTGCATGATAGTCATAAGCGGGTGTAAGGTAGAGGAAGCTATTTCTACACTAACACTGGTTGAAATATATGCCTATAATGTCATACTTTTAATCATACACACCACTTCAGTTATGCATATGAAGTAGTTAGAAAATTCTGCTCCCTAGTCCTCTATAGGGTAAGTTTAATACTACATCCAAAGCACTGAAAATTCAGTTGATGCAGCACAAATTAATGCTCAATACTAATAATAGGAAGTTTATGATATTTATTTGTCAGACAAAAATCACTGTAAACAACATTTCCACTATTTAGTGCACATACTTGTGTTTCTCATGCTCTTTAATAAGCATAAACAGGACTGGAATGAGAAGTTCCATATGCTGATGATTCTTTCCTTGATAGATTTTTTTAACATCATTTAGAAAGTTACGTGTAAAGAACTTATTACACATGCCTGTATTTAGTGCAATAGCTAAGCCACTTCAAACTGTATTGAGCTCAAACAAGCTGAATATTCCAAAATATTTATATTGGCGTAGAAAATCAAAAGTATAGTCCAATTCAGGCATTTTCTTATAGTCCAAAATCTATAAATAACCTTGCTTTCTCCAATCCCAGTTGTTTCTTTTTTTTTTACAGTTGTAAACGTGTTACTGATTATGAAAAATCACATTGCTCGTACCCTGCTCCCTTCAACAGAAAGCTCACAAATATGACATGAGCTGAAAGGGTTTAAGCACTTTAAAACAGTTTAAGCACTTGCTTGAATCTATAGTGGTCACATCAGCACATTTGCCCACCGCCTTTAACAGCCACTCTGACAATGCCGCCACCAAAATTGCTGGGATTAAGTGGCATTTATTTTACAGCTGTGGAGTAACAGTGGTGAAGATCTGTAGCCTTTTCCCAAAGCCCAACAGCTGCTGCCCACTACTGATTGCTAAGGCTGACTCTGTGCTCCTGCCTGCCTGCGTTAGGAACTCAGTTATAACTGCACAGATGAAAACACTACATACTTCCTGCATAGTATCTCCTGCACTGCTAGACTGCACACACATTATATATATAAAAATAAATTCACTAGATTCCATGTAGCCACCATACATACAAGAATTTTGACATTAAGGTTTCTCTTGTCCTACCCAAGGATCATCTCAGGGCTAGGAAGTTGTAATATTTTCCACTTGATTGCACAGTTTCACTAAACCCTCACCTTAATTTTTTTTTTTAAGCCCCTATCCCACCCCCAGCTCTTTGAAATATATATGCTGCTCTTGAAATCAAAAAAGGACTCGGTGTCATAGGTGACTGGTTTCTAACCAAGATGATACCATGATGCAAGGTGGACTGTTACACTGCTGAACAACACTGACCCTCCCCACACAGAAGGAGCCATTAAGAAGGCTAATAGAGTGGTTGCAAAACTCAAAGAGCAGACTGCAGCAAAGGTTACAGATGTTAGTCCAGAAATAATGGGAGTCCTGGTCATACGCCAGCTCCTGACTGTTTAGTGTTTCTCAGACAGTAAGCTAATGTGAGTCCTTTCTTGTTCCAGTTCCTTAATGTGGAAAAAACTAGGGTAACTACAGGTATCAAGGAAAAAAAAATAATAAAAAATTAACACATCTACTACTCAATCTTCTAACTTAACACTTTAGTTCACAGTCCTTCTACTGCCACACATTATTCCACACTTGATCAGAAAAGTAGTCTTGAAATTGATCAGGCAGAATAGAAATAAAACTTGATGCATTCTAATTTTCCCCCCTCCATCTAAGTTGAGGTGAATATCCGTGTTAACAAAAAAGTTTTTAAAAAGTATAGACAAACAAACCAAACCCCAAACTCATTAAACTCTTCAATTTAATTATACATTGTGGCAGCAAGTTTCATGAGCTCATTATCTACCATGCAGAAAAAGTATAAATTTTTAAACACTTGTATTTATTTTTTAAGTATGTTCTTTTAACATAAGAAAGCACAAACATGAGCCCAAAGTGTACCTCGTCATCAGTCATACCATTAGTTTGCACAAACCTCTGCCATATATCTTCTCATCCATTTTCTCGCTGAACTAAACTATTACTTTTTCCTTTTTTGTTTATTGTGTCCTATCTAGGGGTAAATCCAGGTCCTTAATCACTTTGGTTGCCATTTTTGGACACTTTTTTTCACTGCCTCTTTCTCCTTCCCACAAAATACTTCAGTCTTAGATAATATATAAGCAACTTTTCACTAACTTAATTTTCCTCACCTACATTTCTCACTGCCTTTCAAATTAAGGCATTAATAACAAAATGTTATTATATTAATCACAATTCCCTTTGGCTGCTGACTCCAATACCCACAAGTATATACACCCATAAGTATACTTTAGTTGCACTGGAAAGCCTTCAGCATTGCACCATTATAAATGGCAGAGACAGGCTGACTGTCACCAAAAGTTCTTATTTTATTTTTAAGCAAATATCATAAAACAAAATACTCTGATGACACATCTTGTTCTTCACAGAAGACATTCCTGCCAATACAATATTCCATTTCAGCTTAAGGGGGAGGCCTTTTTCATGGGTGCCTAAATATGTATTTAAGTAAGTAATTTTAGATAGACTAAATATTTGTGTTAAGGTTTGTTGATATTCATGTTTTCTCCAGATACATTTCTGCTTTGTGTTCCTTTCTGATTTTTATCAAAGAAATACGGGATTTCAATCAGAAAATTCTTGTCACAGGATGCAATATATGTCCAAAAGGAAGACACAAATTTGAATTGGCAGAAGTTAACGCAAACGGGTCTGGTATCTGTAGCAATGTATTTTTAGGCTCTGCTTTCTAGTCAAATAATTTATTATAAATAGTAGGGGTTTGATTTTTATTAAATTGATTTACATAGAAACAGTATGCCCTAAATATAATTCCACAGCTATTTAAATTTAAATTTCAAAGTAATTTCCGGTTAAAAATTACCCTTAGCAACTATCTGAATGCAATAGTTGCCTGTACAAAAGGAGTCACAAAAATTGTGTAACAACTACCTGGACATGTTTAGAACTGCAGATTCTATTTTTAAGGCTGTAAATAACAAAAAAAAAAAAAAAAAAAATTAAAAAAAAAACCCAACCAAAACAAATACTTGGCCAGTAAAAGAAGAAAGCAGTTTTTCCACGTCTGCATATGTGTATCTTCAAAAGAGATTGTATAATTTACTATATAAATTTAAATATTTTTAGCTGGGAACTGGGCATGTTTAGTTTGGAGAAGAGGAGGCTGAGGGGGGACCTCATTGCCCTCTACAACTACCTGAAAGGAGGTTGTAGAGAGGTGGGTGTTGGCCTCTTCTCCCAAGGGAATAATGACAGGACCAGAGGAAATGGTCTGAAGTTGCTGCAGGGGAGGTTTAGATCAGGTATTAGGAAGAATTACTTTACTGAAGGAGTGATCAGGCACTGGAACAGCCTACCCTGGGACGTGGTGGAGTCACCATCCCTGGTGGTATTTAAGAAACATGTAGACATGGCACTTCAGGGCATGCTCTAGTGCCCGAGATTGTTGGGGTGGGTGTTTTGTTTTGGGTTTTTCTGTGGTTTTTTATTTTGGGGGTTTTTTTTGTCGTTGTTTTTGGAGGATGTGTTGGGGTGGGGGTGTGTGTGGTCTGAAAGGTCCTTTTCAGCCATGAAGATTCTGTGATTCTGTACCTACAAGACAAATCAGTTTTCAGAGAATATATTTTTGCCTTAAACTTTTATCACCTCCCTTTTGTGTCATATTGGTTTATGTATCAAGGATGATTACTTTTCACTGATACAGAAATCAATAATACTGAATGATTATGGAAAAGAGAAACATCTGCAGAGATTTAGGCGTGGTTACTTGAATGTCAACATGAGGAAATACAAATACAAGGTGACTCAGGTACCAACTACAGGTAAATTGAGGCAAATAGCTTATGCTTAAGAACTCTTTAACGGATTACTAATCAGAGTTACAAACTGCTAAATTAATATTTGATCAAAATATTTTTTAATGTTTATTGTTTTTAAATCATTCTCCCTTAAGTATTTCTTATAATATTTGATACGGTGTTTATGACACATGACCAAAAGCAATGTTGTTTCTTTTTCCTGATTGAGTATCCAAACTTTTATAGAACAGGAAGAAGAAACTGTCGCATTAAACTCCAACTCTGTATTTGATTTACATTAATATTATTAAGATTTATGTCAACACATGGAGAATTCCTGTAATTGTTCCTGAAAACACATTTGAAAGAGCAATGGATGTCTAATCAGCACCAAAAATTAGTATAAACACTCAGTTATCCTTAGACTTTGACTGAGAAAGAACATCGCGATAAAAAGCATATTTCATATCTCTCTCAGAGCTACTGCTGTCAGCTCAGACAACTACTGCAGATTTGGACAACAATTAATCAGTTATCACTTTGTTTTGTGTAACAAGTTAACACAGTCAGTTCTTCATTGCCATAACTTTTAGGGACATTTTTCTTAAAATTGTAAGTTAGATGCTGTGGCTTGATTCAAATGAATTTCTGCACCAGATTTAGGGAACTTGAAACACAGAAGAGGCCCTGCACGTTGCCTATGCATACATAGATACATCTACTGTCTGCATCTACCACTATCGATATTATAGGGTATTTGTTACAACAGCTTATAGACGTTTTAAGTATGTGTGCTGCCATTCTTTCTGAAGTTACAAAGTAGTTTACTTGCACCATGAGTTGAACTTCATTTAAGAATTAAACTGGTCATCTGACAATAGCTGAGAAAAGGAAATTTAAAAAAAGGATTAAAAATGTTTAAGTAGTAAGACACAGTACTAGTATACGTAATTAGTGTATTAAAATAGATGTATTTACAGGCTTTAGAGCATGTAAGTACAGTCAACACAAAGATTTAAAGACAGCTTGTCTCAGGTGCTGCTGAAAAGAGATACCCTATATTTCATTGGTCCTAATATTCAGCATTTTTGAACAGCCCCAAGATAACTTGAAGTTAACAGACACTAGATATTCAGCACGTCTGAAAATTTCATCCAGTCTTTTTTCAAATGTCATTCCTACTGAAAGGAGTATGAAGATTCAAGAGATATGCAAAAATCACTTTTCATCAGCAGAGGCGCCTTCAGTGTCTGTGTTCTACATACAAAACCAGCTATCCTGTTTTCCAGCATTTTCTAATCTGCCACACGACAAGTGGTGATACAGAAACCAAACTTTCATAATACTCAAATCCCTCCTGCATCCAGAAAAGCAACACCACCTCCACCCTATCCCCAGCAAAAAAAACCACCCCCTGCCACACCAAAGGACTGCTGTTGTGGGTATGCACGAAAACGTGTCACTGAAATAAAATGGCTGGCTGCTTAAAGAAGGTAGAAATGGGCTACTAGTCCTCCTGCAGAATCATATACTGAAATCTGTATTTCAATTGATTATGTAAAGGGAGTGGGGAAAAAACCCACAAACCCCAATACATATAGATATAAAATACATCTTTGTAACCTCTTCCTTATTTGCAGTATTTTGCTATATTTCTTACCTTGTTTCAGGGACAGAAAGAAATGTAATACTATAGAAGAAAAAGCATTTCAGGACGGGAAAAAAAAAAAAAGCCCTCCCCAGGTCTGATACATTCCCATGCTGATTTCAGATAAGTGTATCAGCATAAGAGCAGCAGACCCACAATAAAAAGCTCAGTGATGAATGTCAGCACAGCAGCAATCGCCTTTCTGCCAAACAGGAACATAATGGGCAAGCTGCAGGAGCTTATACGTTTGGAGGGGTTCTGCTAGACAGAACTCAGAACCATGGCGAACATCTGCCCTTGCACGGCGCAAGCCACTGGCATGAATCTTTTTTGAAAAGCATCCCTTCCATGTCATGTTGCATCGTTAAATACTCCAAATAAGTCTCCATTATATTCCAAATAGGTCTGTCTGTTACAAGCTGCGTTCAGAGACAGCTGTGAAATAATCATACAAAGTGGGCAAGAGGAAGGAGAGCTGAGCTTGAGGAGGTCTGTGTTCTGTCCCCAATTTTATTCCTACCTCACTGCAAGGAATATTCTGTGGTTCACTGAATTAATTCATGACTCACTGTCTCCCAGCTGAAAAATGGGATTAAAAATGGCTATTTGCTTTTGTAACATACTTTCTTTAAAAGAAAGTTGAAATAAAGCCAACACACTTGGAAAAAAAAAAAAAAAAAAAAAAAAACTTTTTTTTTTTAAACACAAATTTTTTTTTTTTGGGTTTCCTGAAAAACAAAATTTCCCCGGGCCTCACTGTCTCCCAGCTGAAAAATGGGATTAAAAATGGCTATTTGCTTTTGTAACATACTTTCTTTAAAAGAAAGTTGAAATAAAGCCAACACACTTGGAAAAAAAAAAAAAAAAAAAACAAACAAAAAACAAACGGCAACTAATTTTGTGACTAGTAACAAGAAAGATCTCTGCTAGAAACCCACCTGCCTACCTGTAAATTACCTCAATAAAAAGAAATAACAAAAAAAAAAAGTAGAGTAAAATGTATTAGGGAGATGCTGACAATGTTTTATATAAATGACATTCTCGGATACACAGTGCTTCAAGTATTTTTCTTTAAACTCATTGCTACTGTTTCAATGTTTTCCTATTGTGCATTAAGATTCAGGGTTAACGTGACATGTCCTCCTGACAACACATTTTATGGCAAGCTTTTCAATAAGATAATGAGCTTGTTGTAATAGGCCAGATTTCATACTCTGTTTCCAGCAGTGTTCAATAACAGACGTCTTGGGAAGATTACTACAAAACATGATCTGTACTGTTTGTTTACACTAGGGAAAGAGTTCCACCCTTCTGATCAGATGGTTTACTTCTATCTTGTCTCCCTTTTTTTTTTTTTGCCAAGAACCTTCACAAATTCCTTTAATAACAAAATCTAGGGGATCTAGCAACGACTTTCCTATTCTCTTATCTGCAATTGTTCACTCACAAATGCTTTATAGTAGAGTATAAGAAGAAAGCCCTCTTCCAGCCTATGACCAGACCACCTGCTTCCACTACCTTCTCATTTATTTCTCATTTTCCTGTTTCATCTTATCTTGCATCTTTCTGTCTCTATTTTTCTGAAATTCAGCAATTTTTTCTCCAGCTTCCGAACCCCTGTGCCACATTTCATGTTCTCAACCAAATCCATAAAATAATAACCAGCTTTAAGATACCCCTAGATTTTATTAACGGTTCTGTAAAGTTTACACTACTATTTGTGAAGGTAGGAGATGCCATTGCAAGCCACTAATTGAGCAGCTACATTCAAGGAAATCAGCAAAGTCTTCACTGAAGTAGACCCCAAATACTGAACTTAATTTTTTTTGTCGCAGTTGGCTGTAAAACTATCATGCTACAAAACCATTTATAACCTGATGCTTTTCAAAGACTCAGCCCTGTCCTAGTTTGTTGAACTGTAATAAGCACATAAAACGGAAATATCAGTATCCTTGGTTAATTTTATGAGCATCTTTGCCTTGATGCTTTATCGTCTATGCTAAGGTTGATTCAATCCATTTCCCCATGTCAATCAGTTTCTTTTTAGAACAAAAGCTGTTGTAATCATGTCTGTCTTTTTGATAGTAATTGGTTCAATTCCCAGATTAGGGAGATGTTTGTGTACCAACTATTTCTTATTTGTTCAGGTTGCATTAGCTTTGCTACAGCCAGATCTGTGCTTAAGCCGTTCCTGATATGATTCAGGAAGCAGTATTTGCAACAGCTATTATTTCCACAGTGTCTCAAAGGTTTTAAAATGAATATTATGCAGGTGTTATCAGCCATCATCAGTGTTATTACTCACACATAGCTTTCTTATCTTATCATATAGTATTTCTTCTCTCCCTAGTTTTTCCTGTTGTGGTCATCTGTAGCATGGTCTAACTACAGTCCTGTAATCCTTCTATCTACAAACTCCATTTTGATTGATTCATTACAGAGACTTGTAGGCCTAAGAATCTTAATTTTCTCTATATGAAATGCCATTATTTTTTTCTCGTTTTATTTAGTGACCAACCTGAATGTACACAGTTTAAAATAATACCTATTTCATCCTCTAACTTTTAGACATATGCATAAAGATCTCCCAAAGGACTTTAACTTATTGTTTCCCATATTCCTTGTTAAAAAAAGGATTAAAAAAACAACACAAAAAGCATGACAACTAAAACAGGATTCTTCTGCACTACAATTTTAGGATAATGCAAAAGCAAAGCATACTACAGAGGATTTCATCAACTGGCTTTTTATAAGAGGACATTATTTCACTGTTTTGTGCAGGGTTTAAATTGATTCACCTGATATGGAGCATTCTTTGGGCAGCAGAAACAACAGAAATAATTTGTGCTTAATCTTCCATTTATTTACACTTGACTTCTGAAATCCCCATAATAATATTTTTAAGATACAGCTCTTAACTACTTGATACCAATATTGTACAATAACTGGTAAGTTGCTACATTAGTGATCAAAAATACGCATTGCTTATTTTGTTCTTTTAATATTACATCATACATTGCAGCATAGCAACATTTTTCAATAACTGTTTATTTCTATATACAAGACAGAAATCCCCTTTTGGGAAGATGCAAAAACAGTATGCCAACCTTGGCTCTTTCTTAAAGAACTTAAAGAAATTTCTCTGAGACTGTCTTGCCATAGATGTGTTATACTGTCTGCACTGAAGGAACTTGAGAAGTAGGAAGTACTCAAGAGATTTATTAAAGAGTTGGGGAAAAAAGCCCTCTGCACCATGAATATTGATTTTAGTTTTAAATAAAGCACTGAGATGATGCAAGATTAGAAAAAACACACATTTAATAATGAGGAAGGGACTCCGTCAGTCCACTGGCTGCGCAAACTTAATAAATGTCATTTAGGGTTAAAGAGTAGGTGCTCAGCAATGCTGCAAAGTTATTGAGAATCCTAATTTTAGGCTGGCAATAATCAGCTCTGTTTGACCCTCAACTCCAGAGGGCTGCAACTGATATCCTCAATAAATAGCTGCTTTCAGTAAATTTCTGAAAGCAAATTCATTATAGTGCAGTAGTCCTCGAACTTCTTCCATATTCTGTATGACATCTTAATAAAGAGATGCATATCTCTCCTCCCGTCTGTATCAGACACATGATCTTCTTTTTCCATTCAGTCCTTCAGTGTCCCCAGGGTAAGAACAGCAATTTCTTAGAAGGAACATCTATTTTACCTAATATAGCTTTTTAGCTGCTTCTGATGCAACCAAAGAAGTACAAACAATGATATGAGGTTGCATCAAGTAACTAACCCATCATTCATGGACCTCTAGTAAGTGTGCCCCAAAAGAAGGCTTCCTGGCTAGCTATTTGCTTCTTTCACAAGGACAGAGGACATAAACCTATACTAAATGGACAGTATTGACTTCCACTCCCATTCCCATCCTTTTCAGGAATAGGGAGAAAAGAAGAGGACAAATGCCTCTCATTAAATACCAACTCATTATAACATAACATTCCCTGCTTACTGCAGGGGGGTTGGACTAGATGACCTTTAAAGGCCCCTTCAAACCCAACACATTCTATGATTCTATAATCAGAATGATGTGGAGATAGCAATGGTAAGGAAGACTTACAGGCACAGATTCAGAAGCCTGCAGACTGCCTATGCACTCCTGCAGTGGTGTTCCCCAGGGCTTGGTACTGGGGCCAGTTCTCTTTAGTGTCTTTATCAACAATGTGGATGAGGCGTTTGAGTGCACCCTCAGTAAGTCTGCAGGTGACACCAAGTTCAGTGGGAGTACCAAATTGCTTGAGGATAAGGTGGCTCTACAGAGGGATCTGGACAGGCTGGGTCGATGGGCTGAGGCCAACAGCATGAGATTCAACAAGGCCAAGCACTTGGGTCACAACAGCTCCATGCAGCGCTACAGGATTGAGGAAAAGTGGCTGGAAAGCTGCCTGGCAGAAAAGGATCTGAGGGCATTGGTCAGCAGCTGGCTGACTATGAGCCAGAAGCTTCATTCAGATGTTTTTTAAGCTGCATTTACTGTGATGTAAGTATGGCAACACTCTCATTCCCCAGAGGAGTAGGCATTACACCCATGTTTTACTATCCACCCTTGAGAGTCATAAAACACTTGGAGAGGAATATGCCTGCATCAGAATTTGAACACTTCTCAGGAAGAGGGAACATGTGGCTAATGCTTTAGGATTAAAAAAAATAAAGGAATTGAGTATGTCTCACTTACATGTCAGTGGTCTAATCTTCAACACCAATATATGACAATTCTCATTGTAAAATACTTGGTTATATCTCACTTCAATGCCAGTACTTGAAACATAGAAACTAAGGTTCATCTCAGTATGTGCTGTGAGTGCTTGAAAACTATGCATTCTTTTTGAAAAACATATGGGGGAAGAATCCATGGAATGATCTACTATATCACAATATAAAGATATTTACATTCTCAGCAAACTACAGCAGAATTGAACATTCACATGTCACTGTGTCTCCCTAGAAAGTAGATTTGCTTCCCTCCTAACTGATACATCACTGGAACTCAAACACCGCCACATCTATTTATAGAATCTATATATGGCTGTAGTAGGTGCGTTCATCATCCCTGTTCTTGAAGTGTAGGCGTAGGGAGCCTCTCCAGTATACAGTAGATAGACTTTCTACAGACCTCCTGACAGGCCACACAATTTCAGCATTTTAAAACAAATCAAAATAAGTTATTTCCACTAAAGATGCAATTAACTTGCAGTATGTAAGCCTATAGAAACTTAAGGGTGTTTCTTCATAAATTGAGTCTATGGTTTCTCAAAATAAAAATTATGAACCCAATTCAGCTGCCACCAATTATGCCTCTCTCCCCCCTCCCGTTGATATTCCACATTTTCACTATGGCACAGAATTATGCCTACTTTACATAGCACTAATAATAGAAAACTCAAACTAGATCCAAACCACACAGAATAAGCCTTTGTAACCTTTCCCTAAAGGCCTAAAATAAGGCCTAATGAATCAGTATTACACAACTAACGACTATTAAAACTAACAGATGTGTACATAGGTGATAATAGATCAGCACCTCAAATATCCCAGTGTAATTATTTGCAAACACCAGCTTATAAAAAGTTCCGTGATTACTGTCAATATCTTCAAACTTGAACAATTAAATAGGATAATGTTATCCAAATTTAAACAAAGGGTATAACTTACTGCTTTCTACAAGGAAGTTACAGACCACAGTAGGTGATTCTCAGTTCACAAAAGTCAGATACAGGTGATAAGTTGATTTCATTGGTTCCAAAGCAATAGTAATGCTTTTCTTTTTAGCTGCCCATGTTCTCCAGATATTTTTCTTACAGATCTCTTAGAATATTATTTGAAATGGTAGTTCTTAGCCAAGCAAACCAAAAGTTATGGGGACTTCCTGCTCTCCAACAATAATTAGACAAGTCTAAGATGACACTCTGAAATGCAGTGAGTACCAAAAAGGGTACTCTTCACTTTATACAGGAGGGAAAAGCTTTGGCCCTTCGACATACTAACCATTGAAGCTTAAGTCCTCTGTTGGGAAGAAATGGCAATGGACTTACCGATTTAGCATCAAACAAGTTTGTTCTATAATAGTGATTGAAGGCATAAGAATAATGGCTTCTTCAGTTGAGTGATTGAAAAATGGGGAGGGGGGGAACAACAACCAAAAACCCAAGATGAGATAAGTTGATCAAGTGAAATGATTTGAAGTGAACTGAAATATTTGACTCCCACATTCATTTTGGATTATTTACCTCTTGGACCCTTTCCCATGCCACCTCATCGAAGCAAAACCAAACAGAAACCTCAAACCCCACAATAGAAAAATGCAAGACAGATTAGAAATAAATCCTTGCCACATTAGCAGACACATACATAAGATGGTAACTTATAATCATGATGCCTTTCCTTCTAGAATATTAATCCATGTCATCCCCAGATTTCCAGTTTTTGTCCCATCACCTGGGATGGCCATGAAAGTGCCCAAGAATATTATCCCACTATCAGCCTTGGAAGAATACCACTCTAGCCAGCTGTCAAGTCAGAACTGCAATGCACTAGTACTGTTTGAGCCCCAGGGTCTAGTCAGTCTTTTACCTTCTAGTCTACTCATCCAGTCCATTTATCCCCAGTTTGGATGCCATGATACTGCAGAAAACTATATTAAAAGCCTTTTTAATATTAAGGTAAATGACACCTACTGTTTTCCTACAGAGACAATGATGTCATAATCAAAACTAAACAGGCTGTTAAGGCATGATTCACCCTTGATAATTTGATGTAAGTAAATCACAAAAAAAAAAAGAGGATTAATTCTTTAGGGGTCTGGCTATACAATTCAAGCAGAAATCATCCACTTCCCAATCAGCAATGTTATTACACACTATTTAAAGCCAACCACCACACTAGTAGAAACTGGCAGAGTTAGAGACATTGATGCAAGGCCAAGTAGTGTTGTAGCTTGCCTGAAGCTAGTATTAGTACAGAGACAAACAATACACATAAACAATGTTTGGGCAACAGGTACTTGGTTATAATGCTGTGCAGAAAAAGTCTCAGCAAAACATCCTGCCTGAACAAAAACAGGGGTGTGGAAAGCTACTATAAGAATTACATATGCTTTAACAATATGAGCTCAAAAATCCTTCAAAACTTTGAGCTGTACAGAAGTCTGGGGAAATCACAAATAATTTCACTGTTCCACATCTGCCAATTATTTTTTATTGCCAGGTTTTGTAAATTTACAAAACTCACTAACATTTACAAACTTACACTTTGCTGTACTCTGAGTTGCAAGAAGCAGAGAAGAATACCAACCAGTGCCTTTTCCCAACATAAATCTTCACCTTTTTCTATAGAGCTGAAGAATAATTTTATAGAAAGTTCTCTAAACAGGAACACTGCTTCCATTCTTCTTTATTTCCGTTGCTTGTAAAACTATTTAGCCTATTTTGCCAAGCATATGAAAAGGCTAAATGGCCATAAGACCAATTTTAGCTGATACTGTCTTTGGTAAAGAAAGATGGACAGGCAATGACTCAAATGCCATTATATCATGGCTCTCTCCAGATGCCAGAACAGCACTCCAGATAGAAGGGTGAAGCTCAGAGATGCAACTGAGACAAGAGAAGCAGAAAACACGACATATAAGGGAAAAAGTACAAGTCAAACAAGTCAGTTCTCTCAAGGCTTTCCTTCAAGAAGATTTGTGTTTGTTTTTATAAAACCAAACCAGAACCTGCAAGAGTGGAATGCCCTGGATGGGGACCAAGAGACATTTGGAGACACTGAGTACTATGGAAAGTGTCAGAGGAAACTAATGCTGTTGGGGCAGTCACATTTAAGAGAATCAAACTGGTAACATACAAGCTTTTGTTATTATGGTTTCTGCATGTCCCCCAGACTTTTGTAAGATAAGAGAAGAAATCACAGTTGAAATAAAATAATCGCGCCCCCCCCCCC
>NW_015090812.1:13480592-13520131 GCF_001431845.1 Calidris pugnax
CCCCCCCCCCCCCAAACCTTTCTTCTTGGCCTGCAGACAACTATGGTTATTTCCCGTTTTAAACAAAGGGCACAACCAGAAGCATCCCAGACACAAATGGACTGCAAAAACAGACAGAGTGCCTCAGGAAATTGGGCAACTTTGATGCATATTTGCTACAGGTTTTGAATGAAGTGTTTCTAAGTAACTAGGTTTCAACATCTGCAATACCAGTGTTTAGTGCAAGATTAAATAAGATAAAATTATACACAAATACAGATAATGGATTATAGAGGGGTTTTTTTCTTCCACTTAGTCCCAGGTTGATGAGAGAAATCCCCCTAGTTTAAAAGATAAATATGAGACAATTTCTAATGTTTACATTTCATAATTAAGTACCTCCAATTAGTTACCTGCATGCTTATCAGGTTACTAATAAGTTTAGCTACAGAAAGCTGTTTAGTCAGTTAAAATATTGCCGTAGGATTATTACTTCTTGATCCTTTGATTACTACTATATCCTTTTTAAGATGTCATTTAGGCATAATTCATTGAAATGTGGATCCTGAATTATATAGGATAACCATCACATTTCTGGTAATATGCTTTTTAAAGAATCGGTCTTTCAACACATTTTACTATTCTTCATACTCAGGAATGCCCTGCAAGTTACACGTTTGACTCCTTCAACATGTGGTGCTTCCAGCAGCTGAGTGACTTAAAGTACTCTCTGCTTATACATGTTGTACACACACAGGCTGTTCCCAGGTCTCACCCACACCTTACTTCTGTTATATCAGATACTTAAATGTACAACAAAGTTTTGAAAACCTTACCTTGAAACCACAATATATCATGGTTTATCACCCTTGGAGCATAATCTAATACAAACAGCATTCAAGTCTTAAGGATATACAAGACATAGCATTTACTGAACACAACCACAAAGGCCAGTCCCAGTCTCTATACGTGTATGTCTCAGCAGTCTGTTCTGTTGTATGTGAATATAAACGAGGCAGTACACTTTTCCTCTTTGAATATTTCACCAATTGATTCCCCCTGGCTGAATTCCCAGAGTCTGAGTATCACAGTCCCCTAATGAAGACTTCATAGCATTCTTTTGAACTGATTCCTGCCAATATCAAAGTAGCACAGCAGAAACAAAAATACTAATGTGATGTTAGAAGTCACAATTGTTAGCTTAAAAAAGAAGCCTTGGTACGCAGGCTAGAAAAACATGTAGTTCAAGAAGGAGATTGATAAATTCATGAAAAACATGGAAACAAATACAACAACCATTAGAGAACATAACTTTTCGGTCCTACTTAAATAGCAACATGTGATTTTATATAATGAGTGCAATATTGTTGAATTTAAAGCCATTTGTTCCACATCAAGAGCAGGACTAAGAAACAGATACAGGAGAGTAAGTCCTTCAAAAAGGTAATAATGAGTCTGACTTATTTCATGAAATGAAGATAGGAAGGTTGAGTAAATGCTCTTTCATCAGTTATACTAACTATAAAGAGAAAAAAAAATATATTAAAATCTAAAAATAATAAAAATATTTTCTAATTATCTGGACCATCTGATGAGAGTTGCCACATATTCAATAACATACAAAGCTTGCCCATGGCTTTTCAATGCTTTCATGCATTGTTTAAATTTACAGTATTTGATTACATTAAAAATTTGGTTTGTTAAAACTAAACGTCTTCCTGTGGAGGACTAAAAAGAGAATCACAGTTTAACACAAAACATAATTCAAGATTTTATTTCCCATTTTAATTGCCAATTTCAATATTCCCAGCCTAGTTTATGTTTTAGCAGATCTGAAAAATTTAGTATATTTGGATATGATTATGTGTTTAAAATGCTACTGCCTCCATTCCCTGTGCCCCAAGACTTTGCCATTGTTTTTTGGCTTTTTTAAGCCTATCTCAATAGTTTTAGGCTAAAATAACTTTACTTATTAAAATCTGAAGTTGTCCTGATTATTCTAATACAACCAAATGACATTTAATTTAGGAGAAATTACTTTGAACATGCAATCTAGGAAAGGAAGAAATTGAACAGACTTTCTCTATGAAGCATTTGGGATGTAGTTAAATTGGTTTTGATTGTTCAGAAGGGTAGTGCAAATTTAAATCCTACAGGCAGAGCCAAACTAGCAACACAAGGTACTATAGTCAGTTAATCTTGTAGTGTTCAGTTTGTTGGGTCTGCACTGTGAAATTGCTCCTGAGGCTTTCATGTGGAAAATGAGAATGTTCTTTAATGGCTGATGGGGGAATAAAGAAGTAAATACAAAGAAACTCCTACAAGCTCTTAATATTAACTGCACTAAGTAAGTGTAACTAACTGCATTAAGTTATTGATTTATCAGGGCTTGACCAAATAGTATTCTCTTTTGTTCTTTTTGGGGAAAATGATGAAAATAGAATGGTAGACAAGCCAACTGCAAACACGTTATTGAAAAATTACACCGTTTATGCTTCCAACTCTTTCTGTAAACTATCCAAGAAGCAATTAATAATGACCTCAAATGGACTAAAGCTCACTGGATTAGCCAAAGTTTATCACATCTCAAGTAAGATGTACATTCCTGAAAGGCTGTACCATTTTCAATTTAAAAAAAAAAAAAAAAAGGGTAAGTACAGTAAACAAGCACAGGACAAGATGTTACAGGAAATCTACTTTGTTGCTATAATCATATCAGTGCATCTGACACTTTTGTTATTGCCACATATCACAAAGACTGAGGAACTGAGCTAACCACAACAGTTTATTTACAATTAAACTGTTTGAATTATGTGGACTTACGGAAAAGTCAGTGTCCTTAGGACAGAAATGACTTGCAGACTTTTACTTCAGACACTTTTGGGTATTTTCCACTCTGTTAAAACTTACAGCTACAGTGGATTTGTTCACAGGGAGATCTGACAAGAAATTGCAGGCATGTGTTACTCCCATTTGAGCTGCAAAATCAATTCTAGTTGGTGATTAAACTTGCGAACCATTTTAAAGGGAGAACAGTATATGTATGGAAGTTTTAGGGCTTTTAAGTGCAAGTCCCAACAGTGAGTTTCAGCAAATTTGAATTCTGATTACCTTTCCCATCCCCAATTAACAGAAAAGCAGGTTATGTGCACATACTGTAAAATCACTAAAAGCATCTTGTTTCACTAACTTGATAGAAGTGGTTAGCCTACTGAATGTTACCTGCCAGGTACAGTGTGGGAACCATTTGCTTCATTGTTGGGGGAGAAGAAAAAAAGAGCTAGATGAGAAAAAAACCTACTGAACGTTTTGCTCTGTCTATACCACCACACAGAATCCGTTAAGTTGGAAAAGACCTTTAAGATCAAGTCCAACTGTAAATGTAATGCCAAGTCCACCACAAAACCATATCACTAAGCACCACATCTACATGTCTTTTAAATACCTCCAGGGTTGTGGACTCAACTTCCCTGGCATCCTGTTCCAATGTTTGACAACCCTCTCAGTGAGGAAGTATTTCCCAATATCCAATCTAAATCTCCCCTGATGCAACTTAAGGCTATTTCCTCTTGTCCTATCACTTGTTACTTAGGAAAAGGGACTGACACTCACCTTTCTACAACCTCCTTTCAGGTAGTTGTAGAGAGCAATAAGGTCTCCCCTCAGCTTCCTTTTCTCCAGGCTAAGCTAACCCTGTTCCTTCAGCCATTACTCATAACACTTGTGCTTGAGGACCTTCACCAGCTTCATTGCTCTTTGGATGTGGTCCAGCACCTGAAAGTCCTTCACACATATCCAAACTATAACTGTATGCAAGAACTAATAATTACACAAGTTACTATATCCACACAGAATTTTAACTACTTCGCATACACACTCTGCTTCTTAACAGTCAAACAGTTTTCTAGTACTTTTTATAGCAATTACAGAGTGGCAGCTCCTAACTTGTCTTCAGTTTACTGCAATTGCTTTCACATAAAGAAGGGGAAGAAAATATACACTGTTTGTAGCAGAAACCCTTTTGCAGACCAAAACTTAATTTCAATTTTGTGAACACAATCCAAACATTAAATTGTTTGGCAAGCCAATTCAAAGCTTTGGTTTGAAAGGGATAAAATATATTCAATCATTCCGTTCAGTTCTTGTCCACCTATTTTGGTTAATAGCACATTTGGAGTTCTCTGGTATTTGTGGTTTTTTTTGGTTGGCGTTTTTTTGGTTGGAGTTTTTTTTGGTGGGTGTGTGCTAAAGGTAGGGAAAGATTTTACAGTTGCAAGAACAAAGTTCCGTAAACTTAACTATATAACATTTAAAAAACATATCTCTGAAAATCGATATTATACTTTATGCCCAATCCAGGCTGAATTTTGAGTCAAGGAAGCATGGTGCTGTTGCACTATATAATACTGAGATAATTTAGAACAAGTTTTTATAGCCTCAAAAATTATAGATAACAAGAACTTGAAAGACAACAAAATTTACACTATGAATGCCTACACCAATGACATGATTGTACACCTTCTCTACCTGTTCATATGTTCACTCGATACCAGACACAAGAATTGTCTTGTTCAGGAAAGATGCAGTTCTTAAACAGATTTAGGTGATCAATGAAGATACCAGAGTAATGCTATTTGTCTGCAATCAGACAAATCAGTAAAGTTATACCCCCAAAACCTGAAAGACTCCATCACGTCTCTAAGGTTGTTGAAAGTAAAGCACGATACTTTCTGAAATATATATAAACTGTCACGTAAATCCCACTGATGAACAGTAAAGTATTTGTGAAATATCATTTTCAATTCATAATGCTTGTTTTACATAATGTGTGAAAGATAAGAATTTTTAAAGCAATATTTCATTAGTTCTACTCAGACAGTTGTAACAAGATGAGGAAATGTTGCATGTTACCTAAATACTTCTACATTTTGATATTTTAATGGGTAAACACAACATTCCTGTGGTGTCAGTTTTCACTTAGGTCTATTGATTGTTACTAATCAAGACATATTATCCTCCTTTCTCCACAACAGCTGTCAACAATTAACTTCCTGCCTGACCGACCCCAAAATTGTACTTTCAGCTCAGGTCAGTTGACTTACTGTCTGTCCTCAGGAGATATAAGGCTGAAGTGTTATGTTGTGGCCAAGATTTTAGACCTTGTAACCTGTATTAAGCACACATTTAGATTATAAATGGATGTGGCCTTCATGAAAATCCACCTCATACAGTTCCTATTGCAAAAGCAGAGTGCTTTTGTTTCAAAGGCAAACAGGGTATGACACAGTATACTTCTATGTAAATACTATCACCAGCAAGGAAGAACAGCTTCACCAAGGCTTCCCACTGCTCAAATTGTCTGGCAACCTACCTTTTCACACACACAATAGAGTCCAGCTGGACGAAAAATCACAGTTACTTACCTTAATGCAGACTCTGACTTTCTTCTAATTCCAGGTAATGAAGCCATTTACTGCAAAGTTAGAAAAGGTTTTAACACAGTTGTTTGAAGTTTTTTCATGCATTACTGCAGGTCTAATTATCAAGAAACTCAATACTACTCCTCAAAATACAGATTTGAAAACTTGCTTTAGCAACCAGTGCGAGATTTAAATTCTAATTTCGATGGCAGAAGCTACTGTTTACTAATCCCTTCTGTCTCTTGACTGGAAAGCAAGGAGAGAGGAGAAAAAAAAAAAAGTGTATTTTTGAACCTTTTGAACAGCTGAGTGAGAAAGGCTTTGCCAGAAGAAGCAGGGACACACAGGTGGTATCCCCTGCTGCAAAACTTTAATAACTTTTAGACTAGATCCTCTAACATTTTAGACTGTTAAGGAAAAAGGAAGGAAAAGCATTCCAGCAGAGTTCCAGTAATAAAAAACTGTTATCTTAGGCTGGCAAAAAGAACTGACATTATGCTGTTTATCAGGAGGTTTATGTCTGATGAATGGCAGCTAAGTGACACAGAACAGACTCCTGAGAGCAGCATGATGCTCCTACCTCAGGTCTGACTGCTGTAGAAGAACCTGGAGAGTATAAGACCCTTCATAGAGAAAGTTGACCAGAGGTGCTTTCTCGACTTTTCTTTTTTTCCATTACGGTTGATATATTTGAGTATGTGATCTGTTCCAGAGTATTAGCCTATCACTGTGAGCTGCTCAAGACTCAACTCAGAGACAGAATATATATTTTTAATTCTAAATGAAAATAAAAAGGATAGGTTCATTTTCAACTGTATCCTTGAAAGACATTTTTTCAAGCAATAAAGACAGCAGACAAGTTTAATAGAATATTCAAGGCAAAAATGTCTTTCTAAATTTGTTTTATTTTAACAACTCTAGGGATAAATTAATTTATTATGTGATTAAATTAGAACCTGACAGTGACAATAAACCCAGTCCTGCAGAGTATTACACTCACTTGGGAGGAACAGAACTGTAACTAAATAAAAAAACCCACCCTAATTTGTATCTAACGTATCTTAAAATTGCTGTGATGCTGCAGTAATAAGGGACAAAATACCAGTTCGAAGAAAAAAATGTGCTCTTTGCTATCCTTCTCTAATCATATAAAACACCTACTTTAGGACAGAGATGAAGTCTTAAACAAAATAAGACTTCAATACCTTTCAAAGCACAAGCTTAACTCGCCTTCCTTGTAAGAAGTTTAAACTTTACTTTGAAATAATCTACCAAGAACAGTATTACTTGTAGGATCCTAGAATAAGACTAAAGTGTCTGATGAGCACCTTATTTCAGGTGTCTTTATTTCATAATTCTACTTGCTTATGGGATTTTGAGGTGTCAAAAGCTTTTTTTAACAGCAATCCAAACATTTATACATAGATAAGTAATATTAGCTAATGTCAAAGCCTGAGGATGCAAGTTACCAAAAATACACTATTAACTCCAAAGAAGGACAAAAACCATAAGATACTTTTGATCAATTCTAAACAACAAAAAGTCTTCCCCAATATAACAAGCAGATTTTTGTTTTAATTTGCTAAGACAAACTGTAACTCTCAATCAGCTTATTTCCTACAGGGCATTTTTACATATATAGTAATCAAAGTAGTACCAAAAGACCGTAACCAATTCCTAAGGAGTTTTCTCACTAAAATACATGTATGAAAAAGAAAAATAGTTCTCTATTCACATTTAGCATCTTACCTTCTGCAGAAATATGAAGACCATTTTGCTAGCAATAAAGTGATGGCATAACTACTAAACCAGTAAAGTATTATGCTTGCCCTTTACAAAGGCAAACATACTTTCAGACTTCCCTGTTTAAGACTGAAGGGTCAAAGCAAGTCCAAACAGAAAAAGGAGTAAGAGCCTGTCTTCAGCAATAACAAGCTGCACCTGAATTGAACACAAAATGGCTCCAGCTGCCTACAGAAAGCAAACTCAGAGCAGGGTAAAAAGACAGCTTTGAAAAACAGTCACTCTACAGGCAGACAGATACGCGCCAGGAAAGAAAACAGTATCAGAGTTATTTTCTGACTTGTATCCAGATCACAGAATTAGCAATTAATTTCCCACATACTGTTGAATTCTTTTGTCAGTCTTTAACCCTTTCCTACTCAAGAAAGATTAAAATAGATACTTGCTAAAACTAGCTCTAGTTAGAGATCCCATTGCCAGACTCAACCAAGATGCCAAAGATAAAACAAAAAATGCTAACATCTTTGCCTGAGCCCTGACAATTAAGCCATCCAAGAATATCTATACATGTATATATATAAACATACTGCTGCTACATTAGCTGTGCATGCAGTGGGAGAGCCTAACAGCACCTGTAGCTGAGAAAGTGACACATCTAGGTTCCTTTCAAAATGCAACTGCATTTAAAATCTAATTATCTAATTTCTATCCTTGTTTGTAACTACAAAGACTGGATGAGGCTCCTACTTAAAGGAAAATCATAACAATGCCAAACATAGTGTGAAAGCTAACAGTAAACAACTGTAACATGTAAGAAACAAGACTAACAAGGCTTACTGACCGCAACAGTCTCTCAGCCCATATCAATTACTTGATTTCTGTTGCTGCTATTGGTCTCCCTTATCAGATCAAATCTATTACCACATCTGCCTGTTTAATTCCTTCCCTCTTACCCACCTCTTAATTATGTGTTTCTACCCCCTGACAGCTATTAGGGTGTTCCTTGCAACGTAGGGCAGCTCTTGCATCCCTACAGCCTGCTTCTCGCATTAGCTCCTACTTGCAGCTACTCCTTTGCCTTTCCAGTGGAAGCATGGAGTAAAAAACCAGCATTCTCATGTCTACCTGGTTTCAAGCATCTCTTCAGTATTGTTTGCATCTTACATCAGCAGCTATGCATTCTGGCTGAAACAGGAGCCTGTCTACAAAACCAGGAATGGGTTGTAAGGCTTTACAGCATATATTGACCAGAAATATAATTTGCTTTGATGATATCTTGATTGTTACAGTAAAATTGCTTACTACAACTGTATTTCTTTCTTAAATCTTAAATTCAGCCAAACCCAGAAATAACTGATTACACCAATGATGGCAGCTGATGCTAGAATAGCTGGTATTAAAGTGTGGAAGTCTAATAAAAAAAGTTGATTTATCACAAAGCTATCTAACTAGATTGACAGCAATTAAAGTGCATTTGGCACAATTAGCCAGTCATACCTGATCTATACTGAAACTAATAGGGCACACCTGACCTAAATCATTTGTTAATTTTACTTTTTGCTTGAAATTTGGATGGTGAAGGTTAATTAGGTAGCCAGACATTACTTTGAGTCTCAGTGTATCTGTGCTACAGCTGGCCTATTAGCAAGAGCTACCACTGCTTCATGTGTCTGCTCAAATTTCTGAGCCGATACACAAGAAAAGAATATTTTGACTTTTCCTCTTGCCATATACAACACTGAGATGTGACTATAAAATGTACATTATGCAAAGAATGATTGGGAATTTAGAGGCACTATGGATTCAGCAATGTGTAAAGCCAATGTAAGTACAGGGTACTCAATGTAAATCAGGCAGAGGCTTAAAAAAAGCATGAGAAGAAAATGGAGTATTGTAGATAAAATAGATTTATCATAGGGTAGAATATACATTCCAGAGGACCCTTAAATGCCAACAGTCTTTAAGGTGAGAGAATTGTTTTCTGCAGAACATGGTTACCAGTTTTCCTTCTCATGTGGCAAAGCAATGCTTACCTCAATTCCACAGCTTTTTTCTCAGTGTCTCCTGAATTCAGAGACTTTTGCTAAAATACCAATCATCTAGTCATTCTTTGTTTTTCATCTATATATTGATGTATTATTAAGATAATTTAGGAAGGTGTAAGTATCTGGCACATAGTCTATAGTCTATAATCTGGCACATAGTCACAGTCTATAATACCAGAAGTAACGGGACTCCATCCTGTAGGCTCCATCCCTGCATTCTCACAGAATTTCATTAATTTGTCAATAACTTGTAGTTTCAACATGGAGATTCCTGCATTCATTTGGATAAGGTTTCAACCTCAGAAATAGTTTGTGTATCATGCAAAGATTAAAAGTAAAAGCAAATAGTTGACTTAATTCTGCAGTTCTCACAGAATGGCAGGGGGTGGAAGGGACCATCTGAGATCGTCTAGTCCAAATCCCCTGTCAAAGCAGGTTCACCTTCAACAGGAACACATACAGGCGGGTTTTGAATATCTTCAGAGAAGACTCCACAACCTCTCAGGGCAGCCTGTTCTAGTAAAGAAGTTTTTCCTCATGATGAGATGGAATTTAATGTGTTCTATTTTGTGCCTGTTGCCCCTTGTCCTATCACTAGGTCTAGTCCAAATCCCCTGTCAAAGCAGGTTCACCTTCAACAGGAACACATACAGGCGGGTTTTGAATATCTTCAGAGAAGACTCCACAACCTCTCAGGGCAGCCTGTTCTAGTAAAGAAGTTTTTCCTCATGATGAGATGGAATTTAATGTGTTCTATTTTGTGCCTGTTGCCCCTTGTCCTATCACTAGGTACCACTAAAGAGAGTCTGGCCCCATTCTCTTGACACCTGCCCTCTAGATATTGATGAGGTCCCATCTCAGTCCTCTCCAGGCTGAACAGATTCATGTCTCTCAGCCTTTCCTCATAAGAAAGATGCTCCATTCCCTTGATCATCTTTGTAGCCCTTCACTGGACTCTTTCCAGTAGTTCCTTGTCCTTCTTGAACTGAGGGGCCTATAACTGGACACAGTGCTCCGGATGTGGCCTCACCAGGGCAGAGTAGAGGGGGAGGATAACCTCCCTTGACCTGCTGGCCGCACTCTTTTTAATGTGCCCCAGGAGACCATTGGCCTTCTCAGCCACAAGGGCCCACTGCTGGCTCACAGTAAATTTGTTGTCCACCAGGACTCCCACCTAGAAGGCTGGCAGATCGGTCAAGCATGATTTCCCCTTGGTGAATCCATGTTGACCACTCCTGATAACTTTCTTTTCTTCCACATGTTTAGAAATTACATTCAGAGTGAGCTGGATGTCATTACCTTTACAGGTATAGAGGTGAGGCTGAGTGGCCTCCTTCTTGCCCTTTTTGAAGACTGGGAATTACATTGGCTTTTCTCCAGTCCCTCAGGCACCTCTCCTGTTCTCTATGGCTTTTCAGCACTTGTGGGTGCACCCCATCAGGGCCCATGTAGGTGTCAAGTTTGCCTAAATGATCTCTAACCTGATCCTCCCCGATCAAGGGAGAGTCTTCCTTTCTCCAGACTCTCTCTCTTACCTCCAGAGTATGGGATTTCCACCATGAAAAACCTGTTTAAAGAGGCTTTAAATCACTGATGGAATTCTGCATGTCATTACTGATTTTTTTTAATTTCACACTTGAAACTATTGCTTATGCGTCATCCACTTGCCTCATCATTGAATGCCAAAATTCAACTGTAAAAGTTGATTATTTCTGTCAATAAGGCATTTCAAATCTTGAGTTGGTCTGTAGAGATTACAATGAAGCATTTGCAGCACAGACAGGGTCTCAGTCATCTTTCAGTAACTTTATCTTACCCGAGATCTTCACTTCTCCCCCTGGGAATGTTTATCTGTGACTCTAGGCCTAGAAAGCTAAAATATACTAGAAGGTAATAGAATTTTTTAAAACTATCTTGTAATATCTATGCATGCCACTTTTTCCATATGTAAGTTTTCAAAAACATAAATTCTAATCCATGTTGCACACAAAGACAGCCTGTATATAAAAGCAGTACCAACAATTTTTGAGGCTGAAGTGAGGCCTATTTGAAAATTTCACTCTGTTACAAAGAATAGACCGTTACCTTTACAGATTGATATTTTGTTTATCTTGATTGTATCATACAGTATAAATTCCTTTGATAGATGTGCCTAGGTCAGTTTTCAAGTTATTTCAACTAAAATTTTATCTGCATCCTTATACAAAAGACTTTTTTTTCCCTTTAGAGAGATGAATCTAAGAAGAAAGCCAAAAATCCAAATGACTTCTGTTTTCAATAATAAAACCTGTGCTTTCTTCACAGGTGTTTCTTCATTTTAAGCAGAGCTTAACCTCTGTTTCTTGCCAATAAGAATGTATGGGTATAATCCTTTGACAAGGATTTTGCAAAGTGACAGTTCAAACTGTCAATCATTTCTTCAGGGCCCATGACTTCATGGTTAAATTTGCTTTTGATACATGTGCAATTAAATATTTCATACTGTTTCAGAACTTTCATCTTACTCCCTTCAAAGTTAATGTACCATCATTGCTGTTTTATACTGCAAAGTGCATTTGAGACAAGAACTATCATTAACTTAACATGCAATTCAGAGTCCATTCACTAGTCATTGTGCCCTTCAGTTTTGCTGTATTTAATATTTTAGCACAAGGGTATATAAATTTGCATTAATCTTTACTAAACATAACTTGCATTTTTACAGCACTGTACCTGAATTGCTTGGGACAGGAAATGGATCTGCAACATCAACATTGTTAAGAAAGCTTACTGTCTCATCTTGACTTCTTTCTACTTTTATAGGATTAAAATAAAAATAATTAATTAGTGACTAAAGAAGCAAGGGTATCAGAGCATTTTCCCAGTACTGTGTGAAATAAATGAGATGAGGCTGGATTCAGCTTCACAGATTTGCTAATAATAATAGGAGTTGTAAGCCTAACTCAAAGCTCAAGAAATTGAAATTATTACTGACCTTCTTTTGATTTTACAATTCCATCATTCTCATTTTCCAGCTCTCCTAAAATAATCCTGATTATAGTTTTTCATTATACCCCAAATGATACTAAAATTATTGCTAAAGTTTACAGTACTGCAAAGTACTTATTCAGAACTCCGTGTACAGATATCAAAAATTAATTGGGTAGCTTATACTAAATTCAAAGTTTTTAAATAATTATTTAAATTCTGGAGTTATATATCCTTTGGGATAGCATATGGTACACCCTCTCACTGTCTTTAATGTAATAGGCTAAAGCGGGGTAAGTTTGCTCAAACACCACAATATACTATAGAGAAACTCAAAACCAGCTCTGGATTGTGAATGCTCTTGACTTCAGTGGTGCACATTTCTCTGCTGCTAATTGATTCTGCATAATGGCAAGCTGAGGAAGTCCATTTTTTTCAATCTATTCTGGATTGTCATTTATTCTCTGTTTCTTTCAGACTGAACACTAATAACTGATCCATTCAAAATAACAAGAAAGCCATGAATCTTAAACCCATAAAATGAAATCCTGAGAAACCTTTTTCTAATTCACTTACAATCTACATACTTTCCTGACTGGTGGACTCAAAAAGACATGCAACCTTAGCCTATAGGTCCTCTCCTGCAGCCCGTAAGATTCATTGCTGTGTCTTATTTTAAAAAGAACATAACAAAGAGAGTCATGACTTAAACATTTACTGGTGACCTCAACTCTAAGTTCCTGGTGAAAGTCAATGAATTATATTCTTCACACATCTCTTTATTTAGAAAGTATACAAGTGTGTCTACATTATTATTACTAGAAAAGCCATTGCATCTGGATAAAACAAACCAAGAAGACATTGTGATTTTAGTTGCAATCACAAAGGACACTGCATGGTCAGGTTCATGGAGCTAGAGATTCTTACTTCCTGATTTTTCAGTTTACTGTTACTATATCTTTTCTTTCTGATTATTTACCAGAGAAACTTCGGGACACATTAGAATTCATTCACTGCAATCCTGTCTGTACATAGCATACTTAATACTGTTATTCCTCCAAATTCTTGTTACATCAGGTCTGCAAGCATACTATTCATGTCAAAGAGAATTTTCTTTTTACTTAAGACATACTGCAAAACATCTATTTAACAAAATAAACAAGGTTTCCATCCAGTGCTGATGTACTGGTGGTTTGTTTTTTTTGTTTTTTTTTTTAATGGTTTAAAGGATTAAAAAACATTCTACAGGCAAGAGCCAGAGTCATACACAAGACCCTGGAAACCAGATGAAGTCATGAATTTGCAGCTGGCTAAGCTATTCATCTGGAAGCTCAGTCCAGCTGCAGTTATTATTTTTTTCTTATTTATGTGCCACGGAGTGCAACAAAGACTCCTAGATACTGGAAGGAAAGCCACAAAATTCTACTATCTTCTTTTTAAACATATGGAATTTCTATATAAAGAGTCAGAAGTAACTCTTGCTCTGTAGACAACTATTGTAGCATATGTGAGTGCATGTGCCCTAAAAAAAAATTACAAGTAATCACAATTTCTAAAAGGATTATTGTCCATCCAGTAGCTCAAATTTTAAATTTTGGAAGAATGTTCACAGAGTAAGAAAGAATTATTTTTAATTAGGCTGGTGCTAAGTACTCTGCAAAAAGCTTTTATACAGTTTTGTTTGTACAAATCAATGTATTACCATGTAAAGTGTGTGTTCCTTACCATTTATTAAAAATCTCTGGGTTTTTTCTCTCTCTAGCCATGAATCAGGCTCTTGGAGTATAATGATTTAAAATGGACCAAACTTCAGACGGACAGAATATGCAAGGATTTTTTGAAACTCCTCAAACCCACTTGATGTAGCTTTTAAAAACACAACAACAGAATAATGTCCACACTAAAAAAAGGTTTGTTGGTGAAAAAATGTTTTTAAATGTCATACACAGTCTGATCTTGTTACCTTTGAAGATGGGAGTCAGAAAGGCAATATGAGAAAGTAGTAAATGCATTGAGTTACATCGAAAGAGGTTGCAATTACGGAGAAAGGTTTGTTCACTATCTTAAACTGCTCATGCATTTGAAGTAAAATCATTGGCAAATGTCTATTTACTTCTATACAAGCACATGAATTGTTATGATCTCTTAATTACCATAATGTTTATTCTGGTAATTTACACTCATTTATTAACATAAACTACATATTTCCTATAGAGAATGTATATGGATTTCTGTGATATAAACACATACCCAAGTTCAATATAGTTGCCCCACTACAAAATCAAAAATCCATTACAAAGGTCATTCTTTAATTGCCAACAAATCCTTATACATAACAACTATGGAATGCATGATATTGTGGTGTCTTCCAGAAAACCTTCAAAACATTAACTGGAAGGATTTTCAAAATATATTGATTGACTTTATAGTTTGAATTTGACTGTCTCTAGAATGCTGACCATATTAGTAGTCCTTATAAAAAAATATTTTTTATCCATAAGTACATTACGATTGAAAGGCATCTCTGTAGTGCCATCTGTTAGAATGACGTTCCTCGATATATGAGGAATCTGACAATTGTCCCCTCATGATGGACAAACTTCAGTTTGTAAACTTGTGGACCCATGTGTTACCCACATTTTCAGACATGACATTTTTTACACCTAAGCAAGCTGTGACTGGACTGATTCTTCCCTTCCCTACGCTGGGTGGGTATAATTTGAGATGAAATCCTACCTCCAGTGAAAGAGAAAGAAGCACTCTGAAAGAAATTTAATTCTTTTATTGTAATGGCAGCTGTGTGAATCTGCTTCAAGGTTTAAAGTGAGAGAAGAAGCCCTGGGAGAGAAGGATTAATGGGCAGAGGGCAGGTGATGCAGTCAAAGGATAATAAAGTGTAATAAATTAGTGTACCGCATAGTTACACAATTTATCACATAGCTCTCTATTACATCACACTTACCATCATCACATATGTGCCTGTATGTATGCAACACCCATGGTCACACGCACTGTGGCCCAATACTACGATAACCAAAATCAGCGAAAAGTTGTATAGATACAAATTCATGTTTCTCTTTAAAAATCATTTTAAAAGGTTTCAAGGCATTCAAAATGAACAGCAGTAAACAATTTTTTCACTTTGGCTTCATTAAACATTAACGCTCAGATGCTAAACCTGAAGAACCACTATGGCGGAACAGGAATTTTATAATAAAATAAAATTCACCCATTTATACTATCCTGGAACTAAGGAAAAGCAAGAAATGACAAATGATCTTTCTTGGCCTCCTGATCAATTTTCCACTGTTTTTCCCACCTCTGTACAGACTATATTTTAGGGACACCTCAAAGAATTCACTGAAGTTACCAGGCTAACCTGTAGATTTTTATATCCACTTAAATACCAAAGTTTTCTCCACATTGTGTGGTGATCTGTTATGCAACTGCTGAGAAATCAGTTTGTAGTTTTGAAGATATGTTTATTGGTGTTAAAGTAAAAAGGCTATGTGCAATTAGTTAAAACGTTGAATGTGGAAGACAGTATTTCCCTAGAGAAGGAAGATCAAAGGGCTGTAACATAAGCAAGAATTTTGATCAAACCTTAGAAGTGTTTGATATTTTAAATAATCAAATATTGACTCCTTGATTAGCTAACGACACAGTCCTTTGTGATGCAAGCCTGGAGAATTCCTTGCTCATGCTACCTATGTAAAACCTGCCCCTTCCAGTCCTTGCCTGACATTCTGTATGACCTCCATTATCTTCAAGGGGAATCTTGAGATTGAAATTGATGAAATTCTTGACTCTTGAAAAATTCTTTTTCTTTCTTCTTCTTTTTCTTTACATAAATCCAGAAGCCTATGTAAACTGACTGGAGTAGAACTACAGCCAGATCAGGACACTAAGAAGAGAAAGAATTTCAGCTGGCAGTAGCTGTCATCACAGCAGACTGACAATAGGGGAAGTTGTTGGACAGAAGATTGTTTTTCACTGCTGTATAAAAACTGAATACAGCTGATATAAGCCTCCCAAAGTGTATCTGAGGTTATTTTATTGCTCTTATTATATTTGTTTCCCCAAAGCAAAATGTTGATATAACTCGTTTAGGAGTTCTCATTTATTCAGAAATTCTCTTCCAGTGCATTCAGCAAGTGCCATTGCAAGAATGGTGGAAGTTGTAATATATTGTAATATTGGTGGAATTTTCCCCTCCAAATATAAGGAGAGAACTAAAATTACAGTAGAAAAGACAAAGTATCATGGCATGATAAATGTTGTCCTGTCTAACATCCTCTGCTGTGCAGGAATATATTTATTTTTTCAATAAATACAATTACAGAACAGTTTTCCTTCTATGAAGCTGTCCCTCGACTCTCCCTTATAATGCAGGAGACACTGGTAGATGTCAGAGGGCCAGATTTCTTCAGTGAGCGTGATTATAAAATATTTCTCTATCTCCTCATTAGCTTCTTGAGATTTTTTTTTTCTTAACTGTGACTGTCTTGGGTTTTTTCTTACTTTCTGGGCAATTAGTGAGAGAATTCTAACAGTGACATTGTCTCTGTCTTTCCTTCAGTCTGTATTAGACTAAAAGCAGGTTTCTTTTATTCTTTGACTAGAATGGCTGAAAGACTATAGTCTTTCATGGAGCACGTTCTTGTATTTTTCTGTTTCAAAGCTGCAGTAAAGTAGAAGCTTAGCAGGCCTACTGACTTGGAGGCTATTCCTGTTAACTGTCTAGGGGGTTTTGTTTGCTTGTTTTGAGCTCAAAGGGGCACTAGACAAGAAAGCGGAGGGCAGAGGCTTTAAATCCTACTAAGGGGATGTGGTACAGCTATATTGCTGCTTTACCTGATTTTATCCCTGAATGCTGCAGGAAAACAGTTCTTTTCCAAGTGCACCTTCCTGCTTATGTTTCACGCAAACCCAAATCATTAATTATGTCTTACATGAGCATGAGCATCTCTTATTCACAGTGAACAAAAGTAGATTTATCCCATTCTTGGGTGAAAGTAAAGAACTCTATCCAAAACAAACAATGCAAAAGGGCAAGAACTTTCCATATAAAGCAACTTTGGGATCTGCAAGCTGTTCCATAATATGCTGTTGGTGAATAGTGACTTATGTGTCTGTTAGGTAAATATCATGCTGTCATTCTGATGCCATACTATAATAACAGAAAACAACAGTTGCAACAACAACATTTACATTTATTTTGGGGAAATAGCATTGCAGTCTATGTGGCACTGCAAGACTCACTTGTTTTTATTTTATCAGAAGACCACTGACAATGGGAAAAATATTATGATGAAATTTCTGTAATCTAAGTTTGGTCAGTTATCTCTTAAAGCTGAGAGATAACTCACGTTTATTCTGGTCACCAGAATATGTTATTTGCTTGGTGTAAAAACAAAATATAAAATAACAACTCTCAAAATTACTGTTTACTGGCCTGACATATGAAGTAAGTTGCCTTTTCTCAGCAGGAGATATGGTTTAGAAGAAGAAACTGTTCCGGGTTAATTTTTTAAGGAAGCCATTTAGGTTTCTTTATAGCCCAGCTTTTCTATACTTTCCTGTAATGTCAACGGCAGGCTTATAAGAAGACAATTGACATGCTTAATGGCTACAGATTTTGATACCAGGCTGTGCTGTGTATTCTAATAATTGCTTCTTTTTCTTTTGATGCCTTCTTCTCAAATAGGATGCCACAAAGGCAGTACCTTTGCAAGAATCTTAAAAGCAAGAGGACTATATTTTTCTTACAGAGGTGAAGTGAATTTTGCATGCTTTGTGTTTGAGGAGCAACAGATAAAAAATGCTTTGGGGTGCTTTCATACAGTAATTCACCATGGGATTATAACTCTCATGTTGTTATAACCCTCATTGGAGCATCAGGAGAAAGGAGAAAATCCACCGTAGGTTATAAAGCATGTACTTCTACTGAGGAAGAGAGACCCAAGTGGGTTGTCTAAGCCTGTCCCAGGATATTTCAGTTCTTTCAGTGACTGTTAATATAAACCATTTTAAAGTTTAACACTTAAAATTGCAAACCAAGTATTCTCCAAGATTCTAATTCCAATTGTTGAACAGCTTCAAGACCATTCATCTTTTCAAGTAAACACAGAGTATGTGTTTAACAACACATTACATCAAAAATGCCAGCTCATGGTCTGCAAGAGAAATGTACATATATGTTCTATTACATACTAATCAAAAAGCCATAAGGCCAAAAAAACCCAAACATCTTCTAAATGCAGTCTGATAAGTGGTGAGATACATAAATGTTATTAACGTGTTTAATTCTGAAATGACCAATAATTATTGTGATGAATAAGAAAGCTTGCATTGTATTCTGTCTACATTTTCCTTTTGTTTTTTTCATTATGGCCACATTTGGTACGTATTCTTACATTATGTCTCCTATTGTTATATTGGTCAGAAGATAATAATTTCTTAAAATTTTGTCATTAACCTTCATTGCTTCAAGCATATTCAGCAGGTATAGTTAAAGATACAAATTTCTTGTCCACATTTGTGATAAAGAAATCTAACTACATCCATTAATAGCCTAGCATTATAGATATAAGGACTACACTAAAATGCCTAGGGAAACAAAAATAGAATTGTAATATTTATTCTGCTTCTGTTATTCTTTAACTTGATATTAACTCATCATATCTACACTAGTTCATAAGTGTAATAATTTAAGTTTGGCTGTGGATATTTTAAATCTTTTCTTAATATTTAAAAACCCCCAAACTAACAACCAACCCACAACACAAAACTATACTGACTTCATACTATATTATGCAGCCCATTCCAGAAGTCCATCAAAACCACATGCACAATGATGAATACAATAAATCTCATAACCAGGTTCCTAGGATATGCAATTCAAGGGTTAAAATTATCACAGTAAAAAAGAACAAAGAGTCACTACAATGACACTACTGAGATTCTTTTAGTCAATTCCTCTTTCTTCAAACTCCAGGGCAGTGAAGGGCTCATTCGTGAATTAAAATGAAAAACCCAACAACCAAAGCTGCTCCCTAAACCTTTAGGTCTGGAGGTATTACTTCTTATACAGGGCTACCAGGAGCCAATGTCTGAAATCAACAAAATGCACAGGCAATGGGAGATGCATGTCCAGAAGAAAATGAAAAACATACCGACTAGGATATTTAAAAACAAAATCTAGGCTTTTTTGTTTCTTGCCACAGCAGTGTTTTGAAGTTCAGCTGGACAGCACACTTCTTTCCTTAGGCCCGACAAAACTTCAGTGATTTTGGGAAATTCAGTTCAAGTTTCTTAATGTAAAGGAAGACAGGTTCTTATCCCAACCATTTTGAACAAAATAGAGTAGCTAGAGAGCCCCAACCCTAAAAAACCCTGTTTTGTAGACAGATGGAATCTCTTTCCTTATAGATTCAGAAATTCTGATAAACTTGAACCCTGGTACTGTGACCACCCATGCCAGATGTAACAGGGAGGGACAGCTGTGTAGATATTCCTCTTGCAGGACATGAAACAATACTAATCTCCTTTAAAAATTCAACACAAAGTCAATATCCCCAAAATCTTCTGATTTAGGAATGACGGATCCATTCAAATTAGCAACTCTGAAAAGTTAAACATTCAAGAAAGGATTTTAATCTCTGGAAACACTGAACAAAATAAAGATGTACATATTTTTTTCATTTAAGACAGATCAGAATGACAATTAAAAGATCAGTGTTATGCAAAATACCCTGAATACTGGTGGTACATCTAACTGCTGAAGCTGACTTCTGCTTTACAAAGAAATCAAATATATTTTCCTGAACTCACATTACAAAATTATCTTTGGAAAACGGTATGTTCCCTGAGAGAAGACATGTAATTGCAAGTGAAAAACAGGTTTAAGGGAGCCACTCGCCATATACATAATAAACATTTTTACTCACAGCACTTGATACCGGGAAATTAGAAAATATGTCAGTTTGGCATCATGGTTGAAATTTTGGCTTGAACTTGCTTTTTCTGTGCCCCTGATCTTCACATATCATACGAAGATAACACCTTCTTTTGTCCATCTTATCCTGCTAATGACCTTTTCAAAACAGTGGCTGTGTCACATAAATCTGCAACGCTTACAAGTGAGGTTCTACTCTCTGGATTATCTGTAGATGACCTACCTGACAAATTAAATAATAAAAACAAGAACCCATCCTGCTTGAAATACAATCTCAGAGAACTAAAACTTCCAGGACACTGCATACTATGAAGTATAAGAAATGAACTACAAATTCTTACATCCAAAAAAGTCTTGTTTGTAATAGAGAAAAGCAATTTTTCTTGACTTCCCTTTTCACACCAACAATTATTTCTAGCCTAATGCTGAAAGCCCCAAGATTCCCATTTCCTTCTGTGAATTTTAAAATGGGCTCATTATTTGACTGAATAAAGTCAAAGCAATTGTTCACATCAGGAGAACTACTTGCACATGTTTTAATCCACTGTGCCAGGACCTTAATTTACCCTGCCATTTCACACCTGTGTTCATATAACCTGAACAAAGAACAACCGAATGGGCACAAAAATCTTACAAGCCATCTTCCACTACTTTTAATTTCCTCAGAATTACTATATGACTTGTACTGTGTCTCTATTTCTACATTTCTTTCAGAGACTTCAAAGAAGTAAAAAAAGAAAAGAAAAATATTGTACAAGTTAAAATTTGAAGGTAGAAAAAATCAAGACATTTCCTGCATTCCTTTTTATTTTTCAGCTCACCAGCTCACAATAAAGTTTCGTTAAACTTCTGTTTTGCAGAATTACAGCATATTCACACTGTACATTAACCGATGTATCTGATTGGAGTTGGGGAATGCAGGCTCCAATAAAATGTGCTGGTACAATGTATTTTTGGTTGTAACCTAAAGGCAGCAAAAAGAATTAATTTGAAATTTTGTCATTGAATATATGATCATTTACTTATTTGAAAATAGGGTCAAACAATGTCAGGATCTTAGCATTCTTGGCTTTTTTACATTAATTATTATTTCCAAAGATAAACTATGTGGCATCAACAGTATTTGGAAAACATGAAGGAACACCTTTGAATTTTGCTTGAACCACTTACTATCCTGCATACTGAATATTTACTGTAGTGACCATCTTTCTTTTATCCTTTTTTTATGTACAGTTCTACTTGACAGCTACAAGAAGCTTGAGGAGATAAAGGAAAAGGAGGAAAAAAATTATAAAATTACACGATCCTTCTCTCAGTATTCTCAACCTATTCTCAATATTCTAAACCATCTTGTGCTCTTACGTTTGAAAGCACAAAATGAGGCTTTACTGATGAAACAGTACTGGAAAAAAAATTTCTCTATAAAATTTCTATTATTACTATGTGTTGGCTATATTTGGCTAATGCATTTGACTGGCTCTCACATTAAGAATAAAAAATTTTTCTGCTGACAGCTAGAACTATTGGGTCCAGAAAAATCTGATAAATATACTTGGATTTTTACACTTCACACCTAAGCAGCACACAGAGAACAAGATATTGCTCAGAAAAACACCAGAAAATGTCAGTGTCTCCGGATGTTACACAACAAGTCCAAGGGAAAGGTCACTCTATCACAGAGTTAAATTTGTTGCATAATTAACTGGGTGACATCATTTTTTTCATAGCCATTTTCAGGAATATAACTTATTATCATGAAGTTAATGAAGATGTCATCATCTTTTCTATTCCTCTTTCAGTTTTATTAGCCAAATTAGGCATTATGTTTATAGTTGTCCACAAGAAACTGAGGAATTTACTCTAGCATGTTATGAAAGGTGAATTTGTGTTGTAATGGTATGTTTTAATTCACTTATTTAACTTACTGTGAGATAGCTGTTTTATGGCAGAGCCAATTGTGATGTCTCATGACAAATGCATGATCTTGAACCATGAAGTTTTGCTCCACAGACCAAGAAATCCAGCTATAAATACACTTTTCATTAGTTGTCAAGGAAGTGTGCAATAGGATGTTTCTTATTCCTCCTTGTCATCCTCATTGTTGTTAACTATACTCGTCAATGTGTGACAAAGTGTGGCTGTCACCTTGATGTCTTTGATGTGAAAGGAAGCACATATAAGATGACTTTGTCCAGTTCTCATGTGTTTGGCTTCATTCGTATTTCCTTTTGTGATGCTCAATCCTGTAACATCTTAATTCACTGACATAATCAATACTTGAGTTTTGACAGGGGGTTAGCATGGTCTTGCCCTGGCCAAGGGCTGAATGCAGTAACCCATCACCCCACATGACAACACAACTAGAACTGACTGTAGCGGGTCTTCCTAAAGACTGTGGATCACAGCAACAAAAAGGAAAACAACACCTGACATGGCTGGAAAGGTATATAGTGATATAATCACAGATGGGATGGCATCCAGTGCAAACCTTTGGCTATGAAGACTATTGGCATTAGAGAAGCAGATTGCGGGGGACATTGTAACACTGATATCCGACTAAGCATAGGAGCAGAGCACTATGCTTAAGGTGAAACCCAGCCACCACCCCAGAGCCTGGCTCTGAAACTCATTGGAGGGAGCATCGCCTTCTCCAGGGCTCGACTGTCCTGACTCGTGGGATCAATAACTGGGGTGAGCAACATGACACTGTTTGATATTCCTTTCCCCACCATGACAGAGTTCCATGTTGTTTCTTTTTTAAGGCAAATAACATTTTTTGTGGAACTTTCACAAGAAACTGCAATGCTCACATAACTCAAACAAAACTACCTGAAAGTGATAGTTATGTACTTTACAAGTGACAACCATTTAGAACCTGTCAGTCAGGAAGAAAATTATTGCTCTTTGTGCATAAAATTGCAATTAAATTGTGCTTCTTCTGTTTCAGTTAAAAGACAAGCATCTCTAGACCACAACTTAAAGCATCAGAGAATAGACAGATTTCCAGGGGTAAATTCTGATTTCAGTTACATCATTGCAAATTCAGAGCAAGTCTATTGAGCTGAAAAGCTTTAAAATGAACTCACAGTAACAATGAAACAAAAATCTGGCCCCTTCCTGCTCATTTCTATCAGTGTTTCTTCAATATTTTGCTACTGTTACTGCGTTCCATTAAACAAAATTAAAACTGTGTCCAGAAGAAATGTTTTCTGTAGCCATAGATCTTTTACTATCATCTGATATTCGAAAATAAATAGGCTAACTGAATGGACTTCATTACATACTTTTCCTAACTCCACATCTCTGGTTTATATGCACTCCAGAAAACACCAATTAAATAAAATCTGCTTAATTTATAGAAAAAGTGGCTAAAATTATAGCTGTTTTTTCACAGACTTGGCAATTAAAAAAATTACATTATATAGCATTCAAACCTCATATGCTAACACCAAGCGATAGAGTATGAATAAGGAACAAGATATCACAAGATATAAGATGTTGGAAGAAAGATTAGGGGTTGAACTTTCAAACTGGAATGAGAGAGGCATCATTTGCTAATGAGAGCTGATAAACTGCACCAACAAATAGCTGTCTAGAAAACAAGGTAAAGTGTGCCTCTGTTTTTGTTGCTCCCATATGTTGAAAATGCTAGTATATTGTAGGCTAATAAAGCTATTTCAGGTGTCATTCAGGATGTATTAGGAAGATACTATATTCAGGACGCTAGAGTATATTAACAAAGTAGTCGCTCTCATTTGAGAAACAGAGTAGGAAAATTAAATAAGTTATAGGACTGGTCATGCACTGAAATACTGCTGAAGGGACATATTTGCTTTTCACTGTGCATTATCATATATCCCTTGTGCAGCCTGATATTTCTCAAATGCCACATTATTTTCAGCTCTACCTTAGCTCTAGCTCTTAGCTCTAGATTATAAATCACTGTCCTCCTAAATATGCCTGGACTCTGGACATCCCATCTTCCAAGAAAACATCTCTTACAAATGGTAATGCCTTTTCTTACTGAAACTAAAGATGCCAAAAAAGAAAAGCATTTCACTGTTTTATGTGAAAAAGCCTGCTTTTTTGTATCTAATTCCTCCTTGCTCCACTGCACTGAAGAAGTACCTTTGAAATAAGCTTCTTTCCCATTTCAGTCATTCTTAATTGTATTTTTCAGATATCAGATTCAAATATTGAAAATTCAATTTGTGTTTTATTGTACATCAATTTTGATGATTTTGATTGATTTTTTAAAATTTTAATGGAGTGTTCTATTTTTTCCATTTACTCTTTCTAGAAGCACACACTGACCTTTCTAGTGAGGGAGAAAATTTATACGTTCATTTCTTTTTAGGCCATATAATTACTAAGACCAGATAGACTAATTCAAAATTAGAAAAACTCTGCGCTGATGGAACCAGAGTAATTTTGGTACCCAAAGCTAGATCAACGTGATTTTTTTACAGTCTAAAATTAGCAGGCATTCATAATTAGGAAGAGCTGACAGCCAACAAAACAGGGCTGAAGGGAGGTCACCTCAAGCAAAGTTATGAAAATAAAGAAGTGCCTACAGGACAGTATTATGGTGCAACTACTAGATACCTCTCTGGAATTCCTGTGCACTAATACACAAACCTTGGGGAAAAAAAAAAAAAAAAAAGGAGAAATTAGATGTTCTTGTGCAGTTGCAGGGCTGTGATCTCATCTGGATCACAGAGACATGATGGGATGGCTTGCATGACTGGAGTGCTACCTAGATGTTCCTTAGGAAAGACAAGCCAGGAAAGTGAAGAGCCCTTGGTATGACAAAGCAGTGGGAATCCATGGAGCTCTGTCTGGCCTTGGGTGATGAGCCAGCTGAAAGCTTATGGGTAAAGACTAGAAGGCAGACCAATGTGGGATGATGTGGTGGATGTCTGTTAGAGGACACCTAATCAAGAAGAAGTCAATGAGGCCTTCTTCAGACAACAGGAAGAAGCTTCATTTTCACAGGCAATTTTCCCCCTTTGCGACTTTAGCTGCCTCAGTAGCCACTAGAAGGGCAACACAGCAGGGTAAAAGAAAAAGTCAGTTTCTGAGGTACGTTGATGACAACTTCCTGACACAAGCAATGATCTGATGAGAGGAGGTGCTCTGCTGGACCTCATATTTGAAGATGAGGAAGAACTGGGCAGGCACATGAAGACTGGAAGCATCCTTGCCTGCAGTGACCATGAGATGGTGGAGCTCAGGATCCTGAGAAGAGGGAACAAGAAAAGGTCCAGGATCACAGCCATGGACATCAGCAGCTGGCTTTGGTCTTTTCAGAGATCTTCTGGCAAAAACCCTTAGAAATGATCCTGGAGAAAAGAGGGGCCCAGGAGAGCTGGTTGATTTTTAAGGATCGCCTCTTCCAAACTCAAGAATGTTCCATCCCCATGGATACAGGAAATCAAACAAAGGAAGTCTGCATGGATGAACAAGATAGTCCTGAAAAAACTTCAGAGATAAAAAAGAAGTTGGGTTTCAGAGATAAAAGCTGGAAGCAGGGTCAGGTCACCCAGGAACAATACAGAGACACTGTTTGAGCACACAGGGATGGATTAGGAAAGCCAAAGTCCATCCGGAGTTGAATCTAGTGAAGAACGTGAAGGACAGCAAGAAGGGCTTACAAGCATATCAGCGGCTAAAGGAAGTATAGCAACTGGGGCAGTTTGTTAACAGGAACACTTAAAAAAACTGGACATACACAAGTCCATGGGACCCATTGTGATGCACCAACAAGTCCTGTGAGGGAGCTGGCCAATGTCACAGGCAAGGTGACTCTCAATAATCTTTCACAGGTCATGGCAATCAGGGTAGGTTCCTGAAGGACTGGAAGAAAGCAAATGTCACTCCTATTATCAGGATGGCAGGAAGGAGGATCCAAAGAACAGTCCAGTCAGCTTCACCTTGATCCCTGAGAAGGTGATAGACTCAAGATGGATCCTAGCAATGTGTACCTGGTAGGAGGGAGTCAAGGAGATGGAGCCAGACTCTTCCCAGTGGTGCCCAGTGAAAGAACAAGAGGCAAGGAACACAAAATTAAATAGAGGAAATTCTGTTTAAACATAAGAACCCCCTCCACCTTTTTTTTTTCTTCTCCCCCTTCTCCCTTCCCCTCCCCCCAGAGTGATTGACTTCTGGAACAAGTTGCCCAGAGACATTATGAAGTCCTCATCATTGGAGATACTCAGAACTCAACCCTGAGCAATCTCCTGTAGTTGAGCCTGCTTTGAGCAGGGGGGTTGGACAAGGTTATCTCCAGAGGTCCCTGCCAACTTGAACAATTCTATGATTCTGTGACACCGTTATGACTGTAGGCAAAGGTCCAGAAAGGATATCATATGGCTTACAAACTACCAGTTTAAAAAAAAGGGAAATTATTAGCAAAATACTATGATAATCAGTGCTGGAACAACCAGTGATGTATCAGAATGAACGTGAAATACAGTGATTTATTTTGCTAATGACAAAACCGAAAGAGACCAGCATAATCCCGACAGAGTTCATTGAATCGAGTTCATAGACTGACAATGGAAAGAAGGAAAGGAAAATTGAAACAGTAAGAGTTATCTTAACCTTCTAAAGCTGTAGGATCTGCAACTATTTTGCTACACTATTTCTTAATTTGGATATAGTGTGTGATGTAAGGGAACACAGCACCAGTTGACCTGGGGGACATAGGAGTAAATGTCTTGGTTTGATTCCAATAGAACTGTTATCTACAATGGAACTCAGGCCTTGCTTTGCCTATTAAAACTTTTTTAGCTATAAAACCTCCTTTTTATAAAGCTCATGGAATATGAGGATGTTGTGAATCATAGACTTTACAAATCATATTATTGTAAAAAAGCTGTTATAAAAATATACAAGATATATGTATACGAAAAACTTGTACACTCATAGTAGGACTCAGGAATTTTAGTTGTTTGAAAATAGATAAGAAGTAGAGAGAAAAAAGAAAACATGCATAAAAATAACAAATTTGTGAAGAAGAAAGGTTAGTATCTACATGGTTATTAAATCTATTCATATAATATGAATAAGAAGGAAAGGATACAGGTAAAAAGGACTGAACAATAATGAAGTGGATAGTGAGAAGAATCTCTTATACAGAGTATTTTGCATAAGATGTAAAGGTACAATAGGGTAAGTCTGAAAAGCTCTTTGGAGTTGTACTTGAAGTACGTCTTCAATAGTTCTGAAAAATCCTAAATTTTGGTAACACAACTGTTAAGAATGTTCTTTGCAGTTTTCTCACCTACATAAAAAGTTCTGGTGTACAGAAAAGAACCTTAAATAAACAAGCAGTAAATGACATATATCACAAGCATTTAGCTGTTCTTGCTTCAACTTACTCTAGTTCAGCTAAATTATTAGTTATACTTATCATATTCTTTATACTTAACTCTGGTATTTTATTTACTCCATAAGTGTGTTAAAGTACAGATTTTTCCCTTACATTACCTGACATCAGGGTCAACGGGGTTTCTAGCAACTACCCTGAGCAACAAGGAGACCATCCACTAGCAAAATGGCCAATTATTATTTTGAGAATGCCAGAGGGAGTTTAAAGCTTGATCATTATAAATTTGGAGTGCCATGTTCAGTTTAGACAGATTAATTAAAATAGCCAGGTACGTATTGTTATCATATTGAATTTACATTTTTTTATACTAAGGTTGCATTAGTTTGATAAAATGATGTATTAATCCCAAGAGGTGCTAATTAGGTGTGAATAAATGCCACAATGAACTTTTCAGGGAAGCTCAATAGGACATTTTACTGTAAGTGGAAATATTGTCAGTCAGTGTCAACATAATATTGTCTCTTAGTGATAAACACACAAACCCCCAAATCCTATTTTCAGATAGGCACAGGATAATGACTTCAAACAACAAGGACCAAACAGTTTCTTGTGGTGCACTGACTACTTATTTTTGTGTATTTGGCAAAAATAGTTATTTCTTCAAGCTAGAGCAATCATGATATCAAGCTATAGATACTATTATAGCTGATGGTACATGTATCTGGTCAGTCACCTTAAGAGCCTGGTATTTGCCTTGCAAAATTATTAGTTTTGCAGAAAATCTTCTCCCCAAAATGAGGTTATTTTAGATATATCATTTTAATGAAGCTCTTTTTTAAGCAGTAAGAGAAAACTAATTTTTTCAGGTACACCAGATGTCTACAAAGTAGAAATATACATTGTGCTCATGTATTGCATTCTATCTAATTCTAATACAAATTTCCGTAACTCCAGCTAGGCAAGAATCTCTGTAAAAGATTACATGAGCTACTTGAGCTACATCAACAGAAAATATCCCATGAAATTCCATGAAAAACAGCTGTAATAACTGGCACCTTGCATTGTAAGTGATCCCCTCTCTGGGGCTATATAAGAATTTCAGTATCTGGCACTCTACTAGAACATGTCCATCAAGTGTAATATAGACATTCACACATAATATATATTTTACATTTGGGAAGAGTTTTGTGCTCATGAAAATAAAGGACTGACAGCACTATTCAGAGCCAAGTATAATGCAGACAGGCACTGCGCAAACTTCCCCACACAACTTTGCCAGTGAGCGACACTCTTGACCTGCAATCCTTCTGCTGTTCCAGTTCTTGGCCTTTCTTGACCAGATACCACCAAGTGTGTTGAACTGAGCCAAACTGTGTGATGTGAACAAATATCCACTGGGCACAGCAATGTACTTTCAGCATGTTAAATACTATTTGTGGTATAGTAATGGTTTAAGATATGAAAGTCAGTAAAATGCCATTTGGCAAGCCAGATCTTCTTCTGTCTTCTGAAATTAATTTTTTAAAAAATCCTCTGAAAATGCCTAAAAAAAGGTGAGTTAAAGGTACTATTTAATACTACACTGTTTACAAATGCCTCTCTGTACTCTATTGCTGAATCCAGATGAAGTTCCCATTTATGAGCTCCCCTAAGAGGCACGTACATTAATTGAAAGCTGATTTGTGAATATTTTTTGGAGAAGACTGGATGAAGCAGAGTATCTCGACACACACATTTCATTAGACCACAGACATTCTGGACAGACCTGTCATTTCAAAATTTGTTTGCTTGGCTGCTTCCACTTTGATAGTTTTCTGAGAGGCTCCCTCTCCAGAGCTACCTGGAAACAGTGCAGAAATCAGAGCATTTTTAAAATAAAAGGTTTAAGGAATCATAGTGCTCTGAATTAAATGTTTGTCTTTTTAAGACTGAACTTAGCAGCAAAGGGCTTTCTCGTCTAGTTTCCTCCCATTGAACTGCCTCCACTTCCAAAGTCTAGGCCAAGAATAAGCAGGCCTCTTTAGGCAGCATTAATACGAGCCTTCAGGTTGCAGATGCCATATGACAGAAGGGAAACCCAAACTCAAGCTATTGTGTTAATACTTCAAGCTCAACCAAAATTTTAAAGTACCACTTACGTCATAAAGCTTAAGTAACAGAAACTCCTTTTTCTTCCCTATAGACTTCAAACACTCCAGACATACTGTTATATCATAGAATCATAGAATCATTTGGCTTGTAAGGGACCTTTAAAGGTCATCTAGCCCACCTCCTCTGCAACTAGATCAGATTGCTCAGAGCACTGTCCAACCTGACCTTGAATGTTTTCAGGGATTATCTCTCTGGGCAACCTGTTCCAGTGTTTCACCACCCTCATTGTAAAAAATATCCAAAGTAATATCCAGTTACCCAGTCTGGCAACTCAAATGAATGTCTAAATCCTTGGGTGTTTTTTTAAAATCTAAAAACTATATAGCAAAGAATTACCTCATGACATTTCTGGTACATCTTCATCAACTTCGATCACTGTTTTGTTAAACTACCATACAGAAAAATTTTCCACTGATGAGAAAGAATTAGCAACCTGATCCAAACCAAATGGGAGAGATTCCTAACTGACTTCAATGGACATCTGAACAAACCAAGAAAAAAAATACCCAAACTTAAAAACTGGCTAAAAAGTTTAATGTGATTCTTATGTCCCCTACTGCTGAATCAAACATTGTGCATGAAGTAGAACATAGACCTGGAAAGAAAATATACAACTAAACATTTCTCTATTGGAAAACGTTATTTATTACAATCAAAACACCATTAGGGAATAGCATTGACCTGATAAAAATTCAGAATAAACTAGAAAAGCTCTAAAATTAATAGCATTTCACAATTCTAAATATTTGATATGGGAAAGCAATTGTGTTTTATTATTAGCACTAATAATTTCATAAAGCAATTTAAACTATAGAATCTTAGGAAAGTATTTATTACAATTTTAAAGTAAGTCATATTACCCTTTCAAATATGTTGTGTCTTCATTTCTATTTTTCCCAATTTTGCAAAAAATTAGTATCTCTCGTTGTGTTCATAATACTTTACCCAATGAGAGCTTAGAACACCCAGCATATATGCTTCATATCCGTTGCTTCATTGCTAAGAGTATGGGCTTGAATAGATACGACCAGAAGGACAGCTTTTAATACTGGTAGCTCTTGGCCTTCAAACTTTGAGTGGAAACTGGCCTATTAGCTATATCGCAAGTATCACACCATTTTGCTAAAGGAAATAACCCTTTTGAGATTCAAACTTCATTATGGTTCCATTTTGTACAATTTATTAGGTGAGAACAGCTTTTGTACTGTATGGCTTAGCCAATGTACTGACAGATTTAATTTCCAGTTATCTCTGCTACAATAGTAAATAAATCTCTCAACTGACAGCATTCCTGTATGTTTATATTTTGTCCTAAAATGAGACATATTCTACCATAACTGTTCATTGCCATTCAACTTTAATTGACCAATTTTTAGGCAGTTATCACTTGGCTATTTTCTTTAGAGCAGATAACGTTCCTGACAGTCAAACTCCTTTTTCTTCCTTGCTGTCAAGTAGTAAAATTATGTATTTTTGAAAGTTTATAAAACATTTCCTCCATCGTCTGAAACATAGGATTGATGCAAAAAAGAACAATCTCCTGTGATTGGGCAGTCTATTTTCTCTTTGAATCAACAAGGAGTTTACAACAAAGTAAGAATGGATATCCTGAAAAGGAAGCAAGTGGTTTTCCTTATTTTAATACCACAAAATAAAATAAAATTAAATTTAAAAACCTAGGCATATTTTACAAAACCTGCATCATCATTTGGGAGTGCTTAAAATCCAAGAACAATTACTAACATGACAACAAAGTGAAAAATAGAAACTAAGAATTAAACTCAACTCAATATTTTCCATTCAGCAAGATTTTTACGTTTTTATGGTTGCCAAAACATTTTTAAGAAGATATCTTTCTTGTTCTTCTGCAGTCCTACAAAATGCCACTTAGTAGTTTAAATCTGTGTCAAAAAGTAGTGAAAAATGTATGCTTGATATTAAAAAAAAAAAAAAGGAACAGAAATAGATTTCATTTTTAATTCGCTGCCAACATCCATCCGACAAACACTTGGCCTTTTGCCAGTCACAGTTGAGGCTGACATGAAGATTTGTCAAACTAAGTTAACATTACTATTGAATTAGTATATGAATTCGATTCTTTATTTTGGGAGGTTGGCAAGGAGACAGTAAAATTCCTAGCAGAGATGCTAACCTTTTGGAGACTAGCTGTAATCTATTGGGTAATGCCTTATGGAAATGAAGTAGATGGAAACCAAATACTGTCAGCAGACAGCCATCCTGACCTAAGTAAACAGGAATTATTTAGCAAAACAGTGAAGCATGTATAGATATTCCTAGACATACATTCTAAGTAGTGCTGTCTGCCATTAAGTCACAACAACTAATAATTTTAAGTTAAATATGCATTCTTCAGCATTCATTAGATCCTGTTTGGTATGTTGCACCTTTAGTAAAATGAAATGACAGAACGTAAGAAGCTACAAATTTTCTTACATTATGCCTGATCTTGAAGAATGGCACTCTTTATGCTACATACTATCACAGCAGAACAGAAGACAAAACAGATTGTTTGGATCTTTGAGCCCAGTATCTAATAGCTGCAGTTAATGTATCATAGAATCATAGAATAGTTTGGGTTGGAAGGGACCTTTCAATCTAGTCCAACCATCAATCCAATCTGCAATGAGCAGGGACATCTTCAACTAGATCAGGTTGCTCAAAGCCCCGTCCAACCTGACCTTGAATGTTTCCAAGGATGGGGGCATCCACAACTTCTCTGGGCAACCTGTTCCAGTGTTTCATCACCCTCATTGTAAAAAAATTCTTCCTTATGTCTAGTCTAAATCTACCCTCTTTTAGTTTAAACCCATTAACCCTTGTCCTATCACAACAGGCCTTCCTGGGTATTTCAGATACTAGTACTCTTTTTAGAAGGTTCTGTCAGAACTTCACTACTCTGATGGTTCCTGTAATTTTCAAACTAAATTTATATTCGATCACATCTCATTCATGCCTAGCAACCCTCTTAGATTGTTGTAACTGACTTAAAGCTTTCTTGCCTTTTCCTAGTTTCTTCTTGCTCCCTTCTCCTGTACTTTCTTCCTTTGTGTTTCCTAATCCATAAGGTCTTTCTACACTATGCAATCAATTCTGCTGTTAAACAACTGTTATTAAGCAGAGGAGTGAGTGATCAAATAGTCCAAGTTTAATCATGACAGAACAGAAAGTTTGGCAGGATTATTCCTCCTTTTGGGAACTACTGGTCCAGAAAGGACCAGTTTACTTACTCTACACAACCAATCATATGTTCTTTTTCCTTTGTTTCTGGATATTAAGAATAATTATGACACTATTGTTGCAGCCAGCATTAATAACCCTTTGATTTCAAAACAAATAATATGAAAGTCTCAATTCAGATAGGGTTTATTTGTTTCTTTCTTTTTCTTCATTTATTTGCTTTTCCTAGTAGAATTTCAAATGCAGGTCCAATGTTTTATTTTAATATCACAAAACTAAGAGGTTTGTAAAGCTGTTGTTTACTGTATTTTGTTAATCATGCATATCAAATACAAAATATGAGAACAGATTTGAGAAGAAAGATAAAGTCTTGATATTGTAAATTGTTGTATATTGATAATTTCTCCATATGACCAGTCCCAATGAAGGTGACTGGATTTCTAATATATTGGCAGAACTATACACAAAAATCAAACTGAAGGGATGCCGTAGATCAGTGAAAGACATGGTTTGAATTGTGAGCTCGTAGTAGAAACAGCTGAGCATTTTTGCATCTGGAAACTGGTTGTAGTTATAAATGATATGACTTTGGGAAACTTTTTTGTTGTGGTTCTTTAATCTTTTAGTTTTCAACTGAAACTTGTTTCATTAAAGTGGGGGATGCCTATTCAACGGCTGCCTTTATAATCTTTGTTACTACTTCAGATGGAGATCTGGTTTATGTGTATGATTTCTGCAGTGAAGGTTTATTGTATTTACTGAACCATATGTTTTTCTACAGCCTGCTCGGAATTTATGATGACATTGTTTTGGTTTAAGTTGACAACTACAGTCTGTTTCAAGTTAGCTGATTTCCACTGAAAATGGTAGTCTCTAATGAACTGAGATTTTGAAAATTTTCAGACAATTAAATTTTTCAGTTTTGGTGACAGAGCCCTGTTACAAGGTTTTGCTTGGTTTGTTTCTTTTTTTTCTTTTCTCCACAAATTGATAAACTTCTTTGAAATGTTTTATTACTGCCTTTTGCAACAAATTGTTTTGCATAGGATCTTGAAATCTGAAAAAAATTATTTCATTAATAGAAATAGCAAAAATACACACTTGGCCAATTTACTAACACTTGAAAAGCACCCTTTATTTGCCTGAATACTCTAAAAATGGAAACCTATCACATCACTATTTCTGAAGAATATTAGCTTAACTAGACTAGCACAGCATTTTCTGAAAAGTAGGGCATGCCCATACAATGCAGAACAAGAAAAACTCTACAGATGGGCAGGGCAGACTGGCTTCTCATTCACTTAATGTGATATTTGCCAAAGTCCTTGGATTAGTCAGCTGAACCACTAACTTGCCGCAAGAGGAACATCTGCATTCCATAAGATCCCAATTTCAAATCTTGATGTGTAGTTGATTCATCTAAAAAGTTGTAGAGCTGCAATGGTATTCTATGGTGTATAGTACTGAAAAGTCTCTTAGATATAGTCTTTAGATCAACACATGCAGGCACACTCTGTCTCAGATTTGCATGGATAGAACAAACTGTAATTTTAAGTATGAGGTATTTTGAGTATGCATCTTTTGCGAATCTCTCCACTGCTTCCCTCATTGCATACATCTCATACTATGCAGTGACATAGTTGCTTTCTAAACTATAAACAATATATAGTAGTTGTGTTGTAAAAAATAAAAATTATTAACTATGAAATTGTCATCCTTCAAATCTAACATATTTCACCTAGAATGACAATATCACAATAAATGCACATTTCACACTACAAAATCCTTTAGTATTTTTAGGACGAACAGGAAAGTTGTTATTAAAAGCCAGTGCATAGAGCCAATCCTATCTCATTTCTTCTTGCTTTTGAAGACTGTCATGTTTGTTAGCAACTAAATATATTATTTACTAAATAAATGGTATTCTCAAATGTACCCTTTTTATTTGGCCATGTGATTACATGAATCTCATTAAAAAGAAAGGAAAAGAAAATGTGTAAGATCTGCAGATAAGCACGATGCTTACTTTTCTGATGCAAGAAGCCTAACCTGGTAGGAGATGCCATAAAAGAGTTCACTGTTTAAAGTACTTTAAAATGCACAGTTTTTTTCATCTTTGTGAATAATATTTGGTCAATATTCACGTACTGGGCCTGGTTGGGAGAGGGTTAGCTTCACAGCAGCGCTATGGTGTGGTGCATTGGATTTGTGGCTTAAAAAGTGCTGCCAACCCACCAATGTTCAGCCATTGCTGAACAGCGTTTGCACAGAGTCAGCACTTTCTCTCTTCCTCCTCACACCCAGCGAGCGGGCGAGGGGTGGGCAAGAGATTGTAGGGGACATAGCTGGGACAGCTGACCAAAGGGGTATTCTACACCACATGAGATTGTGCTTAGCAGTAACACAGCAGGGAAAGGAGGAGGAAGGAGGAATGTTTGTGGTTACAGTGTTTGTCTTCCCAAGCAACCATTAGGTGTGCTTAGACCCTGCTTTCCAAGAAGTGGTTAAACTTCTGCCTGTCTATGGGTAGTAGAAAATGTATTCCTCTTCTTCCTTTGCTTATATGCACAGCTTTTGCTTTACCTGGTGTTACTATCATTATCTTGATTCACAAGTTCTCACATCTTCCTTCTACGTTGTCCCGCTCCCATGGGAGAGGGGAGTGAGTGACTGAGTGAGTAGCTGGGGGGGCATCTGGTTGCCAGCCTAGGCTAACCCACAACAGTTAGAAAATCAGGAATGCTGATCTGTATCAATTTATGTTAGTGGTCAAATAATGCAGGGCAATTACTGAATAAAGGTTGAGATTAGCTGCAGACTCTTCATGGAAAATAAGAAAAAGTTGAATCTAAACCAACTTTGGCTGAGACAGTAAGAGGTTAATAAACAGTCTCCATGCTGATAAGTCCAGTTCTTTTGCTTCTTTCCAAAGCTACATAATTGACTAGGAGCAAATGGGAATAGGTCATCTCAAATATTTAAAAGTCCTCTCTAAAAACAAAGAAGCAGACTGAAGATACACAGGCTAGCACAAGGATAAGTTCCAGTGGAAGAGTTTTTAAAGAAACTGCTGGTAAAGGAATTGGTAAGTTTTTGTGCTGGTTTCAGTAGGGTAGAGTTAATTTTCTTCATAGTAGCTAGTATGGGGCTATGTTTTGAATTTGCGCTAGAAACAGTGTTGATAACACAGGGATGTTTTAGTTATTGCTGAGCAGTGGTTACACAAAGTCAGGGCCTTTTCATCTCCTCATACCGCTCTGCCAGTGGGTTGGCTTGGGGAACACAAAAATTTGGGAGGATTTTGGGAGCCGGCCGGGACAGCTGACTCCAACTAACTAAAGGGATATTCCATACCATATGACATCATGCTTAGTAATAAAACTAGGGAGAAGCTTGGTGGGGACACCACTGCTGAGGGACTGGCTGGGCATTGACCAGTTGGTGGTGAGCAATTGTGTACTTGTTTTCATTTGCATCACTTGTCTCTTTTATTTCTCTCCTTGTTACTGTCTTTTTCATTACAATTTATTATTATTATTTTATTTCAATTATGAAACTGTTCTTATCTCAACCCATGAGTTTTCTCACTTTTGCCCTTCCAATTCCCTTCCCACATCCTACTGGGGGGAGCAGGGATAGTGAACAAGCAGCTGTATGGTGCTTAGTTGACAGATGGGGTTAAACCACAACAATTTTAGGGAATGTATTTTCTACTTTACCCTCTTCCTTACAGTAGGCTGTATCACTTCTATGAAGGTGAAACAGTTTTGTGATTCAGAAAATTCCGAATCACTTTAAGAAACTGTTTACGAGTTTTCAAAGCTTGTATTGAATTGACCAGTGGAATAATTATGATCAATGTACATATGAATATAACAGGCAAAAGGTCTAAATATGAGAACTGTGACCTTCCACATCTAAGCGAAAGCCATTTTGGCAACAGCCAAATGGTAAAAGCCATTTCACCTACTGGCAATCAGGTCTGTGTTAATATGAGTAAGTACTGCAGAAGACAACCACCTCTAACCCTGTAATCAATGAAGCAATGTCCATATTCTTCCAATTCCAAAGGATTAGGCATTAAATAAACATCTTTTTCATATAATACACTCCTAATGACTGCAGGTCCCACATTAAAATCTTGTGTAACAATATCAAGTCTTACTTTCTACACTTTATCTACACTGCATTATTTCTTTGATTTCTCAGAGATGCATTTTTGGCATGCTACCTTGTAAGAAACCAAAGGTTCTTTGGCCTATGACCAGAATTTGACATGATAAGATGCAGAAGACTTGTAAGAGCCACATAAAATGCTAAGAAAATACTTTTGGATGATGAAGGCATACCAAATCTGGTTATGATTATTTTCCCACTGGAATGTTATGTGTCTATGGCAGGTAAGTTGCATAAGAGAGGCATAGATAGAAAAATAATATTCATTGTTTTTCCTATTGAAAACATACTTAACTCACTAGCCAGAAAAAATATTGGTTAAATGGTAAAATTGTGTTATAAATAATTTCTTCAGCAAAAACATACTTAGTTGATTTTAAATGATTATTTGTGCTGTTCATTTAAATGAATATTTAATATGTGATGTTCATTTAAATGGGATATTATGAAACACACATGGATGTGCTGCACTGAGTCCACTCGATTCTTTACAAAGACATTTAAAACTTTATTGGCTGATAGGGTAGGAGAGATTTCTTTTGATTTTTGTTTCTGCTGTTTTCATATGTTGAACATATGGTATATCTCTCTCAAGCACAGTTGACATTACAAATCAATAAAGCCTACTCTCACTTATGTCCAAGCATCATTTGTGAATGGTCTTAACTGTACTTTTATTAATTCAATTGCTATTATCAGCTTCTGATCAATAAAGATCAAGTCATGAGATTCATGAATCCCATCTGTCATAATCCATTATTGGGGAGAATTGGACAATCCTTCATCATCTTTTTTTCCACGGCTTGTGGAATCAGTTGAATACAAAATAACCATGCAAGTTCAGAAAGTGACTTGGAACACTGTTTTTAACTAATAATAATTATGTAATCCCATGAAGTGTGAATTGGTTTAATTTACCAACAAGTTACTTAGTTTTAAAACAGATTTACCTTTCTAGTGACAAAGTTACTTTAGTGTAAAACTAAGCGTGAGCCAGGTAGCTTTCCAACTTCAGCAAGATGCAATTTTTGCAAGATGACTCCTTTAAGCTTACCCTCCCTCTCTTGAATTTTGATATCCTAATCCAAGCTTCAGCAGCAAACATAGTTACCAGATAATTATTTTCTAATTCCCTAAAGTTACTCAGAGTTTAGAAATAAAAAGTCATAGTACAACATTTCTCATAAAGGATGTAAATACGTAGTTTGTATTCCAGTGCACGTACTTACAACTTGACCAGCATTTTTCTTCAAATGCCTCTCCACAACAATGCCCTCTATGAACTGAACACTGTAAAAGACCATTCTATTCCAACTAATTTTTTTACTTTTTTTGTCAGGTCTCAAGATTTGGACTTCTATTTATTATCAGTATTTTCTCTTCATCAGTCTTTAATTCATTTTTGTAGCTATCAAATCCAATCATACTACACTGCATCACATTTATACTTTGGATTTCATTTTGCCTTTATTAAAATCTGACTCCTGTCTCACTGGCTGTATTTGCCACTTCCTCAAGAGTAAATAATTTTCAGCTAAATCTTTTGCAACTATGTATCATTTTGATAATTGAAGATTACAAGGATACCTTTTATTTCACTGAATTGTTTTAACACTTCTTTCCCTCCTTACAGAAGCTCAGAACGAAGCTGATTCCTAAGGACATTCTACAAGCCATATCACAAAATGTCTCATGGCAGGTGTGTAACTCTATGTTCCCTTCACCTACTTAAGCATGTTTTTGGTTTTGCTGCATCTAGGAAGATTATGCAATTGTTCCACATTTTAATTCTATTTTAAATTGTCGAGATCTAGGTTTAGTCCTAGAGATTGTGCAGTGAATTTTCACCCTTTGGGTGAGACTTAATGCTGATCCAAAACATTGACTAGGTTCCAGCCCAGAACAAGATAATATGGCTAGAGCTTTACAGAATTGTTGATAAGATGCAATGTTATTTTAAAATATTAACTTTTTATATAACTTTCTGCTAGAACAATGTTGTGTACTATTCGTCAATAAAAAAACTAAGTGAGATTTTATTTCACATTTTATAATCTTCACTAAGCCTCTGAAGACACATACATTTAAAAATAAAATAATAATAATTTTTAAATGGTCATGATACTCTGTCACCTTTCATCCAGAAAAGTCTTGGGGAATATTCAGATTACTAGCTAACAATGAGTTGCATACATCCAGAACATGAAGGTTATCGAAATCTAAGTCAGTGGACTGGCAAGGACTATTTAAAAGAAGACAGACAACTTAAGTATTTTTATGCAATCCATGAATACAGAAATGGCCAAGACTCCCTAATAACTCCTTCTCTCAATTTTAAGAATTTTCCTGCACTGGCTAGAACTTAATGACTGAAAAGGAAAGTCTTGAGGTTTCATTACTCTCCTTTTTACCTTAATATAATACAGTTTGTTCTTCTAAGAATTACCAGCTGTTTTTTACTTGGAAGTTTAAATTTCTACTATTACTTTAACCAAAAGTGCCAGGCACTTTACAATGATAATGAAATTTTATACAGACTGAAGGATTCTTCTCCATATTATTTTTTTTGG
>NW_015090812.1:13520236-13612203 GCF_001431845.1 Calidris pugnax
GGGGGGAAAGGGGTGTCCGGGGTGGGGAGGGAAGACAACAACAACATAGAAAAACCTCTTCATCTTTTAATTTTGTTTTACCAGCTTTCTAAATAAAACTTCATGATCTATTACATCATCTTGGATATGAGTTCATCTCTAGTCCAATATCAGTAAATAGGAAATATGATTCCCCCAGATATTCTAAAAACTGGGGAAAATCCAGACACCTCATTTTCTGCACAGCTGATAACAAAGGACATTTGCAGAACTTGAAAGGGGAAGCCAACCCTTCCTACACAGCTTTGATGAGATTCTGCTGTTTCCCTTAATCTGAGAGATGATAGCTGTCCTATCAGTAGAGCTTTCAGCAAATACAGCAGAAGTAGCCTGTGCTTTATCTGAAGCATCCCATGAGCAGCAGGTTCATGAGAAATATTTCATGAGGCGTTTGGGGGTTTTTTAATAGATAAACTATATTATTTTGTGTTAAAAAATGAAGTATTGCATTCAAAAAAGGTAATGCCAGACAAAAATTTGGGTTCCACTCAGATTCTATTAATGAACTACATCTGACCTGAGACAAGACACTTAGCCTGGTCTTGTCTCTAGCCCTTTGTAGATGTGTGGCAAGACCGAAACGAGAGCACAGAGTCTCCTCAGATTTTTCCCTGATGAGAATGATGATTTAAAGACACTATGTATTTATCTGTTTAAATAAATACTACTCATGGAGAAAGTCTGAAAATGAGCATAGATGATGAATTACCCTAATTCATACGTCTTCTACAGATTTCTAAGGCACCCAAAATTTTCACTCAAAATTCATCATTCCTCATATTTCAGCTCTTAGTATAGACTAAAACTGTGGTTCTTTCCTGGAAGTCTTGCCTATATAAAGTCCTCCTCCAAATACTAGTGTATTTACAGTGCATGTTAAAAGCATTATCTCTTATTTTCATTCACACCTTTCATTCCCTGCTTTAGCTTGGATCTCATTCTAGAAAAAATTTTCCCCAATTCCTCTTCCTTCACTACAAACCTCTTCCTAGAACGTTTGCCTTCTGCTAAGATATCTGCCAAAAGTTTGCTCAAAAAAGGATTAGAAAATGGTAATATATAAATTAGGAAACTGTTCCTTGCTACAGTTCATGATAAAACATTTGGTAATACCCTGTACAATATCTGGGTTTGACTCCAGAGTTAGAGATGGTCATATATGAAACAATTTTTGCCTACAATTCAGAGCAGTGCATTTTAACATATGGTGTAACTTCAGAGCTTTAACCAAAAAAAAGGACTTAAGATGAAGATAGTTTCTAAAGCCTAAATCGAAAACAACTCAGAGGACAAATATTAAGGCTTTGGTGTAGCTTTTAGAGAGCAGTAAAACCTTTAAGATAGGGGCTATATAGTTCATATAGTCCACAGGTTAAAGTTGGCCTAAGGGCACAAATACTACTAAATTCCATCTATCATACTAGATTTAAAAAAAAAGGTAAGCTGACAGTATGTAAAAGGTATACGAAATGATATTTTGTTCATAGGTCAGCTACTGTGGCCTACAGTAATTTGCTCATATTTTGTAAGTTTATACGCATTGCTAGCTAGTTAATCATGGGGAATATTCTACTCTTCCATATTTTACTACAAACACACACACACACAAAAAAAAAAGAGACTTGGAATTAAAGAACATCTAACCTCCAGAGGAAGGTATTATTGTATATGTTAAATAAAGGGCAAATCTCTTATTATGAATTGATCAAATTATCACAGTTAGACAATCCATGTTTTTTCTGAAATAAACTAACCTGGAATAAATCTGATGTAAAATTATCACTTTGCCACACCTTTTCTTTCACACTTATCAAAAGAGAAGAAAACTCAAAAATAAACTCCTGCATTACTAGATAGCCAACCAAATTGTCCGTATCTGGAAGAAGGTATAATGAAAGATAATTGCACAGGTTTGTATGGTTTATGTTCAGAAAACAGTATAGACCATAATAAAAATATTTGAAATCACATCTTTAACTTCATTTTAAAACTTTGGAGAAAAGTTCAACAAAGGATCTCCCCACAGGACCAGCTACATTCTGCAGCATGATGAAAATCACATTTTTCACTATAATAAAAAGTTTTCCTGATTAATATTATTCAACTATTCCGTTCATACTACTCAAAAACATAGAATGTATTTGGACTGTGAGAGGAGCTCAGCTATGTAAACCACCGAAATCTTCTTTTATCTCTAACAAGAGTAGCATGTTATCATGCTGTTGTATTACAACTTTGGTGGATTGCTGATTCTGAAAATTCTGTATTTTTTGAAGTAATTTCTGGCCCTGCAGAAGTGACCTCTTGTCACCTCCAACTCATCAACTGCTCTCTCCTTTGACATCCAAAAAGATAGTTTAGCACTTTGAAAGCACTTATCACAAATATTGCCTTATGGTAAACCTTTTGTCTTTGTATGCCATTATTCAGGGTTTTTTTCCAGCTTTCTGAGCAGCTCTGTTCAATAGAGTCTAATTCTAAACAAGTGCTGTCCATGTGCAGTGCAGCCTTCTATTTTCCTACTTAGTTCATCCACTCACAATGTGATGGTCATTTTCAAACTAAAGTTTCCATCTGTGACTGCTGCCTTGCATTTCATTTAAAAAGCTTTACAGTCGTTCCATTCCATAGAGTTGCTAGTTTCTGCTCTTTCTCCACTTTTGTGTTGATAAAGGTATTACATTTCTTAAATAGTTTATCTGATTTTCTTTTAAGTGATCTTTCGGTCTTTAGGAAAGCTTCCAAACTTGAGTCTTTTTTGCATTCTAGTCCAGCAGAATGCTTTTCTCAGCACTGAGCACTTTCACTTTAGTTTCCCAATAACTTTAAGGCAATGGGGCCAAATCCTGAGCTGGTATGAATTATGTAGCCTCTTTGCATATGCAGCCTAATAATCTCAGCTGAGAGAGTAGCTTGAAATTTTGGTACCCATATTGCTAAAAAGTAATGAAAACCATGATTTAAAGCATGCCCGCATGCGAAAATGTAAATTGCAGTCACTCTGATTAACAGAGTGGTCCTGAAATGCATTTTTAAAGTTACTGAAGGAGCTGCAGAACAGCCCTGAAAATATCAGCCATGTGAGAAGCAAGGAAGTCAGGGATATATCTGATATATCAAGTGGGCTAACTTGGGAGCTCCAGCAATAATTTTCAGGGTGCTTACGTGAACCAAATGTTCCTCTGACAATCCTTTAATGAACTAAAAAAGAAAGATTACCTATCCTCATTTCGTTAGTCTGATTCTACTTCAGATTTTACCTGATATGTGCCTGCAATTTAAAGAGAATTAATACATTCAAGTTCTTTAAAGAAACTCTTAATAGCGAGCCTTTTTCCTCAGGACAAAAAAAAAAAATTAAAATTGATGCAACATGGATAGCTTCCATACTCCTAATTATAGCTTGCAAGTTTTTCAAGACAACATTGTATTGCCACATAGCATGTTATAAAATTTAGAGAAATGGCTAACTGCTACAGAAAAAAGAAGAATTTTATGTGAACGTACATTGAGAGAAAAAGCATTTAACAACTTGGTATGTTTTCAGGTTTCACAGAATGGATTATTTTAATCAAAATTCATCTGGACGTTAATGGCCTGTTTCTCCTCTCACATCACTTTTACACTGACATTACTCAATTAAGTTCAATGGAGTTATTTCTGATTTACAATATAATATCTGAGAAGGATCAGACCCTAAGACTTTAATGTATCTACTGTCACAATATAAATAAGCATATGAATCCTCATTGCAAATCAGAAACATTTAAAACAGACAGGGAGCTCACTCGAGGAACAGAACAACATTAAGACTTTGGAGTTTGAGAGAATGTAATTTTTTTTTCATTTTTTTTTTTAAATAAGATAATATAAAATAATATAAAATAAAACAACAACCACCACCTCCCCCCCCAACTTCTGCAATGCTCTACATGGTTCTAATAACCTTTCTGGTTTGCTTCTTAGTATGCAATTTTAATATCCTTCTCCCTTTGACAAGGTCAGGTCTGCTTTCTCTTTTAGGCAGCTCAGAAGACTCAAGTTATAGCTAATTGCCTTGATTATTGGTTCTGTAACCTCTAATTCCCCATGACCTTTTCCAAGCCCATTTTCAATTTAATGAGCCAAACTAGTAAAGCTTATACTGGACTTTTGATGAGAGCTGCCAGAATGTCTTGACAAATTATGTGTTCCACATACTACGTTGCCTTCAGACCAAATGAAACTGCAGAGGTAATGTGGTTATTTTTCTTTTAAGTTATATCACTTGTCTGTACACAACAGTTGCTTTTCACAAAGAAGAAAGAATACTCATTTTTTTATACTCCCTTTTGTAACTAAGTTGGCCATACTTATTCCACACAGGCCGGTCCTTTAGAGATTAAAAAAAATTAAATAGATATATTTGTATGAATACAACATTTTAACTGTCATTGTTTTCTTATCCACGTCTGCATTTGATTAAGCTATGCTGACTTATTCAACAACTCCACCAGGGTTGCCACTGTACCAGAGACTGAAACATCTTTACAGAGGACATTAAGAAACTTCCATGCCACTTCCAACAAAAATGAGGTTGTTACATTAAAAGCATTTTTATTTTAGCTAGTTTGTACCACTCTAATTGATCCCACAATTGTCAGGGTTATTTTTTTGCAGGTTTTTATTTCACTGAAGCAATTAAGCTTTCTTGGAGGTTGAATGTGACTGGAACTACGTGGACAGCGCACAAAAGCATACTGCCTTGCTCTCCATTTTTTGAGGGGGGGGATGCAGAATCAATATTAAGATTTATTGTAAACCAAAACTCAATGGGATGTAAAGAATAAGGCATTTGCCCTTCATTCTTATCTTGGCCATAGTATTTCATGCTCCCTGTTTCTTTAAAGCTAGGCTCACTAGATTGCTGTCCATCATGCTTTGTTTCACGGTGATCATGCCCTTATTTATTGTTTTTAATACAGAGTACAAGAGTAATATTTTCTTTTCCAGTGTGTTCAGATAAAGCAAAGGTATTGTCAATATTAATCTAAATATTAATCTACTACCATTAAGTTTAAAAACTGAAGACTTTATATGGCCAACCACCCAAAGTCTCTTATGTACACCTTGTTCTTTTCCTTCTGCTTTTGAGAGATCAGAAATGTTTTAATAAATCATAAATATTCATGTGTCACATCTGAAAATTTGACCATTTAAGAGCCTTAAGAACCTAAAAGTTAGCATATGTCTTTCAGATATCTGATCCTTAAAGTAGAATCCAGGTACCTCTGTCTCAAATTTGACCCATTTCTACACTGTGGCCTCCAGAAAGGTATCTCTATCTACTTCAGATCTATATATGCCCTTCAGAAAGTGACAGCTACATATACACGTATTTTTAACATGGTGATCATCTTTTATACGATGATCTTGTTACCCATGTAGTTATCTGCCTAACTCCCACCAAACTGATGGATGCAATTCCTCCATGAAATGTAAGGGGCTCAAATAGAAACCCTTTTTTCCCCACGGGAGTTCACAAACCCTCTGAATGCCGAGCTACTCTAAGCAATCCTCATTCTCCTTTTCTCCACTAGAATGAAGATCCAGAAATAAAGGAAAAATGTCAATCTGATCCTGCAGCCTAATGCCTCAAGCAGTTCAGAAGTTCTTTATAAAGAGTAGTATTATAAAGAACTAAAGCCTTGACATTAAAGCTTTAAATTTGTTCACTAACTTATGGATAACAATCAATTCCAGTGAAAGAATATTTAATAGTGCCATTTCTACACAAATCCTGCTAACTTTGTGAATTAATATTTGCTAATATTGAATTTAATACAGGGATCTTCTTGTAAATATCACCTACACAAAAACAGGCTATCCTCAATTAAATGTATATCTTGGTTTACATAAGCAAGTCACACCAAATAACCCATTTTTTATTGGTCACCAGTTCTAATAATAAGCAAAATTTACAAATAATGAATAAATAATCACTACTATAAAACTCTTACACCTGTTAACTATAGGCCTGATTTGTCTTTGGGTTTCTCCAACAAAATCAGTTTATTATTTCAGTAAACCCCAAATACTATAAAATCATCTTCAGTGGAAGCTTGAGTCAGATAGACAGATTTTCTTGGATAGCAAAGTGCCAAGAAAATAGTTCAATAAATTCTAATAAGAAAACATGTACCAACAATGCCTGAATTTCTTTCTCTTAAACTAAGCCATCATTATGTAGCATAAGCATAATAAAAGAGTTGATAAAACAAGAGTAACTGGTTTTGTTTTGTTTTTTTTTTTAATTTAGATATTATTATTATTATTATCATTATTATAAATGGTATTACTTCCTTCTAAGACAAAACAAAAAATAAAGCTCCCTCGCAACACCCTACCCCAGTTCTGATAGCAGGAGGAGGTGTTGACTTATTTCAGGAAACATTTTGTATTTGGCTTTGAAAGATGCACATTCATATGTGTTTTTATAAAATGGTCTCTCTGAACTAAATCCCATCAACTCTGTTGTCTAGAATAATAACTAGATAGGATACAGAGAATGGTAGGAGGAAAAGAAGAAAGAAAACGTACTACAGGTAGCTAATTAACAACTTCTGGATGAGACTGGACATCATATAATCAACTTTAGTGCCTCTACACCATTCTCCCTGGCACTTAATTCTGCAGTATCACAGTACAAACACATCTGCTAGTTTCTAGCCAGCTCATATCTAGTTTCTATTTGTATTGTCAAGAGGACAAAAGGATCCATTGGGTTTTTTGGTTTGGTATTTGTTTGCTTTAAACACCTACTTAACTGTTAGTAAAAAGTAAGCTTTAAGGCCCTCTTCACCATTCTTAAGGTATCACTTCCAGTGCATCAAATTGTAAGCAAGCACTTTGGTCAAATTAGTACAAGCACATGGTCATTTTGTATTTAACAAAAGTTAATACTATAAAGAGTATCTTGTCTCCACAAACTTCTTGCTGTGATGCTATCCTTACAAACTATATGTACTACCCAGCAAGTGACTGAAGAGACTTCTGAGTTTTGGTTCAGTATTGTTTTTTGTTTTTAAACTTTTTAAGATTGTTACTATTAAATTAGATCTTGGAAGTTTATATTGCTTTAGAAATCTATGTTTACTTTAAAGTGAATAAAGATCAAAATAAAAACTGAAGTTTAGTGCCTTGGTGAGTATGAGCCAGCCTTGTATATTTCAGGTTAATCCTAGCCACTGATTTTCTAAAGATTTCTTTTTCTTAAGTGAGATACTGAAGTTCTAACCTGTTTTATGATAGTCACATGTTGTTATAGTCTATTTTTTCTTCTACGTCAGAGTAGTATTTTTCTCATTCAAAGAGATGTTGCAGCACATTTTTAATCAAGATAAGGATGTATCAGTATATTTCCAGAGCAGTTAACAGCAGATTATTATTGGAAAGAATGGTAATTTGATATCTGAAATTGTACAATATCAAAGGATAGAGAGGTAGAAAAACCTCCCAAATGGTGACCTCCGGCCCACTAGAAGGAAAGTGACAGCCATATCCTTACCAACCCCTTGCACAGAAAGAGAGACACAGGATCATTCCCAGGAAAGCAGGCAAGAGATGAAGATAAAAGTGTTGAGACTAGCTGGACTCGATTATCACTGTATTATTAAACTCCTGCTGTGACAAAATCCTCAAGAAAACTTATTTTGATTCTTATTGTTTAGCATGTGGAATTATTTATCAATGAATCCTGAAAATGATGGGGAGGGTTACCATTTTTCTAGGTGCTTACAGAAAGTTCTGTGAAAGCAAAAGATAAAAATCAATTGGAAAACAAGTGCCAAACGGGCACAGTGACCACTGTCTGTACACAACTCTGTCCACTCTGCCATGCTGCCTGAGGGAAGGAAAAAAAGTGAAGGGACTATCCACAACCATCTACTCTTGATGTTATTCAGTCAGCACAAGACAGAGGTAATAAAGTGACTATACAATGTACTGAGGGCTCATCTGGCTCACTGGCAATGCTGCCAGCATAGTGCTTTTGCCCTGAAGGGGCTGAAAATATTTGACATCAACAACTCGATCTATTGGGACCGTGACAGCAGGTCTGTATCTTTTTAGTGCAGTGTGTCAAGCTGAAGAGACTAGGGAAAGCAACATGGGACAAATATTTTGACCTTACAGCCCTGTGCTGTGGTGATGAGATACTACAAGTGTTATCATTTTCGCTGCTAACGCTTGCCAGGAGCAATACCTTCTGCTGTACTTATGACTGGTCTTGTTTATGTACATGTTCTGTTACACATTGGCAGAGAAAGTCGTTAATATTAACAGTTTGATTCTAAATATTTCATCTATTCTGTTCAGAAATGTACAAATCATTTAATCAATAGAAATAACTTTCTCAGATCAGATAAAGGATATGTAAATTTGAAGATTTTTTTTTTTTAAATAGTGAAAAATCATTTTGAAAGGACCTTGAGATATAATAATTGCCAAGGAAAAAATAACTCCAGTGCATTATTTGCAAATGAAAATCACAACACAGTTTCCTTAACAATGCACAACACAAAACTATCTGATAGTGCCTATCTGCAAGGGTCGGATAGAAGGTTCATATTTTTTAAGTGATTCTCCTTTTTCTTGTACTGTTAGTAACAATACAGGCCTGCTGTACAGTGAAATACAAAGCTAGTGAAATAGTGTAGGTGAGTAACACAGAGGCTTCTTTCCCCTCCCTGCTTTCCCCAAAGGGCATTTTTATTCCTAATCTTCCAGAACAAAGGAAGTCAAAATCCTGCGTATAGAATCATAGAAACGTGTGGTTTGGAAGGGACATTTAAAGGTCATCTAGTCTGACCCCCTGCAATGAGCAGGGACATCTTCAACTAGATGAGGTTGCTCAGAGCCCCATCCAACCTGACCTTGAATGTTTCCAGGGATGGGGCATCTACAGCTTCTCTGGGCAACTTGTTCTAGTGTGTCACCACTCTCATTGTAAAAAATCTCTTCCTTATATCTAGTCTAAATCTACCTGTCTATCATATCTATCTTCATGGCAATTTCCAGTTCAGCAAATTAAATAAACCAGAAAGAAAAGCTGTATTAGATCTAGAAGGTATGAATTAAATCCAGGAGGTATGTGACAACAGCCTCCTTCTGACACTTGCAGTGAAAATATTCTGAATAGAGTTAAAACCACATTTTTAGTTTATATTGTAATGCCTTTGTTAATGTCTAAGCATATCAAGACAGTCAACAATAAGAAAAAGATTTTAGGAATCTCAGAAAGTGTCTAAAAGCTTTTTAACTAGGATTAATATACAAAGAGACGCATGATAGTAACTGGAGCACACAGTTAAAAAACCAACACTAAACTAGTCTAAATAGTTGCGTGTACACATAAATATCTAAGTATCACAATTGTACCATGACATAGGCAATCTTAAAAAATAAAAGTATTTTAGGAATTTTGGGACAGAAAAGTTGTTGTCTTGTACCTCCTGATGAAGTATGTTATTTTAAAACCTCCTATATCAAATGTTATTCTATTATGCAACTAGATCACCATAATTAATGTGATAAGTTCAGAAAACTGAATCTGCTGATTGAAGAGGAAGAGCGATATTTACATATCTTTTGGAGAATGATATTGAACAAGCAGCATTCACAGGACTGTTGAATATTAATAAAAACATGGTGCTCAGTTTTCTAGATATATATACTGAGATGGTTCTACTGTTAATTTCAGTGTGAAATAATTTGTTAATCATGAGCATGTAGCCAAACACTCAGAGCTACCAACAGAGTTTGCAAGTGACAGGATTTTTTCTTACTTTTGTTTTTTTTCTGCCTAAATTAATCATGAGAGCACTCAATACATCATTTCTAGTTTTCTAGTTTAAAAGCTGTCATACAGCTTGTCACAGATCAGAAACAGAACAATGTAACTTAAGCAACGAGTCACATGTCATCATTAGCATCCAATGCCAAAAACCCAAAAAATGAAAATTATTCGCCCATATCATTAGGTACTTTCTTTGGAAGTACTAAAGAAATTATTTCCTTGGGGAACAAAGACTTGAAGACCAAGTTTAGTTTAGCAGAATCTCTCTCAAATAAGAATCAGGGAATTAGATTCTGTATTTGCAACTAATAATTCAACCTCTTCTGATACAGAGGAATTTTATTGCACTCTCTAACAGTGAAACAATCCATTTCAGTAATTTTGCCTTCTATCCCAGTGTAAAGTTGTATTTCTAACAATGAAACAATCCATTTTAGTAATTTTGCCTTCTATCACAGTGCAAAGTTATATTTCGTAATAATGTGAAATACAATTTTTCTTCCCTAAGAAGAGAGAGCTATTCTTGCTATTTACCATGTTTTTTGGTTGACATATTTTATTTACATGTTGCTTCTCCCCATCTGAGGTTTCACACTGATGGTCCTCTGAGGAAGTTAAGTACCCCAAAGCACAACCTCTTTCAGTGTTTTGTTGAATTTGAATTAAGATTCCCTGTAGTAAGTTGCAAAATTGTTCAAAATTGACTCTAGGCATCCTAAGAACCCTAAAGCTTCTAAGGGACTTGTTTAAAACTAAAAACTGAATATCTCCTGAAGGAAAACTACATGTCAGATTTATATTATAATGTGTTATTGTGCTTTTTGTTCTAATTGGGTTTGAAGCCAAAATGCTGTTGTTTTGCAAATGCTCCTGAAGTATTATTCTGTTATTATTATTTCCACATAGAAAACCAAACAAACAAACACTATAACAAGTAATAGCACCAGGACAATAGCAATTTGGGCAAATTTCCCATCCATTATCCATATTATTTAATTATACAGTTTTATGTTGCATATGAGTAAGAAGTTTTAATATTTATGGTGAAGTATAGTGACAGGTTGCATTTTATACAAATGAAGTAAAATTACTTCAAGCAAGTGTCTAAGAGGACAATATTTTATTTTGAATATTTTAGCTTAGCCTCAAGAATTAGATAAAGAATATGAAAAAGTAAATCATATCTGCCAATAAAGGATATTTACTCATCAGCAAATGTGTACCACCACTTCGCATTTCAGTAATACTAAAATACTCTTATTTAATGGCAATCCAAACAATGTAACCAGCCAAGATATGAGAAACCTAAACACACTGGTTTTTTAATCATAGAAATTTCTTGAGAACTGATACTTCCTTTGTGGACATTCAAATCTTTTTCAATTCAGAATACAGTTGAACTAATTTCTTCCTCTCTATGGCACCTAAATGTATATTCAATTCAAATATAGATGTAGAGCTATTCATTCAGGGTTAGATTTTTCGACGTAACAGAGTATGAGGCTGCTGCATATTCCAAATAGAACCACAATATTAGCAATAAATGTATTGTGTAACAGATTTTTGTAATAATAGAAACTATTTCATCTCTGAGATTTAATCTTTTGAGACAGAAAGATGACTTAGCAATTACTTTATAACTTTGTTAAAACTTATCCCTTTAAAAATTATGTCTGGTTACCATTGTTCATATCCTCTATGTAGGTCTATAGATAGAAGTGAATCTCAGACAGGTAACGGCAACTATTCCAAACCAAACCAAAAAACCACCAAACAAAGCCACAATGATCCTCCATATTTTAAAGTAACACTGTCAATACTTAAAAAGTGTCCTTGGTCTCCTCTGTGGTAAAAGTTACCAAATAGCTTGTCAGAATGAAACACACATTAGATATACCCAATAGCTCAATAGGTTTTCTGGAGGTAAAAAAATGAGGCTCTGTTCTTGTTTATCTTAATGAAACAGAGTATCCCAGGATTCCTTCATAAGCCTTGTTTGTAAAACAAAATAAGCTTTGTTTTAATATAAGCAATGTAAATTGATGGATCCACTTTCATCATTAAATTTCTCCTCCATTGATTTAGTTTCAAATCAACCTTTTTTTTATTCTATTTTCTAGTGTCCCAGTCCACTCTCCACAGCTAAATCAAACAAAGAGTAAACTGATCCATATGATGTCAAATATTTCCTCTAAAGTTTGTTTCTTGAGAGTAAAATATTTAACAAAGCATGTTTAAATACAGGAACAGCTCATTTCAGATTGAAGGACTAAGGTAACGCTCATTCAGCCTATGTGAGAAATTGAGAGTTAATGACCTGGATTCTCATGATGGTCCAACCTTCTAGCCTAAGACTATGACACCAAGGCTATCCACTTGTGAAATAAAATGGTATGCGGAGCTTCAGTTGAAAGCTCCTTACCTTCTACTAAGAGCCCTCCTACTAAATGAGATATGCTTCATACCAGACCCAGCTACTTCACTCAAATTGTATCTGAGATTTGGGTATCCTCAACAAGTCTGAAATTATGCCAGTACAGGCATAGTGAGACTACACCATGCTTTATTACTTTGAGATATATCATAACACTCAGACCTTAAATATACAAACAAGCAGAAAATCACTGCACTCAAAATTCCAATGTTGAAACTATTCATATTTTTGAAACAAACATTTAAATTTTAATTTACTGAAGAAATTAAAAGCCTGTTTTCTCAATGTCTACATGTTTCTGCACTACAGGAAACAGATGGCCTTTGACATCAGCCAACCTTTGGAAAGAAAAAGGAAGGGAGTTCAAATGCAAGTCAAGTCAACGTGCATTTCAAGGTGCCTATTTACACATAAATCCTTTACAAGCTTACATCTCAACCCAGTCCACACAGAAAGAATACTTATCCTATATTCACTTGCATTTTAATTCTCACTAAGAAAATAACGGAAGAAGGTCAAGTACCAGTTATACCAAAAGAGTAGCATACTTCAACTGTATAGAAAAGGCTACAATAGAGTAGATCAATTTTGGTGCAGCCATCCATACCAGTTACTTCACAGTACAGTTAAAGAATCCGTGGAACTTGTAATTGAAAACGTTTGTAATCTAGGTTATATGTTATAGGAACAGCATTTCAATTCATTGCATAGTGGCTAGCATAGATCCTGAAGACGCTTATTCTGTATGCTACCAGTATTTATCACTCAGTTAATATAATTCAGGATGCTCTCATTTTCATTTCAGCATCAGACAGACTTCATTAGGTAAAGAAAAATGTTTAAACTATAACAGTAGTTCACATTATAGTAACCATATACACTAGTGGGCAGATTGTATGACTGAAGGTACTAGTATAAAAGGTCTACATGCAAATCAACAACCAATTATCAGTGGATTATATAGTCCATTGATAATTACATCAATTATCAACTGACAGGATTTCCGTGTTTTCCATGTATCCAGGTATTCATTTTGAAAATGCAAAATCACTAACATATATCAGAAACAGAAGACAGGTTTGAATGCATTTAAATGAGTATGTATTAATAACAGAAACAGGGTTTAACAAAATTATACATAGACATGAAGATAAAGGCACTTTTGTCTAATTTGGTGTCTTCTATAAAAATGCTTGTTATTTCATTTAATTACCACAAAACTTATCTTTCCTTGTCAACTTACATGCAGTTAGAATAAAGCATGATTTCTTATGATGTTTCTTTTAATTAAAGTACAAAAGGACTTTTCTCATTTAGAAGCTAAGCACAATAGGAAGAAGGAAGTTTATATGCCTGTGATTTCAAGCAAGGATCAAGACATTGTTCCTCAGTGTGACTCATAACCAGGAATTCATATCTGGATTCCTGTTAGGTTGCCCATCTGACTCATGTCCTCTCACAAGGTGTGGTGCAGAAGCTATTCTGAAAGTAATAAGGCAGTAATTTTCAAACATACCAAGGAGACTTATAAAAATCAGCCATTTCAGACTCCTGGAAATGACTGAAGAGAACTTTTTCAGCCACTACTTGCAAATATTTACTCTCCAAGGCAGAAGGCCATAATTACCACGGTTTTGATAATAGAAATACTGGGTAGGTATACTTCCCAAGCATTTTGGGCTGATCCATTCTACGTGACATAAAGACAAGACAAGCTGCCACTGCAACTTATATGTGCATATATATATGTATGCATCTAATATATTTTAATTAACTTAAAAATAACTTCGAATTTCTAAGGACAAAATTACTTCCCCTCTCCCGCGTTTTTTTTTTTTCCTTTTTAATATTCTTTATTAAGACAAACACAAAACTTATTCTGGAAGGCAAGACAGAAACCAGACTCATGCATAAAGGGACTAGAGAGACTCTCCCTTTCCAGCCTCCCTGCAAGTACTTTGGACATACGAGAGAGCTTCACAGACATGTCTCCTTTCCATCTCCTGAAAACTGCATCTACCACTCCCCAGCATGGTTTTTTTTGCCTCTATATGTATGTGCCCTTGTGCAGGACGGGTTGCCCTGACATTTCAGTCAAAGTGATGCTTAGCAACCCCTTATTCCCTTTTCTACATCTCACTCATTGTTACTTGTTTCAAGCAAGCAGGTAAAATCAGGCAATTTTGGTCTCATGGGCTACCTGTTTGATACATAAACTGTTCTCAGTGAAACTCAAAACGGGAAGTGGACTTGAAGTCCTACACAGCAATCAGGCTTCCACTGTGCTATGTGCTGTACACTCCTGGAAATTAAAATGATACTCCCTGCCCTAAAGATCACAGAGCCTTCTAACACACAGATACAGCAAAGAGGAAAGTCTAACTGCAATACAAGAAAGAGAGTAGCACGAAGCAGGCTAAACCTGCATTATACTTTCTAGCTACTCTTTACAGTCCTCTGAAAATCTGCCTTTCTCTTCCCTTCTATATTAAGCGAATATTTGTTTTGGGGCACCTATCACAGGAAGTCAAACAGGGAATCACAGAATTGTAGGGGTTGGAAGGGACCTCTGGAGATCATCTGGTCCAGCCCCCCTGACAAAGCTGGTTCACCACAGAATCTAGAGCAGGCTGGACAGGAACGCATCCAGGCAGGTTTTGAATATCTCCAGAGAAGGAGACTCCACAACCTCTCTGGGCAGCCTGTTCCAGTGCTCTGTCACCCTCAAAGTAAAGAAGTTTTTCCACATGTTTTCCACGTGTTCAGACCCCTCACAGCTTTAACCCCATATATAAATCCCCTCCCCCTAAATAGCCACTTCATAATGAAAGTTCAATTCTGTAAAGTACAATTTAATCTGGTAAAATTAGTATTTTTTCCTCATGAAATTTAACCTTTGGTTTCTAATAACCAATGATGCAAGACATATATTTCAAAACAAGTCATACAAGAAGAGAAAGTAAAATATGGTAATTTTTTAGCCATACTTACGATATGACAAATCATTTTAACCATCCTTTTACAAATAGGATTTCTTTTCTCAAGATTCCCCAGAGGAACAGCTTTTTCCTGTTCAGGGGCTATTTTTTGCCATCTCTCCCTGCATTCAGCTAAATAGGTATCTGGGCCATGAACTTCTTCATGCTTTGTGGTAGTTTGCATTGAAAGGTCAAAACAATTGATTAAAATGGGAACTAGCAAGTCCATATAATATGGTTACACAGTGGCCCAATAGTCTCCATGTGCACCTCATTATGTCTAATTGCATTGAAGTGAACTGTAATTCACTGTTAATCTAAAACAGCTGAGAGGATGGAGTTCTTCACACAAAGTGCAGTCAGGTAAGTAATTTCAAGCATGCCTTGTGTCCTTGCAAATTACAACAGAGTTAAGAGAAAGTTTGCATATTACTGACAAAATGAAAAGGCTAGTAATCAGTAGATCAGGCTGGAAAGATGAAGCCTTAACACCTAAGTGCAGTACAATTTTTGCTAGCAAAAGTTTCCCAGATGTACCTGCAGAGGTTTGAGAGAATACTATTCAACTCATTCCTTTTCTGTTCTAGGCCTCATCCTGTTCCCCACTCTTCATACTACCAAAAACCCCAATTATTCTTGCATAAGGAACATATATGAATACTGTGAACTTCTGCTTAAAACTCCTCTATGTGTTGTATAATGGTAACTTTATTGCCTGCTATCTGGAAAGCCTTATGTTCCTGAAGATAGTTTTCTCAATATTAGGGGAAGCAAAAAATAAAAATAAAATAAAATAAAATAAAATAAAATAAAATAAAATCAGTAGGCAACTCCTGAAAAACAAACTGGAAGAGAAGTATCGGGATTTCAAGGCTAAACTCAAAATCTAGCTTTTGCAGAACATAAGATTGTTACAGAACTCACCTATTACATGTCTGGCTTGCAGGGCAGAATCCATGCTTGAAGGGTACAATGCAAGGTGTAGTGACAGAAAGGCACTCCAGGGAAGCTTCACTTTGGCTGACATGGAAGAGACAGCTAAAGAGAATACCTCCAAACTTCACATCCAGACAAAGAAAGACAGGTCTCAAAGGAAAAACACAGATGCTTACTGCAGCCAACACCTGAATGCCTTTGTGTTTCGGATTAGGCCTTGCAATTAGGTATATCTTTATGCCAGGTGAATCTCATAACCTAACTCTTCCTGTTCCTGATCTCTTAAGCCTAACTTTGCATTTCCAACATTAGCAGAACAACTTAAGACAATTAAGATTGGTTCAAAAAGCCAAATGCTATCACATATGCCAAGACTGTGCAAGACTGATAAGCTTACCCATCTAAAAAATTTAGCCATTCTAGCTGAATATTCATAACTCAGTTTTTAACTGTATTCTTATTAAAACACTTCTTTATGTAACCACACTGTGAGACCACAAATCACAGAGTGGGACTCTGTTGTACTCGGTAGCAAAAGAATAAAACCAGTCACTTCCCAGGGACTGCAAAACAAAACATCAGGCTGGAGAGAACAGAGAGATGTAAGCAAAGACAGGGGCACAAGTAGGAAACGCAGCATCCATAGAACTTCCCCAGCCTGATATTTCTTCTCATTTCTTTCACAGGCGCTATAACAAGGGAGAGTATTAAGGACTTGAATTTAATGAGGTCATCTTTTAAACTTTTATGGCAAGTTTCAAGTACAGGCTCAACACAGAAGAAAGCACAAAAGCACTTGTTTGAAAATCTAACAAGTGGGCAACAAGGGTATAATGGAAGGCAGGAGCTGACATCTCAACAGAAGGGGAGTACAGACTATAATGTACTCATGTCTGATACAATAGAGATATAGGCTTTGTTGCAACATTTACTTGGACATGATGAACTTGTAAAGGCCAAAAAAAAAGACTATTATGGCTATTGAACAAGATTTTAAAATGTTTTCCTATCCACCCAGTCATCTGAGAGATGTTACTCAAAAAGGAACTACAAGAATAAGATGAAACTTAGCTAGAAAGAGGTTGGAGGTAATCATGATAGATCTGGGCCTCCATGAAAGGCAAGGTGGCAGAAAATGGAAGCTAAGAGGCAGGTCTCAGGCAGGGGAAAAATGTCTGATACAACACTGTGGTTTAGTAATGTAGAGCTGGATCAATTCCATTGATTTAGAGGTGATGGTAATCACAAACAAATATGTTATTGTGAAAAGACAGATAAAAGTCCAGAGGTAACATCTTTGTTAAGATCCAAGACTCAACAGTTTTGAGATGGTAGCTGAAACACAATTTGTACACAAGATTATTGTCCTTTTTCAATTAATAGTTTAAAAATATGTATTGTGTAGGAGACGACCTGTACACTTATTCTTGTGCTAAAGCAGAAGGTGGAGGATACTTTTTCGAGCTTCCCTCATTGCTTAGAAATTTTCTTATAATCAGGAGAGCAAAAAATGATGAAAAAGATGATACTATGCAAAACATGTACATGAGCCTGCAACTACACATATGTTAATTATTACAATGCAGTGTAAAAATCGAAGCTAACCATATGTAACATCCATGCATTTACTTGGCAAACTAGTATATAATTTTCTAAGAAGTGCTCACTCTCAAGCCATGGGAAGATATTTCAATTCACTATATGCCAATAAAAATAAAAATAAAATTTGTGCTGAACTTAATTATTATGATGACAAGATTTATTTGGAAATATTGGTAAGACCTTCATCACATATAGTGGGATCTTTCTTGTGAGAAATAGAGATGTGAAGCTGTGGATGGAGCTTTACAGACAACAGAATTGGTACTAAAAGGACACGTGATGATAACTTTCTCAGCTTCATCCAATTTTAAAACTCCAAAAAAGTTAACTCCCAGACTTCATTTGTTCCAGGATGCAACCCTTTTCTTTCCATGTCCCTTTGCTTGAATCACGTGTCATAAAATGTCCAAACACTTTTCTCACTGTTTTCAATCAAAGGCAGCATAACAATCTCACCTGATTTCTGATGAGCTTGCTCTCCCTGAAGATCATCTGTGATGACCCATAAAAAGAATAAGGAAGAGGTGAATAGAATTCATTTCATTAACAGAGGAAGAAAAAAATATCAGTCTTACCAGGGCAGTAACCACAATTGAGGAAAAAGACCCCTCCCTGCAGCCCTCCTAGTTTGATGCACTCTGCTTCGACTGACCATCTTCACTGATTTTTCACCTAAGAGGAGGCTCTCTTATCCCCTGAGTTTATGTTTATGGGAGAAAAAACACACTTACACACTGACATGACAACTGATCCTGAAGAGTGGCAGTTGCTAACGGTGGGAAGTTTCTGGACCTACTGTTCCTTTAACTCTTACTTAAATTAGTGTCAATTGCGTTACTTTAGGAACAAACACAGAGAAGTAATTTGGTATCTCGTAGAATATGCACCCAACTGACTGAAATTGCCATCTATCTGTGTAAGCATGCTGCTGCCGCTGTTGTTGCATCATACTATAGCTTCTCTATAATTTTCCCTGTTCCAATCTATTAGGTACAGATGCTTTAGCTGTTAAATGTCCCTGAAGACATTAAGTAGCAAAATAGCTAAATACATAGTTACCTAGATAGTCCCCAGGAAGGATGTGCTTTGCATTAAGTCTTCTGATTATAACCTCTGCATTCATGATTTTGTTTCTTTGTTGCTGATAAGCAAATTGGCAATACTCACTAAGAATGCTTCATTAATAATTGCAATTACATATAGAATAATCACATGTTCATATAATGAACATATGATTATGTTCATATAGGATTAGCTACTCCAGTCAATGCAGAACATTAAAGCACTAAGACACAGATGGTATGCAAAAATAATAATTTAATCCATTAAACTGTACTCTGGGAGAAGTAGAAACAATTTATGCACAAACTTTGTTGCTGGCTGCATCGTAGGTACACAGGAGTGAATCAAACCTCTCTTGCTTCCTATTCCATTTCAAACATTCAAAAACTTTAACTTAGATCATATTACTGTCCCAGACTTTTCTAAGGCTCTTTTTTTTTTACCCCCTTTGAAGGCTGTCCCATCTACTCTTTAGAATCCCCATCTCTTCACCAGCTTCTCCAATACCTTAGTTTTGCTTTGAAGGCTTGTTTTAAAGCAAGGAAAAGCTACACAATATTTGATGGTTTGACCAGTCCCACAAGTTTACAGACATCCTACAGTTGAGTACTCTGCACCCATATGTGGAGAAAACTAGTGCAACACATAACCTACACCTACATAGAATTAATACTACAGAGACAGTGAGGATGTTTACATATTAACATAAAATACAGCAGTGTCCCAAATATAAATAAATGTCTGATCAGTTTTGGATTTACTTGCAAGTGCCTGCTTTCTACAGTCAAAGGTAAATCTACAAATTCCTTTCTCTTTCTAGGACAAGTTAAAATTCAATATCTTTTATTTATCCTTTTTTTTCCTTAATATTAAAGAAAAAATACCCCTGAAATGTCACTTGATTGATTGTAATGGCCAGCTGTTACAATCTCAATGGAAGTATAAGAACTGCTGCCTAAGGTGCACTGAAGAGTGCCAAGCCCCATAGCAACTCGGCTCATCCTAAACAGCACCACAGTCTGGAGTGAAAACTGCAATTTTAAATTCTCCCAGAGAGCCATTATTTGCAAACCATTGACACAAACAGCTCCAGTCCCCCCATCAGTGTATACCAGGGGAGCTCTTCATCCACAGAGCCTTGCATGCTCAATAACTTTACATACTAGAGCTAGTGAAGTTCTGACCAGTCCCACAAGTTTACAGACATCCTACAGTTGAGTACTCTGCACCCATATGTGGAGAAAACTAGTGCAACACATAACCTACACCTACATAGAATTAATACTACAGAGACAGTGAGGATGTTTACATATTAACATAAAATACAGCAGTGTCCCAAATATAAATAAATGTCTGATCAGTTTTGGATTTACTTGCAAGTGCCTGCTTTCTACAGTCAAAGGTAAATCTACAAATTCCTTTCTCTTTCTAGGACAAGTTAAAATTCAATATCTTTTATTTATCCTTTTTTTTCCTTAATATTAAAGAAAAAATACCCCTGAAATGTCACTTGATTGATTGTAATGGCCAGCTGTTACAATCTCAATGGAAGTATAAGAACTGCTGCCTAAGGTGCACTGAAGAGTGCCAAGCCCCATAGCAACTCGGCTCATCCTAAACAGCACCACAGTCTGGAGTGAAAACTGCAATTTTAAATTCTCCCAGAGAGCCATTATTTGCAAACCATTGACACAAACAGCTCCAGTCCCCCCATCAGTGTATACCAGGGGAGCTCTTCATCCACAGAGCCTTGCATGCTCAATAACTTTACATACTAGAAGTCCTTATGAAATTTTGGCTAAAGAGGTGTTCATACATATGTGAAATGTTTTTTTCTTATGGTCCAAAATGATGATTAATACATTAAAATGTACACGCAGTGCATCTTGTTTTAGGAAATTTTCATTATACAAAACAAATCTAATATCCAATAAACATATGAAAAAATAGGAAATCCAGGACAACTCTCCCGAAACTTCTAGGTAGCTTTAAAGAATAGCTTAATGTATTTTAAACGGCTGGAATTAAAGGGGGCAAGTGACTCTAGAATTTTGACATTCCCTGAAAATTTAATCCCAAAGGATTTTTTTTTTGTTAGAAATTCTCATGAGAAAGGATTTACATGTAGACGCTAAAACACTAACACTACTGAACAATGGAGGCTGCTAAATGATTGTTCTTCATTTATACTAACTTTCTGTAGAACTTAAAAGAACAAAACCTTTTAAGAACAGACATTGAATCGAATCTGATTAATTGATGATAACCAACATTCAACATAAGCAGCTGATGCTCGTATCAGCAGTGAGCCTAATGGATATTAGGAATCCTGCATTTTCTTGCTTTTAACCCATTTTTAAATTAAATCTGTCAGTGTCTGCCTCCCTAGCTTATGTAAAGTTAAAACAAATGGTAAAAATAATTATTTATATACCATTGGCTTTAAAATTACAGAAAGAACTCAGGATTGACAAATTGAAGATGTTTGATACTTTGCAGACTAAAACTCTACTCTTCACAGTTCCACTCAGAGAAATTTCTACGGCAATATCTTTCCTAAGCATCCCAAATATGACATCTATTACATCATTGGATATGTCTTTCTTTTCCTTCTTTTTTTAGGGGTGTTTGCTGTTCCTTTATGCTTTATCTTTGGGAAAAAGAGTTTAACTTCTCTAAAAAACTATTTTGGTTTTTATTTTTAACCTATTCTTTCTTTTCCAATAAAAGAACGTGCCTGAACAGCAAAACACACTACTCTTGTCCAGATTCTGCTACATAAGAAATTGAAGTATAGGCTTCTTCAACGCACCTATGGTTGAGCTCCATTCTGTAAACGAACCAGGCAATATTCACACCTTAGGGTGTGAAGATTTTGTATGTTATTACATATAGCTTAAGTAATTCACCCATCCCTTGCAATATTTGAGTATTTTTAGTGCATCTACAAAAATTTTTCCTTGTATTTACCAAAACCTCTTTTTTGTCTTATCAGTGACATTTTATCTTCTGAATGTTTTTCTACTAGTAGAAATGCTGGAGAAACAATAGCAAAGAATCAATAGGCTTATTCATATTCACTGACACTCCAAGCACTCATTTCCTTACAGGAAAACTGGCTCTTTTCCCCTACAATTAGAAACTTCTCATACCAGCAGGCAAGGCCATTCCAAGCAAATCTGAGAATGAGCAGCAAAGGTGGAAATACACCAACTCTGGGATGGCAAATAACAAACAATAAGAGAAACATAAAACTCACGCAGAGCCAAACCATTGCAGCCAGATCCAAACACCCAGTTCATATATGGCATTGCACACACACGCACTCCGTAGCAGTTGCAGCTGCAGCTGTAGCAAAATACCTACTAAAATCCAACTGTGAACAAGTATTAACAAGGCTCATTGCATCAATCCCATGGCAAAAGTGACACTGAGACATGAAGTTGTTGCTAATTATCCACCAGCCATTAATATATCTCCTGCTGCTGAGTCCTATCTCCTAACATTCCATCTGTGATGCTTTTTTGCCTTATTTCCAATTCAGCTACTAAAAATTTCATAAGTAAGATATATTTCTTGGTCAAAGCAAAACGCAGCTCTGAGAAGGCTTCAATCCACAGAATCATGTAACAGAATAGGAAGAATGTTCATTGTAATCCTGAGCAAATACCTTCATCAAAGAACTATCAAAAGATTTCAGATGACAGCATGAAGCTTTGCAGTTTCTTTTTCTCTCTTTTTTTTTTTTTTGTGTGACAGAACAAGAGAGATGTTGTAAAATCAGCAACAAAATTAACTTCTACTGGGCAAAACCATTTTTTCTATCATAGCAAGAAATATTTCCATACTAGTATATTTGATTTTTTTCCTCTGAGGATGAATTAAAAATACTTACTATTGAATACACACATAAAAAAAGGACTTTATTTTGGTAGCATATACAAAAGACTATTAAAAATGGGTAAGTTTATTGTAGCTTAAAGTATTTGTTGACACTTAATGGATTTTCACAATATATTTAACATTTTTGCTGTGCTGGGAATACAGAATAAATATTAATTTCCTCCACCAATTAATTTGCTCAACAGTCGGCTTCTACTAAATGGCCTTTAGCATAGGCTTACAACACCATGTCTAATGAAATGGCATTCTCAGTAACCTGTACAGAGAAAATATGTGAGTGATGTTACAGATTTTCTCTGAGGTTTTCTGAGAGTGAAAGGAAAAAAATATTTGTGATACCCCATCTCCACGGTACAGAGGGAATTTAAAGGTTTCCGATCTGTAAGGCCAAAATGGACCCGAGGCCAAGTTAATAACTAGCAGGGAGATTAAATCACTGTTCTGATGCAAATGAGAACTTTCTCAACTTTATTTTTCAGAACTCCAAGCATGCTACAGTGAGATACACAAAGAAAAGTCTGAACAGATGTTAGTGGAAGACATATGTAGGCCTTTTAAAGCTGACAGGTATCCTATGCAGCAATTTCTTACAAAAGATTGTAGCACTGTCATATTGTGTACTCCAAATTGTACGGTCACACTTTTATTGTTCATATTTACATTGTGCAGCATATTATGAAGGAATGTGGTGTTTTATGCAGCAGCTCAATTTAGCTTTTATCAGTATTTTCCATGCCTCTAGATTCCATTTAGACCTTCTTCTTAAAACCACTGGCAGAGGTCATCCACCTTCCCTACCCTTCCCACTCATACTTCCCAAATCTCCTCCAGTCAGTCATCTGGTTTCACGGTCAACTCTCATTATCTTTCTCCAAGTTTCTTAACACTACTCTTCTACCTCTCTTGTTTTACCTATTATATCTTTCAAAGGCCTTTTCTTACAGCATCCATAATTTTGCCTTATAACATTAAAAATTCTGGAATGTCCTGTAAATATATTAAATAGCATTCATCAATTCCTTTCATTTCCTCTTGAGCCTGTATGCATTTTTTTTTCTAGTTTATAAAGCTGTTTGTAGCAGGCTCAGAACATCCAGGCATGGCAATAATCCTGACAATACACCAAAAAAAACAGACACTAAAAAGCATTTTTATAATTGGGACTGTGTCTTGAAAGTATCAAGTTGGTCAGAAAAATACATTCCATTGACAAGGGCAATGAACAATCAACTCTAAACCAGGTAATTTTCCCAGTTGGAGAATGAGTGTGTCCAAATATTGTTCAGGTACAATATGCCAGATCTGATATAAAAGATCAGCACTTACAAATATTATAAAAAGTAACATATTGAACATTATCAGTAAAGCTATCTAGATACCATGATCACGACTTCTACAGAATTTTTGTGACCCTCCTTCAGTAAAATCTATTCTTATAACCGACAGGTAGAGAAAATTCTATTTTACAGGTGCATGAAAGTATTACAGGCATCAAGGAGGCCTATGGTGGAACCAAGAAATAAAACCAGAATTTCCGAGTCCTTGCCTCTTGTCCAAATGGCAAATAAGACTGGTATAAATCAGTCTGCTACTGTAGCAGCTGTCATCAGAAGAGCACAGAAGATCAGAATGATATAAAGAACAGTATAGATACATCTGAAATAAAGATTTCGGTATACTGAAATCTTTAACGCCTTTTATGAGGTACATATATAAAAGACCAAAACCCAAGCTGTTCATGAAGCTAAAAGTTAAATTTTACATTATACATTTGTGATAGACTTCTGATATTTTGATGAACTACTGAGCTGTTGTGTTCCAAACCCAAGTATTCTAGCTGGCATACATCCATTATGGTCTATTGGCTATGCTTTGATTTTAAAATTTAAAAAAAAAAAGCCATTCTTGATCCTAATTGATATAGTATGAAAATTTAGAATGCTATTCAGAATGGAAGCAGGACACTAAACATTGTCCACTTTTTTTAGTAAACCCCTTCCCTAAAATTAACTTCACCTCCAATCTTGTTTCTGCAGTACAAATGCTTTTCAGACAAATGTTCTCATGTTTGGCCAAGAGAGAAAAACACAAAACAAGAGCAACGCTATTTCTGTTTTGTCAGAATGAGGAAGTCAATGCCACTGTTCAAACAATTTGGAAGCTAGAAACACAAGAAATAATGAATGCACTTACAGTACATTAGCAGGTCTATAGCTGCAGAGACACTGTTCAGACAAAGAGGAGTATTCACACTACCTCATATATCCAAGTGCAAATTCCTTTTGAAAAAAGCGTTTTTTTTATATCAAGAAACACTGATGTTGTGACATCCTTTTGCTGCCATTGATCATTGTTTTTACAGAGTTACAAACAAGGAGACAAAGATCAGATCTTTGTGAAGGATTTTGCTATCATCCTTCATATTTGGTTATAGTACCCCTGGTACCTTTGTATTTGGTTATAAAAACATGCACATATAGAAACAGGAAAAGTATTCCGGATAAAATGAGGTGACAGGATTTTTTTTTAGCCTTACACAATACCCTAACTTAATAAAGACATATATACTTCTATAAAATCTGAAAAGCAACCAAATGATACATTGGGTAGCCATGAGGTGAGATGAATTTCACTGTCTGTGTCTAAACTTGGAGAAACCAATTCTGTGGAGTTACTTGGATGCTGGCCATCAGATGCACAGTGAGCTGGATGTGTAATGAAGCGTCCTTGTGCCCACACCCTTGTACACTCCCATTCCCTTTGGAAGGATGGTTTTCTCCCAGGGAGCTCCCCTGGTATGGACAATCAGAGTGTCAGGACAGCACTGACTCATCTGGAGCACACCTGCCTCAAAAGGCGTAAATAACCAAATAATTAATTACATACTTATTTTAGAGCAGCCAAACAGGTTCTATTCCTTAACACAATTGCTGTGTATGCAATCACAATGATTGCAATATCATGATCCTATTGAAATAGATTATTTCCAGTGTTAAAGCAATGCACTAAATTTAGCCTTTTAATATTCTGGTTTATAATATCTTAACCAGGGAAAATGATCTGTTGAAAAGTAGGTTTTACAGGAGGATATGCTGTGCCTTCTGTGATTTTTTTAAGAATATCTGAAATTAATTAAACAGATAATTACTTGTATCTAATGCAATAGTACACATGCAACATGCATGTAAACTGCGAATCATTAGCTTGTAGTTTAGATGGTGGACTGATTACACATAGATTCATTTAAAAAAAACCCTCTTTCATAGACAAAATTAATCACCCTATATACAACCAGTTGAAAAGACTGTAGGCTAGACTTCATTCCCTCTCCTCCTGTAAAGCACTTGGGAGGTTTTTTTTAAAAATTACCAGAGACCAAACTTTTCTATTACACTCTCCAACTTTCTCCTTCCTGAGTACAAATTTAATATGCACACACAAACCTGAACCTAGGATGAAGCCTTTTTGAAAAATTGCCCTCTGGTGTGTAAACATAGTTAGATACTGAAACTTCACTTTGTCACTAAATACAAGAAAACACTGAAGGGCATGACTTCAACCATTAGAAACTACATACTCACCATTTTCTTTTCCTCAATAGTTCCAATTACCTCATTAATATTTGTTTTCATGCTACAGAGAATATACTTTGGAACATCTGTTTGTTGAACTGGGTATCACTGAATCACAATTGGCTACTAATAGCTGCAACAAAGAAAATTATGGGAAGATTGTTTCTAAAGCACAAATGTTTGCAGTTGCTGTTTTCCAGCAGCGAATATGCTTTTGGAAAAAAGAAATAAACATTAAGAAGGGAAGCACTGTGGTCTCCCCGCTGTCAGTATCACATATTCCGTGAATGGGAGCATCATTTTGTTACTATGTAGCTAAACAACTGCTTAAGTGATCGATAAAGACCATTATCTTAAATCATAGCATGAATTCCCAATATCATACATAAAATCAATAAAACACACAAAGAAAAGGACTAAAAATTTCCACTAAAACATAGCCTGCTGCTTTGGAAAATAATATTTAGTAGGTTGGGTTTTTTTGTTTTACTAATTATGAGCTCAGTGGCAGTTTATTCTGCAGTAAATCTGCTGGTGTGAGATTAAACCTGTTATTGAACAGAGTTTTGAATCTACTGCAAGGCACTCATCACTGCTGGAGAGTGAACATTGCTGTTATCTCATTTAAAAGTTGGCCAGCAAAGCAGCCCATTTGTTTAAAATGCAATTAAGCTGGTGTCTTGAAGAGAAATTAGCAAGGAGTACTTCATTCTAGAGGCATAAGAGGTCTGTTCATAGACACATTAATCCTGTGATTTGGGACATCATTACGATTTGGGACTGTGTTCCGAAAGGATGTGCAGTACACACAAGCACAGAAGAGAAAAGCTGTTCATTGAGATGGGTCAGCTCTGCTTCATGAGCTCCCAAGATCTTCTCCACTAGTTCATGCATGTTGCCTGTGCTTCCTATGGTGGAGGGGCAGGGGAGGAGGAAGGCAGGAGGGGGGGAAGAAAAATATTGCTGCTGAACTGAAATATTTATTGGACACATAGCAGTTTACAGATCAGGTTAGGTTAAAGAGGAAATTGAAGTCTGTTTTTTAGAAACATACAGTAGGATTATTTCAGTCATGGGAAATATTCCACTGTTACTTGATTTCTAAGATGTTGATCAATATTACATGTAAAAAAGCTAATTAATTATCTCAAGTAGAAAGACTAGTAGAAATAAAAAGAAATCAACAAAAAAATTTTTGTTTAACTACAGTTCTTCTGGAAGCCAACTGGGACACATGGACTCAGTCTGTTGAAATAAAATATTTTTTAGAAGTCTGTAAAGTGGAATAGCAAAGGACACGTTCTTCCCTGATGTGACTTGACCAAAGTCAAATGCCAAGTGCAGTTTTTACAGAAGTCAGCAGAGTTGCAGCAAAGCAGCTTTTTTCCTACTGACCTGTGTAACGTGAGAGGACAGTCCCACTTTGAAGAACAAGTAAACAAAGGTAGGCACATTTTCAAATACGTGTCTGTCTAAATGTACGCACATCTTTTGCACAGAAATGATTTAGAGGTATCCACATTTGGGTGCACGCTACAGGCTCTTTCTGTATATACTTGGATGTTCATGTGCATTTTATAGAATATACATACTAATCTAGATAAATGGTGAATTAGAAAATTATTCTGGGTGCCATTTTCTCAACTTCCTAATCATGGGAATGCAAAAAGCATTTTTGGCTGTTGTTTTTGTTCAGAATATCTTCAAGGATGCCCAAAATTCTGTTCTTTGTTTTACTGGGACCCTCAGGGCCTTTCCAAATCCAGGACTTGTAGAAAAAGTGTATTTTATCACTACTTTATAAGTATTTTGATCACTGTGCTTTTCCCCCAACTCATGCTGCAAACAAAGATTGAAGAGGAGGAATTTTGTATGCTGTGAGTTTTGTGTCAATTCCTTATTACACTGGCACCCTCCTCAGATAAAAAAAATAATCTCAGCTGGCCAGAGTTTGTATTTGGGTTTTGTTCTCTGCATTTCTCCATAAGGTTAATGAAGGACAAGGACCTGAGTCTGGATGGATGTTTATTTTTTGTGTTGTTCTGGCTTCACAGTCTCCTACCAAAACTTCATTTAATATTTTCAGTGAGGTAAAAACAGTGGGATGCTGGTAGCAGACTCCGGTTAACATTTGCTGCTAGTGTGGACAGGAATTTTTTTTTTTAAATTGCCAGTCCAAAATAAACTCAGTGAGCTTTAATTACTTTCCGATACCTCTCTGGGATCTGCGTTTGGGAAAAGTTGATGAGACCTGGACACTGGATGAATCGTTTTTTTTATCATCACCATTCACTCTCTCATGGTCATAGACCTTAAATCTGAGCATAGCAGCATCTGAAGCACAGCAGACCCTTACAAAATGTGCAAACTGTCCAGAGCAGTGCTTTTCTAGTAGGTGTTGATTGGCAAATATCCAACAACAACAGAGCAGTGTGCTACTGGGACTTAAGCAATCTTTCCACAAAATTAGATTTCTGAAAGAAAGGGATATCCAAACATGGACTTTAGCTGTCTTGTGAGTTCGTCCTGTTGTCTCCGAACTAAATGAGACTGAGGAGCAAGCTTTGAGTGAGGAGTAGCAATGCAGTTGGAAAGGACTCCACTGTACTTCTACTTACTTCTGCCCATCATTACAAACTAATACTGGACTGTAAGCCGACTGAATTTTTAAAAGTCCAGATTTTCTTGTACTGGGAAGAGCTCCTGTGGGGATACTTCAAAGTTTTCAAAAGGTAGGAGCGTCTGTGGAGAAGGCTATACCCTTTCTGAGCAGCCTACAAGGATGTGACTCCACACTGGCAGATCTACAGTTTTAAACACTAGACTTAAATTCTACTTACAGGCAAAAATTAGTCTGTAGTGGCAGTGAGGAAATATGTGGAATCAAAGCCTAGCCTCTGAAAACAACTGTTTTTTCTCTGCCAGGGGCGCTTTCAGCCCCAGCTGCATTTAGTTCAAAGACAAAAGAGTCCGCAGCTGGAGCTCAGATCGAAAATGCTACTTTCAAATGACACTGGAGGCTTTAAGTCCCCAAGGTTTTTTATTCATTTAAATGAATAAATAAGTAATAACAAAACAGAAAAAAAAAAAAAAAAAGATTTTCCTTTTTTTTTCCTGTTACTCTTTCCTTGGACATAATGATTCAGCTAGTCTGAAATAGCAAACAAGTTCCAGCAACATCCGTACAGGCTGGAACCTTCATTAGTTAATCAGATCATTCCCTTTTTTGTATTCCATGATACAGTGCTTCTACTGATTTCTTTAACCTTTCATTTTGGACACAATTAATGTAATCACACTTCTAACAATTTGGAGATGATTTCTTGCTAGCAAACTGCTACATACAGCGATGTGCATCCTATTTCTGGCTTGACTCTCAAAGAGCCAACAGAAATGGGAGTTTGAAGTTAAGTTAATTTCTTTTTAATTATCTTTCCTTTCTTTCTAATTATCTTTTGATCACAGATAAGAGGAACAAATTACAAGAGTTTTTTCATTATCCACAAAAGCTGATGATGTCTGCACGTCTAGTATAACATATTGGTGACGCTTACTGTTTCTGCAAGATGCTTTGACAATGTTTTGGAAGGGAAGTATGCACGTTACCCTAGTACAAAGTAACTTTTAAAAAAGTATACAACTACCAAGATCATGAAGGAAACCATATCCATGAAATAACTGATTGATTTTTTGATTAGAGACAAGTCAGACAAAAATTATCTTCAGCCAACATTGATTTTCTAATCTTTCCTTGATTCCCCATACAAATAAACATAACGTGAAAGCTACAGTTAAATATTCTAAAGTTACTCTCAAGAAAGCAGTGACATTCTTATCTAATTCCCCTAATTCCATGCTTATAACAGTCACCACCTCACTAGAGTAGCACATCTCGATGGTACATTTTCTAGCTTTTGGCCAGCCTCTCTAACATGCCAAGCAATTTGGCATCTACTTCTGCCTTTGGGAGACTATTCCACAATCTAATAGATCTCACTGTCAGGAAATTTTTCTGCACTGCCAAGTTGCTCCCAAGAGTGCCACTTTTATTTAAGGGAGGGGAACTGATTCTGGCAATAGTGTGGTTGCTCCTCTGATATTTTCAGTTAGTGGGTGCAAGTAGCCAAACACCATCTGGTACCCAGCTGGTACAGTATATTTAGAGGCACCTAAATTTTTTCCAACCCTCCTTGGCTCATCTTTGCTTTTGGAATCAGCTTCTTAATCATTTTTAATCATTGTATTGCTTTGCTATCTGGAAAATTCCTTTGTATGTATACAATTATTGGAAGGAAGAATTTAATTATAGTTCAGAGACTATTATTATGAACAAAGCAGTGAGGCAGGTTTTTTTTCCCTCCACTTCAGTTTAATTATCTTTAACAAGTTTTAATTGTGTATCTTTTTTCAGTTTACAGCATTCAAAGTGTCTCATGAGATGAACAAATCTGTGAAAGTGGGGCAAGGTTAGTGGCCACACTTGTACATAAACATGAGGAACAGTAGATCTTTTATGATATGTGCAATAAAAACATGAAAAAGGGAATCTATACGGCAGCTTTAGCAGTTAAAATACTTTTAAGTATTCAGAAGGCATGTTTCAAAGACATGTTTTTGCACAAGACTATACACAGTAAATTATTTTTGCTATAATTAGACTTAAGAAAAAGGTAGACAAGTTAGAGTGGTATCTTTTAAATGAACATGGTGGTTAATGACTGGCCTATTATACATCCAAACACAATACCTCCCAGAGCTCAATGCTTATTTAATATTTTTCTCAAGACTCACTAGAGTGAAAAATGTGTTCAGTATGTAGCACACTCCTGCAACTTAAAACCACTACCTGTTCTTCATGGCCTCATTCCCAAGCCAACTGAAGTCAATGGGAGTCTTTGCACTGACAAGAGTAGGTTTGGACTAGACCCCAATGCACAGCTAAATATTTTACAATATTGTAATAAAAATTGCAGCAGAGACAAGGTAGAGCAGGGATCTGATGCAAATGTTCAGTAAAGTCATTGGAGTGATATATCATGTAAAAGTAAATGTGTGCTCTGTTCATTTGCAATTTAAGTCACTGGGAATTTTGCCTCAGAATTAGGTAAAGGATATGAGGTGTCCTAAGTCTGCTTCAGCAGTGCAGGCAGAAAGGTAAAATCTTTCATAACAAAAATATATTACTTGTCTATTCCAGAGAATACAGGACAACAAATGTGGTCTCCATCATCTTCAAGATGTGAAATGAATATGCAAAACCAAGATCGCCCCCAGTGAGGAAACATCTTATTTCCCCATATGAAACCATTTTAAACAAGAAATGGAACTACCTAAGGAAAATAAAATCTTGTCTTTCTCAGCACACATATCTTCCTCTGAAGAAAGTAAGTTCCAATGTCTGGGAGCAAACAAATACAATTCTCCATAAAACCATCTCTATAGAAGACATTTAAAGAAAATATTTTGATTCCATCTGTCAGAGTAATAAAGAGTCTTCAGCTGAAGGCCGCCTTCTCAATTGGTATCTACACTGCCATACACACAAAAGGCACGATCCCAGCACCTCTGCCAAGACTTACAGCACCTACATGAACCAAGATCCCAGAACCTGCCTGGCCCAGTTTGGAATGCCCAAAGAGATCACAGAATCACACAGAATGCCAGGGTTTGGAAGGGACCTCTGGAGATCATCTAGTCCAACCCTCCTGCTAAAGCTGGTTCACCTAGAATGGGTTGCACAGGATGGCAGTTCCTTTCAGTCCAAGATGAATCAAAGATATATTTCTATGAGCAAAATCTGAATAGATATTTTACATGCCACGGAACTGGGGCATGTATGCATGAATAGAAGACTTTCTGCAAACATTTTGCAATGAAAAACACTAACCAAATATTCAATACTCAAATTCAGAGCTCAGTTTATCAAAAAGCAAAAACATTTTAAAAGGTGAAGAAACTTGAAAAATTAAACACTCCCTTAAAATTTGAACAAACAGCCAACACTATCAGCTACTTTCATGGCCTTCATCTTCTTCATTCCTGAGTCATATCCATTCTCAAGAGAGGGAATGGTACATTTGGGGTACCATATGGATGAACTTTAAAATGATAAGCACCCACAATCTAGAGAAAATCTCCCGTGAATTAGCAGCTAAATTCCTCAAAATTTGCTGCATAACATGTATGAACTGAAATTCTTTTAGATCCTTGTTTCTATGAATACTAATTACAAGGATGAAGAAAGTGCTCCTTGACACGAAGATAGTGTAATATTTTTGCATGTTTTCTCCAAAGTATGGAGATACCACACCTTCGCAATTGAATCTTAGGACTACCCAAAAAAACCACCTCTTCCCCTAACACTGCACTTGAGATCGTGTTAGCTGCAGCTTCCAGTCACCAGCACTCTGAGACAGAGAGCACTCTGAAACATTTCTTCCTGAACTCTTAAATGTTAGCAAATTTACATGCAATTGAAAACCAATTCTCAAAATAGAAACTATTAGGCAATCTTACCTACAGATGGTGACACTAGGTCTGCCTAGAATAAAAACAAAAGAAAAGGAAACAGAAAAATACGATTAAGAAGAAAATGAAGAGCATAGCAAATGGAAACACTAACTGCACACTTGCACACAGTAAAAAACTATAAAATTGCTACAGCATTCATCTCAATGGGAGGAGAGAGAGCACCAACACCATCAGAGCAGAACTACAAATCTTACAGCAACAGCAAGGCTTGCTGGAAGCTGCCAATTTTAGTGCTGTCATGAGATGGTACTCCTCTCACCTCAAGTACCCTGTACTTTAAAAAAATCAGTCATATTAGTAAAATGAAGTAGAGTTGCCTATCATTCTCATATGCAGGAAAATAAACGTAGTACCTGATAGCATACCACATGTGTGACAGATGATTGCTCAGCTGATTTAATCTCCTCATTCGTTATTATAACAAACTGCGGGCCTTGTAACTGCAGCATCTCCTGCCAAGCACCACATCAGTGAAATTAAGAAAACCCTTGTTCACTCTCTTGGCTGGAGGGAAGAGAGCAAGGCAGTCAGATGCTGTTGCGGTGGTGGTGTGAACACATGCGCTTAGTCCGGACTCCAAAGGATAGAAGATATGCAAGGGATGGGAGACAGGAAGCTTGGGAAATTAAGTATTTTAAATGCTAACAATAAAGCAGCAAATTCCTGCCTTTTGTGTGTCTTGTGTTACAAAACTGGTAGCCCTTTTATCTTAGTCAGTTCTAAAGTAGAATCCTAGATCTCAACACTGTTGAATTTGGGAAAAACGAAAACGTATCTCTGAATTTATTGCAACCCTTTCTCTGACCTCTACTGGAGGTCTCTTTCTCCTATAGTCATTGCTCTCAGAGTAGGTCTCCTCAGCTTATACACTTCCTTTCATTTTGTAGGCCCATCTCATGTTTGTGATACCCAGCAATGGGAATAAAGCTAATGTGTGGTACTAATTTTTCATTTATTGCTTAAAAGAACACAGTGGCGCTTAAGACACAACTAAGAGACAACAGAAAATTGTGAATTATTTCACAGTGCCCATAGTCTACATACACATTTAAGTTTCAATACCTCTTGAAGTGCCAAAACCAGAATTTTTTTGGCACTTCGTGTCTCTCTGTGCCTCGTACTGCAAGACATGTACATTTCAATTTATATGAGAAATTTTCTCTCATGAAATTACAATTTTAATTTTTTAGCCACTGTATAACCAAACAAATCCAATTAAAAGCTAAATAATAATTTTTCTCACTTTTAAACATATCATTCCATTTTTTCTTCTCTTAGATATTTTCAGCAATCAAATCCATTTCATACTCTGAATACATTAAAATGTGAAGTTCTTTTTCTGTTCTAGCCACCTAATAATCTTTAATAAGCAAGCTTTTCCCTTTGGAGGAACTTTCCTTTCAACTACCATATTTATAACTGTATCTTGTCTGCTACACTAGAAGAAATCTAAAGGATTTGGTAGACTTCTAAAATGTAAATACTTCTGAGAGAGTAATGGGCGTTATCTACTGATGGCCCTTAAGGATATTTTATCTACAGCAGAAAAGACTTATTCTAAATGACAGTACATATTGCCCTGGCTGCAGAGGGCATCAGCTTTACTAATGGTTTGTTTCCTGACCCATACCTATTAGGCACAGAGACTAGCTAAGGATTTATGCACTTTCTCCTTTCTGGTCATTTTGGAACCTCAAATCTATGACTCAGTAGGAATGTTTACGTGGCGTCTTTTGTGGTCAAAATAAAAAAAAAAATAGAGTTTTAGTTACAGGGCAGCATTTGAAATAACAGGCAGTCCTTCAATCTATAATGCTCTAGTGAAAGCTCTATATCATAGAATTCATTATTTGGAAGCAAGAATTTATGATAGACCAAACATTGCAACCATGCCAACGCCTCAGTCAATCAATCAATCAATCAAATTAATAAATAAAATCCCTTGTGCGTGTTTCAAAACTGACAGTAGAAAAGGAGTTGCGAAGAAAGCAGTGTTTAGGGACTGGATCTACGCATGTATCTAACTAAATTTTTCAGCTAGTACCAATAGTTTTGGTTTTGCAAGAAAAAAGCCAAATACAAAAATTCAAAATTTCTTGATGCTGTTTAGTAAGTTTCCAAGGATTACAGTCCCAAACTGTTCTGCTGACGAATGTTCTATGAAGTCCTCTGAAAGGAGGACTGTTCTATGAACAGTCCTTTGAAAGGACTGTTACAGTTGTGTTCTGTGGTTCCTAAAAGCTTATTATCAGTAAATGATTCTATACTGTCATAAGTTTTAAACTGAACTTATCTAATAAAAGTTTTAGTTAGAAATTGGAAGTAGGAATGAATATAGAGATGAAGATAACTTGAATGCTTTTACACTGTTATCTCTCATAAATTGTGACATTTGGTATATCAAAAATAAGCTAAGGAAAGTGAGATTTGATAGGTAGATGATAGCACAGGAATGGAAGTCAACTACGAAAAGTCACATTATGGAAGAGGATTATACACAGGCTTTTGAGAAGAGGAGAGTGAGGGAAAACTTGGCTGTAGAAGCATCACTTAAAGACATGTTACTGCAGGATGAAGAATATTGCAAGGCAAGATCTGTCTGGGAGGAGAAAATAAAACAGAACAATAAAGCAAATGAACTCCTACGGAAATAACCAAGTAGGGTATTACTTCAATATGATATTTTCTGTTTATTCATCATAGAGATTATTTGGGTTTGTAGCAGACAGGGCTGTTCTACACAGACAGACCATAATGAATATGATTCATCCTTTAATGAATGCTTAATCCATAGCCTTTAATACACCATGCCGCCATCTACATGCCAGACAGATGTTATTTATAATGCAAAGCAGGGACACTGAATATCTGCTACAGGAAAGCAGTTCATTAAGCTATCAAAGAAGCAGTCGAAGTACCATAGAATCATAGCGGTTCTGCTTCTTCATGAGAAACTCTTTATGGTGAAAGTGCAGACTTAAAGAGAATATTCAACCTGTGAATCCAGGTGACACTTAGGCACAAAAGTTGAACTTTCTAATTGTTACCATTAACCCACCTCTAATGTTTCAGTGTGTGGAAAAGTTTTTGAGAAGATCATTCTGGAGTTTTCTTTGCTAATTAGGCACACAATATGTATATATTAAAGAACTAATTTCACTGCCCAATGCCTTCCTTTTGGTAATAAAAAAAGGTTATATTACATTTACCTGAAGACTTTAGTACCAACAAAAATAAGATCTGATTTACTCAACTATAAGTTGGATGGTTCAGTATTTCAGTTTCGTACTTTCAGAGAGCCCAGCAGGTAAATTGTCTATTTACATCACAGATATTTTTGAAAATTGGCGTATCTCTGGTTTTCTCCTTCATTAGTTGTATATGAGATTTAGAATTAATATCAATAGAACGCTATAATAAGTATGCTAACTTGAATTTCCATTTGTCAGCATCATGACAGCAGTCACTCAAAACAGTAGAGGGGTTTGAATCTGGAGATCAGCACTGTCTGTGTTGATCTTTAGGAAAGATTGCAAGCTTGGCATGGCTGATGTTAACAGCTGAGGTCAACATCTATGTGTGGATCTCATGGAATTCCAGGAACAGTGGCAATTTCATATTTGTAATTTTTATAGCAATTTACTCTGATATGAAACTTCCACGTTTTATAAGGATACTATGTCTGAATTATCCCTCTACAGTGGGATCCCAGGCACAATCAGCAATCCATATATAATGCTACTTTCTGAGCCTGATTGATATTATACATCTTCCCATAATAGGGAAGACCCATACATTCAATAAATATTCTGAACAAGAATGCAACCGACACGATTTCCCTTTAATCCAAAATAGATCTATATTGAAAGACCTCTTTGAACCTACTGTCAGCTTGCTTACTTACCAAATTCTCAAATATAAAACTCTTGGATTATACGCCCATGACAGAATAGTAATAGTCTTATATTCATTTTCATGCACAATATCAATTAATAACAGTGTATGTTAGAATCTAGTATGAACCAGATACATAAACCTAAAAAACCTAATGCACGTCACCTGAAATTCTGTCTATATTTCCAAATTTAGAGCTACTCTGCATTTGCGGTTTTTATTGATCTAATAGATTCTGAGTTAGATGATACAAAGAATTTTCCATTTATGTTCACAACCCTTGGCCCAGAGAAATGGATTCAGGATGTATTCTTTTCATATTCAGCATCTAACTGATGAGTTTCTATGAGATTATTCTTTCACTCTAGCTAATAATTATGTGCTATTCCTCTTGAAAAGCATGCAGGAAGGATTCAACCCATAAAAATGATTTAGGCATCAACTCTAAATATTGTTGATAACTTGACATCTAAGCATTAAAAATGGACTCAGCATCCAGAAAATATCAAAGAGAATCCAGAAAGACCACGACAGACCTCATAAAGACACTTAAATGAGATAATAGCAAATACGGAAAAGTGAGTATAGTCCTTCTCAACAAATTACACTATTAACTCCAGGTTAGCAAGTGATGACTCAACTCACCATTTGCAGTGATGAGTATGAGTGATCTTTAGGTTGCAAATAGCATGTGAGTTTTTAATTATCACAAATACGGAGGAGGAAAAGGAGCAAAAGGAAAAAAACCCCACAACCTACTGTCCCTGTTTTACTCTGAAATCTAATGGGTAGGACATCTCCTGGGAGATCTAGAGTAAAATCCCTTTCACATCGCACTTGGAGGTATTGAATTCAGGAATACACCTTTGCAATGAGCATCATTAACAGCTAAAGGACTTTCAGGTAAGTCAATACTAACAAAATTCCTTGTCCAGATCAGGCAAAGCAGGGTTTTGAACACGGGTGTCCTGGAGTTCTGTGTGTCACAGGACTTTCAAAGGATACAGGAGAGGAAGGAAGGAAGCCAGTCCTTCAGGAATTTTGTGTTCTACAAGCTTTTAATTAATCCAGCCCCAGCGGCTGAACAGCCAAGGGAATGCACCCTTTCTCAGCAATCCCTGGGAGCAAGGGATAAACCAGCTAGTACCCTCAGGACTTGGGTAGTTATGGCCACCAGCGGAAACTTAGGCATCACAGTGAGCTGCAGCTTTAAGGTGGAAGGGGTACTGACATGATGAATTTAAGCAAAACTGAGATATCCAGATCTCTTTGGATTTAGCCCCTAAAAATAATTAAATTAGTGCTATTTTTAAGATTCAGAGATAGCATGTAAAGATCCATAACTGAGTTGAAAACTCCCTTCTATTTAAAGCAGTCTCAATTTCTAGAAATCAATATATAGAAATGAAAAAAAAATCGGTAACTTCAAAATAGCCTTTGAGATTTGTTTGAAAACCAATATGCAGCAACTTTTAAAACATAACCTATATAGTTCTAAAGGAGGCCATAGCCCACGTAGTATGTTAGTAACAGGCTATCTTGAACAGACATCTGACAAAGTTTAGAGATACTCTTAACTCAGTTGCACAAGCAAACTACTTCACAAAGTAAAGTTGGAAGTTTTAAGGCATATCTAAATAAGTTGTAGAATTGCCTTTGCGTTTCCTCAAGCTTTCATTAGACTGTGTTTTTTGTCAGGGTGTGCCTATGGGGTGCCTGTGTCCAGGGGTGGGCAGCAGGGCCTGCAGGAGCCTCTGTGAGGAGAGGCCGGGGCCGCCCCGTGCCAGACATGGCCGGTTCCTGCTGGCTCTGTAACGCAGCCGCCACAGCACACAGCTGAGCCCGTCAGCGAAGCTGGTGGCACCTCTGTGAAAACATATTTAAGAAAGGGCAAAACGCTGCCCAGCAGCGTGAGGGGGAAAAGTGTGAGAAACAGCCCTGCAAGCCCCCGGCTCAGGGGAGGAGGAGGGGAGGAGCTCCAGGCACCAGAGCAGAGACTCCCCTGCAGCTCACGGAGGGACCACGGTGGAAAAGTTGTTTCTCTGCAGACCTGGTCACACCAGCATAACCCATAAGCTTTTCCGTCTTGTTTTCTGCCCCATCCTGTTGAGGAGAGGGAGAAAGCAGCTGGGGGGGGGGCATCTGTCAGCCAGCCATGATCAACCTACCACAGTTGGTAAAGAAGATCTGATTTTCGCAGTTACATCAGCTGCACTTCTCCATGGGATTACCTGTATTGATTATGACTGTAGTATTTTTTCTAGCTATATAATCATATGAAAGCAGAATTTCTGACTGCCCGTGCTGCTTTTGGTTTCTATTTTGAGACTAATAACTTTATTTTTATTTAATCAAAGTAACTCACATCTATATATGTATTTCTGTCATTGTATAATTTATATGAGCTTACTACCATAGCATTCTTTGATGATATTGGCAAGTCTCTGTCTCAGTGGCAGACTGCAGTTCTTTTTTTTTTTTTTTTTATAAACTAAGCCTAATTAAAATGGCAGTCTTCCAATGGCTTCTTTACCAGGAAAAGAAAAGTATTATCTGTACAGGATAAAGACAGATATTGGGGATGAGGCTTTTGATATACCTGATTCCTTTTTTTTTTTTTTTCCTAAATCTGCAAACTATTTGACTCACCTAATCTATAGTTACCTGGGTTTCAATTCTTTATACTCTTTCTCTCACACAGGGCCTGAGCTCACCCTTGTTAAAGAGTGAATCTTGCCTCCACGAGAACCTAAGAGAATGCATCTCTAAACACTCTGAAGGAAGCATTTGCCACAAGGCAGCGATGGAGTTTGGCACGAAGAAACAGAAGATATTAGACAAAAACATTCACAAAAAAAGTTAATTTGGTTTCTACTCAGGGAATTTGTAAAGAACTATGAATAATATAAAAAAGAAAGTGAAAAATATAATCAAGTTATGTTATGTAGTTGGTTGACAAATATTCTACCTTACCTGATTCAAAAGCATCAAGGGTGAGCAAAGCCTACTGCAGGTTTAAGCAAACATGATGCTTTCATGAGATCTTAGAGCTCCATCAGGCTGACAGTCCATGTACACCTCACTGTTCACCCCAGTTCTCCTCTTTTATATTCCTGTACCTTTGTATAGTGTCTATGTTTTAGGGTCTCACAAAGATTTACTCACTTGTACATCAGAAAAAAAATAATAATTTTTGGTAGAAAAATGAGAAAAAGAGAGTTGCTGGGGGCAAGTTCCTAGTGAGGCAATACCTCATCGTAAGAGCTTCTGCTCAAAAGCTAGACTCAGAGCTTGTTTCTCTCCAGGTTACAAGTTTCAACTGTCACAAAGCACAAGATTAACAGTTATAAAAACTTGAGAATGGTACTAAACACAGTGCTGGGAAGAGAGCCTTTCTACATTGCACACAGTGGTGCCCCAAGCTAGTTAAATGCCAGACTGCAACTAATGAGTATTTCTTTAGCATACCTATGTTTCGTTTCTTATCAGATAATGTATCCCATCTGCAAGCTGTCCCATAAGGATGAGAAATCTTGTCGTTCTTTCTTTTAATGCTGAACTAACAATATATCAATATAGTAAAATGTCTTTACCTGATATTTTATGTTACCTGATGGCTTCGAACACCTATTTTAATTAAGAAGCAGCTGACACATGGAACACGTCAGTTCAAGTCAGTTTTCCACGGATGAAGTGTGGAACAGCAGTAATGGAAGGGTACAAACGACAATGTCAGAAAATTCTCAGCTTTAGCACCAACAAGATACAAGCAATCATCTACAAAATGTAACAGGAGGAAAAAGCCTTAATGGTTCTAGATCACAGTGGGCCTGCCACCAAAATAAGGGAAATTAGGCAGAAGGCAGAGACCCACGAATCCATGAGTAACAGAAATAAAAATTAAATCATGTCTCACCGAAATCACTCGCAAAACTCTTGGGGGTGGCTAATCAGATCTTACACTGACTGAACTGAAAAAGTAGAAAAAGGGAAAGAATAAAACTTGCACCAAATAAGAAAACCCAATAAAAGACAGAATTGCTGTATTTCTTTGTTATGTACTATTGTTTCACACCAACTTCCTACAGAAAATAAAAACATCAAAAAGTCAATTGATGAGCTGCCTTATAAGCAACCCATCCATTTTACACAAATGATAACTTTTTTTGTGAATCTAAAAAGTAAGTTTCACAGTTTTCTGGCAGAATTTGTCATTTCAAGAAAAACAGAAATTACTATTTCAATTAAGCATTATTATTTCACAATGCAGTTTCACTTCTTATTTCCCAGTCATCAATAGAGAGCTGAAAAACTTATTGATTCATTCTTTGTGTATCTGTTCATTTCATATCCTTTTGCTCCAACTTTTAATCACCATCAGGAAAATCTCAACTCTCCCTACCAAACAAGGCAACACTTTTGTCTTCAAAACCCCAGAGATCCTAAATAATTTTTCATAAGATTGAGAAGTAGAGAGAGATTCTGTCTTTCTGATTCTTTCTCCTATCTTTGCAGCTGCATTATCCTGGATTATCCTGCTGTCAACTGCTTCTGCACAGAAAACACTATTATATATGCACACCACTGACTGAAGTCTCTTGCTTTTTCAAGCCATGCTCACCCACTTCAAAGTTGAGACTGCGCCATCAGCACTATTTTAGTACAGGTTTCAAAAAGCATTTCATTATTTAGGCTTCTGCAACAAGGACACCCTGTATACTGTGCCAAGAGAGGTGTAGTACAGAAGGAAGAAAGAATAAATAGCTGACTAGCGTAGAGGGAACAGTGATAAAGGTTCCCACCTTTGTTTGCAGAGAAGTCTACAGCTGAATGAATAACGGCAGTGCTCAAGAGTCCTCTCGTGGCCCCATATTTCTTTTAACATGAGCGAGGAACAGTTGACAAAAACTTTGTTTACCTGGATACCAGATCAAATTGACAGAATACTTTATCTGTTAGAATTGTTGAGGATTGCAGTAAAACTGTCCCTTTAGCATGGACTTGCAAATCTATTTCAGAACACAGAAAGGAGTTTTCTGTAAGTAGTGTATTATTTGGGAATAATGAGAAGGTAGGTGGTGTTTGCAGAGGTCAAAGATATTAGTGAAAGTACCTAAATCTTAGCAAAACGCTAGGTGTTGCAGCAAGGAGAAATTGTAAAAAAGGAATAACACAGTGCAAAAAAAAAAAAAGAAAGTCCTGTGGGGCACAAATAGAAGATCTGACATTTTCTGACAGTTTAGCTAAATCCATTGTAATGAGAAAAGAAAGATTCTGTATGAAATCAATTCTGTTTGCAATACTTAGCCTTGGATGTTGTGAAGAACCATTTCTCATCTCAGAGATGACATCCTTTTCTTTAGGGCCTAATCCAAAACCCATTTAAGTTAGTGGGCTGAAAATGACTCAGCTCAACTAGGAATGATAGTATCTGCCATAAGATTTGTTTCACGTCTTTACAGTTTCAAAAGCATCACAGACATATCTCCAGGAACTGGAGAGGGAGGAGGGAAATGTCCAAATGCCCTCAAATCTTTGTTTAGCTTTTCTACTGTTTGAAACCTTTCCCATAGGTTTTTTTTGTTTGTTTTGCTTTTTTTTTTTTTTATGGTGGTAAAAATGTTCTATCCCATCAGAGGATACAATGAAAAAGGAAGCACAAATATTGTGTTTGCAATGTGCAATCTGTGTTAGCATAATTACATTATCATTCTTTAAGTTAATTAAAATATTTGATCTAAAATGTGTAAATAAAATAAAAGATACAATGGAAACACATATAAACACATGACATTAAAGGGTTTCCCTGAAAACGAATAGACTGGAGAAAAAAGAAATCTTGATGAATATGGAAAGAGATAAAAAGAGCAGAAAGTAAAAAGTAAAATAATCAAGCCAAGACTCTTACACAAACAAATATACTGTGATGGAAGAGAATGTGAAGTTTTAAATTTAAAGTTTTCTATACCATTTAATTTTGTATATTTAAACAATGAGGAAACAGGAAACTTCCTCCACAGAACAATCTGGATGGCAGTTTGCTCCACTGAGAGTTAGGAAGAAGTAAGGATATAAATACTGCCATAGCAACAGTTTTACACACAGTTTTCTTACCAGGTTGAAGTCAAACAAAACAGAGGTGCATTTGTGAAAGAACTTATTAAAAACATACCTGGAAGACTAACAAGGAATTCACATACTATTAATACCAAAAGTAGGAAGAGAAATTGTTTCTGGTTTTGAGACTTAAATAAGGAAAATGCCAACAAACCCCAACCCAAACACAACACCAAAGCACAGTGCTGAAGCTGGTGCTGATTAAACTGTGGAATCCTTTGCCAAGCAGTATGTCAGATGTCCCATAGCTTAAGATAACAGAGACTTGAAAAAAAATCAGAGGGAACTGCTGTAGGAAATGGGCTGGAGGATGGCCAAAATGACTAACAAATCTTTACTACTAGTAATCCAAGTAAGGAAGGAAAAGAAAGATAAAGGAGAATAAACAGTACTCTCCCTTCCTTCTCTCACTTGAATGGCCAGCAGTATCCCCCAGCAATGCTGCAATCACCACATCTTTCCTCCTCCTGCCCTGTTACCATACTACATGTGTGCTCCAGTGACCTCCATCGACAACAGCAAACTTCTCATTTAGTTCAGCTGAGTGGGATTCAGTCCTAAGGGAAAAAACTGAAGAACAAATCTTATCCCCTATACCTTACTGCACAAGTGTGTTTTTGTTCATCTCAAATATAGCAGAACTCTCTAGGATGGTTTTGCTTTTAAACAACTGATAGTGTTGAGGAGAGGAGAGGAGAGGAGAGGAGAGGAGAGGGGAATCCATGAAGTGGGTTGTTTTTTTTATATACTATTGTGTTCCTTGATTAGTTGTTAAAATTCTTTATATGCTCCCTAAGGAGAGAAAGGGCAGGAGCACAACTTTCTTTTTAGATAGCAACTGTAAGAAGAGGGTCTGCCTACTACTTGATAGAATAGCTTGGTGAACAGAGATATTGCCCAGTAAATTGGAAATCCATGTTAAATTCCTTCTTCTACTTTCGCGTATTTATATTTTACCATCCCAAGCGACATACATTAGGCTGCTTGATGGTGAGACATCAGCAACAACTTTTGTTAAAGCTGCATCACTGTATTGGGAAAAGGAACTGAGATTATTAGGGCTGTAGACAAAGGATGGAAAGAACAAGACTCCAAATTCAAACCCATTAAGACAAATGGTTATATTCAAGTGATGATTAAGTCCTAATTTCCAATCCTTATACTTAGGATTGCTTTATTCAATAACCATTTAGCCACTGAGATAAGCAAAGAGAATATAGGGAGATACCTGTCTTATTTTGTGCTATTTTTAGCATTATTGTTTTCTACCTTCACTAAGCCACTTCTCAGTTTTCCAGCATCTGTGGAATTCAGCTTTTTTGTGCTGGCCCTGAAGTTAAGCATTAGATGGAAAGAGGGGCAGAATGTTTAATATCTAAGGTTACTTCTGGAATGCATTTTCTTGAGGGGCAATGAAAACACGTAACATCCCAATTTCAAGCAAGAAAAACTTCAAAAATCAACTTTCCCCCCCATCTTTACCTCTGCACTCAGAGAAATGCATGCAGCTGACTGGAGACAAATAGACTGTTCCGTTTCCCTTTCTGTTTTCACTACTCCTAGTATAAATCATGAATACACCTACCAAAGTCAGTGAAATCACTGTGATAAATAATAGTTAGAGGGAAGAATCCATGTCTTGGTCTGTTTCTTACACACCCTTCTTTATTACTTGCCTGGTTGACAAAATTTCTCAAGAAAACTCCTTTAAGACTATACTAGTTTAAGATACTTTATTTTTTCCTTACTCCATGTTCAAAGACAAGATTGGCTTTTTTGGCTTAAACTGGTTTCTATTTCATGTGCATTCATTGTTCTGCAAGTGTATGAAAGTTTCGAAATAAATGATACTTTTAAATGTCCAAATGTCCAAAATGCCCAAACATATACAGAGTCTACTCATGAAAATTTAATGTCATTTTTTTCATATTTCCTGCAATCTGTACATATTTTGTCCAATTATTTTTGGACGTACATCTGCTTGGACACCTGCACAATTACTACAAACTGTCATCTTCATTCTTGAAACATTATTTAAATTTTAAATTTGGCATCTGTCAAAAACAAACAAAAATACTATTAGATATTATAATGCAGCAGCTAATATTTGCCGATTTTTACCAAATCACACAGAATGAGAGACAATGGTTTCAAACTGGATCTTTATGTCAGCATTATGGAGCAGAAGAAAAATCACTGTGAATTAATATATTTCTAGTAAGATATATTTTATTCTGATTAAATCCCTGCAAAATTGATTGAATGAGATAACTTGTAAGCACTGGCAATATGTTTTCTCCCTCAAAGTACTGTCAAAAACTTTCACACTGGTCCCAGTAATATGAGTCTCAGTAACAGGCCCTGTTTGACAGACTAGGACACAGAAAGCTGTCAACCTAAGAGTAGACCGAAGATGATTGTTAAGGGGATTTGGTACTTCGTGTATTTTGCCTAATAGGGGAGCCTGTGCTCAGCATTTCCTGAAGCAAAAGAAGACAGATGAAATCTCTGGGCACTTCATTGCTGCTGCCTCTCAAAGATTTCCTGTCAAAATGGGCCTATAAAGGAAAAAAGGTTTTCAATAACATTTTTTTTTTTACCTGGCAGGATTTCCAGTCTTGCTATGAAAGAGTTTGAAGGCGCTGTCTTTGTAAAAACACTGCTGCCAAACTACCATATCTAGTTGTGTTTAAAAATAAAAAAGCAATATGACTCACATTACCATAGTGTATACTGTAAAACCAGTTTTGATTGACACTCTATCCATATTTTATATAGGGCTTTTTTTCTTCCGTCAAATGGAGCAAGTGACCTTGATGTTAGTGTGCTTTGCAACTTAAACAGGGAAAGCATATTTGTTGTCAACTTCTTTAGGGATACAATTTTCAACAGAGTACATGGGGAAAAGGAACACAACTCCCGTTATTAATAATAGGAGTTATTCATGTAATTCCCTGTTCACCTCATTGAAACTTCACCCTTTTATGTCAGCCTTCTCAGAAGGTTGCACCAATGTAAATTTTAGCTGTGCAGAATTAAAAGGCACAAAGAAAGTGACAATTCTTTTCAGTATCAATTCTAAATAAAAAATGTTGTACAGGACTGAAAATCTACAATTCCCCATGGAATTTAATCTTGGGTGCTACACACAAGTGAATCAGCTGCATTAAAAATAGCTACACATACATAGCTAGTGCAAGCGTAAAAACCAAGTCTTTTCTCCTTCCCCATTATTAAAAATAAGCAAACAAAAAACTCATTTTCAAAACTAGCCAGGAATCTGGAGGCTTTGAGGTTTTGAGAAAAAGAGGAGAAAGAGGACATGCAAAATGGTTAAATCATATGGAACTTGCAGCTTAAGTATAAAGAATACCACTGTCTATTTAAGGCAAGTGATGTGGCAGGGTAGAGATAACGGACTTGGCTTGTCCCCTGTTGAACAGCCTTCACCTCTTTTAGGTTTGGATTTGCAGGGGTCTTCTAGTCAGGGGCTGCTATTGAGGGGCTACTTTGCCCGCTCTCATGTGAGCTTTACTCCTTGAAGTGGAACAGAAATTCAGGTTTTGTAGGTTTGAGGTGTTAAATTAACTTGATTTATTACAGAGTCTATGAAGGATTTTACTTTGTAGTCTGACATCTGCCTGCTGTCTGAGCAACCTCAAGTGATGCCCGTTAACTCTGTCTAACTGGACTGTGGAGGATAATTCAATTTGCTGTAGACTGATTTTCTCCAACAGGGGTCTTAAACAAGGGAAAATAGGGGATATAAGGCTCACTGTCTCCTATAGGTAAGGGCAACTTATCTGATTGGAAAATGGGTAAAACTTTACTGTATTTTTAAAAAAGAATAAGAGGAAGCTTTTCTCCCATAGGAATGATGGATACTTTTTCCAGGAGACAGGATCAGCACATGTTACAGAGAAACAAGGAAGGAGGGGAGAGGATGCAGCACTAAAAGCAAGGACTGAAACCAAGAAAATTCAGTGAATTTGGGAAGAATAGTCTTTTAAAGTCAGTGGCTATCAGAAGGCTAAGAAAGACTTTCAGGGTAATGAGGGTGTACTTAGATGTTCAGACAGCCTGCTCAGCAGTTACATAGGTGAATGACTTTGAAAGATTAGGGAGGACTCAAGACACGCAGTGACAAATGCATGAACAAACTGTTCAGCAAACTGAGCATGAAACTTTGGTAGAAGTAGATGCAGATTATATAGCACAGGCCTGATAGACAGTGGACCAGCAAAGTATAACGTTACATAGTAATGACTGGGAAAAACTGAGTTGAGAAGAGCTGCATAACCCTGAGGCCAAAAGGAAATCAACGTGCCATCACTGTATCAGGAGCTGCAGTAAGTTAGATGGAGTAAGTCAGAGATATGTTTGAAGGTATTTCTCTTTTTATTTGTGCAGAAGAGATCTATGAAAGCAGTTAATAAAGCATCATATTGAAAACAGTATATAACTTCAGGGGGAAAGAGTCTATATTAAAATATTACAGAAGGTGCTAAAATACCTAAAGCAAATAGGAAATTCAGAATTAAAGATGCCAAATGTTTGCAAACTCCCTCAACCTTCTCTCTCCTCTCCTCCAGGAAGAGCCATGCAAGCTTAAATAGAAAAATATTCCAGGACACAGCAAAGAAAGCAGATGCTTTTCTGCAGCCTCAGTCAAACACTCAGTACTTATGCAGACGCCTTAGCATAGTTTACCAATAGCTCAGTGGGTCTGTTTTTGCAACACTCTGTCTTGGCAGGAAATCTGGGATTCATATTCCTCAAAGTAAGACTGTTTTGGAGACTACTGCATGGAATATTTTAAAATGCACTCTCCAAACACATATGTGAGGATATAATCTTTTTATATATGTAATTACTATGAAATATTTCAATAGTTTTGGTTGACGATAGGGCCAACCCTGAGCTGGGTAGATACCACACAGCTGCAAGAGAGCTGTTGAGCAATAAAGTGAATTCCAGTAGTGCAATCCACATCTAGACAGGTATCTGCAAGTATTTCTGAGGCAAAGAGCTCAGCCACAAGCTTTTTTGTTGAAGAGATTTTTCATCAGGTAAGCCTCCTGTAATTTATCTGCACAGGATCCCAGTCTCATATAAAAAAAAAGAAAAAAGAAAAAAAAAGGGGGAAAAATAAAAGGTAGTTCACCGTACTGGAAAGACAGAAAAGAAAAGTCCTTGGTGGTACGGTTCAGTCTGTAGCAGGCCTTCTGCTTTGAAACTTCAGATAAAGATGTAAAATCAGGCTTTTCCTTAACAGACTGCTAGAATTTCACATGATGATACTCTTGAAAGTAAAGAATTGATGCTCTGGACCTAGACAGGCTTCTCTCACTGTGACTTGGCATAAACATGGAGTTAAAACTCATTTAGGCCACAAGAGATTAATTCCACTTGTGACATCTTTGTCCAGGTTCAAGTGATGAAATGCTGAACAGTGTCTGATGAGCTACAGAAGTAGCAGTGAGAACAAGTCACAAGACAGGATTCTGGGTTTTTTTTCTTGCATGATTGGAAATGAAGCAGAATATTCAATAAAAAAATGAGAAATCCTTTGTCCCTCTTCTCTCCAGTTCAACTTGTGACTAATCAAAATTAATGGACAGAAAATGTCTTTGAAGCCACAGTTAAGGCTTTGATACATGAGCTCTCTAGTACATGCCCTACAAGAAGGGTTTAACTAACAAACAAACCCAAACTTCTGTTCATGGCCAAAGATAACTTGATCATTATGCCATAGTTTTAAACAAAAAACAAAACTCCCCATCATTTCACCTCATATCATATTTTTATACAAAATATTGTATGGAAACACAGGCTCTACTGACACTCACTTTGAAAAACATCATTAGATTATTCACCAAAAGCAGATGACACACTGTAATTAATTTCTAAAACTATCTATCTTCTCTAATAATGAGAGACAAGCCTTTTGAGGATTCTCTGCCCCACTTTATCCTGAATAGAAAGTTGTGAATCACAAAAATAAATTCCACCATCCCAGAGATAATGCAGTATTACTCTCACAATTTAATACTTTTCTTGTTACCAAGACTCTTCTTTTAGTAGCTATTCCCAACTTCCTTCCTTTTCAATGCAATATAGTCCCAGATATAACCCTCCCTTTTCCACGCCATCATGCAATATAGAGCAGCTGACTAGAAACCAATCATATCATCAAGAATTTCCAAGCCAACACCTGCTGAGATCTACAACACTTACTAGTGAAGGGAATGGAGGAACAGGGAAAATACAAGATGCGTTGTTGCAACAACCTATGTCATGTACCATCTGAAGCTGTAACTACATTATTCTTTTTAAGTATTGACCTTGCTGAAAGTTTTTGCATGGAAAGTCATAAAATTTGCACCCATTTAGACAGTCAGAACACTCTTCAGGTTTAAGACCTTACCCATCTGCAAATTACAAGCAAAACAGCATCTTGATGGAATGCGATTTTCTCAATTGTAAGAGTACAAGATGCAGTTACAGTAGCAGAGGTGTCCAGGGTCATGCACCAGAACAAATACATGAACACCAGAGAGGAGCTGATCTAACCACAGTGATGTAGAAGCATTTTTGACAGATGTTGTAATTCTCTAAAGGGGCCACGTTATAGGAGCAAAATACAGGGTAGTACCAGCTAAATAACATCTCCACTTAGCATTTAAGAAATGCATAAAAATTTTAACATAGACATTTTTTTAAAAAACTGCCCTGATGTTTTAAGTTTAGAAAGCCCATAGTCCAAACAACTTAAACTCTAAATGCACGAAAATAAGCAAAAGAAGAAAAAGACTGTGAATCACAAGGGAACAGTAATGTTCAAATATGCAGAAATCTGTTCTGCATACAATGATTGCAAGTTCAGTCCTTGTCCTAGAGAACAATATGCCAGATTACGCAAACATAATACTTTGCCTTTTACATTTGTGTAGGCTTTTAGGTACTTTGATGGTCTTGCTATATTGTTTTTATATATCTTCCAAGTACTGTTCTTGTTCTGGCTTTGTTTTCCTTTCTTCTTTGTCTTTGTACTAGTGTCTCTGAGAATTCAGTTCATGAATCTGTGGTGCCAAAAACACTGAGTCTGCTTTTAGAATAAAGTCAAACTCCAAACAAACAAATAAGGCAGAATGCGGCACTGGCAGCTTTCTTAACAGAAGTAATGGGCTTTAAATAAACAATCAAAGATTTAAACCACCACACCCCCTTAAACAGCAAAAGCGGAATTGCAGCAGATAGCTGGGTCCAAACACTTATCACACACTCTCGCTTTTTTTCCATCTTCTGTCTCCATCACATTTGTTTCTCCCATCTGAATCTACGTTTGACTGCTGAGTGAAGCCCGGTAGTATTGTTACTAACTGCCCTTCTGAAAAGTCATATACAAGCTGTTTCAGTTTTTACAGAAAATACTGTATCTGCATGTAGTGAATATCAGGGACTAGAATAAACAACTAGATGACTACTTAGTTGTCTTCACTATGAAGTCAAATAGGCATTCTCACCAGGTCCTACTGGAACTACTGCCCCATGCTCACAACTCCCCAGTGTGGCCAGTACACAACAAATAGCCAGTATCAGGGATACCAGGGCTCCCTCTTTAGCCTCTAAAACCACCTATTCAGTTGATTAAAGTCACGTTTGCCTGTGTTGTAAATATTGCAGCATCACCAGAGTGTCAACATCGTCAAACATTAATTTTGGATATACTATAACACGTTCTGCTACTGTAACAATTCATCAGTGTATTTGAACTAAAACATCCTTGTTAATTTGAGTACATATACTACAAATTAACAAATTAATACACTACAAAATCTATTGCTATTTTTTATACCATAAACAGAAACCACATATGCTTTTCCTATGAAGGTAAACCATTATACACTTACATCCAAATTCCAACACTTATTTCTGAAAAACTACATCTCAGTCTGTTACAGAAACTAACAAAATAGTTTCACTGAGCTTCTCAAGACCATAATGAATCATAATCAACAAATTTCTCAGAGCATGGAAGACAAACAGTGCCAGACTGATACCTTTGACATCAGAGTACAGAATGATGGGGGTAACAAGATGGAGCAACCCTCAGAGTGAGTTGGAAGAAATTACAACCCCATTAGATGTCATAAATCTTCCATTCAACTCCAGTACCTCAGTGGCTATAAACTAAAACCATGGAGGGACAATCCCAACTCTGGCATTGCTGGGAGGGGCCCTACAAAGACTTATCAGAGTGATACAGCCTTTCCTTAAGCCATCGCTGTAGGCATCCTGGGAAACTTTAGCCTTGTTTCATAAGTAGGCAGGGTAAAGGAGTGCTCCTCTGTTTACATAATTTTCATGTCCCCAGTAAGTTGTCAACATTTTTTAATATTTCCACAAAATCTGGTGTATCTATATAGATACTAAGCTTCTTTAAATGTTGTGTGAATAGGCTGCAGTTTGAAAAAAAAAAGAAAAAGGAAAAAACCAATTAGGGCATCTGTTCTGGGAAAGACTGCAATATGAGCTCATCTTTCCATAGGCACCAGAGATTCCATGGGACAGAAGGGACATTACACATGTCCTAATTTCAGGGAAATCTTCAGTTTGAGATGTGCCTTATTAGTCTTCACAGAATCCCATCTCTAGAAGCAGAGCTACAGCACACCAGGTTTCATTAGTTCCACTGCTTGCAAACTACTTGTTTATTTTAATAAAACATGAATAACTGAAAACAGAAGCCTGCCTGCCAGGTGGGGTTTTTTTGTTTGTTTATTTGGTTTACTTGAAGAGCTTTAGATAAAGCCATAATATTAAGCAGTAATTTTGCCTGTGTTTTAAATCACCCTATCAAGAGTGAAATTACAGATGAGAGAGGTAGCTAAAATGACTGCTGATGCCAAATGAGTTGAGCCTGCCATCCCTACCCCAGCCTGGCACAGACTGCTGCCACCCTAATCAAATTCTTCAGGTTATTCTAGATTCTTGCATTCAATACTGCAAAAGCGAGTTTCCTGGTTAATGCTATAAAGCAACACTGAATAAATACAAATAGTTTAATCTTCCTCTGCAGTCATATCCTCCCACACTGGTAAGTGTAATTAGGAAAATGCTACATTGCATGTCCTGAATAGTGAATGTAGCTGATTGTTAATCATTATATTTACATAGTTTATATGAAAAATATTTAAATTCATGAATGCTCCAACTTTTCTTTGCCATAACAGTAATACCTGAACAGCATCTGAATGTATAATAGCATATTTGTAGCTTATTGATTCTTTTGCAATGTCCTTGTAAGAAAACTGTTGGACAATGAACTTCCGGGTGTGGAGAACATTTGAGATAAAAAAAAGGAATATTCTTTGATAGAAGCAACATATGCTTGGAGGGAGAGAGGGGAAAGATACAATGTTCCAAGCTGACATGAAAGTGTGTTCACATAAACTAAAGATGAACTGTAATATATTAAAAGAAAATTTGGGGAAGTGCCTTTTATAAATCTTATTTTGCAGAGTGAATTGTGAATAATCTTTCATCTGTATTTAACATCCATAAAATAATGATTTCCACAAAAACACAGTGATAAAAGGTTTACATGAAGCATGGAATTTCATTTTGCCAACAATAACTGTCTTGTATCTGTTTTATCAAGAACAGACAAAACAGTATCACATATTTTGAGAATATAAAAAATCAAGAACATTCTTTTAACAAGTAACTCTTTAGAAACTTGACTAGGAAGTGGTGAATGCTTGCTACCAATATCTCTGATAGGATTTGTAAAATGTAGAATGAATGCATAGGGTATTATTAAAACATTTTTTAAAACCTGATGTGGGAAAAAAGAGGAATTAGTATTTCATAAAAGCTGGACTCAGGATTACCATGGACTCAATTTTCAGAAAGTGAGCGTTCATACCTTTAAAGAAGGCATGGCTCACTTAGAAGTCAAAAACCAGAGTACCTCAACTCAAATTACATGAACAAAACTGAAAAAATGTGAGATATAAAAATAATTTTCATACTAATTTATTTCCTTTTCTCTTTTTTTAAACTTTTGTTCTTTACATTCTGTGTCTGTATTGCCCAACTACACAGAAACATTTTCTTTTGAAGTAACAAATGAAACCATCATTTACATTATACCATTACACCTCTCTGCATTAAGGCCACGTAAATACAACCCACTGCCCATTTAATTTAGACATACAAATTTGGACATGTTTTAAGCATTTGTATACACTTGACTATTCAAATACATGCATAAATGAGAATGAGTGTCCAGCTGTAATACAACTTTGCCAAACAATCTTAAGAAACACTTCATTCATGTAGCCTCTCCTCATGAACAAAAATCTTGAAATTACCTTATGCCTCCCTGTAGGCGTAACTATTTGCAGTTCTCTGTAGCTCTTAATCTGTATTTATCACATATTCCAAGTAGGATTATTCATTAATCTATGACATACTTTATAGACATTCACTTGATAAACATACTAAATTCATCCTTTCATGAGCAAGGTATACATAAAGATATATCTCTTGATAAGAAGTAGAATACTGGGTGTGCTTAGGCAGTGATTAGATTATCAGTACAGTATTTAAAACTCGCAAGCACTGTGAGTGAATTGACCCGTTGAATGGTTTAAAAGCTAATTTTTCAACAATTTTAGTACTTACACAGTGAGATCACTAGAATTAAAATGGCAGATTTGAAACCATTTCAACATATATACATTTTGTGTCATAATATTTCCTAGAAAGAGTACATGACAATCCAGCGTCTCATGCAAAATCAATTACTTTTTAGTTCAAGATCCTCAGTCACTGAAACAGGATATTATTTTGTGTCCTGAACAATATCTCGTTCCAGTTTCTAAGGAAACCAGCAGCAAAAACTAAGTTTACAATGCTGCATCCTCCAGAAATTGACTACAACGTCAGTCTCCAGGGTATCATTACCAAGTACTATTTGCATTTAAATTTCTATAACCCTTAAGCAACTGATTTGTTTGTTTATGTGCATGGTTATGATCTACTAGGTATCTAGGTGTTATTCCTCACCTCCCTGTATGGGTTCACAGCCTATTGGCGTTTAATGGCTTATAAAACTAGATTTCAAATCAGGGACACCATTTGTGAATTTTTATTTTAGAAATTTGTTTTAGCCACACTCAGTAAGATGTCTGTTCAAGCCTCAGTATGTGCTTCATTAATGGATGTCACTCACTCGGTTTCACACATGGGAAGAAACAGGCGAAGTCATGTTGCTGTGTGCTACAAACAGCCAGAGTCTAGAGCAATGGTCTATGCATTTTGCACAGAAGGTTTTGGGAACTGGCCTAGGGGAGCTAGGTTACATGTTCCTAGGGGAAGTCAAGAAAAACTCCAGATTTTTCTTGAGACACTTGCCTCTTTTGTCAGAAAAGCTCAACAAATATTCTGATGAGTTACTGATACTTTTATAGCTGAAAACTCTCTTGACAAACTACTCTGCTGACCAGAGATGACAAGACTCTGACATCAAGTTTCTGTCTTCAGAATATACAGAATTGTTACAAAATCTGTTTACAGACAATGCAACGAAAAAGATTCAAAGGCTCTATTTTCCCACTGAAATCAACATCAATTTGCCATTTAGTAGAAAGCCCTCTTCCTTTCTATTGTGTTTCAAGGCTTTACACTTCTAAGTTTGTCTTCTAACTTATGTTCTTTTCATAGAAAAACATCTTCCATAAACTTCTACAAGCTCTAAATTTATTCTGTATTTAGCGATACAGAACTTAGTGAACAGGATAAAAGAGACTTTTCTAAACTAATCACTTCTATGACTAAGCAATCGGACTTATGCAAAGAGACAGAGAAGGTGAATGTAAGAAGCAAGATTTCTGTTTTGAATTGTAGACAGATACTTGCAAGTGCAGTCTTTCACAATCAAACAAATTTAATTAAATAAGTAATGTTCTAACCTTGGTAGGTGCAGCTGTTGATTTAGATCAGATTTTTCTCCCGAAAATTATTTCAACAAAATAATTGTTAGTTGCTCTCTTTTCTTCCAATGCTCCCTTATTCTCTGTTCCCTTCACCTTGTTAAGAATATTTAACCTGAAACTAACCAAAATTACGTTTCTTTTTTCTTTTCTCTAAACTTCACTAAAATCTAAAATAAATAGAAAAATATGGTACTTATGTACCATATTTTAGTAGTACGGAAACAAACCCCACATACTTAAAATGAGCTCTGAAGAAGTCCTGGGCTGTGTAGGAAAGAGTTGCTTACTATAAGCCACTTGCTCACACAGCTTGCGTACTGTGTTTTCAGTAGAACATATATGTATTACCACTCTAAACAGTGGGTTGTTTGATAGTTACATGTTAAAATTATTGAAGAACTAAAAAGATGTATCAATTTGTGAGTTACTAGTCCTTAAAATGAAACTGAGATACTGTGTTCAGAATAGAAACCGAGACACAACATTGATTAATAAAAATACAATTCATATAAATATAACCTTGAGATCACCAAAAAAAGTCTTTGAACTATAAAGTATTTTTTCAGTGTGCAGAAATAATAACAAAAGTAAAGTTATACACTACGTTTATCATTATTTATACTTTTTCTTGAAGCTTTGCTGAGTTTCCCCAAAAAATGAAAAAAGAAAGAAAAAAATGGTACTATGTGGTTTTTAAGTCAAATGAGTAATAGAGAAAAAAAAGATCTTGAACCCACTAAAAATATTTAAGAGAACATTGAAAAAAAAAATTAATGCTTCAAGGTGATAAATGCACGTTCCCTATTGCTTGGATGCAATACAAGTACATCTTTAGTTAATTACATAATGCCTTCTGTGATGCATCTCTTTGATGTTATATCTTCCTTTTATTGTAAATAATTAGGGCTGGATTACTTGCAAGATGGACTGCTATTTCATGAGTGTTGAGTTCATTGGGCACTGCTGTCGATTTTATATACTTACTGCACTGGCTTGACAATAAAGTAATATCCCTATTACAGTCTCATCCAGAGTAGCGCTGAGCATCTCCTAAGATGCCATGAGACCTTACATCAGCCAGTGAGTTAAACATAACTTGTGGCTTCTTTGCATCTCATAAAATGAGTTTTCAATTAGAAGTGAAAGGCCACATATTGTACTAAATCATTCTTTGACTTTAATGAGCCTGTCTCACATTCAAGTCAAAGGTTGTGTATTGAGGATGATGTTTGACTAGTCTGTACTCTGGAAGCAGAGCGAATGCCGATTCATTTGCCTACCAAATGAGAAGCAAAGGCAGAAGCAGTAGCAAAGACACACCTTGACAACGTTACACCTGTTGGGCACGGATTCCCAAGGCGGCCCCAAACTCTGAGCCTCAGCACATAGCCAGGCTGCCTCTGCAAACCTCCCGTTTTAGTCATCCACACTTTTGGTTATATATGTTTTAGACACAATGTCTTACCTCTCCAGTCAACTGAAACAGTATAATTCGCTGAGCACAAACAAATGAGAAAGAATAATCCAGAGGAGGAAGGCTAACAGCTGATCGTTCTGAATCCCATAAACTATGCAGAGGAAGCCAACAGTCATTAACTGTTGGGATATACATGGATGTTCCTGAAACACCATGTGGCATAATGATGGACGTTTCTGAAGACCACAGGCAAAAATGAAGAGGACGAGAAATGCAGAAGTGAATCAGTAAGGATATGCTTGGAAGTCCTCTTAAACTCCTGAATTACTGTTTCTCAGATGGAGAAGTAGGATTAAAAACCATTTAAAAAGTTAGGCAAGAAGCAGCTCTACTAGGGGTGGAAGGGCTACATGACCGTTCCCCAACCTCGTATTGCAATGAAAGCAATTAAGATTTGGGCAAGGAAGGGAGAGGGGCTTTGACTCTGTCAAATACTTCCCTCTGAAGTGTTTCAACTTTCCCTCAGAAATGACACTAAAGCCTTACAGATACCAAAAGGCCAGCCAAATTCTTATTAGATATAAGGCTACACAAAGTCTTTGTTGCTTTAATAGAAATAAAAATTGTGTTTGAGTATGGCACTTAGCAGGAGAGTATTACTTAAACACAATAGGAGGAGGGAGACACTAAGAGCATGGCGAATGGATAAGTGTCTTCTGAGAAGAAAATATACTGTGTGTCATAAAGCATGCCTAGAAATTAAAAGTTATGCCAAAGAATAATGAGATTTGGAAAGACAGAAAGGTGATAAAGTTGAAATTCCAGGTTGCAGAAACAGAGCGCGAGCTTTTACGCCACTAGAGGTAAGATTGCTGGAAAGAAAAAGGTGCTAGAAGAAGAAGATAACTACAAAAAAGAAAGGGAAGGTCATGGATAGCGATGGGAACAAGACTACTCAGGATTTAAAAAATAAGGCTGTCTTAAACAGCTGTGAAATGAAACCCCTGAGTATTCAGCACAGCTACTACCTTATTTCTGTGTCACAGCTGAGCCATCTATAGGAAATACCGTATCACTGGTATTTAAACAAATAAAAAGGAAGGAGAATCTGATGTAACAATAAAGAAAAGGAAATCTTCATTGCAGAATGAGGAGGCTCTCTTATTTCTCACTCCTCTTTATTTCTTCCCTTTCTATTTTGGCAACTGCTGTGGGGTAAGCCCTGCTCTTGTGACAGGGATAACACCAAAAAGCAAAACACTACAGCTACCACATTTCTGCAGTCTCCTTGTGGGGCTCCTTACAAATGCCTGGCTATTTCATGTACTCATGTCAAGGCAAAATTCAAGCTCAGAAATACAAACCAAAATTGTTTAAAAGGTTTTTAAGATACTCCCTGAGAATGAGATAATCATTCATGAGAATTGATGCAATCCTTACAAGTAATCAGCACTTGCCAAAGACTGAATTAAATTAGAGGGACAGTGTTGAAGCCTTTCGTACATATTTTGCATACATTTTTCCACTGTCTAATTGGGCTGGAGGAGTGAGATAACTCATAGCCTATTGTTCTGGCAAGCCACAAGTGTAAAGAGAGAAGGGAATTGTTAACAAGCTAATATTAGTCCAGTAACATGACTTGATCATTTTATTTCTATCTGTGGGATGGATGTCATAAATTGTCGTGTAGGAAATTTGCTCTTCCTTTTGCCACAAAGATTAGCTACAACCGGTGATACCAGTACTTTGCTGGAAGGAACAGTACAGGAGCTTCACTGCTGTGTTATTATCTGGGATCTATTATGTTTTACATTTTTCAAAAATCTTTAAGCCAGATCTTTGACATTCAACTGCCTATAAAGACATACACCACCCGATGAGAAGCTTTGATGTGCATTTTGAGGATTAAATAATCTAGATGGAAGGCAATGTGTTTCCAGCCAAGAAGAAAACTATGGAGGAAATTTTGCCTCCTGCCGTTTAGCACTGCTGGCAGTCAATACCTTTTAGCCTACCCTCTAAATTTGATTTCATACATATTTACAGACTATTTTTCCTCTTACTACTAATTCTTTTGAGACCAAATTAAGAACAAAGATAGCAGGAACAGGCTTCATCAAATAAAAATGTAAATATGCTGCATCTCATTTTTGGATGAAGAAAGTTTATTTAAATATTTTCTCGAATGGAATATCTTTGCAGTATCATTATTGCTTGCAACTGGAACAGTAATAGCCTTACAAGTCAGAGTAACCCATTGAGGCTTAAGCAAATTTATGCATTTAAATAATGTAGTTTACTTAAAAAACCCCCAAACTAGAATTTCCTGCATTTTCAGACAAGGGAAGAATACTAATAATAAAACAATTAGATACTAAAGAAAAGATAATCTTACTTCCTATATTCAAGGTACATTGTCAGGTAGCTCAATAGTTTTAACTATGAAAGAAGTACTAAAGTAATTACAAAATGACATTTTTTTCACATTTTTGAAAGCAAAATGGGAAATGATGGTGCTTCTAGAAAGTGACATTAATCCACAACATATTTCAAATTTTCATTTTCTTAGGTCTAAAACACACATTTTTAATTAGCAGCCCACTTTTTCTATCTGATTGACTTCAGTTGTAAATAGGAAAAACATAGTAGATAGAGTACTGTCTTGATGAATCCAATTAAGTTACAGCAGTGATTTTGGTGGAGTCAAAATCTTACCAGAGATGTTTGATCTCTTTTCCTTCCCAATTTAAGTTCAATGAAAAAAATAAATATACCCCATCTGAATAACCGAATGCGCTGATATTTTTCCCTCAGTTATTACCTCTACCCACATCCAAGTAAGTATTCTAAAAGAATTCCAAAAAACTGTTAGCAGTAATTGTTGCTATAAACAGTAGAAGCTTTTACATTCTATCATCTTCATTTTTTAAAAGATGTAAGACATATTTACATCTGTAATGACAGGCTTCAGTAAAGTTCAGTATAAAAAGAAAAGTTACATACAAAGCAAGAAAAAAGTAACTAGTGTTTTCTACATGTTCCTCTGGTACGACATCCCTCAGAAGTAATTTTAACCTCTAGATTTCTCTTCATTTTATGGTTCTTCCATCCCATCCTACCCAAAACCAACATAGAAGCTTCCATATGGATTTTGTAGGACCGAAGTAACACGGGAATTTGTCATTCTAACTTTAAAAAACTATTAAGCATATTATTGGATCAGCTGCTTCCCTAAATATCCAACAGCTATTAGCTACATCTGCTGTACTTTCAAAGAAGTGGTCAGAGTGAGCTTGATAAGGCTTTAAACATCATGTGTGTGCTGTTAAGGGGTCTCTGCAGGCCAATCTTGGATTTAGATGAAACACCTAGGGATGTTCTGGTAAGCAGGTTTGCCAGAGATAGGCACGCTGTTTCTAAAGAGAGTAGCGTCCACAATTCCATGAGGGACATGTAGGAGAAATGAAAGGTTGCGACGAGAAGCCCCCTAGGTTTTCCAGGTTGTATCAAACTTTAGCTTCCTCTACACTCCCCAGCTTCTAAGGATAGTGTGCAAACCAAACTCACTGAGCTAGGGATATCAGGATTTACGTGAGAATCTGTATATTATCCTTGCCTGCAGGTATTTCTTCACAGAAGAATATATTAGGGCCTGCTACCTTGAGTCATTTTCTTTTGAGAAACTGAATCACAGTTCTACTACTTCTAAAGTGTCATATATTCACAAGCACAATATTAAACTGATATGTGTTTGCTACATAGGATATAGATATCCTTTGTTGATGTCTCATGATATTTCTATATAGGGCAAGATAAAATCTACTTGAAAAAAGAGCAAATATTTTAACTGTTTTTCTCAAGAAAACCCATGCAGAGAGGAAGGAGAGATTAATCTTTTCGTAAGTGCTGGCAACATTTCAGAGATGTATCTACAAAGAATTGTGACAAATTTAACAGTGACATTATGTAGAATAATGAGGAGACCAAACACGAACTTAAAGAGCCAAACTTCCCCATTAAGTCTTTGCCTATATCAATCAGTAAACTGCATGATGTTTAAACACAACCCCTTAAACTGGTAGGCACGTTCATTATCTGTAGGCCTATTCCTGCAAGTCTGCAGTAGGAGACCCAAATAGTCTTAGTTCAGGTTTGTCCCCTATGGTTTTACTTAACTTGTCTGTTTCTTCAGGAAAAAAAATGTACAGCTCACTCTCTGCAATTGTTGTGCCTACCATTTGCCCCTACAGGTTGTAGGGCAATGGTGAAATGGCCCTGGGAATGTGTCCTTGCTTGGTTTTGTTGGCAACTGTCATACAAACAGCTTGACATTTCTTTATCTGCTGAACTCAACATGCACAAAAATATTAACAGTATACAAGTCTTCAGGAAACTTACAAACTTGCCTGGAGACCAGCAACACACATTTTGAAGGTTTGTGAAATAATAATAGTAAGCTAAGTCTAGAAAAGGAAGAAAGAGTGTGTTCTGACAATTAAAAAAAGAAAATGAAAAGATTTAAGATTAACCTTTAAAAGAAAACATTTATCAATATATGTTTTTCTTTCAAGTCCTGGCATCTGATTTCTGCAGATAAAATGTGTTCCTGGCAGTAAGCATTTTTCTTAAAATTATATCATATAATTTGTGAGAATTAAAAAAACTACAAATTTTTTCCCATCTGCAAGATTATATTCAAGAGACATATTTAGCAAATTCTCCTGTAAGGACTGTGTAAATCAAAATTATACAAATGAATGTTTTCACAATCCCAGAGGCTTCACCACTGTAATTAAAAGGTGAATTTTTCACTTTTATTTTGTTATTCCTGTCTCCTGGGTCTGATTTATAACTTTTGTTGCACACTTATATTCATTTATTTCTTTGTGCCATGTTGTATGTTATTTCAAAAGTAACATCTAGGGTGTCCTTGCTTTAAAATGTAGATTTAGCCTCTCTGGATGAAACTTGGTAAAACATCTGTGTTTGAAAGTATGAAAAATTACCACATTTTCTGAGTGAACCAGGCTGAGTGCTCACATTATACTGTCTCTAAGAGAAAATTAAAGTGCTGCTGATAGCTGAGGGACTGGATGGCTCAAGGGAATCATAGTGTGACACAGTCTTTCATCTGATGAAAACCAGCATGAATTTAGCCCATGCTGATAATGACCAAAAGTCATTATCATTTGTTCAGTAATTTATTTAAAATGAGTTAGGGGTCTGGCTTGCGTCTTGGTGGTAAAGAGTCCAAATTAGAACTGAGCAAATAATGAAGAATTGCCTCTGCAAAATTGATTTCATATTTTTAAATTAGTATGCTTAAACTTCTTTTTGTTTATCACCTTCTTAGTATTTTAACAAACAAGTCTAGGAGGAGGGATGTTTGTGAAATTAAAATATGTATCTGCAGATTTTCAGGGAAATCAAATCCTGAATTTATGAAGACAAGTATTTGCACTGGAAAAAAGAGCTAATTTTGTAGGATTCTGCTTATTCAACTAAACACATTAAAATATGCTCCTTGTGGTCTCTGAGCCTGGTCTATTTTATGAATCAGATGCTAACAAATGAAGTGTTTTCAAGAAAGCTACAGTCACAGCTATTTACAAAAAGTACTCAGCAAAGAAAATCAGCTTACAAGTTAAACAGAGTTAAACAGAAAAAGAGACTCCATAAAAATATGTGATATCTTATTAATTTAATACTTGGGACAAACTGAGGCTTGTTGGAAGCGAGAATGGATAGCAGAAGTGGAACAAAGACTGGTGTGTGAAGTCATTCTGGCAATACGGCCAGAGGATAAAAATCACACTGCTGCACAAGAGACTACAAAATCTAGCAGACAAATTTACTGGGGTTATGTTCCCAAAAAGGGTGTTTGAATAAATATGGACATGTTGCAAAAGTACCTCCAGTGAAGGTGTCTGGTGCATGCTGGCAAAATACGTGTACAGCAATATTTTGGTAAAAGGCTGATATAAAGAAAAAAAATCTGCAAAGCTACAAACCTCTCAGGAGGACTATGAGGAAGAAGGGCTATATCATTTCATATTGACATTTAACATATGCCTTTACAATGTCTAAGCATCTTCATCATATATGGGTATCTCTTTGCCTGACTGGCAGAATAGGGTTGAAGACTGCACTGCATGTAGGCAATTTTTTCTCATGTTGGCATATTTTGTGAAAGCACGATCTCAATGTACGTTGGGATCTGGTAAGCAGTGGTATGGATAAGAGATTCACAGAATCATCGAGATTGACAGGGACCTCTTGGCATTCATCTTGTCCTACCCTGCTGCTCAAAGCAGGCTCAATCTGAGCAGGTTGCTCAGGACATGTCCATTCAAGTTTTGCAGACTTTCAAGGATGGAGACTCTCTGGGCAAACTGCTGTAATGTTTGACCAGCCTCACAGTATAAAAGGTTTTTTACATTGGCATGGAATTTCCTGAATTTCAGTTTGTGCCCATTGCCTCTTGTTTTTTTTCACTGGGCATCATGGGGGAGAGCCTGGCTTCATCTTCTTCACTGACTCCTGTCACATATTTGTAAACATTCATAAGACCCCCAGGCCTTCTCTTCTCTAGATTGGGCAGAGATGGAGTCATCTCTCAGCCATCTCTCTCAGCCTCTCCTCATATGACACACGTTCCAGACCGTAAATCATCGTTCTAGCCCTTTGCTGAGCTCTCTTCACTATGTCCATAGCTATCTCTGTTGTACCGGGGAGGGAGAACCGGACACATAACTCCAGATGTGTTTCACCGAGACAGTAGAGGGGAAGGATCCCCTCCCTTGATGTGCTGGCAAGGTGCTGTGTAATGCAGCCCAGGAGGCTGTCAACCTTCTTTGCCACGAGAGCATGTTGTTGGCTAATGGTCAACATGGTGTCCACCAGGACACCCAGGCTTTTGCTATATAGTTCCTCTCCAGCTGGTCAGACCCAGGCTGTACTGGGGCATGGAGTGATTCCTTCCCAGGTGCCAGACTTGGCATTTACCTTTTTTTAAATTTAGTGAGGTTTCTGCTTGTCCATTTCTCCAGGCAGAGGTCTCCCTAAATGACAGCACAACATCCTGCTGCTCCTCTCGATTTCATATCATCTGCAATGCAATTTTGGATTCTCTGCAACAGATCTCCCAATTTCCAAGAGAATCAATCAAAACAGGGTGAAACTTTTCACCAAAAGTGGAAAATCAGCTTCTGAAAGCTGAGTGGCTTTTGCTGCAAGCGGGAAACAAGGAGAACTATGTGGGTATAACAGCTGAGCTGATGGCCTTTCATGTGTAAATACATGAAACAAACTCAAATTCCACTCATATTTTAATAACAAAGACATTATGGCTTATGGTCTCTGCCTTTAAAGGCAGACAAGAAAGAAGGTTGCAAAGACAATAAACAACAGTGCTTTGTTTCCCTTGTGTTCTACACTCTTGGCTGGGCTCCTGCTTCCCTGGGAACAACAGGACTCTGCAACAGGCCAAATACACTCAAACAGTGGCAAAATCGTAGGCAAACAGGAGCATTTCCAGCAATTATATTTCTGTGTGACTAAAATATGGCACAAGCCCCGTGAAGGTCTGGACAAACTGTTGTTTTAGACATCAGATTCTCCTCACTGAGAAACACCATATTCAACTGGAATAAATAGTATCACTCCTGCTCTACATCATCAAGTTGGAGAGGAGAAAAACAGCTGGAAGAGCTCACCATGAGAGGAGCCATAAGCGTATTTCTATTGTTGCTAAACAGAATGTCAACAACAACATTTCCAATCTGTAATTTGTACTGTTCACTGTGTTCATCTTCATGCCATAGGGAAAAATGATGCTTAAGGCAGAATGATTACACTGCACTAGCCTTAAGCTAAAATGACATCATAAATAAACAGTGCAAGAAATAGTAATAATGACAGCAATCAAGAGAGGTATGAAAAAATAAAACCAAAGGAGAACTGTGGCTAAGTAATACATCTTCAAACTTATAAAATAAAACTAGCTTGGACATTTAAAGATCCATTTAGAATCATAAAGAGAAAAAAATGGCACATGAAAATCTATTATAATGTTTGAAATTGTCCTTTTAACCTTTATTTAAATTAGCAAAAGTTGCATGTTCATACCCGATGGCAAAATATAGTCCTTTTCTAGCAAAACATGGAAGTTTGGTATTAATACAGAGTATGTAATATTTAAAAAGTCATCTATTATAAAATCTAAGGCATGACTACATTGCCAAGTATTGAGCTTAGCAAAGAAATACTAATTCTGCTTAAATTGGTCCAAAACCCAATAAAGCTCTCCAATGAAAATTTGGGTGAATTGTGCATTTGCAGACCAGTAGCTACAATAAAGGGGGCAATGTCTTCACTTGTTGAAAATACTATCCATTTAAGTTCTGAACACAAGCATCCTCTAACAATAAACCAAATGAGCTCTCAATATAAAATATGTCTTCCTTCTCTGAAAATCTGTATAGTGAATACAGCCCGAGGGAACTTTTAACAAAATGTTATAAAACTGAAAACTGACATTAATAGGAAGTACTGATATATCCTTAGTGACAATGAGTTCAATTCTCCTGCCACTGCATAATGGAAACACCAATTGGCTCCAATTTGCTTCGATTGGATTTGCTCCGATCAGTGACAGAAGAACGAGGCCCAGTCCTGCTGAGACATCATTATGAGAGACAGATTTAGCAGAAAGTATTGGCTACAGCTGAAATATGTGACTCTCTAACGTTACTTGGGCTCTGGTTGAAATCCATAGGGGTGGATAGGACACAGGAAATGTGGTCAATGCATTCTTGAGAGTCAATGAGGAGTTCACATCACAAGCTCCATCAAGTGAGGTAATGCATGTGGCGTTTCTACCTTCTCACTGCATACACCAATCTCGAATCACCCTCTGTGCAAATTTATCCTGGCCCATTATTCTCAAAAAATCCTCTAGCGTCTCCTACTTCCTTAATTGTTGTTATTCCTTTCATACATCTTTCTTTTCTGTCTGCCTAAACACACTTCGTTTTCTTTCCTCACATCTTACCTCTTTCTCACCTTAGCCTCTTTCTCCTTCACCAATCCTCATGAGATCTCCTTTACTCCCTGAAAGCCAGGAGTAGGGACCCCGAGGTAGGAGAGCCCTCTCAGAATGTCTGCCCAAAGCAGCCCAAAGTTCAAACTCTGCCAAAAGAATCTGTCTCCTCTATTACTCCATCTTTTCTACAGTACGCTTGAATTTTGAAGGGAATGAAGAGGTACTTCAGTCCTCCATGTGAAAGCTAGGGAGGAGAAATACAATCTGTCCCCTTACCATGATGTTCTGACTAAAAATAGATATACTGCACCAAGAGAAGGTGTAAGACAGAATTTACATTGCACTAGAAATATGTGATTAATTTTTACTGAATCCAACTTAATGTTACAATTGATTTTTTTCTTCAACTCAGGATTGAAAGCCTATTATAATACTACTTATCAATAGAGAATGTTAATTCACACTTTGAATTAAGTGCCTAAAACAGGGATTTAATTTAGATTTACTAAGACAGCAATTGCATGTTAATTGAGTAACAATTGATTATTAAAATATTTTTACTAAGGTTTAACAGCTCCACTACATAAGAAGATTTGCTAAATTACTGTCCAAATTGTGTCTTTAGATGTACTGCAGTGAATTCAGTGAGGTTGCACAGATGCAAATTAAGCAAAATTTGACTAAATTGTTGTTTTCTCTTGAGTTAGTGTTTATTTAACATAGAGGAACTCATTGAATGTAAATCAAGTACTTAGCCACAGATATTTAGGATAGTTAAAGTGTTAAGGAATATTATTGATTATGTCATGTGTTTTGAAACTGTAAAACATGATAGTAAGTGTGTAACAGTATTTATTAATTGCCAAAATAATCTTCAGCTCAGAAAGATATCACAGACTGTTGATACCTCCGTACGTAAGTCTAGCACCAGAAATATAAGGCATAAATTAATGTGATATATAGCAACCCAAGCTATTATGGCCATAATGCACTTACATTAACAACAATGTGGGAATCTGAACTTGAAAGCGAGGTCTGAACAGAGTTACCCATCAGGAAAGCGTGGAGAGGTAAGTACTCTCTCATGCTGTATTGTGGTGTCTGGGCACACAACACTAAGCAGGTGCTGCGATCAACTTCTTATCTACTTGATGCCAAAATCAGGATGTGCATGAGCATAGCCTGGGTTCTCCCTCTGCAGCTGAGGCAGCCCAAAGGGGAATGCCATAATTTGCTTGCAGAATATTCACTACTAATTAACATAGTCAATAGAGATCTTTGCCAAATTAGAAGGGCAGGATAAAACACTACAGTTGTATTAGTAGGGCCCTGTCAGAATCTAATCTTGTACGGGTAGATATTTTCCTGCATATTTCCATCACTGTTTAAGAGGATGGCACCTTCAAGGAGAAGAAAACAAATATTTTAAAGCTTTATCTAGCCCCACAGTAAGAGCATAACTGTGATTCTTTTTAACACTTTTATCCTGTCTTAGATTCTCATGCAGTTCTTCCCCCTTAAGATAGCTCTTCTCTTGAAACAACAACAGAATGTACTGATTTTTCCAATATGCGTCTGGTAAAATTCCCCTCTTCATTACGATTCCTTGGTGGTTTTTCGATTTTAAAATGTTATTCTAACCAGTCACCATTCAGCTTTTTATTCCCGATTTCAATGTTTTTATCACCCCTGTTCATCCCCTATTTTATCTGCTGCCTTTCAGCAGTTCCAACTCTCACTGGTCTATAGAGCACCAGCAGAAATTTCAGCAACACTGCTCATTGCCATTTTTGCTTTCCATCCTTCATGAACTAGAAATATTCTTCAAGAGTTTATCCTTCCAATCCTTGGACCTATTCCCAAGATTTGTGAGATCAGATAAATCACTATTTTCTTTGATGCAAGGACTCCTATTTCTTATTTTGTATTAAAATGCAGTTATCAGAAAAAGGTATTTGACAGTTAAATCCATTATTTTTTCTCCCCAGTACGCTCACATAAACATAAGCTTATGGATAGCAGAGTCACAGAGTAAACCTCTGGATGGCATCTCCCCTCCCCCAGCTCATCTAGTACAAAGCCCCATTGGTGGCAGGGGGAAGGGAAAGGCTAAATCACACCATCACACCCAAGCCAAAGCTGGATTTTAAATCAATATCCTTCCTTTCATCAAACACTGTATCTATGTCAGACAGACATACCTTTATCCTTTCTCTTTCATGGCAAAGTGCCCACGTCCAAGGAACTCAAAACCTTCCTGTCAGCACCAGCCTCTGCCTAAATTTTTATTCACAGCCAAGTTGACTGACAAAAAAAATCCCCTGGTCCGCCCCCAGAGCCTGAGGACCTGCTCATTGTCACACCAAGCACTGTCACCAGGCATGCCCAGGCTCCAGTAAGGGTGTGGGGTTTTGTTCATGGTTTCCTGAGTTACCAGATCCAGCTCATATTCCTTCTCTTTTTGATGCCATTCCAAAGCAGGTCCTGGCTGAAACATGGCTGTTTCCCTTCTCTTTCAGTCTTCCCACGAAACCTACAAGCAAAACTCTCCTGCAATGTAAGTTCATAATCTTTGAATAAATACTATTTTGTAGCCAGTAGCTAATCTTCCAAAAGAAAAGACACAAAATTTAGCCATTTGGTTTCTTGAAGTGAAATATTCTGGAACCACATTAAACGAAAACATACACTCTGGTGCTTCTTCTGAATTTTTTGTGCTATTATAAACCGGATACAAGGGATTTGATGACTTACTCTCCATACAAGTACTTAATTCACTTTTTGGGGAGGAGGTAAGGGGAGAGCTCAAGTGCAGCTGTGCAATGTTATGTTGTGATTTTCACTATTACTCCTACCTACTGGACACACACTACTCAGTCTCCCTAGGAAATAAAGACATTCAAAATATAAAGCAAATACAAGTTGATGTTACTTTTATCTCTATTTCTCATTCCTCTGCATTCACACTTGTGTGACTGATTTGTGTGTGAAATGGTTTCCAAGTTTTCAAGCAAAAAGCAGTTAAGAAACAAAATATTTATACTCTTCTAACTTGTGCTTCCTGCCTAGCTAGATCCAATACAGACGCAAAGTCACTGGTCTGCAAGAACCTTCCACAGATCTATAATAAAATAATTAAATTAGTGAGTTGTGTTTAGATCAGAGATTCTTGGCTGCCAGCTCCTAAGAACTCGGGGAATTCAGAACCGCAGAAGGATCATTTGGAGTCCATTTGGCAGAAACGTCAGAAACTTGCTGCTCCTGGGAACATCCTTTTCCAATAACATTTATAGCTCTAGATGGAAGTGAAAAGCACCATATGTTAAGAGTTTCCTGCAAAGCTTCCTGGTAAGAGAGGAAATAAATTCAACTTGTCACATCTGCTCGTGGGCCAGTCAAGTAGGATTTTATCACAGCTTTAAGTGGTTTACAAAACTGTCCTGTTATCGACTGAAGGGAGCTTTACTTTTCAAGGTTTTTTTTTTCAATATGTATGTTTATATAATCTCAATCATTAAATGATTTATTTGTCAGTGGAATTCAGTAACATGTATTATTATTTATCTCTAAACAACAAAGATTACTCAGTTATTCAGCTAACAGTAACAATTCAGTTGGGAGCCAATTTGCATGGTTCAGCTGAATAAAGCTAAGCAGTCCCATTCTGCCCTTCATTTTTTTGACCCCAGCTCTGTATATTGTATCAAATTTTCCATTACAAAGTACATTTAATTAGACAAAAGTCAAGCTTTTACCATCTTCAGAGATCCTAGGTCTTAAGCGCTGTAAATGCAATGCAAACAGCTGGCTTCAAATTCCCAGGGAGTCAGGGATCCCAAAGAAAATATTATGAACCAATACATACTGCCTCTGCAGTTGCTCAAGAAATCATTACTCCCTTTACAGAAAGCAGAAATTTGTTACGTGAAGTGCAAAGATAGCACAAAACAAGGCAACAGCATTCTGTGGCAGGAATTTTTGCGGAATTCACAGCCCTAAGAAATTAGGCATAGCCAAACTCCACAAGCTACACACGCGTTTTTTGGCATCTTGTCCTGTTCTCATTGAAGTCAGTCGGAATTTTGCCACTGACTAAACAAAGAGGAGGATTGGGCCCAAACTATGCAGCGATTTGCCAAAATAATCAAGTTACAGGAAATTGCTCCTCAAAAGGTAGACGTGTTTCAAACTTCCAGATGCCTACACGGAGCTGATCTAATTTACACACACTGGGCCATACAGTGTTCTCTGCCGCAGCACACGGTTCGCTTTGATGTTAATGGGAATCTGCTGGTGCTGCAGGGCAGCGCGGTACCCGTCCCCTGGAGCCCATTCATTCCACTCTATCAGTAAAGAGTGAGCACAAAAGAGAGTGGAAGTAACACATCACATTACATCCAATATTCATGCAATTATTGAAGAACACTGTATGTATTACATTTGCAAACTGTCCATAATAATTTAATTTTCTCTCCTCAATTTATAATATGTTAATTAGGCATGAAATTAAATGCTTTTTAACATACAACTGATTATGCTATAATGTATCCAACAAAGATTGATTACTGAATAATAAATCAACATTTGCATAAATATTTATATAATTTATTTTTTTAAAATTCCACACTGCATAAACAGATAACATGGAAAAACAACGAGTACTATGACAGAAATTGTACTTTGACTTTTAGAGATTTTTTTCTTGAGACTCATCAAGACTTTGCTATACATCAGGAAAACAAACTGTAATCCATACAATAAGGAGCACTGGAGTTGTTTAAACCAGAACTTCATAATAGCATAGCATGTTATCCTTAACACGCACCAAGAAAAAGAAAATTTGCCATAAAAGAAGAAAATTGCACTTTAATTGCAATACAATGTATATTAGCTTTACCCAATGTGGAATTTTCATAAAAAACTGTTTTATTTGGGATCCATCCTCACTCGTATCAATGGCAAAAGCTCTTCTTTCAGACCTTGCACCTATCATTACCATATCTTACCCTCACAAATACTGCAATTATTTCAACCTAGGTTTCTCTATGACAAAATGACAGTTATACTAATTACATTAAGAGACAGCTAAGGTTGGGTAGGTTAGTGTTTACAAGACACCTCGGAAAGCTTTTAAATATGAGCAGGAATCTAAAGAAACTCCATTAACAGAGGCTGCCAAGAACTTGTTCAACAGATTTCCCAGTGATTCTGGCCAAGCTCTGCCTGCCTGATAGCAAAATTCAGTTTTTATGGACTACTTGTCCTTGAAGAACTTTTCTCCAGCAACAGCTCAGATACCTTCTCCCTCTTCCACACAGTGGACTACTTGTCCTTGAAGAACTTTTCTCCAGCAACAGCTCAGATACCTTCTCCCTCTTCCACACAGTGCCAGCTCCAAAGTTGACTGAAGTAAATGGAAAGACTCCACAAGACCTTATGAGCTTTGGAGCAGCTTCACATTTTGCATGATCTTCTCATGAACCAAAGATCCTTTCCAGGCTAGTCCCCGCATTGGACTCTGTCCTGACCACACTGACTGGGAAGGGAGACTCCAATTTGAGTTTAGCAGGAAAGAAAAGGCAAACTGCATGTAACTGGATAAATGCCTCTACCTTTGCTAACTTTGTTTATGCTTCTTGTTGCCCTATTTAGAAGTGTCAAAGATATTTAAAAATAACATTTCTCAAAAACTGCAGCCAAAATAATGAAGCAACTTTTTTTTGGACATACTAACTTGCTGCTTACAAGCCAGGAGCAAGAAAGGGTTTGAGAGAAATCACGTTGGCTAGAATACAGAATCCTCTTGTAAAAAGAAAACTGAATTTAATGCCTGATTTAACATGACCAATTAAAAACAAATTTCAGTGATACAGAGAGGAAAAAGTTTAACAAGAAAACTATCATGAGAAAAGAAAACTCCAACTGTTTTTTCCATATCTGCTTAAAAGTCACCAACTTGCCAGCAGCAAGTGCCAAGGAGACGTATTCCACACAGGGAACAAGACTGAAATAGAGCCCAGCTTTGGTTCACTGCTGCAAGCTGCTGTGCACCTCTTGAGAAACACTCAGCTCTACACAGAAACCAGTGGGAGTTTTAGTGACTCAGGCTGTTACAGCATCATATTTTTGGTTATTAATGTGGATTATGTTTAAAAAGTCTGTTTTCTTGCCCAGAAATCCTGTGAGGAATTTGATCTTCAGTAAGTTTTCAGGAGGTACTCATCATTAGTAGAAGGAGACGGTATAGTGTCAGCTTTTATGAAAGGTTTTGAGATGACACTTCCCCTGGCTGCTGCAACCACACATCTTAGAGAGGAGGTGGGAGTCCCTGCACGGCTGAGAGCACATGGGAGAGGGGGGCCTGACGTGCTGCCCAAAAGCTCCTACTGGGCTCCTCCTAGGGACTGCACAGAAAATGCCACAAAGCTGAGTCTTCCAGGCAGTTTCTGGAGAAGCATACTTTTCTTCCTACTCTTTGTCATACTCAATTACCTTCTCCTCTTTGTTTTCAAGGTACCGTGTAAGAGGATTTTGTTTTTTTAAAACTGATGCTCTCTTTGTGGCTATTCCATCACAACAAATGGAGAACACCAGACCATCCATGTCTGCTAAACCCCACTCCACCTCCTACTATTGTTCTGTGTCTGGCACCAGCTTCAAACCCCATTTTCTAAAATGCACAGAAATCTGCAGTCCCTCAGGTACAAACTGGCAATGCTACTCCATACACCGAATTCTTAAAGCTTTTTTTCTGTGATCTCAAAGTGCTTAGAAGTATCAATATTTCTTCTGCACACAGAAAAACCTGGGGCACAAGTACATGAAATATCCTTAGAGTATATACACAATCAGTGACAAAGTTACACACTGGTCACCCAACTGACAATCCACTGGATCATCTGACATCCCTGAAGTAACCAGATCAATCTCCCCTTCCTCGTAAAATTTGACTAATGAAATCATTCTTTCTGCTTCAGTTTAAAAATTGCTGTGTATCTTCCTTTTAAAAGATTTTTTTGCAACTCTTGCAAGCTCTTCTCACCCTCTTCCACCCCACCATTTGATCTAGCAGTCCCTCAGGCAGGTACAAGAAGGGCAGTGCGCTGCCCTTCGTGCTTTGACTGCTGTGTTCCAAATTTCTAGCACTTGTGCTCTTCTGCATCCACTTTTTACTACCATATTTTTTTATATGCAGCACACTGTGAAAGTGATACAGGATGTTACATGAGGTGTACTGAAATGCTTTATTATTAAATATTTTAAATTAATCATGTGTGATACTTAATTATTCATTCAAACAAACCATGAAAAATAGGGACTGCAGCAATTTCCTCTCTCCAGTATCAGATTGCTACTTAATGTATGGCACAATAAAACACTCAAATTAAAACTTCCTGATGTGACACCAAATTACTAAATCTCCGAACTGCTGAAAAATTAGAAGTATCACCCTTGCACAAAATATTTATTGTATTCATGTCCTACTTAAAACTGCATCTTACTTAGAAGAAAAGAATATTCATGATCTCTCTTCTACAGATTGGAAAGGAAGTTTCTTGATTTGTCTGAAACTTTTGAACAGCAACATAAGCAAACCTTAAGGAAGGCACATCATGTGCGAGCAGTTGGTGGTGTACGGAGAAATTAAATAATTACAAAGCAGAGTGTAACATCTTGAAGCCAGCCTTTCCCACCTGAACAACTGCATTTTTATTATTCCTCATTATTTAAAGTGCCCTTCACCAACAGCGAGTAAGAGCAAAAGTTCACTGCCCCAAAGTTGGTGGAACAAGTCCTTGTAATAAGTAAGGTGTTAGATAGAAAGAATTTGCAGAAAAGAAGCCTGGAAGAACAAAGGAAAAACAAAACATAAGAAAGAAGTCTCTAAAAGAGACGAAAGGTAAGTTGCAAGGGAAAAGTTCAGCTAAACTGAAATATGGTACATACCCTGTTAACTCTCTGATGCTGTCTCACACTTACACACTCACATCTCAGGCTCAGACTGAGTAGCCCCTCTCCTACCCCTCCCTAAAAACAACCAAAGCCATAAAAAAATGCCAGAAAGAGGATAAAAAAGTTGAAAGAACCCAAATCCCAATCTTATTTTTATTTATGATTGTCATGTAATTTTGTCATAAGCACTTCACTGTACAAGTTTACCTCCTATATAATTCCCAAACCCTTCACAATATGTAAACACAAGACTTTTGACTGAACTTAATGATTCTATTTTGAACTGCCTGGGTTCTGGCGGAGATATCATTACAGTATATATTCCTGAAGACTCAGTGTAACGATCAAAGCACTCTCAAAGTACAGCGATCAATGAAAAGCTGTTTGTCTGTCAATCCTTCAAGAGAAGCAGGAGTGCCCGGCTCAGAAGAACAGCAGGAGAGCACACTGCTGTCTGAGGGAATCGCGGCTTGGTCATGGTCTCTCCAAGGTAATAATATTTTGTCAGTATTATTTCTTTTCTTACTATAAAAAGAGATCAGTCTTCTGTGAACCCGTTTGTTAGATTGCAATTTACAGGTTTAACCTTTCATTAGTCTCTATCCACTTTCATTAAAGCCACTAATTTGACAAGTGAATGACTTCTTTTTGAGAGGTTTGTCCTTTCCTTTCCAAAGAGATTTTTTTCACCTCTCCTATCAGCGTGGCCCAGGTGCTGGGTGTCATTACTGCCTTCTCTGCTGATAGAAAGAGGTTGGAACAGAATGTGTGCCTAGGCAAAGGTTTGCAGAGGTGCAAAGAGATTACATACACAGATGAATTTAAACACTAGTCATCTTTTTAGCACACTCCTCCATCCTCTGTTCTTCCTTCCTCTCTTTCCCCTCCAGTAAAAGCCCATGCTCACCCCTCTATTCATGTTACTGAGATATTCCTAACAGCATCTTTGAATCTTTTCCCCTTGTGTGTCCTTCTTCTATGCTTTCTCCTGCTTTGATTCTCCTTTGCTTTCTTTTGTTTCATCTTCTCTCCAGTCAGTTCTCCTATTATTTGTTTCATCTTTTGTTGCTCTTTTCCCTCCATACAGTTGCTCTTTTTGTGTGCTGCTGACTTAACTTTCTTTCTTTTCCCAAATCTGAAAACCATTCTTGGAAAACTCTTTGTTCTCCTTTTTCTTTTTTTGTTTTCTTTTCCCCCCCTTAAACAGCTTTTTCAATCTTTCTCTAAGGTGCAGTAACACAAGCAAATTACATCATTTTTAAAAAAAATTAATCTAGTACCTCCTCAGCATTTTTCTTTACTTGACCATCCTGCTCCCTCTTGCTTTTTTTCAAGCAAGGGTAGGCAACTTTTGCTTGTCAAGTGCAGAGAGAGAGGAAAAGATCATGAGCACTCTCTTCTGAAGCTCTCATAGTGCTTCCTGGAGCCATTTGCTAATTTTTATATCTATTATCCATTTTATTGTTGCCACAATTGCAAAAACATTCTCCTTTAAGCCTCCAAATGAGTCAGATTACAGCCTTTCACTGTTCTGTATTATTTTATTGCTCTCCAGTCTTTTTCTAGAAATAATTTTGGATATATATATATCCATATATATAAAAATATATCTGGAAATATATTCTACAGAATATAATTTGTATACCCCATCCCCATCCCTTTCAGCTTTTTAAGTGTTATTTAACTTTTTAACTGTCAAAGCTTGGGACACCGTATTTGAAAATACTACTCAGCATCTCTACACTGGAAGACCTGTGAGGGGAAAAAAAAGTACAGACCCTCCTGAAAGTGTTCCTGTTCTTTGATGAGCAGTATATATAACATCTGAGAGTCATTATGTTTCTTCAGCTGTTACAATATGGGTGAAAGTTAGCCAATACATAAGAACTTTTTGGAAATAACCAGCATAAATGGGGTCAGAGAGAGAATGGGTTCCATTCCATACAGTAAGTCCCCATATAGCCTCTGCTTCATACCTGCCAGAATCAGTGAGCTGAGACAGGTTGTCTCTTCTCAGGTCAGATTGTGCATGTGGGGAGCAGTGCATGACGAAAAACTGGTAGAGAGTCCTGAGGTTATTATACAGAAGGGGCATATTGGAAAATTGGCAAATTGGAAAAAAGAAAGAAATGCAAACTGTCAGAAAAAAAGGAGGAGTAGAAAACATAAAATAAGACCAACGTGCAGAGTACCAGGCCAGGCAATCACAATGGATGGAGAGAAAAAGAGGAGAGAGGTGTGAGGTAAGACATTTTAGCTCCTATCCACACAGTAAATCTCCTCAGATTACTCATAATACGTGAAATTATACATAATTCTCCTCAAAGTTGTTGACGGCAAAGCTACTTCTACCTCAACGATGTGGTTTGCTCTGTACAGACATCAGTGTGTAGCAATAATTTTTGTCTATGATTCATAAAAGCATAGTGTAATGTATATACGTATACAGCAACCTTATCTGAAAGAAACATAAGCTCTTCCTAAAAACAAACTCTCAAATCCCCCATTAGAGGCAACACATTTTTTTCTCTCATTACATATACAGGTTCTTTCAACTGAAAGTGTTAAGTCTCAGACAAAGCAGCACAGAAAATCAAAAGCAAAGCCAGGAGCAGAGATAAGTGTCCTGCTTTCAAAGCCTGGCTCTGAGCACCATTCACCCTTTTTCAAAAAAGACATTTTGAAGAAAAGACTCAGGTTGTAGCAGACACTAACTCTACTGGAGAACTAGCATCAGGGAGGTCCTGAAATGCAACTGGGATGGGAGACAAGACAAAGAGATAATTTGTTGATAATTACTTGATAATTATTGGACATAATTTTTTCTCTATACTAGAGGTATAGGCACTTTGAATCTTAACTGTGCGGTTAACTATGTGGTTCTCCATCTGGGAAAGTTAAGTTTCCCAAACAGACAAGCCCTAATTGACAATCCCAGGTTGTTGAGGTACCAGAACAGCTGCCACACAACAAAACACTACACAGATTCACATGAAGAACCCCAGGAAGTTGCTTCATTTAATATCCAACAACCTCTTTTTCTCTCTAGATTTTGTAGATCAGTATTTTAACAATCTGATCTGGAGACTTCAGCTGCAGGCTGATTAGACTCATTTTCTACATCCATAAACAACCCAACAAGTTGAGTATGGTGGTCTGCATTTCAGTAAAGACAAGATTCCTGCCTTGTGCAGAGTAAACTTCAAATAATTCTAAATGATTGAAATATCAGTAAGAACAACCTTCAACTAAATGAGTAGAGGAACTTTATGGTTTACGCTGCCATTGCTCTCTCTTCTAGGAAGAATAAGGTTTTATTTTATTTATTTTTAAATGATCAATTAAGGGAAAGTTGTCTGGTGACAAGAATTCTTCTAATTACTAAGTTTTCACAGTATTAAATACTTTAAGTTAAATCAACCAGCATTTAGCAAACTGCTGCTCCCCCCTCTTCCCCCTTCCGCATACACATTTTTTTTCCTTCTAAAAGCCCTCTACTGAATTAGCTGTTAGGTGCTAATTGCAAATGATTAAGCACTCACCAGTCTTACACTTCTTGCTTTAATATTAATGAGATGTATTAGCATGGAACATGGCTTGTATTAATATTATAAATGGAAGCCTGCATGGATCACTGCCTACTGTTTTGCATTACAAGGAGGATGCAGCTAAAGAAAAAGTCCAATTTAGACCAGAAAAAGGCTAGTACACCTTGTATTTCTGTTGGCAACAAAGAAGTAAAAGAACTGAGGAAAATAAAGTTAAATACTATCTATTTATATAAACAGCATATAATTTTTTCCATAACCAGCAGGAGCAAACTTATAAAAAGATAAATTTCTCTCATCCATCTCTGAAATCACTGGAATATATGAAGCTAAAGTTAAATGTAAATTGCTCCATTAAACAGATCCATGTCACAGAGAAATACCTTTTCTGCCTTGCTCTAAAGACATCACTTGAAGTTCTTTTATTCTGTGTATATCAAGTTCAGGAATTGTACTCCAGTCAAACATCTTACCTGTGCTTCCCTATTCATAGGATGCAAAAGTGTACATAGTGTGTTTTTTAAGTATGTATATATGTAATTTTTTATCCTTTCTCCAAGGTAGCTTTCCCATTTCTTCAGCCACCATGGGCATGTAAAACATGCACCACTTAACCAGCTTGCCTTGTATTCATTATACAAAATAAGTTTTGTGTTAGAATTGAATCCAATCTGTTAGAAATGAAGAACATTGTTTTCATTCTTCATTGCTTTGTGCAACTATAAATGGACATCGTATGCTTAGATGATAGGCAAATGAAAGCACTCTGCACACAAACTGCAGCAGTTCTAAAGACAAACACCTTCTACAAAGTCTATGCATTTTCTGGGCAGCCTAAAGAGCCTCCTCCAAGATGAAATTTTTAATGCTAGTTATTGGAGAAGTATGGAAAGCATGATGTGCACACTTCAAAATAAATGACAGGTTTCCCTCATCTGGAAAATCCAATGCTGCTTTTTTAGCTTTTCTCTTGGTTATAAGAAAAAGCTTGTGGAAGGAAGGGAAATTATTCATACAGTATTCTTATAAATAAATTGGAAGGATCAATACAAATGTGACTTAAGAAAGTCCTGAGAGCAGAAATGAAACCAGCAGCAGAATCCAGGGATAGTTTTGCCATTATAATAGCAACAGGAGTATGTAGCAACTACTGAGAAAGGACCAATATCAAAGCTCCAGGTTATAATGTCCCATATCCATACATTACTGCTGTTGACATCAATGAAAGACATCCACAAACAGCAGAAGAAGAATCTAGTGTAGCTGCTCAGAGTGAGCAGCTCAGCCACATCACACCAGGTAACACAGGACAGTACCACTCATCAAACAACTCCCAATCACCACTTTGCTACCTCCTCGACTCTGCCTTCAGCTGTTGCTCTTGTGGCACTTCAAATTGAGCTCTGACCCCACAGCAGAGCCAGCAGAGAGAGGGCTGGTTCAGTACAGAAACGAGAGCTGCCTGCAGCTGCATGGTACCTGCACTGCCCCAGATAACCAACACATCACCAGCTTGTAGCTAGTTACTTGCTTTGGTTGTTTTGTTTATTTGAATCTTCTACATCTATTTCTGTTTCCTATTACTTGTTTATTTTGACTTTAAAATGAGGTATGTGGGAATGAGCAGGTTGGGATCCCGTAACTGCTGATCTCAGCTACAGGTTGGGTTAACTGGAATTTGGTTTGCACAGATGTTACAGTCAAAGACACTTTTGTGAAACATAGTGATTACAAAAATACTACTTTTTCAACAATAAAACAAAGTTTGAACTATTTTTTTAATCATTACTAGATTTCATAGGGGAGTATGAAGATGTGTTCCTAATTAGGTTAATGAATATTTTGGGTTTATTTTGTTTTCTATTGTATGTCACTACCGAAAAGCAACAACATTGGCACAGTGTAACTTTACCATTTAATGACTTCTGCCGCCATCATCCTGAACTACCTTTTGCATAGGGAAACTGCTTTCCCAATGTCTCTTATTCCCTACCATCCATCTGACAGCAAGACAGGAGCCGACTGAATTACCCGTTGTCACAGAATGATGCAGTGGCAGATTCAAGAGTTAAACCAGGTCACTTGAGTCCTACTGACTCACTCTTCTGTCACAGAAGTTGACATACACTCGTTCACCTAGGAGGGACGGAGACATACCTTATAGACGTATCAGTCATCCAGATTTTTCTGAGACAGAGGCTGAAGAAAACTTTCCACCTCCCTGTGAAAAGATTAATAAAGGACTGTTCAGCTTTAGCTTCTTCATTAGTCCAGGAATGCAATATTAGTAGGGCTAAATTTATGGATACATATGTCCAAAGAAGGAATCTGAGGAAAAATAGTCATCAAGTTATTAAAAACACTATCAGATTACATACATTCTGATAAAAGAATGGTATCAAATTAAGGTTGTCCTCCAAACCTTGAATGCCAGCTCTTAAATTATTGAATTTACAACCTTAATAACGCCTGAGATTTTCCACGTATAGCTTTGTTTTGACTGCATGTACATAGAACTATCATAGAAATTCAGCATTTGCCCATATTTATCACACACTGTCACAGAAGATTCTCAGCCTTCTGTTCTTAGACTTGGAAATAAAACTATTGCTAAGAATATAATTTTCAATCACAACTACTTCCTACAGGAATACTAAGACTGATCATTACTTGGAGTAAAAACTGCCAATTCTGCCCTTGAATCCATGAAACTGAGCAGCCATTTCAAGTCAACTCCATATCTGATTATTATTCAACTTGGCTTTAATTTCTAATGCAGGACAGGAAAACACAACAGCAGGTTGCCATCTCCAGTTAGGACTGTCCTCTGGGAATTACATACTTCTCACTAGCAGTGGCTAAATCCTCTTTGGAGCTGCAAGACAACCATTTATTCCTCAGTGCTCTATGTAAAACAGCGACAAACATCACCCAGATGCCATCTTCCTGGGTGCTACGGCTCAACCATACATGATTCTGCCACAGCTCTTTCATTTCTTTCATTTATGTTCTCTGCTGCACTGAAGTGATTTGGGATAATTGACAATGGAATTCTGCTCAAATGAACTTTGGGGTGAGTTTCTTTAGATTATTGAATGTTCCTATTGCACATTGGTGGCTGTCCGTGCAAGTACTTATTCTTCAGATATGCTACTGAGGCTTTTCCTCTGAAAATGAGTGTCTGGAAATAAGATGAAACAAAGGAAAAAATAACAATAAACAGTAAGCACAAGAATTCTTGTGGTAGTAAGAGAATTAAAGGAAGCAGTAGGTTGGTATTTGGCTACATGCACTACTGAGTTCAAGGACTGTGCTATTACTCTGTATTAAATTTCAGTTTCTGCTGAACTTTCACAGAAGATTTCCACTGGCTTTCCTTTTCATAGAATCATAGAATCATTTAGGTTGGAAAAGACCTTTGGGATCATTGAGTCAAGACATCTACCCTACTCTACAAAGTTCTCCCTACACTATATCCCCCAACACCACATCTAAACGACTCTTAAACACGTCCAGGGATGGTGACTCAACCACCTCCCTGGGCAGCCTATTCCAATGCCCGACCACTCTTTCTGTGAAAAACTCTTTCCTGATGTTCAGTTTAAACCTACCCTGTTGCAGCTTGAAGCCATTCCCTCTTGTTCTATCACTAATTACCTGGGAGAAGAGACCAGCACCAACCTCTCTACAGTGTCCTTTCAAGTAGTTGTAGAGAGTGATGAGGTCACCCCTCATGAGTCTCCGCTACCTCAAACTAAACAGTCCCAGCTCCCTCAATCGCTCCTTGTAGGATTTGTTCTCCAGGCCTTTCACCAGCTTCGTTGCCCTCCTCTGCACTTGCTCCAGCACCTCGGTATCTTGTATTGAGGTTCCCAGAACTGGACACAATACTCCAGGTGTGGCCTCACCAGCGCTGAGTACAGGGGGACAATCACCTCCCTACTTCTGGTGGCCACACTATTTCTAATACAAGCCAGGATGCCATTGGCCTTCTTGGCCACCTGGGCACACTGCTGGCTCACATTCAGCCGCTTGTCAATTAGAACCCCCAAGTCCTTTTCCGCCAGGCAGCTTTCCAGCCACACTTCCCCGAGCCTGTAGCGCTGCATGGGGTTGTTGTGGCCCAAGTGCAGGACCTGGCACTTGGCCTTGTTGAAGCTCATACCATTAATATTGGCCCATCGATCCAATCTAAGTCTCTCTGTAGAGAGGCGGTGTCTCTGGCTCCCTTGGGACCAAGTGCCAGGCTGAGGCATTCGCTGCAGCCGGAGACCTGCACAGCAATGTGTTTGTGCGGGAGCTGGGTCTGAGTCCCCCCATTCCTCCTTGCGGTGCACGCTGCAGGTGCTGGGGCCATGTTCTTGCCTGGCGCCGGGAGGGGACCCACCGCTGTGGGCTGCCTCCCTCACACTCCGCGCACGAGCGCTGATGGCTGCTTCCCTCACGCTCTGCGCACGAGCGCTGATCCTCGCGCTCCTGCACGCGCACCCAACACACGCTCCGCCTCTGCTGCGGCTACGGCCGCTTTTAAATGTGCCGCGGCTCGCCCGGCCCCACCCCGCCCCGAGTCACGTCGGCCCCTCGGCTCCCTCGCGAGATTCCCGACTCGTTTCGGGTCTCTCCGCTCTCCCTCGGCTCTTCCGTCTCCGGGCAGTCCCCTCTCCGTCTCAATCTAGTTCAAATCTAAAGCTGCGGCCCTCGCCGCTGCCGCTCCCCGCGTGGTCTTTTGGAGAGAAAGGGTAAATTAGCCACTACATGGCAGAGAAGTCGGTACACTGTATGGCTTTACCAAGTAGGATCACTACATCTGCCTCTGTTGATACATCTCCGCGGTGTAAGGCGCGTGCCTGAACCTGTGTCATAGTGTGGCAAAAAATCCCCCTGCTGCCCTCCTGATCCATGGGGTGCCAGGCTCAACAAATATCTGCTTCAATTACACTGATCTTCCTCTTGTACAGCAATGACTTGATGAAGAATTAGGATGTCATTCTTGTTACAACAGTTAGAGGGAGTTTTATAATTTCCTTTGCAATTGTGTATTAATGCTGAAATGCATCTCCTCCCTCACTGTATTTCATTTCTTTCTCAGGGTAGCGAGCAATATTGAAAGGTCTAAAATCCCCCTTTCACAGTACCAGCTACCTCACCCAAGCAAGCAACAGTTGTTTTAATTAATGCATGTCATGTAATCTCAGGAAATTTTCATTCAAACTGTACGGCTCCACAAATTTCCCGTATAAATCACAATTCTTCACTTTTCAGTACAGAAACTGCATCTCCTGCACTACACAACTCTGGATAACAAGACACCTGGAAAAGAGAGACATTTGCCTTCACTACTGGTTGCACTGCAGTGGAATCATCTTCTTTGCTGTCTTGGCCTTGCTGACTTCTCCAATCAGGTGGAGAAGTAGGAACAGACTCTTTGCAACGTTTGGTCTCCACAAATACAGAGTGACTTGATCTTACACAGATCTGAGCTGGCAAGCTCCGGCTCAGGAAAACATTTCAACCCTTGTTTAGGTTTAATTCAATAAATTACCTAACTGAAGTCCAGTCAATTACTTTGGTGCTTAAAGTTAAGCACAATAAAGCATTTAAGTATGCACTGGGACAAACCGCTCTGCAGTTTTGAAGCTCATACTCTTAACTCAATAAGTCTTAACTGAGCGTCACACTTAAGAGTTGTGGAATGAGAGTCTCACCTGCTTTACTTCCTTTTGTCTTGAGTTCTCAACAACAAGCACGTTATTCAGTCACCTCTTATTGCACCACATCAGGTCTGCAAGTACTACAGCTTCAAAGAGCAAAGTGCTAAAAATGAGGCAGGCTGATCATATGACATCAAAAATATACAAGATTTTGGGTAAGGAGGTGGGGGAAAAAAAGGAAAGGGGAATGAAAGCATGTGCTTACAATCCCTGGACAAGAACTGCTCTTTCAAAGACAATGTACTGTACATATGTTATTTATATGCCACCATTTTAATGGCTCTTCAATGAAAAACATCTTGTTACCATAGTAACTACCACATTGCATGCTATCTCTGAGACTACTACATCATCATACTAGACACACACAGCGTTTCACACCAATAAGTCATGGGCATGTCTGGTATTTTACGAAAAAACAACATGCACATATTTCTCTGCCTTAACCCGTTATTCTGCATACGCACTATTGAAGTGAATGTCTCAATATGAAAAAGGAAAATTGTGTTCTTGTTATTTCTCTTACTGTTTTGGTGGATAGCAACATGTGCTCATAATGGCAACTCACAATAACAGGAAAAACTTTCTTTTCAATCATTATTTTACATCTCTAAGTATCCACAAGCTATTTACAAGTTGAAGATGAATTTGTTGAATTGTTTCATCTCAATTTAGAAATGCCTATTTAATCCTTTTCTGCATTTCTGTAACACCAATTTTTCAGGATATTTGCAGGGAGTTTTGCTTGTTTGCAATGGAAATTCCCTGCAAAGACTCTTACTCTGAGGGGCAGCCACAGGTCCATCTCCATCCTTCACTCCATCATTTATACATTGTAAGATATTGTACATCTTACCTAAGCCATTGAACAAGTAAAGTTTGTTGCCCCAATTGCTTCCATATTTCTATCCCATGCTATATTCTATGTCAGTTGTAGTTGTCTTAAAGATTTAAAACCACACAAAAAGTGGACTGAATTTTCCCTTTGGGAATGGGAACAATAAAAAAAAAAATGCTTTGCCATGAGCCTAAGCAAATGGGTGTCTGTACGTAGTTTCCACAGGTAGAAATTCAGAATAAACTATGCAAGAGTGTCTGCACGCTGCGTACAATAACAGCTCTGAAAGCTGTGAACTATCATCCATTCAGCAGTATAGCTGAAGAAAATACACGTAAACAGTCTGCTGTTTCTAATTTGATCAGTATAACAACTTCAGGCATTTTGTTCACTTTAAATGGGCAAGTTTATTAATTTTAAATGCATTATCATGTCTTTTTTTTTTTTTATAATCAAAATAAAATTAACCCTGGAGCCTACCTGTGGCAAATAAAATATCACTATTGTTGGCTACATTTAAAATGCAATCAGCAGAAACACCAAGATGTTAAACTTATATCATTACAATGTTGTTAAACATAGTAGAAGATACCACAGCGGGACATTGCTTAAAGATTTCTTGAGCCAGGGAGGAAGAGTAGGCACTGTCATTGCCAGATTTAAGGCTCCTGCTCTGCTGTGCAACATATGGATGATAAAGAGATACAACCATTTTTCACAGCAAAAAACCTCCTTTGCAAGATAACAAGGATGCCAAAATTCAAACCAGCTTCTTACTATGCCTCAACATTAAAAGCTCCAAAACTTGAGGGTAGATGAAAGTCAGACAAGTTTACTATATAGTCCAGGAAATGCCTGGAAGACAGCTATACAGAGGACTGAGGAGAAGTTCCACCATTGGAGGACTGCTGCTAGGTCAGCATCACATCCTTCCTATGGCTCTGCCTCATAACACAGGCTCAGCAAGAAAACCACATTTTTCGATCATGGGACTTCTAATCACACCAGTAACCAGCGTTTTTCCCTAAGTTATAGAAAACATGCCTGACAAATATATTAAAAATATAACTCATCTGGAGAGATATTTTTCTTTGAATATTCAGGGATCTCCTGCATTGTCACTGATAGGGAGAGAACTCGCTCAACTTAAAACTTTTTAATTGACTAGAAAGTCTGGAAGCCCTGAGGCCACGTATGCACATTGCACAACAGACTGTTTCTGCTTTCCCACTAAGAATCATCAGCAGCCTTGCAGTATTTTCCTCTTACGCATGAAATTGGAACTGAAAAAACAATGAATTTCTCACACTGCACGGAAATGAGCTCAGCCCCAAGACAGATACTGGGAGCTTTAAACCCTCACACCAGAAGTTATTTCAGACCTGACAAAACATACTTGTTTATAATACTAAGCACTGGCTCTAATGGCAGGAGTCAGCATATATGCACATTCTAGGCCACACTGCTGTGCAAAAATTGGGGGGGGAGGTTTGTTGTTGGAAGGAACCTCTTGTTAATTGTCCCAGAAAGTCACTTGATGATTTGTTGTTCAATCAAAAGATAGAGACCAAGAAAGAAGAGCTTACTATAACAAAGTTAACATGTCCATGTAACCTATTTCTGTTACCAATTTTCAGATGCAGAAGAAAGCCGTGTACAAGTTTATATGTACCTGCAAATTTTGGAAAAGGACAGGATGAAATAGCATTGAGGATTATAAAGGGTTTTAAACCTTATTTTAGGCATAGAAGTCAAGAAGAACAAACCCAAAATCTTTGACATTTAAAAAGATGCAGATACTACATTAGCAAAATTTCAAGTTTTTAAGTTTTATAATCCCCTGATCTCCCCAAGTTTGGCTGACTTTTTCAAGCTTTTGTTTAATGTCATTATTCCTGATTTGGCTCTGTGCTCCACAAATTCTTGTAGCTTTTTTCACTAAGCTCCTACTTCCCATTCTACTGAACTGAGACAACTTAAAAAAAATTGTACGTCTAATTGCACAAGCACTAACAATCTGTTTCTTTGTAGTTTAATATCTTCAAATTCTATGCTTCAGACCACAAAACCCAAGCCAATTCTACTTGCTCAGAAATCTGCGCTGTTACTGATACCAGCAATAAGGGACCAGACTCTGCAACAACAGAACACAGAATTTGTGGCAGAGATGGAAGAAAGTGAAACAACTGGACGTCACTTTGGATTTGGTTTCTTTACATTTTCAAACTGTTCTGTGTTGGGCAGGAGCAATACGATTTAAAAAATAATAAGAAAAGACAAGTAAGAGACCACTTTTTCCTGTAGCTTGGTCAATTCAGTACATAGAATTCTTTCTACCTATAACTCACCAGTGGCGTATGGGAGAAATAAAGGGAGTGTGGGAAAGAGACAAGAAAGGGAAATGTACATGGGTTATTTTAGAAGGCTCTTAATAGCTGCTAGCAAACTATCTGGAAAAAAAGTGAACCAGTTCCAAACCTTCATATGTTCTAAAGCCAACATGTAATAGAAGGTTTTCAGCACTGGAGAGAACTAGTCACTCATTTAGGCATCCGTACGACCAAGACCCGAGTGTGAATTCTGTTACCCACCCTCAGTACCCATGTTTCTGAAGTGTTTTCCATAGCTCATTGCATCAAAAGAAAGAAAAGCGTCATTATGATTTCAAAATTTGCTGATAAAGCACTTATTAAATTATGCGCTCAGGACTTTTTTGTATTTTAAATGTCATTTCCTAAATTCGAATACCATCTTTCCAGGCATCACTCATTATCACCTGAAATTCAGGACCACAAGCAAGAAAGACTGAACACATGGTTACAAGAGAGTGATTTTCCTAGCAAAGACAGACATGTGAAAGCTCTCAGAACTTCTTTTCCAACTCTTGTGAGTTTTTAATGATTTGGATAGCGTGGGTAGTGGAAACAGATGCTATCGTCTCTACATTTTTGGCAGAGGATAAAGCAGCAAAGGCTAACATATTCATGCTGTTTGCAAACTGATGTATACCACAGATCATCTTTCCAAAATACATTTGGGCAGGACAGAAAATTTCCAGCTCTTGATGATATAAAATTATACCATTAATGTCTAAATATACCATTACTTTTTAAAAGAAAATAACCCCCCCACAATACATAATCTTTCCTGTTCTCAAATGGATAAAGGATGCGTAGCCATTTAGATTCTTTCCCCTCCCACAGAAAAAAATAAGGCTTGCCAAGTGCTTTAGGATCCTCAGATGGAAGACACTTTGTATGAGCGAATTCCATTATTTATTGCTACCATGCAGCATTCAGTACATCCAGAAGGCTTCCTGCAGTCTGAAGACTATATTAAGACCTACTGCAAGCAGATGTAACTCCACTGACATCAGCAGAGCTGTGCTTACTTGCATCAGGCCTCAACATGGCCTAACACTGCTGCTTATGGTTTATACATTGTCTATTCTTACCAGAGAAGCCTTTGTAATTTAATAATGATTGTCTAGATCTAATCCAGAAATCAAGATACACAAGCTGCTCAGAAAAGACGACTAATGCAAAGCAAATGTCCATCTTTGCTTCACCCCAACCTTCACTCTGTCCTAAAGCATATTCATTTGGAGCCTTGAAAAATTTAACCTTTAAAGATCTCAAAGCAATAAAGTAGTTAAGTATTAAGGAGCGCTGATAAAGGGCTTTAAGCATTCTATCTTTTCTCATAACACAACACACTACACTTTTGGAATCTTTGAACGCCCTGCAAGTCCTGATTATGGCACTTGTTTTAACAAGCAGTGACTACACCTTGATGTTGCTGTGGTTTGCTACTCTAGAGAAAGCTGTTTTGGTAAGAGAACTGCCTAGGGAAAGTATGGCTGCAATGGAGAAGGTGGGGAGCATAAGATGATCATTTTTTCTTAGGATTATTGTGTACCATATCTAACAATTCTTATTTCATCTGTATGCTTGAGGCAATAAGCCCTACCAGTAAACCTTTCACCTTTCACATTTTCTATTCAAAGACTGTCAAGACAGATGGCAGTAAATGCCATCTTTATTGAATTATGATCCTTAGTACTTTACCAGAAATAAGCAAGTATTAATCAAAGTACAAAGGTTTGAAAAAGGTAGAGCCGTGAGAGCTTTAGGAAGAAAACAGATTGGCAGGCATGCTCTCATTTTTGACAAAAATTAAAATAAAGGAACATAACAGGAGTTAGAATACTTGCCAGATACCAAGCAGGATTGGATGAGGCATCCTCAGACTGCCTATAAATTTTCAGAGTATTCTGTCTTTTGTTCTGTGCCATGCCTACATGCCTAACATGGCTGTTTTCCCGGGTGAAAGCACAATTTTTTAAGATTTCAATTCCTCTTGCTTTAATTTTAGTTAGTTCACCAAACCCTTTCAATTACACATGGTTTTTCTTGGACCCCTTACTGGTTTTGGGGTTTGTGTTTTTTAAAACCTTTTTGCCTCTTCTTGTGGTCTTACTGGCTTTTTGTCATCATAACTTCATGCTCCTGCAATTTGTTTTGGCCAAGGGACAAAATCAACACCAGTCTTTCTCGGAGCAGAGTCCCATTCTTTGCACTGCAGGTTGGAGATGAGACACCACAGTAAACCTGAAAGCATGTGCTCAGTGTAGATCCAGAAACAGTCGGCAATTTGTCCCCTGCCTGGGAGGATTTGTGAGCTCACCATTAATCTGGTAAACCAAAAGTGTGTATTAGAGTTTGAATCCTATAGCTGTACACTACAGCTCTGGAGATTTGAGGCAATTACTTTTAACAATTATCTTTTTTCTTTTTTTTTTTTTTTTCTTTTCAATTGCCCAAGACTATTTTCTGTAATAGAAGAGAAGCTCTGAGAGATATATGGTGGAGTACACTGTATGCCCTAGGTCTAGTCATGATGACCAGGCGCATGCTAATGGGACACTATAGCCCTTGTAGCCATCTCACGGCTCCCCATAAAGCTGAGGACCACATCCAGTCCCCGCTATGCCATAACACAGATGCTGGGAGAGCCACAGAGGCAAAACGAAAGACGTGGCTATAAATACATGGGAGGACACAAGCACACATTAGGAGAAATACCTGTGAATGACCTTTTCTTGTATTAACTTTCTTTTATGAGTTTGGTTTAAATACTAACCAGCAGGTAATTTGTTCATGCACTTGCATGCTGAATACCTTGAATCGAAGAAATCAGTTAAGTTGTACCAGACTTTGAGGAAGAAACTCAGACTTAAAAATTCTCTTTGGTTCAAGTTGGAGCCAAAAAGCTGTACACATCTACCACAGATGAAAGCATTTTCTCTAGTGAAATCCCACTAGGTGTTTTTCCAATAGCAACGCTCATTTAACAAGTGCACTCTGCCATGCAGGTGGGACCTGTTAGGAGCAACAGCACATTGGAACGTAAGGCTTGTGTAATTAATATTTATTGCTTACGAATATTCATTTTATTTATGTCTTCCTAGCCAGCCCCATACTCCACAAACAAGTGTGGTAGGGAAGTACTAAAAGTATTCACTAGCTATATGCACCTTCTACTATATAAAACCACCTCTAAACACCTAAATACATGCATTTATGATGATTTTTAAAATTAAATAGAACAAAATGTCAACCGATTTATCACTTGTCATAAAAGAAAACAAAACAGTGAGTGACTCCAGATGATGAATACACAAAAATGTCAACATGAGGCAAATTACAGTCGGAACGAGCACCTCTCAGAGCTGATTTGCCCACGTACTTGATATTACTCCCCAGTAAACTTCATGTGAGTTCGCTTACCCACTGATGAAAGGGAAGTGAGTTACCCTGCAAATACAGGTGGGCAAAATTATGTGCAGCTTATGCACTGAGGTCAGAGCAGCTGGCAGGCTGCTAATTACTCACAAAGTTACCCCACAGTCACTCAGCAACGTGTTTGCATTCTGGACTCTGGAGCGTAAGCAGCTCGAGGCAGCACAAAGCCTCTCCACTTATTAACAGCAGGCACTGGCTCATAACACAGGGTGGTTATTTACAATTAAGGCTGGTTCTTTTTACAGGGAGTTGGTACAAGAACTGAAGAAAATTTCATTTCATAGGGCTCACAATTTTGAACATACTGAATTTGACACCTAAATAGCATCTTGACCTTCTTTATATCCTTTCCTACTAAAGTATTACATTACTTATTATTCTTCTCTTTTCTTCTGTAATACGCCACGCTATTTTTCATAAAGAAAAATATTGATTTATCTGCTGTTCATTGTTTGTTGTTACTGGTAGCTTCCTTCCCCAATAGCATTTTTTGTGACATTTGTCTGGTATGTTGGCATTTAAAGAAACTGTGGTTCTACTCTACAAAGCACTTAAGTACTTAAATTTGGTTCTGCTGCAATCAGTGAAGTAAAGTACTTGTGTAAATGCTTTGCTGAACTAAGGCATAACTAAATATCATGAATTCTAAAAAGCTAAATTTCCATTTTGTCTCCAAAAGCACAGTAGTTCTCTGAAAGGCCAAAATAAATCTTATGTAGATCCTACTCCAGTGGATGATAAATATTTTTACTTTTCTTCATATACATGTAAATAAATGTAAATTAATATATAAATACATACAGAAAGATATAGGTATTTAAGTATTAACATTGACACAATACAAAACAACCAGTGTTTGTTCTCTTACTGGCTCAACTATTTTTATTTTAATACAAATTTTCAAGGATAAAGAAAAAATTCTAAAAATTAACACAGATATAAACTATGAAAAAAACCATTTATTTATTAATGCTTCTTCTGCCTTTTAAGTAGGATCTTTTAAGGACTGTAAATACAATTTAGACTTTAGAGCAATGTTGGGACTTTCTGTATGCTTTGGTTTCAGATGGCAAATTCTACCAGGTTACAACTAGTTTTAAATTGTAAAGAGTTTCTATACTCTATCTATATTTCTATTATTATTGTTTCTGGTTGACTTCTGCCAGACCTGTGCTAAATATAGAAGAAATGAAAATTTGCATTGTTTTTAAGTCACACTTTTGCAGTTTTTAAGAAAAATATTCCTTTCAGAAATTAGATAACACCACTCTATTAGCAAGATTTGCAGAGCTGTTATATGATACAGTACTACGCATGTAAATCTGTTCCATAAGGGTTTAGAATCTGTGATCATCCTTGTTTATTTCCAGGACATTTTTATCTGTTGGAGGACAATGGGTCAAGTAGCAAAAACTAAGCAGTTACTCCAATATAAGCTTCTCAGTTATTTGCCATCTGCAGTTATTTGCCATCTGCAGTTACTTGCATTCAAAGCTAGGAACATGGAAGACTAGAATCTAGTCCATGGATGGCTTCTGAGATAACTTACTCGGGCAATCTCATGTTAGGGCTGCAGCAATGAAAAATGCTAAAATAAATAAATAAATAAATAACCAACCATAAGAACTTGTATAAAACAGTTTGAAATGTCTGTTTTTCCCTTTCACCTTCTATTTCAATCCCAGGTTGTTTATCACTAAATACAGAGTGCAAGAAATCTCATGCACAGTATTGTAAATTCAACTTTAATGATGCACTGAAAAATGTGTTATTGTTACCACGATCAGTGTCTTTCTAGATATAAGAGAATTTATAGGATTCTGAAATAAAGCCCTAAATCCATTATACTTTTCCTACAGAAAAGTAAAGGCTGATTGCTAAGGACAACTGTAACAGTATTTTGGTGAACTACAGACCCCACTTGTCATTAGCGGTCAGAAACTAAATTAGATCTCCCAATATATTTTTCTGTATATATTCTAAACAATCTTCTTGCTATTTGACCCGTGTAATTTCAGAAAATAGGCTGAACACCGGTAAGTTTGACAAAGCTGCAGTAAAACAGACTGCTCTATTGCTCTGTTTCTGATATATTCCTAGATTAAAATAGCTGGTAATTTACATCCAAAGATGTAAAATAAACAACTCATGAGGCATTCAAGTTGGAACCACAACTCCTTCTTGAAAACTATGAATAACTTATTCACTAGCATCAACAGTAATTTCATCTGGATTGCAGTCTTTACATTGTAGGCACTGAAGGGATATTAAATACAACAGTATTAACTTCTGCCTTTGTTATCAAGCAATACCTCTTACTCTTTGAAATTGAAAACAATAGCACAAAATATAAGTAAAGAAAGAACAACATGCCCAAAATTAACTCTGCAAATCCAGAGGATATGGGTAAGTGTTTGTGAGTCTATTGAAATGCTTAAACGAAAAACATTGTAAGCTTAAAAATACAGCTATCTTGTAGCCCTACTTATAAAGGAAGAATGGTATTTGATGCAAAATATTAGAACATGCTGAGTGAAATATATTACACACTTGTTCCAGTTTGGAGATACATAAAGAATGTTTATTCTTTCTGTTGTTCAGATACTTTAAAGAACTCAAATTAAAAAAAGGTGGGGGGGGGGGGGGGGGGGGGGGGAGGGGGAGGGGAACACCCCGACTCGTCGGGACGGAATCCCGGCACCGGGAAATGGCTGCGGAAAAGGGAATTAACGGCGCCATTCCGGG
>NW_015090812.1:13612428-13750486 GCF_001431845.1 Calidris pugnax
TTCCCCAAAACCTGGGGCAGCAGCCAGGGCCCCGTCCCCACACCGGGTTGACCTTGGCACAGCTACCTCCCGGGAAAACTGAAGGGCCTTGTCTTTGCCGTGTTTTCACTTCGGGATAACTCCTGCTGCCTGCTCTGAGGAGGAGGGAGGGGGGGGGGGGGGAGGGAGAGAAGGAAAATAAAGTCAAGAGACAAACATCACATCAAGTATTCAATATTTTACTATCAGCCCCTTGGTTTCATTTAGTGTTAATGCATATATGCTTACAAAGAGGGTTCCAAGGAACATTGGGTGTTATTAGATTGATAACCAACTCATATCCCCAGCAGGTCGCTCATAAATACTTAAACATATGCAGATCAGTTGGGAGAAGATAGTCTTTATTTGTGGTTTTAGGTCATAGTAATGTGATTTTCGCTTTCAAACAGAACTAAATAGATGTGTCAGAAGGGGTAAAATTCTTAATGGAAGAGAACACAAATAGTTTCTAACCTGCTGGTAAGGTTAGAAATGTCACGGGTTGTTGTCATTACCATGGAACAGAGAGTTCTTCATCATTTCAAATGCATTTTCATATCCACAGGTAGTCAGATAAGTGACCATTACCACATGTAGCAAAAGGACAAACAGATGGGATGCAGCTCATTCATTTCTGCTTCTCCTCTACACTTCTATTGTTTTCTAAGTTTGCAGTCATCTATTGACTGTATGATGGGAGTGGTTCACTCCTTTCTTAACTGAAAAGCTGCTTCTACGTGCAACAAGAAGTATCATGTCTTTTGGAAAGCTACTTTCTTCAAATTTAAACAAATTTCATATTCATATGAATCGTTGAGACAGTTTCTGCCTGGCACACTACTGATGCAGGCACAGTTCTGTCACAGACTGAAGGCAAAATCAAAAGTAAGATTTGGATAAATAAAAATCAAAATCTTTGATGATGTTTCTCCACACTATTATTTTTAAGCAAGACAAAAAAATAGAATGACGTTAAAATTTCATAAGTTAAACGGTGATATAATCAGCAAATTTATAACACTGACAGATCATATCAGAGTATCAATCATGAGTCATGATATGATCAAGACAACTGACCTGATGCATCATTCCAAATATTTTAAAGGAAATCCATCATGTTCAGTAAATCACAGATATTAAATAAATAAAAAAATTCTAGCAACTTAAGATTTCCAGGCATTTAATATTATTTTGGTCAATTTTTGCGTGCAGTTTATGCAACATGCCTCACATATATATATAGCTTGAACACACAAAGTGCAGTGACCTTTGAAGCGTTCAGCATAAGACTCCAAACAATCCATCCCTTTGCACATCTGCTTAGAAAATTACAGAGCACACAGTCAGTGGTGTGCACAGTTCATACCTATGGTTGTTGCTGCCTAAGGACAGACAAAAAGCATCTCTAACTAGACAACTGGGTTCCTTTAGGCACTAGCAGCATGTCTTCATTTAGTTTGATTTCAGTAAGTGAGCTTTCAACAGTGACTGCAGCGCAAGGTTGTAATTACGTCTCAGGAGTGGAAAGACACTGAAGCCCAGATTCTGCAAAGACTTAGACATGTGCTTAGCTCTCTGTGCTGTAAGAAAACCCATTCCTCTCCATGAAAACACTGCTCCTTGTGTATGAAAATATATACCTGGACTAGGGTGCAGGTTGGAATTTTATTTCAGTCACTTAACTGTGCAAACTTGCCAATTTTTGGTCAAATTTTATCAGTCCAGTAAAAATGAAAAATTCTTGTCACCCCTGATTGAGACTAATGCTATGAACCCCTCACTGTTCTTGGCCCGGCAATAATTCTAGCCCAGAATGACAGTTTTCATACCACTCAAAAGACAGATCAATAGAGTAATATTCACATTGGCAGAAATGTCCAGAGAAAGGCCTAATGCAACGTGTTTATTGGCATTGAGGTTTGCTATGATCAGCTATAATCAAGAGTTCACACTGGAGCTGCCATGGAAGAGTATGCAGTGATGGACACAGAATAACTGGTCCATTAGACCTGCACCCAGTGCAGAAGGAGCAGAGAAGTAGGCTGCATAGAGGGACGCACTATTTTAAGTCACATAGGATTCATTATTCCTAGCCCAATTTGGTGGATAAGAGTGCTCCACTAATAAGGAAAAGCAGTCCGTCTTTCCAGAAAAACAACAAGTTTTTAGGATAGGAGGTGATCAGTGCAGCAAACTGGCAATGGTTCTCTTATTTTGTCTGTGCCAGAGCCTTGCTACCACTGTGCCAGCAGAAGTGGTTCCACTCATGAGCCTGAAGTAGCTAGGTCAGCCCCCTCCTGTATCCATCAGGGGCTATTGTAAAACCATCTCTTCAAGTGTTCTCCTTTACCCCAAATGGGCTTTCCATCCCCAATCACCTATTCTCCCTCCTTTTCCTTTAGACAAAGGATGTGATGGCAAGTACCTAGAAGGCTCCCATATGTGGAGAGCAAGGAGAGAATCTTGTACATCAAAACGTTTATTGAAACAAGTAAGAAACCGCAGTGTATTGGTTATGACCCTATAGCTTATGTCACTTCCATAGACTTGTAAAAGTGCTCATATTTCAAGTAAAATCAGATGATCCTGCCAGTCACATGGATCCTCACTGCTGTGCTTCTGCCTGGGCCTTTCCTTGCACACACACAGCACATCTGCACAAGCACCACACACATCCCCCTGCCTTTCCTCAAAGGCAAGTTACTCCATTTCCTCACGGAAGGATGGAGTTCCATCCTGAGGTTTTAGGAACTTTCTTCTTTTTGTCTGAAGAGGAGTGCCCAGTGGCCTTGATTCCTCTATGCCAATATTATGTACTTTAGAGGAAACGGGAAGAAATTCTGGGAAAACTTTCGCCTAATGAAACATAAGAGTTTTCCCAAATCTACAGCTGACTTTTGCCTGGAAAGTCTGTTTCTTAAATGAGCCTGGCATTAAAAAAACTCAAATATAAAATTATAGCCACATATAAGAGAGTACATTACTAATCAAGCATTTCACTGAAGGTGAGCGTACAAGCAGACTGATGTATACAAGATCTTTTCAATTGATTATTTAGAGGCACTGAACTTTTCAAAACTATGCTAGCTCTGAAATGGAAATTGCCAAGCAGTGGTACATCAGTTGCAGCTTGGCTGCTTATCATGCCCAATGCCATACTGGTGTACAGCAATGTAGCATTATAATGCAAGCATTATTCTAGTTTTTATGGCAGGCAGCACTATCGTTACCATAACACATAGAGTTCCATTTAAAAGTTCTGGTGTTGCTCATTATAATTTGCTGGGGAAGATTATATGGGCAGTTGTGGGGAGGGGCAGAGGCAGAAAGGGTGACAAAATTTTTTATGCTTCATCTCTGCAAGCAAATTATTTATTTTGCCAATTTGGAATGCATACCTTACAATTGCTTGATTTATAAGTGTGCAAGAAAAGGATAATTGCTCCTGTTTCTCTTCACTACACCATCATCCTCCATTATCCACGCTGCCCTTTTAATTTTGTATTTATTATTAGCTATAGAGAGAAGTAAAGAAAAGTTACACAACACAATAACAAAATAGTAAGTAAGGGAGTTACAAAATGTAAACAATTTAGGGGACAGGTATTGCACCACTACGCTGCACTAAACTCACAGATGTGAATTTAATGTTCACATAAAGAAACCTATGAAATTAAAAGTTTAATGTAAAAACCTTAGCAGACCCTTATCTGTAGTTACTACTAGACTGTCATTACACACACACACCCCCCATTTTACAGTATCTTTAACTTTTTTTGTCCCTACTTCAATTATGTGATTTCAATCAGGATATAAGGAAAAGAGATGAAGCTCTGCTATAACAGTCTAATGGCTTGTAAGATGCTGTTGTTTTCTGTTTTACGTATCACCACTTAAAAGTAAAAAGTTATTTTATGCTGGTCATGTAGAACACATCTCCACTGCATGTTTCCTCCTTTTCTCTTCCGAGCTAATAACCTGGAGTAGGGATTTAAGTTAAATGGTTCTACACCTTGACCTCCATCTTGATGTGAACCATAGGTGGCAGAGACTGTATTAGAGTTGTCTCTGGGGTGTTATGCAAAAGACTTCACTGCTTATATAGTAAAGAAAATTGTGCTTTAGTGCTAGCCCACTGAGTATGCATTATAATTCTCCAACTATTTTCAGCAAGGTGTTTCGTGGGATACAATGGTTTCAGATGCTGTATATTTGGTAGCAGGTGGCATTAAATTTTTCATGTAACGTCCATTAGCTAAGTTTACATGTTAAATTTAAAATTTTACTTGTACTTTATATAGAAGTATGCCAAGTGACTGAGAAAAAAAATCTAAATCTCAGATCCTGAAACTAAATTCTTCTTTTTTTTTTTAATTTTTTTTTTAAGAAAATGTCTAAACAGTGCAATTGAATATAAAAGTGCTGGGAAGAATATACCACAATATACCAGGAAAAAACTGGCTCTCATAAACATACAGACTGCATAAAACCAGTAAAATCTGCTAAAACCATTTGTTTTATTCAAGATCAGTCTGGCGATATTGCTCCAGACCCTTATACAGCAATCAAAGACCTAACAGATTGCGGGCCTGGAGTTACTCTTCATAAAAGGGAAACCCTTGTTGAGAGCTGAAACTTGTCTTGTGAGGCTCATCATGCCCAGTGCTACCTCATCATAACTGCTGCCTCATCATTTCAGTCTTACACGGGGGGAAAAAGCCAGCCTTTTCCTCCCAGTTATTTGACTTCAATCTGTCATTACACCTCATCAAACCGAAACACAAGGTCTTTGGGGTAGGGATTGTGTCTGGGGATGCACCAGTACTGAGCTCAGAACCATGGAACCAATGGTTGAGGTATTTTATGACATTCGGATTTACATAATACAGATGCTTTCTAGATCTATCTATGTATATATATATACATACACACAATCTCCAGTCACATGATCTTTCTGTGTACATATATATACATACACAAGCATGTTTATGTATACACATATATATGTCAGGCTAAGTGAACCTGTGAGCAGGAATGCCACTGAACAGCGATCCAAAATCATGATTCATTTTGAACCATCATCAGTAGGATGTTAAATTTGCCAAGAGACTTTTCCTGAATTACAGTTTAGTGTCTGTTTGTGTCTTTTAGTCCTTAGCTGTTAGTACATCTATGTTATAAATGTACTTTATACATTTATAAAGTATATAAACTTCATGTATACCATGAAAGTTATAAACTTCACGTATACCATCCATACAGTAGAGCTGTTAGTGCTCTGTCAAAGAGCAAGCACCTCTACACTGCTTGCTATGGCATTCATACATTTTTTAGTTACTTTTGATTCCCAAACCTTTTGTGGTGAAATGCAAAACAAAAATAACTCAGTTTGCTTAGTAAAATCTTGATCTTACTCAGCTATGAGAAAAAACATTTTGTTTTTTTTCTTGAACTTAAGACTGTAATATTAAGCTAGTTCATGAAAAGAAATAAAGAATTTTCCTTTTCTATTTCTTTTGGAAGCCAAAATTAGAGCTTTCTGCCATTCGTAAGTGTTCATGATTTTTTTTTTTTTTAAAGATGAAACATTATTAAAATGAGTTGCACATATAATTCCTCTTAATATTCCATTAGGCAACTGTGCTGAATGCAGTTTTATTTGCATGTGCTATTTACAACCTACATGTCCCAGTGTTCTCTCCAGTTCATTTAACACACATTTAGATAGGAGAAAAAAACATTACAACTACAAGTCAACAGTGTTTTTGGAGAACATATCCAGCCCATCTAGAGCAAGTGCAGCAGTCTACCCCAAAATGGCTCAAGTTGATAATTTAATAGAAGGAAAAAAGACTCTGGGAAGAGGGTGAGGGGGGTTGGACATGAATGATGTATTTGTTCAGCTGAAGTATTGTCTTTTCATTTTCCTTTGAAACAATGGTTTCCATCATGCCTTACCATTACCTGAGCAGTCTGATAATAATGAAATAACGAAGTGGGCTTATGAACCACTGATACAGAATACTGGATAGTCATCACCACCCTTTGCCAATCCATATCACAAGAAGAATTTGGTTTAGATGTTAATTCCTCTTATGTTCATAAAATTCACATTTCCAAGGAACATTATTTCTACCTATCTAATCTTCTGTCTTCATCTACTTTATTTTCCTCCTCTAACTTTTCACTGTTTCCCCAACCTTTCCCTGCTTTGTCCTGTGTGTTCCAGCAGTATATTCTTTCAACTACTCTTTTTAAGTGCGATTGCTAGTCCAGAACATTTGGGTGTTTTATGTCTAACTTGGCCACTTCCCGGCATACGCATTTCAGAATTTCTCTGAGTCATTTTTAACCTTTGTTCAGCTTTTACTGCCAGGACATAAGTCTCAATGTGTATCAGATGTTTTATGTACCATTAAAATACCATACTATCCTATTAACTTCCTTTATCTGAGTGCACCAGTTTTTCAAACTACATTCCACATAAATGGTAGTTTTTGCTGTCTTCTCACGAACTCTACAAGTAAGATTTTCCCCCACTATCCCAGAATAATTGCATCTTGGGATTTGGCTCAAGCATGCACTTCAATATTGTATTATCACGTTACACTGTAATACAGGTGCCATAACAAGAGAGGAAAAAATTTAAAAAACTTAAGCAATACAGTTAGTAGTAAAGAAAAACTAAAGGAATCTCCAAAGACGTGATGGGGGACATAGAATCCTAATTATTAAGCCAGTTTAAAATTCTCTTTCAACATCTCCTACTCACAAGGTACCCCATTTTGGGGACAGAGGGAGGAAAGGCCCTTACACAGACATATGCCAGTGACTCATGACAAAGTAACAGAGTAACTAAAAATGCCAGTTTTAGAAACATGAAACACCAATCATGATTGAGATATAAAAAAGTCACTTTTAACTGTTTCATTAAAATCATTACAAATACTATGTGTAACAATTTACCATAGTTAGCTAAAACCCTGCAAAGCTGTGTCCTTAATAAATGAGGTTCATCTGTAGTAAATAGCTTGGTACAACACTGGCGTCTCTAATCAAATTTGGGACAGATGAGTTCCATAGATTCAGTTTATTTCATTAATTTACAACTGCTTAGTGCTCATGGTAGATGGTCAAATGATATTATTTGTGACAACACTAAATAAAATAAGCAAAAGAAAATGAGGCACATGATGTATTACCAGGATAAATCATAACACAAAATGTAGGGAGATGAAAGCCTACAGCAGCAACACTTAGCACACTTCATTTGATTCCCATCCGTCAGCTTCAGTGCCAGTGGCTCAAAAAAGAATGCAAAGGTAAATGAACACCAAAATATGATTTACAGTACTTGAAAAAGAATCACAGAGAAATAAATCAAAATTCTAGTGTTATTTTAGGCCAAGGTTTATTCAGAATATGGGAACTTTTAAAATAATATACTGCTAGTGTAAAAACATCACAGTACAAACATAGTCATAAAAACCTCAAATAAAATAAACCCCATCCGTAGCTAAGCCTGCCTACATAAGGGTCACGGGTTGGATTTTTTCTTTCTTTTGTAGATTGTTATATTGATTCCATCCTAAAGAGCATAGACAGTCAACATTTCAACTGTGGCTCATGATGCTAACTGCCTTCTCATTTGCCTCAGTCTTAATAAACAAAAGGTCCTCTCCCATTTGTTTTGTTTTGCTTTTTTTTTTTTTTTTTTAAATTCGGGTGTCCTTGCTGTATCAGAACTGTTGTGCCATTTAAGAGTGTGATAGCTGACTGAGCACATATGCAGGAAACTGGTTGATATAGATCACTTCTCTTCTGAAGGGCTTGGAAGTTGTATGCCTGCAGGTCATAGCATCGAGGGAGTGTGGGCAAGGGGACTTTGCCAGCTAGGGGGATTCCTCAGCCCAGCGTAGCATGGTGATTGTCTCCTGTTCATGGACACCTCATGCCAGATGCAGCTAGTTGACAGGCTGGTCAGCCAACTCTACATTGCGCATGTGGCCACCACCGTGGGGAAAACATTGAGGTGCTCCTTGCTAAGGGGTGAGGTATGTGATCATGAACTGTAGTAAAGCTAACAAAGCAGGAGACCTGCATAAAATACAAGATCTAAAAGATCTCAGCCTACACAAAATGGAATTTTCCAACAGCCTGCTTATCCTGGAGCAAACAACTCAGCTGCTGACACGTTGTGTGTGGCAGCACACAGCAGGACAGCAATCAGCAGGCATTACCCAGACACGCAGAAGCAAGGAGCCACTTCTGCAGTGGCCTCTCTGTCCTCCACCTTGCAAGTGACACCAGCTCACGCTATTGCCCTAGAAAAGTTCTTGCACGTTTGCTCTCTAATCCATGGGGAATGTTTTCTCCATCTCTTCTGACACTTTTTATGAGCCACTGTTGGGACATACTAGCCTAATTAAATGCATAAAAGCTTCAGTAAAACCACCAGGTCTGAGCAAATCTTAGGGGAAAACACAAACAACTATAGCAGGCTTGTCCTACGTGAAAGAGGAAAAAGAGAAAATGAGCCTTTGCATGCCACGCTGTATCCAGGTCAATCCTAGCTAGACTGTCCTCAAGCAGCCACGCTATATTCCATTCTTGGACTAGTAATATTTCACAAGTATATCAGCATTCATTATTACACTAAGCTTACAGTGTTGATTGTTTTTGCTTTTAATAATCGGAGCTCTTTCTCGAGGTTAACTAATCCACAGCTGCAGCTTGAATGTTTGATTTCCTTTTTTCTTAATTGCATGTAGAACCAACACATTGGAATGATTTTTGACCACCTACTGCTATATCTCATAAGATTTATATCCAGTACTTTTATTAACAGGCTAAAAAGCAGCAGCAAAGAAAAGCTTTGATGATAATAATAAATAAAAAAAAAGACCTAAACCTTATTTCGTACCTGTAACACCATTCCCAGAAAGATATTTTCCTAGTGTTTGCTGCACAAATGCTTTTTATATTACTGAAACTTAAATTGTAATACTGTTGCAAGTAGGGATGAAACATTAACAAATCCAGGCTACTAGAGCTGCATGAGGTTAAGATTATACATTTCAAAGGTTTAAATGGGTGTTTGCCTAAGAGCAGCAATCTCTGTGGAAAACAAGTTTGAGAAGGAAAACACCAGTTGGATTTTCATTCTATTATCATTGAAATGGCATGGGGTTTTTTTGTTAATGACTGAATAAATCAGAATTTCAGCTTTATATTCACAACATTTTCTCCTAGTTATTCCATGTTTGATGCAAAACTGAAGAGCAGCTGAAGAAATAACTCACTTTACAATAACATGTAGAGTCTGCAAATTTGAACTGGTTAGGCATTTGGACTAGATGACCATTCTAAGCCCCTTCCAACTAAAATATAATATGCTATTCTATTTGTATTAGTTGAATTACCTTCCAAGAAAAAATAACCCCAAAATAAATGTGATTTAATTTATCATTACAGCTACAATAAGAAGAATCTTGAAGATTTCCAATGTTGCTCTTATTGAAGTGGGAAAGATGATAAAGGTGATCAAGGGAAATATAAAGAGAAGATCCTTAAGTAAGTACCTAAGAAAATTGTTGAGAAGGTCATTACAGGTAACATTATAAAGTACCTGAGGCACAAACCAGCACAGCTTTCTAAAGTGTAAATTTTGTCTAAGATATTAGAAATCTTTGGAAAAGTTAAAATAGTGAATAACTGGAGAAATGTTAGATATACCGTAACTTAAGCAGCTTATGCTGAAACAACTCTCAGTTTTATTATGGTGAAATAGGGGTAAATTTTACAAAATGCAAATAAATAATTACAAAATTAATCTTATAGCTTTTGGCATGGAAGCTATGAAGTAACATTTTGGGCCAAAATGCACATTTAATGTCTTCTCTTCCCCTCCCGCCCTGAAATGGGCAGTCTCAGCTCTGTATGGTTGAGCCATTAGGTTTATCTTAGGTCTTTATAACCTGGACAGCTTCCCACAGTCTTTCTTTAACAGAAATGCAAGGTCTTTTCCTGCTCACTATGAATTCGGAGCAAATCTTAATACAATGCCTCTCCCACCAGCAATAGCCCTAACAGGATTTTAAAGAATTGGGCATAAAAACCACCCCAGCAAAACATCACACCACCACCACACACAGATACAAAATCAAATTTAAGGCTCATGGCTGGTGAGAAAATCTCTGCTAGTGCTTGTCACACCCTGGCATTGTTTCCTACCTGCATAAAAAAATGTTGAAAAGAAAATGCCTAATGTCTATGATTCAGTATTCCTGCTGTCAACCGTACTCGCAATTAAATGTTGCATCCAAGAAAAATGATCTATGTATACACAAGGACTAGTAGAAGTAATTATGTAGTTGGTTAAACTTAGAGAATATAAAAAACCCCTCCTGCGGTGGTTAAAGCAGTCTGCACTAGGCATCTGACAAATGTCTGCAGGCTGAAGCTCTTGGAGCCTGATCCTCAGTCTCAATCTCCATAGCTTTTGCTGTTTTTCACACCTGCACGAGGCAGGTGTACAGCCGCTGTTGGGCTGTGGCAGTGTTTACATCCATGCAGCACAGCTGCCAACGTCGACAGAAATCAGCTCAAAGCACTGTCTCATCCCAGCTCATCTTTCAGTTCAACGTGAGATTTTAAGACTGGAAAGCTGCAAAAGCCATCAACTCTGTTGCCTTAAAATTCAGTGTCCGTAAGAAGTACAGAATATACTTTAATATCTTTCTAAGTATTTTAATAAAATCTATAATTAACTAAATGAGGATCATAAATGTTTTGATGTTTTTAGATAAAATATGACCTGATCGATATACGTAAATGACTTGTCCATTTTATTCTTGGAGAAACCATCTGAGGTTCATAAAAGTATTAATAACACATGGCTTCACTATAGCTTCCAACAGAAAATTCTGAAGGAGAAGAGCTGTTTCATTGTTTTAACCATTAACATGATTTACAAATAATCCCTACAGCCCCGATAAAACAGGCAAACTCTATTTTAATCTAATGCACTAATAGTCTGAATGATGCATGAGACTGGCAACGGCAGCCCCAGAAAGCACCCTGCCAGGGGGCCCAGGAGTTCCTTGGTTCTTCCTGCGGCTGCTGCCACAGGGTGGGGGCAGGAAGGCAGAGCTACTGGCGTGGTCACCGGGACTGGATGGACTTGCAGGCTGGCCATGAGACTTCATGCTCTCCTAGACCTCCTTGGCATCCCAAGTTACACCCGCGTATAAAAGCAACAAGTGAGGAGAGGAGCAAGGAGCGGCAAACTGGCAAATCTCACCAAAACCCTGTGAGTTTCACCATGAAGAGCTGGAGGTGTGAAGTTGCACGCAAGCAGAGGCGGCCTCTGCTCGGAGCGCCATGCAAACCATCTGAACTTAAATTGATGATACCTTCAAGAAGAATGACAAATCCTAAACAAACCGCTGGCTGAAGGTATTTTTGTCAAATAATTTATCTCTGTCAATTCAGAAATTTTTGCACACAGCTCGGTACAATAACCGTTTTATTCATCACTACAGTCGAACTACTGTCACCTACAGCTTGCCTACAAGCAGCTGGGCACTAGAATTCAACATTCAAAAGTCAATATCACATGGCACCTGCCCATCCTTAGCATGGAAGAACATAAATCTCAATCCGTTGCAAATGCCTATTGAGAACAAATTAACTTGACGGTTTCTGTGAAGGTCTGCCATTGTCTTTACATTAATTCTCTGAAACGTGCAAAGGGGAAGAAATGACAAAAACACCAATGAAAAATTCATTATGAAATTAAAAGGAATATTTACAGGCTACACAAGTCAAAGGTAGGGGCTGTCCAATTCCAGCAGAAAACACCCAAACACACAAGTGCTTCTATGAGGGGGAGAGCAGGGTACATTGTAAGGAAAAGGAAGGGAGTGAAAAATGAACAGTAAAGAAAATATTCATTAATTCTTCTCACAATTTTGGAAGGGAGGAAGGGAGCAGACCGTTTTAAAATAAAGAGATCATAAGAAAATGTTATTGACCCCAAGGGATGGAGAAGAAAGCAGATCAGGAAATGTTTACATAGATAAGGGAGGTATGTAAAATGGCTGGTCTATTGCCCATGAGAGGTTTCAATTACTTCTCCAATTGGCACAACAGCGGGATTACAAAGAAAGCATTCATTTTCCTGGAGTTGGGACAGAGTCAACAGGTTACAAAAGCCATTCTGGAGTTAGTTTAAGGAATTAAAACAAAGAAAATGGGCAAACATCTATAGTTTAGTGTTGAGAACAAAGTTTCAAATACATATAGTTAAAAAACCCTCAAACTAAACAGTACATAAGTAGTAAAATTTTAACAGAAAAAAAATATAGGAAAAGTTTGTGCAGATTAACTAATTTAAAACAATCCAAAGGTCAAGTTTAGTTTCTAGATCAGTGAAACTGGGTGCACTTCAGTTACAAGATAGTTTATAATTTTTACTTTGCTTTCATTCGTACTCAGCTCTGATACGGTATTTTACTTAAATGTGAAACAACACATTACCGTTGAAAACCCTGTGAACACCTTGTACTCCTCAGCAACATTGCAGCTGTACTACCTATCTTTCAATGCTAAAATAAGTGAATGGAAGATGCTATTGCTCTAACATCTCAATACTTTAGAGACTAATTGTGTAACTTCATGCAGTCTCTACATCTCCAAGAGGCTCCTGAGAGCACTAACCTTTACAATATCATAAACAAAACATTGGCATCTTAGGCAAAGGTCCCAATATCAACTGAATTTGCTGACCACACTAAGGGAATTAGGAGCATTCACGCAATGCAGTACCCCAGTTGAGGGGTGCTAAATTGCAGGGAAGGACCAGTAATTTCTTTCAGCTCTTCCAGTTAAGATTCACAACTCATCTACACTTTGCAGATACTTCTAAACCTCAGTTCAACAGTTCTAGGAGATGAAAAATTACATTCTCTTTCTTCCTTCTTCCCCAAGACTTTCACACATCCATACACTTCGTCCACTATTCACTGTCTCCTTCCTGCCCTCCACACACACACTCTTTCTCTTTGTCCCACTTTTGCCCTGGATAAATCAGTCTTGCACAAATTTTCCAGAATTATACTACATTTGAACACAAATCAAGCATGCAATACTTCTGCTCAAAATGACTGGTGGTCCCAATTGGCAAGTCTTCCCTAATTATCAACCTCAGTTACTCCTTTCCCCCTTTATCCTATTGCCTCAAATAGCATTTTTGAATGTTCATATTTTAAATTTAACTTCAGACTGAATAGATACTAATTTATGTCTCTTATTCCCTGCTTAGATAAACTCTATGCATTTTTTTCCTCTAAACCTTCATCACAAGACAATCCTTTTGTTGTGGTGTTTGGCTGCTTGCTAGGTGAGCTGGCAAAGACTAGGAAACCCGTCAAGGTGAAAAGACAAGCAGAAATGAGAAAAAAAAAAATCAAGAACTAAATAAGATTTTATCTGGCTGATGCACTAGTTCTTCCTCTCTGGCAAATTTCTTCACTTCATAAACTGATCCAAGGCCATCAACTAAGGTACTGAGTTTCATTTTAAGTTCAAATGAACACCTGGCTATTACAGGAGAGTGCTGCAGCATCTCCAGGCCTACACACCCGATGTATCTTTTTTAATCAGGAAAGAAAAAGAAATCCCGAGCTGGGAAATCTAGTAATCCAGGTGTGAGAAGTAAAGAAAAAAATCCAGTTGTAAGCAGTAAAATAAAGAAGGTCAAGTCTGCATTGATATGAAACAATTTAACTGGTTTATTTTTTAAGCATCATTCTCCTTTCAAAGTTCAAGGCCAATTCCCTTCTTGTTTTGGTAAAGTGAAGTGATAAATTTTGTTCTCATGGGTTGTGGTGATGCATTTGCAGTTACTGGAAAAATCTTATCTTGTAATTTACAGCAACCAGGACTCAATCTCCCTTTGCCTGAAATCCTGTAAAGTGTGCTTAAATGGGACTGTCAGGGCTTTTCACTTGGCAGCTCAGGGGCCGTATCCCTGCTGCAAAGGACAGTCGAGTAATGCACGGACAGTCAGAGAAATTATAAAATTAACCCAGCTGGAGCCCAGCCTGGGCTCACTGCCAGGGCTACAGAGGCACCCTGCCTGCGCAAGGGCTGAGAGCTACTGCCTACCATTGCCATGACACTCATGTTATGGTAGCATGGGACATCTCATGACAAGGTGAAGGGGGGGCAGGGACAACACACACAGAGTGTCCTGCAATCAGGTGCCCCCAAAAGATACCCCAGGCCCTGCCTGCAGCAGTGGGTTGAGAGGAGCTGGCCTGCGCAGGGGCCTCCAGCATCAGGTGTAGCACAGGAGCACAGGGATTCAGGAGGCACTCAGCAATCCAGGACAAGGCAGAACTTTGGAGGTGGGTGCCCTGCTACCGTGCTGCCTTGTCTCCTGCACTGGAAATGGGATGGAGAAGCAAGATACCTACTTGATGTGCTGAATAAGAAACTTGTGGCCCATTTGCCCCTTTAGGGGAAAAAAAATAAAACTGAAAATTTACGGTGTACTCAGTCCTGTTCAGGCCAAAGACCTTCACGCTGTCACAATGACAACGCAAGTCAATTAGAACATATCCATTAGTTTTTTAGGGCCCAGACAATGATGCTAAGCAGATTCAGGTTCAGTTCTTAGATGCTCCCAGAAGTCTCCACTTAAATAAGAAGGTATAACTTGAGAGGCATACACAATTTCTATTCTTTAAGTATTTTTCATACATTACATTTTTCAGAGCCTAGACCGCTTTTCCAGATGTAGCTGCACCACAGGCAGGAACGACTTACTCCTTCTGTGATGGAGTGTTTTTAGATATGCTGACCAAAACTCAAAGGACTCACTGTTCCTGGTGCTCACTGAACACTTACACAAGATCTTCTGTTCATTATTCCACCCTTTTTTCTCCCCCTCCCCTTCAGTACTGTAGCAAAGCTTCTGCTTTTCAAAATACTTTATGCAAACATATTGCTGGCATACTTCCAAGATGAAACTCATTTTGGTATTTACAGGGCATGGTTTGATTCTCTGTAGATGCTATTTCATTATTTCCTTGTCTTTCTGGTATTTGTTTCTTCTTTCCATTTTACCATCTTCCTCAAATTGAATAAGAAAATGTAGATTTATTCCCTCATCTCTTTGATGAACAAAGACACTGAATAAGTCTTGCAAGAATGAGTGTCATCATATTACAAAAGTATAATCATACAAGTATCAGTAAAAAGAGCACTTAAGAATTAACAGCTTTTAATGGGTATGAGAAATAGCTTACAGAAAACAAACCATAGTTAAGAATATCTTGACCATAGCCACATGACAGCACATATATTTCCCTTGCATCTAAATGGTAATCGGTAAAAGAAAACAGATTTCTCCTGAATTACAGACAGATTGTATTTACTCCTTCTCACCAGTTATGTTGTTTCTCACCAACATGTTGCTTCCCCCACATTTTAATCCAAAAAAAGCCCAGCTGTTTATCGCAAGAACCTGTGACAGTGACTTATGCCAGTACACTTCTCACAGGCAACTGTAACTTTGATTTTTACACTGTAATTTTGACATTTACATTGGTCAAGGTGTACTATTCATGGAACACAAAGAGGAGAAAAGTGTTTGTAAAAAGACAGAACATCTAAATAGGATCCAAGAAACAACAGAAAACCCAACAGAAAATATTCATGAGGTCAAATATAAAAATAGACAGAACTTAAGAAGGCAGCCTGGATCAATGAATTAGACAGGCACCCCCTGGTGTGCCCATCAGCTGATCTCCCATAAGGAGCCTGGCCTTGTCCTAACTCATCACCGAGAGGGGCCCGGGCTGCCTTGCCCTTCCTGGGCAGGGGTGAGCCTTGGTGTCACTGGCATTGTCAAGCGGGTGGCGTGGGGGCTAAGCTGCAGGGATGTTGTTGGGGTGACTGAGGATGTCAATAATCACTTCTGCCTCTCGGCATTTCACATTCACAATGAGGCAAACAAAATGTAACCACCACGAGGTACAGTGAATGCTGCGAAAACTTCCCTATTAGAGCTAGTCCTTCCTCACACATAACAGATTTACTGTGCAGGGGGCAAGGACTGAAGGTATGGGAGTGCAAATCCTTTTTAATCGTACAAGGTATAAACAAAATAAAAGTGAAGCATGTCCTGTGCTTGTATTTTCAATGAAGAGGTCAGGAGTTTGCTTTTGAAGGAGGGAGATATTTTTTTCCTTTAAGTCTGCAATCCTAGTAGCATTATTAAAATGGTTAGACAGTCTTAAAAACCATGGCCAGACAAATATCCGAATGTGCTAAGGAAGTGGGGAGAGAAACTAAGGAATTAGCAGGCACATTCACAAGTTCATTTAGTTTAGAAGAGACCCCTGGGGACTGGAAAGTGGCTAACATAACAAAGTTATTTTAAAAGTGCCTGGAGACATAACAGGAAACCATAGACCAGTTAGCTTGATATAAAGTGGGGAGAAACTCCTAGAATATCAAATGGGAAAACACTTGAAGAAGCACAGCTTGATTAAGGATTGACAGTATAAGAGTAGAGAGAGGAGGGAGATCAGGGTTCATGGCTCGCTAACTTGCTGGGATTCTTTGAGGAGATTTCTGCCACGGTAGTCAGGGAATGCAGTAGGCACCACCAATACAAACCTTTATCTCTATTCCAGAAAGCATATGCTCTATTTCAGATGAGGATTAACTCTTTCCTTGATGGCACACCACTAGCGCCTCTCTGCAGAAAACCTTGATCGTGTCCAGACACACTAAATATTCCCTAACAAGTGTCACCTTTTGTGGAAAGCTGGTCCTTCCATAAATCCATTTCTTATACAGAAATTATCTAAAGTAAATCTAATAAAGAATTTAGTGATATTTTTCATCAACTGTTTCTGGCAATATCAGTAGCAATGCCGGTTATCAGAAATCCTTATTAAATGTTGTAAAATGCATTGCAAGAAGAAGAAATAGAGAAAAATTAAGATTTGGGTCCTGTTTTTAAATCCTCAAAATGGAAACAGCTTGAAGTTTGATTTCTTTATATTTTACATGAAAGCAAGCACATTCTCTTGATATGCCACAGTCTGTAGATAATGAACCAGGCAGAAAAGACAGCACTGAAAGTCTGCTTTGATTCATGGGCGAGACAGCACAATAATGGCAATGAATATGAAGCCATCTACCACTCAGTAAGCATTTCAAATCAGTTTCATGATTATAAATAATTGTTACCATATTTGTAAAACTGAACACTAAATTCCTCTTTTTGTTAAAGAGATAATTGTCCAATTCATGTGAGTAGAAGTTATTCTCCCTCCTCTCCCCCTTTTAAGTAGCTGTTACTTGTGCTATGTTTTATTACATGAAATAAGAGAGCCAAGATACTGATCAGCACAGTTAACTGAACTGAAATGTTACCCAGAAATGAAATGTTGGTGCAAAGGAAACATTTGGCAAATGCAGAAGTCAGATTGTGGTCATGCAGAAGCATTTTACGATTAGAAATGTCTCATTCTATTCTTCTGCCTGCCCTTGAGGAGCCAAAATTAACTTGGATTTCTAGCTAAAGGTTGTGAGCTCCCAGCCTGGCATGACTGCTTATATGTTTCAGACAATCAAGCTGGTTGACAAGACTTGCCATTTTCAAACAGAAATAGCCTGGATAGAGCAGCACACCCGAGTTCACATTCCAGAAGTATATCTGCATTACCAGCAAAAAGGCTGTAAAGTACAAACTAAATTTGTTTACTTAATGATGAATTTGGTGCTACTAACCTCAAAATCAAGAGCTTCCACACAAAAAAAAAAAAGGAGGGAAAAAAAAAGAAAAAAGCATTCAGCAAAAACTATTTTAGGATTCATTTTACCAATTTTTCATGAAGGCAACAAAGTAACAGTTTACTAAAGACCATGAAAAAAAATAATTTAACTTGCATCATTTGCAAGCATATCTGAACCCAGTTCTGGTTGGAGAAAGGTGGGATAAGCTTGACATGGCAGAATTATCTGCTGAAAAATCCTCTGTTTTTTCAGATAACTGATGAGATTCTCAAACAAAAGGTAGCAACCCTAACAGAACCTCAACCAGAGAAGAAAGGGTCATAAGGAAACCCGGGTTTTGAGACTGAAAGTTGAAACAACTGTAAGAGTTGGAAAAAGCCAATTTAAAAGATCAGTTGGAAAGAATCCTGCAAGCTATTTTCTGTCCTGCCTTGAAAAAAAGAAGGATGCTAGGGAGTAAATGGGCTGTAATCTATGCTGGACATCAACCATGTGCAGCTAAAACCAATAAAACTACCTGTGTGATTAGTAACTGGGGGTAACAAGGTAAGCTGGAAGTGCCATATGGTAGTCTACATGCCTTACATTGTAAACCACCGCCACTACTTATGCTAGAAAAAGACAATTAAAAAAATGCACCACAATCTATGATGGCTTAACTTATGTGTCGCAAGCACTGTGAACACAGCAAATGGAAAGAAAGATTTAAATATCATCTAAAATATGACATTCACAGCTACTGGTATTCACATCTTTTCTCAGGCTTTCCTCATTCTTTCACCAGCCTGAAAAATATCTGGTTTCCATTCAAAGAGCAAGTGTCATCACCTTCTCTATAAAAATCAACAGCAAATCTGCACGTATGATATGGAGTGTCATGATGTGCTCTGCAACAGTTTTTGCAGCCAAATATTTTCTGCTTCATACTCTACATTTTCTTGCAGAAATGCCAACATGGCTTTCTCCCTCTCTCTCCCTCCCTCCCTCCCTTCCTCCCTCTATAACAAAGGAATACAGATCCCACAGAGGTTCTATTTTTATCAACATAAATTGGTTTCAAGATAATGTCTTCCAGTCATATCCTTTAAATGATGATCTTCATGATGGACAAAAGTCACCTGTTTTCTTTCCTTTTCCTTTTTGCAGAAAAGAAAAAATCACCAAGTCCCCAGTCTGATAAAACAGAATCACAGAACCATTTAGCTTGGAAAAGACCTTTAAGATCATTGAATCCAACTATAAACCTAACACTGCCAAGTCCACCACTAAACCATGTCCCTAAGTGCCACATCTAGACATCTTTTGGCTAAAAGAAAAACTAATGGGGTTTGGCTGTACCTGCTTCCAGATCTCTGGATGTCACCGATTCTAGATGAAAATAAATGAGAAGTAATTCTGTCTGAGCCTATGCTCCTTAGAACCTGCAGCCCAGTCCAGTCATTCCCAAAGACAGTTTGCTCATTCTCCAGTTTCCATGGCACTGATAATTTTTTCAGGTCCCAGCTCCATCCAACACTGTGCCCACCAGAGAAAGCACACCTTTTATCTGTTCCTCTAATATCCATAGCTGTAGCCAAACACCTTGATATCCATAACGTTGCTTGCCTGCAAGTGGTCACAAGCCAGTTTCCAGGTCCTATCACTGTCTGCAGGTTGACATGGTCACAAGCCTTCAAGCCAGGTCTTGTCACCACCTGCAGAAAATCAGAGGCAGGAGACAGCTCCAAATTTCTGACTGCTCATGCACATGAGTTTCTAGAAGCTGGAAGCAGACTCCCAGCTCAGCCCTGTACCTCTCTGAGATGATTCACATAGCTCAGCCTGAAAATCTGTAATTGCAATTACTGCTAGCCATAGCTAAATTGCTAGTTTGGGGGCTTCCCCCCTCCAATTACATTCCCACAGCTCATCGCCAAATTACACGATATTATCTGAAATGATATCTAAGACTTTGGAGGTTTATCAGAGTTGGCTTAACTGGTTTGTATGAGATCTTTTTAATGAGATGATTAGCTACATAAAACAATGACAAACCTTGAACCTTTGTATTTGGCTGGTAATATATACATATATAAAACATTAGTAAGAGTTTTACTCCTGGTAAAATGGTAAGTGGATAAAACTGACAGCTGCTCTAATGAGATAACCACATAGCTGAGACTTCCGAGGAACTTTTAAATACAGACTATGAAAATACCACCCTTTTCCCCCTCCCTTTTTTACCCTTTCATGCAAATCTCTGCTTTCTTCCAAGTCCCAGTGACAGTAGATGGCTTTCTCTGCATGAATATCTTCTGGTTATAAGATTCACACTAAACAACTCTGAGAACAGTCAAATAGTCTTTCCAGATACAGCAAAAGGCGCCCATCCTTTCACAGCTATATGAAAAACAATCCCAGGGTTTCTGGGTCAGGTTGTTTTTCAACTGCTGTGTTGTAAATAAAGTAGTAAATCAAACAATATTCAAACAATGTAAACCACTGCATTTTTTAGACTGGTGTGTCTCAAACACCTTGTCCAATTTATTTCTTTCTCTATCCTCTCTTAAAAAAAAAAAATCCAACTTCTCCTGTGGCAAAGTAGAGCACATGAGAAATGTCTTGGCTGCATAGTAGAGCTGAAAATGAAATCAAACTCAGATTTATGGCAAAAAAGCTAATTACTAGCTTAAACATGGAAACAATTGTCTCATATAATATATTGTGATGAATCAGCAGAGCGGCCACAGGTCGTCGGGGATAGTGTGAGGAATGAAGCTGCTGCTTCTATCAAGGGGTCATACGTCATCAAGAGACACATTATTTGGGAGAGGCCAAACAGTCCTGGAGCAGCTGCTAGAAGGGAGCTGGCCAGTCTGGAACAGGGACAGGACAGACTTCCTTCAGAAAGGGACAGGCCCAGAGATCAGGGAGAAATGTGTTGCCTCACATGGTATTAGCAGGACTGAAGCAAAAGCCCCTTGCACTGCCCTGCAGGCCCTTGGCACGATGCTGTGCCAAAGTGCTGGAAAAACCTCCTGAGACCCCCTGGCATCAAACCCTGGCTGGCAGAGACACACGACGCCTGCTCGCCTTGTACAAAAGAACAGACTGATGGAGGATAACCAGTCCTTGGTTGGCTCGCTTTGGACTAAGCTGGAAATTTATTAATTACAACTGTTAAATCTAGCAAGACGAAGTGTATCCACAGGTCCGCCAGCTCTACTTTATCATCTCTCCTTTAAGACATGTTCCAGGTAACCACCAGCGCCCAAAATGCTCCAGAAACTGTGGGCCTGCCAGCTGCCTCCCCTGGATAGCAGGGCACACAGGTGCTTAACAGGCACATGAGGAGAAGAGGCTGGCACATCCCACCAGTCTGCTGTCTTCTCTGAAGAAAATGAACACCTACATAGCTATACACAAACACCAATATAGTCACCAAATATTTTGCAATAGGAATCTTTTATGAAAAAAAAAAGAAAAAAAAAGAAGAAAAAAAAGAAAAAACCCTTTCACTTGACATTGCCAGTTTGTTTTCTTTCCTAAATGTTGCTTATGCTGCTCTCATCACCACTGCTGGAGTGTTTATGCGCAACCCATCTACCACTACATTCATTTGGAAGCTGGTATTGCAAAAGGGCCCGGTCTGGGGCTTTGTTTCAGAAGGCTATTTGCTTTTTTCTATTTGTAATTGAACAAAGGTTTGTCATTTGTCATTGTCTATCTTTTCCATTGTATTTTGCTCATTTTCAGTATTTGTTTTTTTCACAGGTGTGGTGCTGAATAACAAACAAAAGTCCTCCCTGCTCTCAAACAGGTTATTTTCTCAAGGAAGTCTATACTTTTCCGTAAATGATAATTGTTCCTCTAATTGTGTAGCATCATGAGAGACCCCACCAATGCCTAATAGAATCCCAGCCTGAAACAACATACATGAAGAGGAAGGGCTCTGCGGAGAATGGGTGAGAGGTGGATATTTTGTAAAAGGAAGATGTTACCCTGCCTGCTCACACATAGCCCTACCAGATAAAAAATGTCATGTCCCGTCAGAAGACCCACAAAGTACCTGACACTTACGCCCACTTTTCAAGGAGCTGAGCACACGCTGCTCACTAAGTACAGTCTTGGGAACACCATGCTGCCTGGAGAGCTCTGCAAGCTCAGCAAGCTCAGCTTCTGACCTTCCAGCTCTTCTGAAAATTACTACTACTTCTCTCTCTTTTTTTTTTTTTTTTTAATAATTTTTTAAAAATGCACTTTTCTCCCTCTTTCACACAATTTTGTTTTTAAAACTGCATAGATTTAAAGATGCTTTATTAAACTCAGCTCAAACTTTGGACTTTGATTTGTTTTTAACCAAAGGGATGAGAAAGACTTGACACCAGAGCTGCAGCTAGACCTCAGGGAGTGAAGGAGAAGCTGTGTAAGGAGTAAGAGCTTTTTTTCTTTGTCTAATTTGTTAAATCCCCCCCCCCAACATAATTCTTCCCCCCTTCATTTTTATTATACTCATTAGCTTTCTTGTCACATTAGCAGGAAATTCCCATGCCTTGTACCAGCGCCACCAAGAAAAAAACTTGCACTATTCATTTGATCAGTTACAGAGGGCTCTCTCACACCAAGAGCAGTAACTCTGGGCCCTCTACCTAACCATGTCTGTATGAATATTTTTGTATTGGTAGTTACATGAAAAGCTTTAATATCATAACAATTTTTTGCAAAAGTATCATCTCCAAAAATAGATACTGGCCCTATTTTTGCATGTAGAGGAAAAACCTCACCAGCTTTACCACACCTCTTACTAGAAAGCCCAATTGGTTTCTGAAGGGCAGCCCATCCTAACAGAAAAGTCAGCTTAAGTGCAGTTCAAAATCTGTTTTTCAGAAGAAGACATGAAATGAAAATATAGATGAAAAATAAAATGAAAAATAAAACATTCTGGACAGGTCTTTTACACAGTCACTGCTCTAATACAGTTAATCTTCAGAACTCATTTTCCTTAAAGATAAGCCAGTGTGCTCCAAATTCCATGGCTCTAAAAGGTGATGTAATCACCAGGACTGAAAACGGGGTTGGTAAGTGGGAACATCCCAAAATACAACCACATATTCCTCCCTAAAAAAAGAAAAGTTTGGGGGGAACAAAAGAATTGTTCCCCAAAGAGTAAAGATCTCTTGCTGCAACACTAGTACAAATGTATTAATGTCACGTCTCTACAGGCTGAGGACTTAAAAGGATTTCCAATCATCTAGTTTTCTCATGAACTGGGAGGAAAAACATGGGAGCTTGCAGGAGCTAGTGTCAATTTGGATTAATCTTAGGAACAGAACACCAGATACCTAGCACCATAAAGGTATCTTACATGATAATTAAGATAACGTAAGTGATTTACAAGAACAGGCATTCATGTGAAAACAAAAAGGGAAGGGCAAAAAGGAAAAAAAAAGTGAAGGAGTTTAGCTATTTATTATTGCATGCTGATATCTTCTTCCTTCCTCAACTTCAAGTTCACAGTGACTCAGATTTCTGGAACATAGACCAGAACAAACTGTCTCATGACACAGCTAAAGCTCCATTGACCTGTTCCACCTAGTTTCACCAGTATTTAACATATAAAGAAAATTCAGCAGGAACGTTTACAGCTCATCTGCACTGACTGCAATCGGCCCCAACTCCCAAATTTCAGAAGACTGGATCACCAGTAACTACAGTGACAACAAATTCCACAACACTTTAGCTTCCTGCTGGCCTCTATCATAGCTTTACACTTTCTCCCTGCGTCTTATTTACACACACAGCATCTCTGCCTCTGCTCATATCTCACAGCTACCCATATCCAAGGGTTTTCATGTCACTACTTCATTTATTGGAAATAATCTTCCACACTCATACTATCATACCATTTTCCACCAAATACATTTGAAAGGTGCATTTCTCTTTCATTTAGCTTCAGCTCTATCATAATTTTCTGCAGTCTCTCCATCCATCCCTTCCAGAGAAGCCAAGATCCGCAGCCATAATATTGAGCTGTTACTGACCTGCCCCAGGAGATGTTCCAACTGAGGAAGAGAGAACTGAGCAAGCACAGCAACTTTACCAGTTTCAGCCTAGCTTCCTGCACCCAGCCTCTCTTTTCCATTCTTTACTGCTGTTTTTTTCTTGACCACTGGCTTTCACTACCTTCTGTTAATAAGAGAGCCTCACTTAGCCAACAAAGATCTTTGTATCACACTGATTGCTCGTCTGCATTATCATTGATGCAAAACAGCACTGTGAGCAGAGGGGCAGCTCAACTGCCTGCTAGCATGGCTTGTCACATTTCCAACTATGTGCACTGCTGCCCCTTTCCAAGAGGGCACGTAAAACCGAAACATGCATTCCCTGTTTTCGATCCATGCTACTCCTTTGGTTATATTTTTGTCTGTTTGTACTTTCTTGTCCTCAAGGAAAGAGAATTAGACATTAATATGGGCAGCAAAAAAGCTTCTGTTATTCTCAATTAAATGTATCTTTTTCCTTAAAACCAAAAAAACCCCATTATTTCTGCTGAAGGAAGAAGTGGTAAAAAAAAGATTCTTTCAATTTTGTTTACTACTTACACTTCAGGAAGTAGCAACGTGGTTACTGTGGTAGGCTAAGGATAGAAGTAACCCAAAGTTTTATAAGGAGAAAGAGCGTCATCTCACTGATGTAGTTGAGAATATAGAAGAAATTCTTCAGAGTTGAAATATAAGTAGTGAACTTCAAGCTAATATACATATTAGGAACAGCTGTTCTTAATTAAACTTACCTATCTTAATTTAGTGGTTGACTGTAGGCTGTCTAGCACCTGTGTCTGAACCATGTTTTTAAGCAATTAAATAGTCTTTTTTTTTTCCCTCTGTACTTTTTTAAAGAGGTGGAAAGGTGTCTAATGAAGGTTAGTTACCACGGTACTAAGTTGGTAAAGATTTCTGCACTGGAATCCTTCAATTTTGTTTTAATGCCCAATGTATAATATTCTTGGCTTTGACTATTCAAGCTTATTTGGCCCATGAAAATTAACACATAGACTTCTACAGAAAATCCCAACTGTTCCAGGAATACAGAAGTTAAGCCAATGACTTTACTTTAGGAATTACTTGAAGAAAATTATATGCCAGACTAAAGTTTGGTGCAGTGTGCTATTGGAAACATCAGCTCTCTGACAGGATGTCTAAGCTCTAGCAAAGGACTCAATTTTTCCTCGTGAATTGCAGTATCAAAACTTCCACTGCTCTTGACTGGAACCCTCTTAGGTCTGTTTTGGCATGTTAGCTGGTATACGAGCAGATGACTGTTCTGTTCACCTACATTTTTCCATGCACTTTCAATCAAAACAGCTGAACTACAAGAAGGAAACAGCTTAGGCATCATCTTTCTAGCAGTCCATAAACTACCAAGTAAAATAGGAGAAGAGTTAAGAAGGAAATAAAGCCCTCTGAGGACGGAGATGGAGGGGACTGAGCAATTCTCTGAAGACATATTTTTCTTGAAGTACACAGTTATTGATAGAGTCTGGAGCACGCAGCAACAAAATACATATGTGCTGTCTATGAACTAAGCGATCCTTTGAAGGGATTTCTCTACTGTATCCAGAGCAGAGGATAAATTGAAACAGATGCAAAAAAATTCCTTTCTGCTCCAACTACACTGTGTAATTATGATATTACTGAAACAAGTTTTTATTTACATGTATTTGATTGAAAAGTGTCAGTCATATTTTTAAAAATTGGATTTTATAGCACAGATTTTTCTTTATGGGATTACATTCTCTCTCCTCTCCTCTTCCATCTTCTTTCTGCTTTTCATTAATATTATATTTTGAATAACATGATTTATTTTAATTAAAGCCCCAACATCATGAACTGAGTGACCACAGGATGACACTATAAACAAAACTGATTTCCTGCAGTTTTGTACCTTTGTCTAATTCCTATTGCCAAAAACCTTCAATAATTGCAGGTTCCCCTTTAAACCTGAAAACACAAATACAGAAGACACAGCAGTACTGAGATTAGTGTCAATATGCAAGTACTAACCAATTGACCAGCTGCTATCCAGAAAAATTCATTGTGACTGAGTACTGTCTACTTTCTTCTCAGAAAAGAAACGTTAGGAACTTTATTATTGGTATTTTTTCTCATGTGTATAATTTCTTAGCTTGAAGAAAAAGGAAATTATAAGAACCATAACTGCAATTCTATGATACCATCATCTGAAGAACAATTTCTGAATAACTGGCATTCATAGTATCACTAAATTGATAGCTGGACATGCCTGTGTGCATATGGACACAGATACCCTCTTTACTCACCTTTCCACCAGTATTAGAAATATTCTTCTGCCTCTCACTCTTACACAGTCAGAAAACTTCCCTTTCCTTGTACAGTAAGTGCTGCTACCTGCTCAGCCCCCCAGCAAGCAAGAGAAAGCTCCCAGTATAGGGAGGGCAGCAAACTCTGTTATCGCTCTGCAGATAAAATCAGCTGGTGCAGCCTTCCTACACCTTGTCATTGCACAGCAGCACTACCCTGTATCTCAAGCAGTAAGACAACCACGGGGCAAATAAATAATAAGCAGGGACACAAGCTCAGCCAGTCACCTACAAGTATCCTTTCTGCAATGTCTCCATCAGATAGCTGATAGTTTTGTCCATCTATAGAGTAAAACATAGTCACAAGACTCAGGTGAAGAGCAGCTCTACCTTGGAACACAGGATATAAATGTACCCATCTGCTTATCAAGTCCTTTTGGTTATTCTAGGAAGAATGGTTATAAATATATTCATACACAAAATAAACTATTGATTGTTGTTGCTGCTATGAAGGTTAGTTTCCCTGTATGAAGAATACTTAATAAACTCAGGAGCACACTTTGATTCCCTGAAAAAAAAACACTGCATGAAGCTGAGATTCCCTTATCCTATGGAAAGCAAGTGTAATACAAGTTTTACTTGTTCCACTGCATAGATTTTCAACAATGAATTAATTACAACTCACATAAATGATAGTAGAATTCACAAGGGAAATCAAGTAGTCCTTAATTTGTTGATTTTCCCCACTGATTATAGCACATTCCAGTGCTATAGTAATTGTCACAGTGAGCTTGTAAACATTTTCCAAGCCAGAATAGCCCTCAGTCCTCTCTCAGTCTAAGCAGAAAAAGTAGGGGTTTGTTTGGGACTGAAAATTACTGTGAAAAAGAAGAAAAAAATCCAGAAGATAATTCCAAACAAAGAACATAGGAAAGCAATAATAGTAGTAATAATCTTCTTTCATTTTTAACACCTGTCACCTTGAAACTTTCTAAAGCTCTTTCAAAATTATGTATACAGGAGTATCTTTACCAGCTGCTGAAAAGGAGCGGTACCCGAGAAGGCACTCAGCTAGCTGCAAGAGAAGAAAGGACTTGCTGTTTTCTTCCACTGCAACCTTCCTCTCTCCCTCCACAACACATACCCAGTACAAACACCTTTTGTGAAGCATATTTCAAGGCTGCTGTCCCATTCTCTCCCATAAATCCACTTTCAAGACCTTTCAACATTCTTTACAAGTATTTGCCCATTTGAGACAGTTAATGCAAAAATAAAAATCCTTTTTCCCTTCCCGTGCAGACTAACATCATGGTGCTGAAGTAACTTCTGCCATGCAGTCACATCATCTTTCACCTGAACGTTCTCTCATCCTCCATGGAGGCCACCTACAGCAGCAGATTCCCCCAGCAGTTTGGAGCATGTGGTCTACAAGTGTTTTTACTAGTAAGGTCTAACTCACCAGCTCTCCAGGGCAGGACTGTTTTTCCATCTGAGCATTTGAACCAGCTCATTCCAGCATGGCATCAGACACGATGCAAATCTGAAAGGACAAAAACACTGGATTAATAATAAATTAACATCTAGTTAAAGTTTATTTATATGTAATATTAGATCATATAAAGATATTTCTTCATACAAAATACAATCCTGTCATCCAGTCCTTTGTCAAAAAGAAAAAGGGTTAATTTGCTGAATAAATTATTTTGTCCAAGGTCTACATTAATACTGACATTCCTTTCACACAGAAGTGTTAATATTTTATTTATATTCTCGTATTGCCTTCAAATCTCAGTCAAGAATCAGGTTCCCATTATGCCCTCTCAGCAAATAAAGAGACAATCCCTGCTAGGAATATGTACCAGCTAATTAATTTTTTTAGGGACTTTCTCCTTTTTTTCAGGGTGCCTTTGTAAAAGTAGACCCTGACAAAGACACTAACCTGGATTTTCTCTAAAGCCACCCAACTCTTTCTGAAACTGAATTTGCTTCACAAGTAGAAATTAATATTTTCTCTTTTCAAACTTAATCCAAGGACACTTTTCCTTTCCTAGTACTTTAACCATGTACAGCCCATGAAGTCAACACACCCAGAGGCACTTCGTTACAAGACAAATGCACGCCCATGAAAAAAAGAATGATATGAAAAAGAGCATCATACATGATCCCTCACCTCCTACTCTGTCATTTGGGAACCTTATCAAATTTCATTGGAAGACTGTTAGCGCAGGATGTAAAATACACAGAATTATTAGACAAACTAGCAAAGATCAAAAGATAAATCTTCCATATTTTTATTTTTACAGTCATAGTCAAATGAGAATCATTATGTGAAAGAATTGCAATCCAGAGGAGTAAGTGAAACCTTTCTCCCTTTCGAAATGTCTTTAATACTCATCTCACCCACAACACTATATAGGATCATTTCTCATGTTATAAGTTTGGAATGAGAGAATAGAGGAAAATTTCAAAGTTCTTTCATTTGGCCATAAACATTTTGGGGTGTTTATAGATCACGTAGCAGAAACCACAATGCTCCCACTGGTATGTGACCTGCCACTCTTTAAACTGTAAGAGAGACCTGCAGTGAAGATGTCCCAATTTCCCTTTCTCCCCAGCAGAGGCTTTTCACAGCTTTCCTCATAATTGCATATAAATTATGTACTTCCTTCAAAGACAAGCTGTCCAAAAAACCATATTAACAGCTCGTGCATCTTCTTTTCTTTCACCTGCTGTGCTCTTCTCTGGACCAACATTCACCTCCTAATGTGATGACTACACAATGCTCCTTTCTTGGATTTTTCTTTGTTTGATTCAATCTCTGTTCCCTATGATGAGATTTCCTCTTCATTAATTATCCTGAATTAATGGCAAGCGGTCATAGTGTAGTACCCAGGATCTATCATCAACAGCCAAGTAATAGCAGGAATCCTGACTTCACAAGCCTGCCTCTTACAAGATACAATAAAGTAGAAATCTAAATAAATTCTATTGAAGTTATGCCCACACACAGCAGCTCATGGTGCAAAGATGATAAGGACTGAAGTCTTGCTACAATCAGTTGCAGCAAATGCCATTTCATAGTAAAATTTTATTTCATTTGACCTTGCTTTTGATGTACAACAGAGTGCTGTCAGTGTGTCCTCTTTTTGACTGCTGATTGCTTTTTGAATCAAGAATTGATAACACAACGGATTTTTCACTGAGTTGTCTCCATCATGGTTTCTCAGGTAAGGCAGCAGGCAGAGAGCAACTCCACTCTTTCTCTCCTAGCTTAAATTCGGACACCCTTCTCCCAGCCTGTTTGCACGCACTCAGCAAACTCTGCCAGCTCCAGCTTAGAATTTCCCAGAATTTCCTCCTCCAGTGCAGGTGGACATCTGCTTCCATATCACCTACAGCAGCTCCACTGAGATAGGGCTTTCTCAGTGCATCATCTGGTGCTGGGCCAACATATCCACGATATACAGTCAGTACCACAAAAGGAGGGAGCCTGTCCAATCTCATTATCCTGGACTCCATCATTTGCAATTATGAGACACGTATCATAGTCAGAGAAAGCTAAGGGACTTACATAATTTGCATGCACTCATGAGCACTAGTTAGACTTCCTCCTAAGCTACTTATAAATTTAAGTCTGTGAGTTTGGAATTAAATACTACTTTGGAAATAGGAGCATTGCCTGAAAATAACAGATGAGAGATTCTAATACAGAAAAATCAATAATAGTTACCACACAATCATGCTTTCAGGAAAATGAGCCCTCTATCTCCTGCTGCATGTAATCAACTGTTAGATATGTAGCAACTCCCTACTTACAACATAGCCAGCCAATATCAATATTAATTAGAGTTGAGGAAGCAGCTCGTAACAAAGAATTCATTTGATGAGTTCCACATATTTTGCAAATGTCACTGCTCTCTTAAATTTATAATTTTTCATTATTTCACAGAATATATACTTTCTTGCCAGCTAACTAGTGTTGAAATTGTTACTTAATTAATTGTGGTTTGTCACAGAGATCATTTAATACATCTTCTCTTTCAATTTTGCTTTGTATGTTATAAACAACTCCCATAGAATACAATTTTTAAATGAGTTTATTGGGAGAACAGGAGCTTTCAAGATGAAAATGAAAATTCTGTGAACATCTGCACACACATATTTTGAGTAATTGGGGAAAATGCACAGAGAACAGAATGATATGACCAAAACCAACACACTAAAATGCTGTGGAACATTCTGAGGAAATTTTGATTGCATTTAATAGTATACCAATTCCGGCCATATTCTGATGAACAAAAATTAAACTGTCAAAGGAAGGAAAAACCTGCAAAATAGTGTTTCTCAATTGTTTTACTGTTTACAAGGTCTTTCACAGTCTCTGAAGTCCTGCCAGGGAATCCTAGAGATCGCCAGGAAGCCAGAGGCAACTGCAGAGAAGCCCCTTATCTCTAGGCCAGCTCTTAGTCACCATCATTTGCTAATTGGCAATATATTCCCCAGCGATTCCCAGTACAGATTTTGTAAGTGAATTGAACATTGCTATTTAATCATACTGAAACCACAGAAGTACTTTCAGGCAGGGCTGGGAAAACCGTTAAAGCCTTATGTTGCATTACATTTCCTAGCAGACCTTGCTCAGTGGAGAATGCCCATGTCTCGGTCCTCTCTGTCTTCTCCTCAATGCCTGTCTCACCCCCATACTTGGACTTCAGAATGTGAGGTGTGGGCAGATGAGTACACTCCCCAGAAAAGTATCCATTAGACTTGCAGAGGGGAAAAAATTAAGGACGGGAAAGAGCATATAATGCCTAAGACTTCCACTGATTTCAAAGAAAAAGTCAAATACACAGGAGCGAATTGTACCGGAGCACAAACACTTTAGAAATGTAAAGTCTTGCAATCGCAGTCCACCTTACTAAGTATTTGACTTGTTTCAAGATTTAAATAAAAATATCAATACTGAAAATGTTTTCTATTCTGTTTATATTTGAGAATACTCAGCAGCATTTTAAGATTTAGAAAAACTACAGTTTTCAGTCAATTTTTATTTTGAATAAAAATATCCTACATCACTCAGCAAAGATTTCTCCTGCACTATCGATAAAAGTTTTTCAGAAAAGACAACTACCATTTATAAAAAATGGACTCAAATATATGTATTCTTCTCAACTCCTCACATCCTAAAGCATTCTGCAATTTATTTCCCCACTTTCATCTACTGAGATTCAGAGAAGCCATGGTGTGATCATATGTTTTTTTAAGAATAGCTGATGAATACCTGAAAACTCTCCCACTGTGGGACATTCTGTTTTCTCAGGATTGAAAAAAGCAGCCAGAATGACACATTTTCTATTTCTAAAAATAAACTAAAAGGCCATAGAAATCAATGAAAAAAAAAATCACTGCTAAGACAGCACAAAACACAGAATACCAATTACATTTTGGCAATGTGACTAATGAGAAAGCCAGCTAATTACCTGATTCTGATAAACTTTTTAGCAAATAATAATCTTATGGATAATGCTTATTTCCTTTCTAAAACTTGCTGTCTTTCATAATGGAAAAGTATAATGAGTAACATATGAAAAAATCCCTCCCAACCTAAGTGAAATATTGGTTCTTTGGCATTAACCACCTGAAGACACAACTAGCTAAGTGGATTATTGGTGGATAAGGAAACTGGGAACAGGTTGATCTTTTTTCTGTATTGCCTAACATGAGAAGGTAATTTAATTTACATGGTCTTTTCTGCAAGGATTTCCTACATTTTCCTGCTCTCCTGTCTGAAACCCTCCTGGGAGACAGGAAGGGATCCCTCTGTAACCCCCACTTTTTTGCACAGGAATTCACTTCCACATCCAAGGCTTCCCTCCTAATTTGATAATCACCAAATACCACAGAATGAAGAGAGAAGGTTAATTCAACCAACACGTGCTATTCTAGAGACATGAGAGTAAGGGTAAGTTTTTGCTTTCGCATGTCCCAGTGCTCCACTCTGATCCATGAGGTCAGATACACAGGAATAGTTCTACCAGTTGGAGGATTTTTCAGAGCACTGTGGGTATGAGCACAGGTCTGCTGCCTTCATTTCTACAGGTGTTGTAACACTAGGGTACAAACATTATTCTGATCTATAAAAAATACCTTTTATCATGGCCCATTCAAAGGCATAAAATTAATTCTTCTGAATAATTTGTCTCTGATAGAGATTGACTCATCACTAATCCACAGTCAACACCCCCTCGCCCCGGCCCGGGAATGTGTGTGATTTGAGGAAGCAGGGGACCAAGCCCAAAGTGGTTTGAAGTCTAAGGGCAAGTAGAAGCTCTGAAAACGTCAATTATTACTCATTTCTAAATGCTATTAAAATTAAATCTAACTCAAGTTGCAGAAAGGACATGTAAAGTAAAAGTTTTACTTTTAAAGCATGAAACGTCTTTGTAAATAATATAGTTCCATCATTGCTTTGTACCCCCCTGTCTGTATCCCCTTGCTGCCTTTTGGATGTTCTTTGTGCATGTTTGTGCAGCATATAGCACTCTGGGATCCTGCTCTATGGCTGGAACATCTAAGTAGCGTTTTACTAATACACTTCATAGTATGGCTTCTTGGATATTTAAAACATGCTGCAATTCTCTTTTATTTCTATCTGTCTTAAAAAATGAGATTTCACTGAGCTGGCAAAAACAATTAAGAGAGGATATTACAGATCGCTATGCTTTTTTATCACGATAGAGATTCCAAACAACAACTGTGCATGAAAAGCAAGGAACTTCAGTAGAAAACTTGCCCTGCATGGTAAACAAACAGCTGTTTATCATTGGCCTAATTACCAAGTTAATGAGATACTAATTTCTATATTCATAAAGTATGCATGAGCAAGCATAAGCGTATGCAAAGCAGAGCATAGTGACAAATTTAATAAATAAAATAACAAGGTATTGGTAAATAAACATTAATGATCTTTAAACCTAAGAATCAGGTTATGTTTTATGGGAAGCTTGCATGAGCAAGACATAATTCTAGTAAGTCTAGACATTTGTATATTAACAGCATCGAACAAGTATAAAGTACTTCATTTAGAAAGGAAAAATAGCAAATGTACAAATATAAACTGGGGAATAACTGTGCTGGCAGCAGCACTGAAGAGAGGTTTGGAAGTTACAGCACAGCACCAAAATAAGTCAAATTAATAATATGCAGGTGCTGCAAGAAAAGGAAAATTTTCTGGGAGGTCACCTCTAAGTACAAGCAGTAATTCTGCTCTCCTCTGACCATGTCACAGCTGAAATGCTTCATTAGGAAAGAGCCAGAGGAATTAGGGAGAGTCCAAAGTAGAACAACAAAAATGCTAAGAGGATTGGAAATAGTAGGCTTTGGAGAAATGTTGAAAAAAAGGAATTTTTCCATTTAGAGTGTAAAAATCAGAAGAGTAGACTGTAAATTCTTCAATTACATAAAATATTGTAATGAAGAATATAATGACTGATTTTCTCTCTGCTTCCCTGAGGAATTATGAATACTCACTGACAGCAGTGGGGACATAATATATCAGGAAATCATTCTCAGTAGTCAAGCACTGGACATTTAAGCACTGCAAGAGCTTATCTATGAAAGCTCTGAAACCCTTGCTACTGGCAGGTTTTTAAGAAGCAATATGACAACCATCTCCCAAGAGATTCTTGCATGAGAGCAGGAGGATGAGATTGAATAGATGACTCCTGCATTTCCTTTCCAGACTTTCACTTCTGTGATTGGCCATTCTTTGCTGATTCTGTATATATGAAAAGTAGAGGGAAATAGCTCCCTAAGACCTACCTGCTACAAAACCTGGAATATACCAGCTTCCTCAGCCTTGGGTTCCACCTCTGAGGAAGCTGTGTAGTTTTCAGGAATATTGCCTTTGAGGTACGATCTGCTCCTTGCAAATATACATGCTTGCATGAACCATGCTACTGAGACAGCAGAGAAATCAATTCAGAAGTTTTCTCTTGCTGACTGGTGCAGGTTTCAGTAGGATGATCAATGTATTTCCACAATTGTATTGACGACCATGAAAAATGAACAATGTGAAATGAAACGGTGTGAGAGCTCCGGATCATGTCAACTCTGAGAACTTTTAGCCTGGCAAAAACATGACAAAGAACAGCTCTTAAAAAAAGGTGCTGTTTCCCTTTTCTATCCATGCCTCCCAAATTTGTTTTAAAAATAACATATGACAAACTGATGCTGAGCACAACATTACAAATCCTGGCCTGTCAGGGTAATCCTGACAGCAACTGGCTACCATATGCCTAAAAATAGTTTGGAGTTGTAGAAAATGCTAGAATTGGGGCTAGTTTTATCTTTGTCCTTTCCCTTTTTAAGGAAGGATGGGCAGCCATGGGTCCTGCTTACCTGGAGATGGTAACTGCACCCCAAAATTATTTAACTAAAAATGAGATTTCAGTTGCATTGCAGATGATGGGTGTGACACAATTTTCTTTGGGAAATCCAGAGCTCCATATCACCCGTTCTCATCCTTTACCCGGGCTTAGCCTCCTTCTCTAGGACAAAGGAAATTCAATTCCCTCTTCTGCTCCCAAGAGAAGGGAAAAGAGAGTAAGCCTATGCTTCTAGCATAGTGTTACATAGGTGTTACTGAAATATTAGTGGAAAAGTTCATCACCTCAATAATCTATTTCTATTTTGTTCAGGATTTTTACTGTTTTTTGGTTTGGCTGCTAAACTGAAAAATATGCTATGCACACAGATCTATAAACTGTAGTTTATGGATTCTCACATAATTAGCTACCTACTTACAAGTAGCTGCATTTTTTCAAAAGTTATGTGACTAATGGTAGTTAATAATGAGGTGTTGGTAGTTTCTTCATAGCTTCAGCTGAAACCAGCTCAGTATTACAAACCTTTTTTCTCCCTGTCAAATTCTCCCCTTATTAAAAGGACATTGCATCCTGGAAAAAATCTGGAAATTGCTCAGATTTATTTTTCTAACCATCAGCATCATTTCAGTCACAGCCCTATTTAAAGTAAAACTTAAACAGTGATTTTTTTTTTGTGTGAAAACTTAGAATCTCTTTTTCAGTACATATTTTGACTCAGAGAAAAGGATTTAGATACTGTACAACAGTTTACATGTATAATGTATTTTGTGCTCTGGAGAAGTCCCAAATGTCTTAGTATCTTGTCAAAATTCTAAGCTTTATTTCATTAAGATTTTACTTATTGAAAAAATAGAGAAGTTTCTAGACTTTATACTTTACACCTACATTTATGTGGTATTTAGTCAAGTAGGTAACAACTGGATAAACATCAATAAATTATTCCAAACTTTCTCACTTTCCTTTCAACCTTTAGGATATTTTTATCTTAAGTAAAAGAAATATCATACGGAAACACTTTTTAGATTCCTATCATACTGTTAGACAGAAAGACTTTCTAATTTTTAAAGTCCAGTTCTGGTTTCAATGTCATGGTGTTCATTCTATATTTTTTGATGTATGGAAGTCTTGTTTTCAGCCATGCCACAGCTTTCATGACAGAAGCTACTAGAAAACATTTACTTGTAGAAGATGGAATCGATCTTTGCTGATTGTTGCAGCTGTCTGGGTCTGAGGGATTTCTGCATTTTATTTCTTTTTTGGCTTTTGGAAGGTCTCTAGCACAAAGCTTTTATATAAACAAAAAAAGTAAAAATATAATTTTCTGTCGTTATTGGTTTATTTTTTCATTCTTTAGGCTGCCTCCTAGTGATCAGAAATTGCCTTTCTTGCCCCATTCCCTTCAAAACTTTAACTTAATTTAATACAACCATTCCTTAACTTAATTGAAGTTCTAAACTTGAACAACACTTATTACACTAATATTTCTCTTTCATTTATTTCCTTCTCAATCTTAAATAAACTGTTGAAATCGCAGGGACAATATAATTTTAGACTTAAATTCCCCCAAACTTTTTACAGCATCATTAGCTTTCAAATGAACAGTTCATTCCTGATCTAACTCTTCTTCTGGTTAGGAAGATGACATGGAAATTTTAGAGCAGTCACATTTTCTGGCTATTTCTATGTGTCTCACATTTCACAAAGTTAATTTTCATAGATTTATGTCTTGTGTGATTTCCAGTGGAGTGGGAACCATCTTCCTACTCGGCAGCAGTAGCTCATTTTTATTCAAGGTATTTGGTATTTAGTCTCCACACTTCCTGCCTCAGCTTAGCACCATGAAGGATCCTGCGCAACCTCTCTAAGTTCTCCTTAGTTAATTAGACTGCTTTCTGCTTCTTTTGTGAAAGTAAGGCCTGTCACCAACCCAGCATCACTTCCATCTCAACCATCCCCACCCTGCCTTCAGTCAACTGTCAGTCTGCTGCCATTTCCTACAGCCTAGATGAAGCTACTACCAGTCTTTTCCATATAAAAAAACAGGAAACCTAATTACTCGACCAGAACCTGAAGTACAGTAGTAGTGACTGTCAGTCATTGCTTACCATTGTATATTCATTTTGTATATAGTTGTCTGTAATGTTTCTCCGTTTCCTACAGCAATGCAAATTGTTCTGAAATCACTGAGTGTCACCAGGATTCAAATGCAGCCCTCTGAGATGGGTCCATGTCCCCTTGCACCCTTCCCATGGTAGCTTGTGTGAGAGCCAGAATTTGGCCCGTGGTGGCTGTAATATTCAGTTCCCCTGTGCCAGGTTCCCTGCCTTCCAACTTCTATCTGGCTCCTTAAAGCCATACGGTTTGTTGCGAAGTAGAAAAGAAAGGGTGGTGCTGTGCTGACATGCTGAGAGGTGTTTGCACTGTAGCAGAACAGGAAGAGATGGAAATATGTAGATGGGCCTTCCCTCACCTCAGAGAATCAACAATGGATAACATTAAAGCACGGATCAATATGCAATCTGCCACAAGTGTCTGGTGGCTTATTCAGACCTTGGCAAGGAAGAAAAATTTCCCTCCTTTGCTTTAGGGAAAGTGTTGATATAAAAACAATAGTCAAAACCTTATCATCCAACCATCTGATATTGATCCTTTCATGTCAAACAGTGCTCTGGATTCTCCAAAAAATCAACACACTATTTCCAACAATTGATCCTATGCAGCACAAAACTATCACACCAGCCTGTTTTAAAACATACCTTTTCCAAAATGCACAGCAATAAAAATCTAACTCCCTGTAAGGAAAGAGGAGGGGTAAGACACACTCTCCCTCTTCTGATATTTTGTCGAGAGTCCAATCAGGTCGGTCTCTCCATGGACCTCAGTGGAGCGTAATCAAGATACAGTGGTTCAGAGAACTAGAGCAGCTCATGGAGCTGCAGCCTTTGACTGCAAACCCATTCAACGCAGGGATTTCATTCATCAATTCTTGTAACACACTTAACGTTTGCTCCTTCTCTTATCCAAAATTGCCCCTTGTCCTCCCCTAAAATCACACGAAATTAATTCACAGGCAGTATCTTAAGTCTCAGACTTCCACAAAAGAAAAAAAAAAAAAGGGTAATGCAGCTCAATCCGCAAAATCCTACACAGACTGTGGGAATTCTCACTCTTAACCTACTCCTGACAAGATAAGTTAAACTCAACGTCCCTGTTGTTCAGATCGTATTTAACAGGTATTTGAAGTGAGCCCTAATTCTGAGATCTCAGGATGACACTTTTCAAAGTGTATGTATTTTCTGCTTTCTGGCACACAGGAGGGTCCATGTACCTATTGTCTTTTGATGGCTGTTTAGCTATGACATTAAATATCCTCTTTTCTCTCTGCTTGCAGCCTTTTATTCATCTCTTAAATACAGCAGTACATTTTTCATAGCCTCCTGCACGTGAAATAGACTTCTCTGTGTAGTAATCTTGTTTCACTAACATTACAATAATTTAAAGTCATACTGGTAAACCTTCTGTTAAATACCTTGACAGCTGAGAACAGACACCACCATAGTACTAAAGAGTCCCTCTAAAAGACTTGAAATCTCTCCCAGGTGTGACAATAAACCTTAGTTATTGTTAATTTAATAATTTTCTCTTAGCTTCTATATTCAAGTTAATGCAAATCAATCGAGCTGCATTCGAAAGCTTGTTTAATTTCCTAAATTCAGAAAGTAGAGTCCACAAGATGGAAAGAATAGTATCCGCGAATTAAAAATGAACCACAGATATCAACATAATAACAACAAAAATGAACAGATATCAACATAATAATATGAACAGGTTAGCTAAGGGCTTGCATTGGGAAAATGCCTAAAAAATCTGCATTAAGTGAGAGAAGAGTGAGATAAGAGGGCAATGTGATTTGGCTGTGACAGAACGAAGCAGCCTGAAACTGCAGTGAGACTGCAGAATTGCAGGTTTTCTTTCCTCCATCACGGAAAGTTCGGAAGCTCATCTACAGGATCAGCTTCTGTAGTGCAGGAAGATGCTTTGAGAAAATAGCTGCATAAAAGAAAAAAAAAAAAGACAAACAAACAAACAAAAAAAACCACAAGCAAAATCTTTGGTGTACATTTTTCCTCCTTTGATTCATCATTAGATTTTGCTGGGCTCAGTAAGAACCCTTGAAATCACAGGCTGAGACCACTGTGCCATAGATGGGGACACCTCCTGGCCATGCCCGAAATGGAAGATAAGAGGGCCTGATGCCATGCCAGAATCTCTGAGGGCACAGGTATCCCTAATGATGAGTACAAAGGGCTCCCAGTGAAGCCAGGGGGAGGTGCAGGTGCTCAATACTGAACGGAAAGTCAGCTCACTTATAGTCACATGTGAATTGAGGAGCTGAGCTTCAGGAAGCAAGACCTGAATATTTGGCTCTTTCATGAGATAAAAGCCAAGGGATAAGGAGGAGGCTTGAACAGATTACAATTAAAAGTCTCTTCATTTTCTTTTTAATGCAGGGGCAAGTGGACTAGTTTTAATATCACCTCTGTTTATTATTTTTGTTTTCAGCCAATGCTCCTCCGGGGCTTTATAATCTTCAGAGAATCCCTGCCTGGCAGTGGTGAGTGAGCACTGTCCCAGAAGACACAGAGCAGAACTGGTGGGAGAGTCACTGTCCCAGTACACTCCGTCAAAGGCAGGTTGTGTGCAGGTGTGAATTACACAAGAGGACGTTTATCCCTATCTTCTAAAAACCTCTGTTGCCCTATAGGCTGCTTCCGCTCCCTCCGTGGCCTCCCTTGGACCAGCTCTTTGCCATTTACCTGAGGTACAATTTATATACTTGCAAACTCGTTGCTTATTAATTTGCCTTCATGAAAGCCTTCTTGTGTTACAGTTGCTCACTAAAAAGTGAGAAAATCAAGTGCATCAGTAACAATTTGGCAGCTAGTCAATAAGTAATCCACGAATAAACCATTTCTATTATCTGACATGATCCATAGATGCTGGGATGCAGGGAAGTTTATTTTCATCCTTCTTTGGGAAAGCAGTAGCCTGCAATGGCAGAACATTGCAATGAGTGCTTCTAGCCATCCTCTCTGTCAAGGAGGGACTGCCCCCTATCTCTGCGGGCACATCAACAGGGCTGCCTGGGCAAACTTCTTTTTCAAAGACTGTTTATAATCTGTCATGAGGAACACAGCTCATTTTCCCTATGGACTATAAGAAAGGAAAGACACTTCTCAGCAGTCAGAATGTAAAAAGTCTTTTGGCTCACTCACAAAGTTTAGGGGAAAAATGGTTCCTCAAGTCATCCTTTTCCTCTCTTCTACCCATCTTGCCCAACACGTATTGGTGAGTAGTCGTGTGGATGGAGTTACTCGGAAGTTCTTCTGATCGCTGCATTGTACAACACCTGACTGTCATTTAGGGAGCTTTTCTGGTTTTGCATTATTTCTATCTGCTGCCACATTTGTCAGTGAATTTCAAAAGACAGTTATAATTATTTATAGAAGGTGATGGTTTACTAAATTTTTTTCCATTTAGCTTGCCAGAGATCTTGAGGGAGTTTGTAAAATTGCTTTTAGACCAAGCTCTGGCAATACAGCGTTCAGTACGGGTTACCTGAACATTATCTAAACAATAATAGTAGATGTCTGGCAAAAAGCCAGCAAAGGTAATGCAGGCTGAGTCTGTCTGCAGAGCAGTAACAATCTAATGACAAAAACTGAGAAATGCAAGGAAAACCTGGGACCCCCAGATACAATTTAGGAGTATGCAGGCCAAGATGCAGAGGAGTAACCCCAGAGGGAGACAGGCAAAAGAATGATTAATATCAGTCTGTGTTATGCTTGATAGGACCAGTCGCAGAGACTGCACTAGTGATTCTAAAATGGGGGCAGGGGCATATGGTTGCACATAAGGCTCAGAAGTGTTATTATGTCCAGATATCACCTTGATCGTTGTAAAATAGTACCTTTAATGATTGCACCATGAGCTGTCCAAGAACACACAGGCACGGAAAGCGCTCTGAAATTTGTTATGCCAAAATTGCTGCATTGCTATTAAAAACACAATTTTTACAGTCCAAACTCCTCTCTGGCTATTACAACAAAAGCATCTGTTCAGTGTTGCTACTCAAGACAAGACTGTCTGCCCTTTAAGTGAATGAGGTTTTTGGAATAAACAATCAGCATGATTATGCTTTCCACTGCTGCGGGGATTTTTATTTACTTCTACAGCATATTAATATAGACAAGAAAAAACCCAGATAAACATTTTTTTGGTTGTATTAGATGGCAAAAGTATATAATTACAGAATCTCATCAGCCCATCAGTCTAAGCTACTTTATGAACATATTTATAACTGCCGAGTATAGAGCAATTACAGGAAAACATTCTCCTTTCTGAATGCATCTGCACATTTAGTATGGTCTGATCTAATTAAAGTCACTTCCATTAAAGTCAACTGGAGTATTTCCACTTCAGGTTAAGGCAAAGACACAACAGGCATAAGAGGACCCCAGTTCCTAGAGCCAAAACTTCAGTTTTAACCAAATAAGAATATTTCTGGAAGTGATCTGAAACATGACCTGAATGCAAACCTCAGCTGAGACAGCAAGCTGTTTGGCTTTATTTTCTCAGTAGGAGTCAAAAAACTTCCTATTTAGTGTGGGGTATCATGCAGGAAACTGTACTGTAAACAAACACCATTTGGGGACAAGAAATTAAGGGGAAAAAAAAAGATCGAAGCTCCATGTTCCATTATTTACAGGCAGTTAAAACTGATCTCAATATTTCTCTCAAGTACTTTGTTTTCTGGGAGAGACAGTGATGTATTTTAGGGTCTCCTGTGCCCTGAAAGCTTTATCAGTGCTAATATCTGGAAGACAATGGAAAGTTAAAAAAAGAAAACAAACCATGAGTGCAGTTTGATAAAGCTATTAAGACAGATTATTGTTTTTTAATGGAGAAATATAGAAAAGATCTGAAGCACTTTAAAAGTGAAAAGTTAACACGACAGGCAAGTTTAACAGGCTAAATTCATAATTCCATATTAAATTCACATTGATTCTTTTCTCACCAACACTCCCTTTATCTAAACAACCTTTGACTGTCAAAAGCCTGGGGACACTGCCAAAGACAATTTCATTAATACATTCAATAGGAATTGTTAAGTCTCACAAATATAACTAGTTTGTGTTTATTTCAGGACAAAAGGCACAATTAAATATTGCAGCTTGAGCCAGCTGGGCAACAAAATTTATTTCAGAGATTTGTCAAGAGGCAAAATGCCTTTGCTCACATGCCCGAGAATACTGAGCAAAAGTTTTTAATAGCTGAGCAGAAACTACACACAGTGCCATCGACTTCAAAGGCCTTTCACTTACTTATATTGAAGGAGAAGCTTTGTCTAACATGCTGGATTTGTTTTCTTTAAAGGAAAATCCATGGAATGTGTCTATTGACCAAATGTCAAGGTAAGTACAGATGGAGATTTTTTCTTTACATTCTAAGCCAGATTTTTCAATGAGAGACTTAATTTTAGGTGTCATTAAAGTGGAGTAGTTAGTGACAAAGCAAGTCCTTTGTTTTAAATAAGTGGGTTTGTGAGTATCTTTAAATGAAGCTGATCTGATCTTCAGTTTTCAAAATTAGGCAGGTAGAGAGCATATATATATGCTATGCCAGAACAGAGGGCTGAGCACAGAGATTAAAAAAGAGAAACAATCTTGGACCGTATTAAGAAGACAGAGTAATTATATTTAAGGAATTCAAACTTGTAAAGGCTTTAATGACAATTTAACATTACTTTCCAGGACACATCACTATCTTCCATTTTCTTTCTCTGTACACTGCTAATAAAACATTCATAACATTAAGTACACAGGCAGAATTTGAAGGAGATGTAATTAACTGCGTGGCACACCAGAAGAAGGAGAGTTTCCCAGGTTCCTCCAGAAAGAGAAGGAGCACCCAACCAATTATATGAGTAGGCAGTTGTGAGCAGGAGAGAGCCATTTTGAAATGCCACTGGGGAGTGAACAAGAACTATCACAGTAGTGACTGAACCTGCCTAAGACAAACCAAGCATTTCACAGGGAACAAGAAGGAAAAGAGAACTGGCACGTGAGGAGCAAGCTCCAAAATGGATATAAATTGGTATATCGTTTTTACCTACAAGTAGAAAAATTCCTCTTTCTCTTCCTGCTTGTCCTATTTATCTTACATTTGAAGGGATTTCTGAGTTTAGGATATTTTGTCTTTTTTTTTTTTTCTTTGTACTAAGTATTAGTTGAATTTAGGTCTTACCAACAAAAATTAGGTAAACAAACACGTAAGTAAGGCAGTGAGCAGTTTGATTTGCATTCTTACACAGTCACATTACACAGGCCAGATTTACATCTAAGCACCACAAATAAATAATCCTAAAGAAATAAGGAAAAACATACAAAGTACAATTGGAAATCTGCCTCCCTCTTCTATGCAGACAAACACACATACTTCTACACACCTACAGTTTCTTGATAGCTTTGAGTCATTGCTTCTTTGTAATTGCTCTAGCCTAATTATTTTAGTTACACACTAAACCATCAACTTTTCCATAATTTCTGAGTAGCAGTGATTTTCTAAAAATTTCCACCAGAATAGAATGCAACTCATGAGTCTTTACAGCAGGGAAATATCCTATTCTGACATTGTCAAAAATTACATAAGACAATTTTGCTCAGAAAGGAAGGATATCTCATGCTTAAGACTGGATTGATAAAAGAAATTGGGTTGAGTTCCTGACTATTTCACAGCCTTTCATTATGGCCTGAGGCAAGTAGCTTAACCTCTGTGTATCTACTTGCTATGACTAAAATGAGTATAATAACATTTTTTTTCCTTTATTTTTTGTCTGCCTTGCCTTTGGGTATTCTCCAGCAAGGCATGTTTTTCACTTTGACTTCAGTACTGCTAAAGTGCACACACTTCAACAGAACTACCCATGTACTTACTGTTGCACACATTTAAGGCAACCTGCTGCACTGGGAAAAGCAGCCACCATAACAAAGTTTCAAAAATACTGTGATACGTCTAAATACTTATCAATACCCCTCATGGTTATCATGTACTGATTTTTATAAAGAACTTGTTAAAATATTTATGCCACTGATATTCCTAAATTATAAAAAGGAGGAGCATAGAATTACAGTTGAGAACTGTGATATTTTAGAAGTACTCTTGAGCTTCGTTTCAGTGGTTTCATATACTGTAGCAACATTACATGGGCTCTAAGTATGAGCAAGGCTCTGATTAGAGCAAGACTCTAATAGGTCTATAAGTACTAAATATCTCAGAAAGTGACCAAAGAATCATTAATTCAACAGGTCTAAAATGTCTTGCAACAACAACTGCATCTTGCACAGTAAAACCTAAATGGTTTACATCTGGTGTTCTGTCAACATTATGTGTAATCACCTTTTCATAGAGAAAAAAGACGTCCTATAATGTAAGATTTTAAGTAGTTATTATTGGTGAAATACTATTACTTCACTTCATTAATATGACTAATTTAATGTGTGAAAAATAACACATTGTAGGAATCATTCAGCTCCTGCAGCAGCAGAAAAGGTGTTTACAAGAAGGACATTTTTTCAGACTAAGGAAAAATGGACGTGGGATATGTCTCTAGCCTCTGGGTAATTCCTGACCCAGAATATGCATTACTGTAAATTTTTTTTCCTTCTTTTCTTATAATTGTCTTAGTTTGTAAACAAACTGCAGTATCATGAAGAACGGTATTTAGTTTTTATTAAATAACATCTATTCACAAAACCGATTTCCCAGTTGGCAAGGACTCTACCACCGACCATCATTGCTGCTATTACTAGATTCCTCTGGTGTTTCACTGCTGTTTCAAGCATGCTGTCCACACAAGCATTTTTTCCCCTATTCTTCTCCTGGGCTACCTCAGACCAAACGTCTTTTGTCTCTCCATTTTCAGTGCCCCATAAAACAAATCTGCTGTCAATCTGAGGACACCTGGAATGAACTTAGCAGCAGATTCCTTGACCTTTTTAACACATGGGGGTCAACAATCACCATCAGCAGTTGGAAAGAAAAATGTGAAAGATCAAAGTCTTCCACTCCCACTACTGTTCTTGTTTTCCTTTGTTGATATGTGCACTGCTGACAGAAACCAGCAATTTTTATCTCAAAAGTGCAAATATTTGATAGGAAACTGAGGCCAGATGTATAAACCTAAAACAAACAGCAAATATTTCTGTGGTTCTTTTAACGCCACTAGAAAAGGTCCTTTTTAACAAACAAAATCGTTCTCCTAGAGGGTTTGTAAATCAAACATTGTAGCTTTTATTAGTTGATAGACTGTTGATACTAAATAAGAGCTGACTTTAAGCCCGAGAGCAACTGCATAGACTCCTTTCATTGTTGAGCTGAGATATGCAAAAAGTAAACAACATAAATCATGAAAACTTTGCTTTGTAAAAATATTTCATTATAATAATATAAAACATTTTGGCAGAATAGGCAATTTTTTTAAAAAAAATGATTTTTTAGTAAGTCTCTCTGCAAATCTATATCTTAGAGAAAATTATTCATTTTCTTTCACTTTCCTTGAAATAAACTTTTTTCTTTTGTTTTCCAACTATTATTTTTCTCTGCTGACCTTTATGTGGCCCAAATTTTAAAGAAATGTAATGAAAATGCCTCCAAGCATCTTAACAGTTCCAAATTGTTTATATTCCAAACTGACTCCATCTCAAATCAAATGTCAATATATATTTGGTCTTTTAAAAAGGCACAACATTCTATTTGAAATACATTCAGAGAAGTGAAGAGAGAGAAGAGTAAGAGTACAGAATCAAAAGAACATGGATTTGGTCTACAGTTGTACCTTATTTGTCTTGGAAAGCCAGACAATGAATTCCCTCAGCTATTGCCATAGTTTTGCAACTCAACACAAAACTGAGTGAGTATAAATAAGGTGTGAAGGTGCCACTGAGGAAGTAGCTGACAAAATTTTAGGGCACCTATCACAGTACCAGCAAGATCCCCTCTGATACAATTTTAATGTAAAGCCCCTTATTTCCTTAAACCATTTTCCTCTGCCCTACTGTCACATGGAGTGTCAAAGTCTCTAAATGTGCTAATAATCCAGGGATCTTATTTATGTTCAAATAAGAATTGTATGGACGCAATTACAGTTAAGCTGACGATGCATGAAAATAGCATAATTTCGATTGAGGTTTGTCAACACTTTATTGTTTGGTGGCACAAGTGTCCTTGGGAGAAGCCAAAGCCTTTGTCCATGCCCCTTACACTCTTGTTATAGAAACTAGGAAGATGCTGCATTCCATCTCCTAAGCGACTACTGGTAAAGACCAAGGCCTCTGGCACAAGAGTACTTCTATGCAAGTGGACCTGATACCAATGCAGGGGTCTGAATATGTGTCTAATTATTTAAAAGGGTACGATCCACAAAATTACCCAGTTGTTGAATGCATGATACAATATACTTACAAATACAAAATACAAAATCGGGCAACGTACATTATAAAGAGCCAACTCTTAAAATGTGTGTTTGTAAGTCAAAGTACCAAAACATGGCACATGTTGAAAATCACTAGATGATTTATCAACTAACCAAAATATCTGAACAACTCCTTAGAGAATCTTAAGGCAGAAGCAATTTCCACACCAACTTAATCAATCCTCACTATGATTTCCATGATTTGATGTTTTTAGATAATTTTGATCCAGTCTTAATTCCTATAGCTTTACCATCTGCACAGCATTTTTATGAAAGGTATTTTTATCCCCTCTGCCAACCTGTTAAATATTGTCATGGGAGGATTTATTAGTTTCCATGACTCCAGACAATATTTTATTCTCCCTGAGTTTTCAGCTGGCAGAGCCAAGTTCCTAATTTTATCAATTGAACGCACTGAAACCATTCATTAATAAAAGGTTCTAACCTACCTGTTCTGTGACTCAAGAGCTACACTTGCCTTTCAGCCCCCAGCTGACAACCTCTTTCTCAGAAAGAGAAAAAAAAGTTTTTCTGTGTGATGTAAATCTCTGTAAGTCAAGAACTCTAGGTAGTGCTCCCCCACTTTCTAGTAAGTAAATCCTTCAGAAGCATGAACATATCAGAAGTCTAATTGCTACAATGTGTTGGAGAAATGTAATATTCAATTAAGCTCTAAGCTTTTTAAGAGCACTGGACTCATTTTACTCTTAAAATTCTACGCACAGTGCTGATGATCTTTCATTATTTTAGTGCAATGATTAATAAAAGTAACAATGTGCCTGGCAGTCTAAGCATACACAAACTCTTTCTGCTTTAGGGAAGCCTGAAATGCACAACAGTGGATTCTTTCCAAACGTATTTACCAGAAAGCTGTTTATCTTCTGTAGTAGAGCTTGATTCATAGTCATTCCATTCGTGTCAATGAATGCAGCACAAGGCCTTTAATACTCCCTGGTTGGGAGCTAATGCCTTTAGCTTTCCATTAGGTAATTTGAAAGACCTATTCATTTTTTTTCACAGTCAGCTAACTAATTCTTTAACACTTCATTTCAATACCACTAACACTTACTAAGGGATTGACTTCACTAAGTGAACAATCTCAACTGTCTCAACATTTCATCGTTACCTGACATATATAGCTGTGTCTAAATCAATGAATCACAGTGAGGTAGGTCTATCCCCTTGAGCATTTTTTCTTTTTCTTTTTCTTTTTTTTTTTTTCCACATCTAGTCCCAGTGCTCCTCTTTATTGTTCAATGGGAAACTTCCAAGATCTATGGAGAGTTCAATATACTTGCTTTTTTACTCTCATTTCTATACTGTGCTTCTACTCAAATTACAGACCATCAGCTCTCCATTTCAAGAGCAACGGTTGCATTTCAAAATGCTTCCCTTCTGAGGTACCTCATGGCAAAGGTGACAAAGAAAAGACTAAGTTTCTGCCTTCCCTTTAGCCTGGAAAACTAATCAGATACCATGATGACAGGCAGAGTCTAGGGAAGGCAAATTGGGGTTTTTTTTTTACTCCCCAACTTGGCAGAATTCATTCTCGTCCAGTAAAATTCTATCAAGTACACCAAGGATGAACATCAGGGATAAATTCATGAAAGTTTTCAAGATGAATCAGTGAATATATATTGAGTTTAGATTTCTGTAGGCATCAGCTTTGACTATAAAAAAATACCGAATCAAAGTGTAGTCATTTATTTATTCTAGGCATGCTTTAGAAAGAGAAAAATGATAGAATCTTGTCTCCTTACAAACATACTCCAGAGACAGCAGTATAAGGAAGTTCCTAGTATAAGATACAAAAGCACATTAGAAACAAAACATCACTAAATTTAAACTAACCTTTTTTCACTGCCTTCACCAAGCACTATGAAAGGGCCCTACCAAGATGCAGAACATGCAATTTTTGTTGCCGGATTGTTTGAGCATGGCGTCTTTGCAGTTTCTGCTGCTCTGGAGAAGTTATTGCCCCTCCGTTCCCAACTTGCCCGTGTCTCAACTGCTTCACCAAAAGGTGCAAGAAGCCAGTTGCTTTGAATCTTTTTGAATCAACTTCGCAGTTGAATAATGTCAGGACTTACACTTTTTTTATGCTACATAGCTCATCAGTACTGCACAGGTAGTTTGTAACCTTATTTTTGGCATAATCAGGTTTGCATTATACTGTTTAAAGCAAGCAAAAAAAATTCTGCTTCTTTAATGAATCTTATAGTAGATATAGTACATTTTGGTGCTTTACTGCCTTAAGAAATTACGCCTTTGTACAATTCAAAGCTGGCTTCTCCACATTTAGAATTACAACATATTATTACAATAACTAAATAATTTTCAAACTTTCTGTATTTTAACTTAAACCACATTTGGGTACCTAAGGGCACCCCAGTTTTCAAAGATGACCACAATTCAATTTGACCAGGAGCATGTAATAAAAAAATAAAAGAAACCCAGAAAAATCAAATAAATGCAAATAAATTACATGAACTCTTTTTGAGTACAGAATAAACTACTGCTGTACTGAATAGTGGGTACATGGGTGTATTATCTTGGAATCTAATAATTATGATGGGTTTTTACAGTGAAAAGGCAATGAAGTCTCATAAATCAGAACCAATTCACTTTCTCCATGACTGTAAAGCGTCTTGTTACTTTTACTGTCAGAAAAGAGAATCACTTCATAGGAAATGGTAGAACCAGCTACACATGTTCAGCATTGTAACACAGAAATCACATTATAAGATTACTATTGAGTTCTTTTAACTCAGACAAAGCCCTCTTGTTAGCAAACGATACTCTGTGTTTGGCCATGATTTGTAAAAGGGGATAATATTTTCCATTTGTATCATAAATTTCATCACTGCATATGAAAGTCAGCTAGTACTTATTGGCTGCTTATGTACAATATGATCCTTGAGAGAGTGTCTGGGTTTTGGGATACAGAGATGGAAACACCCAATCAAATGCTATTCCCCAAATATCCTCAATGCCTCTGGAAGAACAGGGTAGGAAAGCCAGTCTTCCTGAACTCGCAGCTCCTGTGCCTTCACCAGCAGAACACCTACCCTAACTTTAAGGACATTTATATTTTTTAGATGAGAAAGACAGGGAGGAAAAGGAATAAACAAAGCTCAAAAGAGAGGTCATGCATTAGTCAAAATATTAAGTAAGCCAATTCTGAATGAGTGTTGGTTTAATTCTCTCTTCATGGACTTCAGAGTAAATTTTACTTCACGGAGTAAATTTTAAGAAACTAAAAGTATATTATCATGATGATAGTCACACTCATCCCTATCATCAAAATACACCTATCCAGAGGGTTAAGAATTAGAAGTCACATGTCATTTTAATGAACTCCTAGATCAGCAAAAGGGGTATAGAAGAGAAAGTGCAACATGAAAAATCCAGCCTCCAGTCTCAAATAACTTTGTTGCAGTAATTTTGAAGACTTTCATAAACTCTAGAAAACAAAGCTGAATCTCAATTAAGAACTGCTGAAGGGAGAACGGTATCCTATAACACTGACATCTGGACTACTGCTAGTGCATGTAATGTATATCTGTCACTGACAGCTTATCAGGTTATATATAATTCTGAATCATTAGTCATGTCTTTCTCAGCAAGTACAGGAATCTGCAAAATGAACATAGTTATAGAAGGAGTACCTTTGGAGGACAAACTCACTCACATGTAACAATCTTAGAAAGTAATCATAAGCCATTAATATAATGCCGACCATAAATGTCAATACAAATAGTTAAGTGCATGTCAACAAGTAGGGTATAGACACGACTGACAATCGACTTAATATGGTAAATGATAGCTTTGTAAATATCTCTAGCATTGTATACACATTTAATCTCCATATGCTAAAGTTCCAATAGGAAAAAAGAAAAATACAACATCGTTTCACAAGGGAAGAAAAAAAAAAATCTGTTCCTCTTTCCACAGCCTTGTAAAAGAACTTTTGAAAAATGTCCAGGAAGAATGCAGTGTGCCCCAACACAAACTTATTCAAGATGTAGCTAGCAGATAAAACCCTGCACGTGACACTGACTGGTTAAACAGAGGCATGCTCTACATGCCCTGTCATTTGATCATGATATAGATTGATCATTTCTATTACTGGACTAGACTGCAATGAAAAGCCTTGCGAATGTGCTAAGACCATTTTAACAGCTCACTAGAGACTCAAGTGTGGAAGGAGCATGCCTAAGCCAAGGTCTATATGCAGTCCATATACCACTATGAATAATGAAGTGTTTTAGGCAAAAAAGAAGACATTACAATGTGCATTTTTTTCTGTCACTGACATTTTTTAGAGGAATTCTGCAGATAATTCATTGGGAGTTTTAGGAATGGGGGATGTGTTTAACCATTTGGTTGGGTCCTCAACCATAAACTTTTTTTTGAATAGGAACTTAGTGAAAGAGGCAGGAGTTTATATAGTTTTAGGACAAAAAATATGAAAGAGCCCAATAAAAGACTGCTGTAGAGAACTGTTGGTTGCAAACACTTGACTAGCTATTACTTTCTTCTAAAATATGTCAGTTTTCTTTCCTGTAAAAACACAGTGAAATTGGTGTGCAGAAATGTACAGTACATAGGTTTTCCATGTACCTCAGGAGCACAACAGACACAAATACAGTTTAGTATAATGTTGAATGAAGCATCTTAAAAATGCTAGCTCAGTTCTTTACATAAGAAACTGTAGTCCTAAATGCATTAATTTAATTATTAACATTTCCTGTTAGCATCTGAATACTCAAATAAAAACTTTAGAAATTACATACAATTGTACAATCAACTTAGAACTGTAGTTCTGCTTAAAAATCTCCCTTCTGAAGCATATGCTTAAAAAAAGAGAAAAGGAGGTTATCAGAAGAATGAGACCCCCCAGACTCTATTCTCCCAGTGTCATTATCAGCTCATGCCCTAACAAAATTAATTCCTCAGTTCTGCCAGGAATGACAGTCTCATTATCCATATTAGAAAGATGACAAAAAATAAGAAAATGCAGAGACGACTGAAAATTCTGAAAAATCAAAAAGTGTTTCAGGGTGAATAGTGTTTTATTTAAGTGTTAAAAATGTGTTATTACTTTCTTTTAAAAATAAAAAGATGAAAAGGTGTTTTTTTCAAATAGAAGTAAAAGTATTTTAAATAAAAGTACTGTTTAAGCTTTTAAAATAAATTTTAAATGAGCCATTTTATGAAAATCAACATGGTTTTATTAAATGTTTGGTGTAGCCAAAACTGTATTTCTTACTGGAAATGCTAGAGTGGAAAAATTTTGTCCCGCTCTGTTCCTAGTCTAAGGGGAAAAGCGCTTTCAAAATGAACACATTTGCTGATGGATGAAGTAGACTAGCAACACATAATGGTTTTGGAAAAGTCAAAAGATTAGACTGCAGTAAATGTATAGATGGTATGAATCTCGTGATACTTGTGATGCATATATGAAACACACTGCCTGTCTCCTTTTCCCTAGAATAGACTAGATTGATAGTACCACATTTTTGTAATACAATGTGTTAGAATTGATGGCTTTAAAGATCTGACCCATTTGGATTAATGATCCTTATCACACTGTTACACATTTGAACTGAAGTGGCATGCTTTATTTGCTGACAGTATTCAGAACTGAGATTATGATTTAATTTTGATGAGATATATATTTTACTTTTTTTTTTGCCTAGAATGTGAATTACAGCAAAAGAAATGTTAAAAGAAAAAATAGCATATGGCTAATTGACTAGCTAAATAAACAACTGCCTTTTTCTTTTAAGAGTCTTCTACCAAATATTCACTTGATGCCTATTAGCAGCAGGCATTCATGGAGTCTCTGCTCATGGCATCAATGCAGGAAACAAATGTTTGCTTCAACGCAGGGGAAGTGCCGTTCTCTTAAATTTGTCCCACAATACCATGTGGATTAAAATACAGTTGAATACATTTTCCTATATATCCAATGAATAGAGCCTAAACCAGATAAAAGGTTTCTTTACAGAGATGTGGAATTTGGGCCAGACCCCTTTGGTGAGGAATGTCTTAGAAATGGCCAGTTAGAGCAAAGTAAACAGCTTAAGTGTGGGTTCCCCCAGCCAGCAGGAATGATTCATTAGGGGCCTTCAAGAGATAAGAGAAGTACTGACATGCTTGGGGATAGCAACTAAAATTACACGCTCTCTCTGCACTCCTCATACATTTGTCACCATGAGATATAAACATTTATGTCAGTGATAGCAAACCACTTACCTTATTTGGCTATTTTGAACACCAGTGGGATTTAAGGAACATCATAGCAGTGTGTTGTTTCTGCTAGAGAAAAATTATATCACAACTGCAGTGTTTTCAGTTGCTATAAATTAAATTGTACAATCTCTGTCTTCTCTCATACCAAAAGTGCAAGTCTCATAACCACTACACAAATATTCTTGATCGCCACAGTATAATAAGGTGCCTGTAATACAGTGATTAGCTTGCTGTATAGTTTGCATGTGGCAAAAAAATCACTATTTTCATCTTAAGGCCAGTGGGAGTTGATGATCAGCAGTTTAATTGTGCCTCTTCATTGCTAACTTTTGAATAATTCCTAATGTTAATTCCAGTTTTCACACTTTCCTGCAAAACGAAATCAACACATAGGAAATTTAACACATTGCAGCTTATGCCAGAGCCTTTCTCTAAAACTTTGAGCAAAGTCAAGTAAAAGTGTATTTAAGTGACGAGGTTTAAAATTAGAACCATAGCATTTGACTTCTCACATTTCCGAAAGGATTTCACCTATGAACACCAAACAGGATTTTTAGCCTTGCAGGATATATGACAAACATTTGTTGAGGAAGTTCATCTTGCAAATTCTTACCTATAAAGCAAGTTTGTTATGACTGTGGGAACCTTGTATTTACAAGGAAAAAATATAGTTCACTCTCAAAAAATCCTTTCAATTCAAAAATAAATAATGTGAACACTAAGTATCTGTATGGTCTGGAGACGCTCTATGCCTTTAGTATTTGGGTGACATTTCCTGTGTATTTGCTTACTCTAAAGTATATTTGAATGTTGGAGGTTCTACAGTGTTCTCTTAAAATGCCACTACTCTGAAAAGTGACTTCAAAAGATAGGATTGTTTGATGTTTATTGTTTCTTAGAGATTTTGGTATCAAATGTGCTCCAGTTCAAAGTAAAAAGATTACTTGTTTTTTGATTGCTAGATCCGCAAACTGATCCTACTTCCAAAAAGTCAAGAGGCTCCCAATGCTAAAATTTCTATAGGATTTCGATGTTCTATATATTGCTGCAATTATATCAATTGGGATGACACTGTCACATTGTCACATTGTCACAAAAGTGCAATCTATAAATATTATTTCTTGAGGATGCAACGTAAAGAATAGCATCTACTCTATACCTTAAAAATCTATTAAAAAAATAGAGGCTACCTGTATTCTTGACCAGGTAAGTATTTGCACTGTGATTTGTGGAGTGAAAAACCACCAAACCTTGAAGATACTAAGTGATGCAGCTACTAATTTTAGAGACTTTTTTGGGACATCTTTTAGGCAAATACAGCACAAGATTACGACAAAGTTTATTTTGCTATTGATTTCTGGATTAGACAGAGGGTTCTTGAAGATGTAAACCAATTAACAGTTAAGGGCGATTCCACACCATCCCAGGATTTTCATTTCACAGCATCTTCCCCTTTGCTTTCTGGTTGCCCCATGTTTTTCCAACCACATCTGCTTCCTCAGGGCTTAAGTGGAAAATACTTCATTAACAAACTTTTTTTACTATAATCTTCTTGTACAGGAGCTTTTTATATGGAGTCAAATTCTACTTACACAATGGAAACAAAGTTTTGGCTCATGTTTTTTCACCCTGTAACTTTGATAATTGAAAACTGCAAGAAAATTAATCAAGACTGTATGTTGGGACAGCAGATCACTAGGGCAGCACACTACCTCATTTGGCATAGGAACAAGAAAAATAGTGCCAACTGAATTTACACTATAAATAACTCTAGATCTGTCCTTGATAGCTGCACCTTATCTATCATTAATGATGTGCTTACTATTTGAACAAAGCTAAAGTACTCCATTTACATATAGAGTAAACATTTCTCCACTTAGCAAAGAGATTTGACTCAGTCTGTCCTAGACTGCACTGGACTCCTTAGTACACACAAGACTCTCAAAAAAAACCTTTATTCTCTAGAGTCTTTTTGCACAAGAAACTGTGTTCTTTTAAGAACTTAAGTATCTCAATCTCTTTGATAGTCTCAATGTAATTTTCGATTTTTATTACTTGGAGTCTTAAAAAAGAAACCCAGTCAATTTCTGTTAAAAACTCATCTTAATATCATGTTGCTTAGCAAGGTTCTCTATCTAGAATCCTTAAATATACATTCAAACTAAAATACTGTTTGGTGACTAATCTTCCTCTCCCAACACCTGTAGAGCCCTCCTAACTCGAGGCGAATCACTGTGGCAAAGGTGAAGGTAATTCCTTAAGTCTTTCTTTTAAACAGTTAACCCAACCTCCTGTCGGCTGCTTTTTAAATTCTGGTGTCTAGAGGTAACTAGACTTTTCAGGTGCATCATTTCCAGGTTGACTGGGTGATTTTCAAACTTTTTCAGCCTAATTACCAAGGGACTTCCACACTTTATCATGAATGCCATACATCCATGTTGTGGAAGGACACCCAGAATTTTATACAAGTGAGAAGTCAGTATGATGCGGGTATAGTCAGATGCAGGTACACCCTACCCTGCAAAGCATAAAGAAATGCTGTGATAAGTCTAGGTTGTTTATCAGTAATTTAAAGACAAAAGTGCTTATGGAACAGTGGAAACTAAAGAAGATAAAATCTTGCAGGCTAAAAAATGCAGAGTTAAACTTAACCTGTATCAGTATTTGTATCACCTGAGCATTGTTTATCATTGTCATGTACTTGAAATTAAAATGCTAAAGACAAATCTTAGAATGCAAAGCATTTTCCAGAAGACAAATCCAAAAGGACTGAGATCAACAGCCGAGTTACATTCATTATTCCTGGAGCTATTACAGCTGCACAGAAGTCCTCAGGAGTATAAGAATAATGGATGGAAAGAATACGTAGTTTCTTAGTGAGAGAATATTTCCTATAGGGTTGCTTTTATCCTATCCATTAAAACTCATGCCCATTGAACTCAGATTAGAGTGAACTAGGATTATATTAAATCCTTGCTTACTTTATGAACACTGGTTCAGTTTCTTGGCTAGTGTGCACCATAATATTGCTACTGACTTCAGTGGTGCTACATCAGCTGACTTTAGCTTAGGCTGGCTAAATAAGTATTAAAACTCTGTTGGTTTTAGTACATTATTAGTCTAGAGGTTTCCCCATATTCCCTTTTCATCTGTTAATTGAGATAATTTTTATTATCTGTTTCTCCCTCTAGCTAATGACTCAGCACCTCTTTCATTCTCTTCCCATTAACGTTTTATTGTTGTGAATATTGACACACAATATGTTTATAATTGTTCGATAAACACCATACCATATAGAAAAAACAGTACAAATAACTTCTGGGAAAGTAAAAGACTATGACTCCTTTATGGAATCTCATTTAAAATGGATCACACCATCCTATTGTATCCTGTTACAATATCAAAGGCATTACTCTTAAATTAAAGAAGCAGAAATAAGGGAAACCATCTAGATGAATAAAAATACTTGCTCAGGGGAATAGCTTTATTCTAATCCTGAAAGTATATATATATGAAAATCTTCATTATCAAGTAAAATCCTAGACCCTGTGACAAGGCCTCTTCTACTAATCCACAACTGAAATTATTTTGGGTAGTCCTCTGGGTCAAAAAAGGCCCCTTGGCCAATTTCTGTCATAGGAGTATGACCATAGGAGAAAAAAAAAAAAAGAGGATTTGAGGATTCGTACTACTTTAGTAGCTGTATACCTTAGCTTTGTTTTCCATGTCACCAGCTCTGAGAAACTAACATTCATTACCCTCTGTTCCTTTATTAACAGTGCTATCAAAGGCCTATGATCCCTGCATGACTTCAAGATCTCACTTCAACATCAACTTGGTTCAAGATCGATTCCACTTTTTGTCAATATTATTCAAAGACTCTGGATGTGCATCTCATCTTTTATTTAAGGCACCTCTGTACTTAGTCATACCAAGGTAACTACAGGTCTGATAAAAGCAGGTACAGTTCGACTAACTTCAGCCGAGCTGAATCTACTGAAACTAGAACTGAACTTGGTCAACTGGCATTCAAATCAAAGTCCACTCATATGGGTAAAGTCCGTGTTTATTCTATTGCCAGTTCCAAATAATTTGTCATCAAGTATATTTTTACTAGAAAAATCTGTGCTACTAATAATTAGAGGGCGTAATCCTTTAACATCTTAAGAATTTAAGTTAATAAACATTAATGATTAGCAAATCCATTTAACTCACAGTCTTCTCAACTTAGAAGCTGCTCACAAGTAATTCAAAAATATCTTCCAACCTGTATTATTCAGCAGTTTCAAATCCTTATTGGTGCCGACTGTTTGCATATAACATGTTTGTTTAATAGACAAAATAAGAAACACTCAAGAGGATTTTGACTAAATATACCACTCACACTAGATTTCAGTTTTCTAATTAGAGAGCCTCAGAGTAAAATTTTCAGCATATGCTCACATTCCCAATTGAAACATCATCCCCAGCATTCACCTGAAACTGGTCACTTCCTTTGCTCTTCCTGTAGAGATCACTTTTGCTGTTACACTGTCTTTCACCAGAGGGTAAATTATGCCCCAATGCAGCAAGTATGTCAAAAGAACAATGAAAAAGTAGAACAAAATCAGTTTAAAAATTCAAGTAACACTGTCCTGTAGACTTTGCTCAGTTCTAGCAACAGACTCCTAGGATCACACCCAAGAACAGTGTGCTCTGAAACTGTAACAAACAGAGGAATTTAATAATGCAGCTGGTTAGATAGGAATGAGCCCCTAGAAACTTCCTAGCAGGCTGTTCTTAATTTAACAGGTTTCATTCTCCATCAACCCGGTCCTGGCCTATCCCACCTCAATGCTGGGGTAGAGAAGATGTGAGGCTGAGAGCTGAACATCCGTCACTGGAGATCTTTCACAGACAGCCCCTCCCTGCTCACTCCCACACTGGCTTCTTCACGTTGTCGCCGCCTAGGCCACAATACAGATGAAGCACATACAAGACTGTTTACACAGTCTTGGCATCCATCCTGGACCCTGCACCTCTCCCTTTGTGCTGAGAAATAAGCCATCGACTTAATGAAATCACTGATGGCATTTCAAAGGTTAAAACAGCACTGCAAGTATTCCCTCTTACTTTCTCTCATCTCTCTAGAGAAGACATCACTAGTTCTTTGAAACAGTAAATAAACCTTAAACCTTTACGTGTTCAAAGGAAACGCTGGCTTGTCTCAGAGAGCATTCCTTTTGACACAGCCTCCAAAAGCCTGCTCCCTGGCAAGTTCATCCTGTTCCTCAAGCAAGACCTGGGTATTCCCTGCTGTGAAAGAGCAAGCCCTTCTTCCCCTTCTCCCTCAGTGGAAAGTACATCTTCTTTCTAGCCAGGCTAACCTTTGACTTTGTCTAGAGCATAACAATATTCTCTCCTTTGAAAGCTTCCTGGAGGACTTCTTCCTTTAAAGCACAGAATTGCCCTAATTGGACCTCCAAGAACGACTGTCATCTTTTTTCACATTGCTTTACAAACCCACTATCCTACCCATCTCTCTATTCTGTGGTGTTAGATTTTGTTAGGTTTTAGATTAAAATAAATTAAAGGCAACTGCACGAGGTTAAAGGCACTTTAGGGTTTAAACCACTGTTATTGCAGTAGCTCTCTCCCTACCGTGGCGCTATCATGCATCCATCACATTGTCACTTCTCCTTTCAGTGTACAATTGACAGAGAACAAGATGGAAACAGTCCATCAATCTAGTGTCACAGCTGTAATAAAAGTCTACAGAAATCCTGTAAAACTGCTTACACTCTCAGCTATAGCACTGCCGTGCTGGCTGGTGTAAAGTATTCTACAGAGCTGCAAAGAGGTAGCATGTCATATGGAAAAACTGCCATTTGAGTCATTTTGCAAGTACTAACTGCTTGCAGACACCACCCCATCGTAACAGGAGAGTGAGGACAGCAAAAACAAACACTTCTGCAGTTCCCACACAAAAAGCACAGAGAATTCTGCTATGCTTCAGCTATTGGGCTGCATCTATTGTACACATTAATATATGCGAAGGGACACAGTCACCCAAGACACAAAGCACTTGTCTAAGTAATCAAGTAGCGAGTAAACACACAACTCTTCTCAATGAACAGGAAAAAATGTATGGTTTTTTTGTGTGCACTATATATTTGCCCCACCTGGTAAATTTGGGACAACACACCTGAGAGTGGATTTCTTGTGCAAAAATACTGAAAACCACAATAAAGAGAGGACGGCAAGCTTTCAGAATAAAGAACATGTAATACACAAATCCTTATTTACAGTTCACAACACACAAATTCATTCCATGGAATGCGTGCTTTAGATGCTCTGCTTATAAATGGGAATCAAGCACAAGAAATATGAGACACAAGCCCCTCTATCTACTACAATTCCCATTCCTGGGAACAAAAATTCTAATACCAAAGTAAATGAAGGAAATGAAGGTAAGTGAAGAGATAAAATCCTCAAGAAGGTGCACGTTTAGGACAGAAATAAAGAAGCATCAGAAACCAAATAAACAAGCAATATAAAGAAGACTCGGGAGACTGATTCTTAGGAATAATACATGGAGTAAAATTCTACTTCAGAATACAGTAACTTTCTGCAAATACATATACAGGTTATACTGAAGTTTTTAAAAAAATAACATCAAGTCTTATATGAATTATATTTACATTGAAGAAAGCACCGTTACTGTAAAATGGATCAGGAAATATCCCCATCATTCTATTAACTCCCATGAAGAAAGCAGTCAGTGAATTAAATTGCTCCTTTGACAAAGTGAAAAGCAATCAAAGAATATCTTTACAGACATTCTAACTGATTACTCTTACTAATAAAACAGAGACTCACTCTAAGTTGTTTATTTCTTACTCAGTTTTTAAGTGACTGGCCCTTCTTTAGTACCATAATCCATCATAAAAAGAGGGTTAAAAAGCAGTTAAATTCCACAGTTTTGTCCAGCTTTCTTCATAGCCTCTTTGTCAAAAATTCACTGGAGGAATGGTTTTGTTTATCAAATCATAATCAGATGTTTGCATGGTGACCCAGAATATGAGCAATGACAGATGTGTCTCAGTCTTTGTGTCACAAGATAATGATTTGAGTTAACAAAAGTTGTTTTCGTGAGGTCACGGATCTTTCCATCATCAAATAAGAGTTCAGCAATCTGGGTAATGAGGAGCAGCAGGAAAAGCAAGTGAGAGAATAGAATGAAAAATAAGATTTCTACTTTTTTGATTCATTGAGACCAAACCTTTAACTGTTCTAAGAAATAAGATTTTTCTTCCCAGTTTTAAATAGCAGTTCCACTTCATCATTTATGTGGACTCAGAAAAACGTGCTATAAAGCCAAAACCAGAGAACTGCTAGAATCTGGGATTTAGGATAATTCTTACCATATTGGCAATTGCTCTCTTTCCGATAAATACGAAGGCTTTTCCTGAACATGATAACCAAGAGCGACAAGAGGGAAGGTGAGCAGTCTTTTATCATCCCAGAAAACACAGTGGTTAAAATGTTAAAAGACCCACAAAGCAAAGAAATACGAGCACAGCTCACTCTTGCATTATGGAGCTGACTTCTACACATAATCCTTCTCCCCCCAGAGCCACACTGGAGACTACATCCATGCTGATGCCCTAGTTCTTTGCACGGTTAATCACTATTTTAGCTTTTTTTTTCTTTGCCCCGGGATCAACAGCCCTTAAAAGTTGCAAAATCAGCTTTATGTCACACTTATGTCACCTGAATAGGCATGGATTGACTGGAGCAACGGAGATTTAAGGGAATTTCAGTAAGTTCGTCCGCCATTGCATTACACCATGTAAATACTTGATTGTGCAGGACCCTACCTTAAATAAGGGCTGAATTCACCTTCCCTGCCAACAGAGATGCAGTGGCAACAGTATAAATTACCTGATGCTTTCATAACCAGGAGAGTAGTAAGATTGGAGCATCACTTTGTTAATAAAGGCATTCAGATGCTGGAAAGAGTCCACTAGGTTATTGCTTCCAGAGGTGAAATAATGCCTACATGGTTCCAAGATTAGGGATTTGCAAAAATGATGCAAGATTTCTCTGATATTGCTGCTTAATGAGACCATGAAAGTAGGCCTTCACAGGTGCAGGAAGAATTATCATGCTTGGACTTACGGAGCCTCCGCCTGCCTCTCCAGGTGCCTAGGGTTGGGATCTGGCACTATAGTCCTATGCTCTTTGAAGTCCTCTTGCCTCTAACCACCTCAACTGGCCCCAGTCCTTCCAGCACAAGAGATCCCTACCTATTCTGAATTCAGAGGATCAGCACTATCTCCAAGACGTTGCATGAGCTTAAGCAAACCCTTTCTGAGAAAATCAGTACCAAAAAGTTACTGTATACTTCTCAGAGCTGAATGACATCCAGACACACGTGTCTTTCAAAGGTTCTTCATTCCAATATAGCTTTTTTTTAGACAGCAAATGAAATCACAGAGATACACTCAAATCAAAAGAATTCATCAGTACCATATTCCTGCCTATTTTCACCATTTATCTTGAAAAGATCTCTGTCCTTAATTCAGTGTCCTATAAGGAATCCAAATATTCTTTCTGCATCTCACAACTTTCCTAATCAACTATTTCCCCTCTTTCTCTACCCAAACTGGCTTCCAGTAGCCATGGCTGGGCTTCCCTGTTACAAAAACATGCTCTTTTCTTTTCTGTCCATAACCTTCTCCTTGTCTTTGTGAATTCTCCCACTCTCATTTCCCCAGTACCTGTTGTTTTAAACCCAACATCAATAGACTGTCTACCTGTGGAGAGATTTTCTTTTCTACAGTCCTCCTCTCAGTGAAGCCAGAGATGTTTTCCTCTACAGATGTTGAGGTCACAGTTCTATTTTGTTATTCTAGGTAAGATTTGGCAACCCTTTAAACCGACCAGTTCATGGATAAGTACACAGAAGCTATTCCATCTTCTTAGCACAAGGTGCTGGGAGACTACTCAATAAAAAGAAGTTTTAAGAGACAAGAATACAGGCAGACTGATGAAAATAAATTGGAATGTATAGCTTTGGATAGAGACAAACTTCTCATATGAATAACTTGCAATCTACCAAGATGACAGGCAAAGGTTTGATACTTTGTAAACAGGCTAAAGATCTAAAATGTTTGTCCTACTTTAATTCTGAACAGGTGGCATCACCTCAACCATTATTAAGTAGTATTAAGAAGTATTAAACCCTGAAAGTTAGTGGTGGCTGTCTTTGTGAGAAATGATTTCTCATGAAATCCAATATACAGGAAAATTCACAGCAATTAGTGGATATTGCTGATTGTGTACACACATTTTGCATTATTGGGTGATTTTAATTTTTAAGTCTCACCCAAATGGGATTTTTCAATTAGTCTTTTATCTATTTGATGCCTTCTCAGCACAGTGTTAGGCAGGACAGCTTTAGATAAAGACTGTTCAGATGTTTGTCTTAGATTAAGTAGGAGGGTGTTAATTGGCAAAATAGTCCCTGATTTTTGTATTAAATATGAGTATCATGCAGCATATTTTCAAGTTTATAAGGAAGCAGCACATAAGTTCTGCACGCTGCGTTTACTTTGCAGGTCTTGAAATGAATGATGTATGTTCTTGCTAGTGTACAGATGGCCATTTATCTCCATACCAAATTAATGATAGTTTTTTTTCCCTACCTTTTAACATCTGCCCTAAATTTATCTATTGTTGTGTTACACTTAGCTTTCTTAATTAGAGGAGAGAGTGAGTGTAATTTGAAGGCTCAGTTCGGATGCTTTTTCCAAACTACCCCATAGAGTCAGAGTCTTCTTGACTCTTGGGAAATCCAAACAGCCTGATGTTATTTTGGCAGCTCCTGTTTTCTAAGTTCCCTGCTTTCTCTTTTCAACAGACAATGCAGGTCCCCCATATGGACAGTAAATGGGATGCTAACATCCTGTGTGGCCACTAAATTCTAGTTCGCTCAGTTCATGGGAACATCATGACTGATCACTTGTAACACATTTCCAATGGTTTCTGCGACAGTCCTTACCTAAGGATCAACTCATTAAATAGGCCTGGCAGTGATCTCTTGTGTCCATTATGTTGGAAGATTTAAACCCCTTTAATATACTTGTTTGATTATACAGATATGGCTTTTCCCATTTCTAGATTTTCTATTTCAGTTGTTATTTTTTTAAACATAGTTTATTAATTCTCCCCATATTCCCCTTTAGGGCATTAACTGGTACTTGCCTGATAACTTGTGTTGACTTACAGCCCCAAGCTGCTGTAAAAAGCATCCTGTGAGGACACACTGTTTGGTTATTCATGGAGCTCTATGTTCTGCAGACTGTTCAGTCCTGATTTTTCAGAAACAGTTTTATAAACTAAAACTACATTAGAAAGCTCACTCTCCACTGCAGCAGATGATTTAATGTAAATTATCAAGATACTCTGCAACGTTTATGAAAAATATTTAGGAAAGAGAAAAGTAACATCTTTCTGTTCAGTTTATAAAACATTGCAAGCTCTAATCTGAAGTACAATAGACTTTTTGTAGAGCCTTGACAGCAACAAATTTTCCTCATACATTCCTGTCCACATGCCATAACCCTAAGCAAAGGGATTCTGATCTTTGCAAGCCAGTCCACTCTGAATTACCCTACAGGTACTGAAAATATTTATTATCTGTATCAGTTTGCTGTTGCTGCTTATTATTTTATTTAGATTTATATAAAGTGCTCTTCCATAATGCTGTTATAATATTCTGCAATTCATTTCCCTTAATCAGAACATTCAGTAAACGGTGTTGCTATAGCAATTCTGCAACTTTTCATATAACGAAATTCTTGTCTACTGTGGTCTGTGCAAAGAAATTTTAAAATAATTCTATCCACAGCTAAAGTGGTGCAGGGGTTCACCTAGAAAAAAGCCACCTCTCACTCTGAGAGCCAGCTTGCACACTGGTATCAATTAAGGGTACACATAGAAATACTTTAAGTTTACTAGTCACCCTGATATATGATGCACTTAAGTGAAGGGCTAATATCAGAACGTGAAAGGGGCTTCTCCACCTTTGTGCACCACAGAGGATATTTTTCATCCTCAGGTCTTCAAGGCGAACTGGCATAGCCCAGTGTTAAAGGCTAGAAATAGGTCAAAGATTCTCTGTTAAATATGTAGTGACCCAAATTTCTGTGCAAGCGGCACAGTACAACAGGTCCTGTTAGTCCATACTAGCAAGTAATGCAGAAGTACCACTCTTTGGATGTAGCTTCACAGGGTAGAATTTGTTTCCCCATTTTCCTTGTGCTTGACCCACATAAAGCCCCCTCAGTAAAGATTTAGTATTTGAATTAAATTCACTGCTCCACAGTTGTATTTCTCCAGTGTGAGTTACGCTGACATTAAATGAAGTGGCGAATTAGGCCCTGAGGGCTTTAGGAATGATGGGGCCTTTTGCAGGCCTTTTGGCTTGGGATGAGTTTTTGCCCACAGTGAATACATAAAATAACTAGCAAACGCTTTTACTTTGAATATCAGTTACAAGACCAAGGAGTCTTCATTACTCTACTGGCTGGGGATTGAAAGTTCCAAAATTAGAAAAGCTACTCAAGGAAAAAAAAAAAAAAAGCACTGCATGCTATAATTGAACTGGTTATGAAAAGAGCTGTGAAGAGACCATACAAGCGAGGCAGCGAATGTACTACTCAACAGAACAGCAGCAGCAAGAGGAATAGACACAGTAAGCCATTTCTAGGCCAATGAGGCACAGAGGGGGATAGCAGGCCAAATAATGAGAACAAAAGAGAATTAGAAGCGCTGTACCAAAAGATTAATTTAAAATGTTTATAATAAAGTTACACAAATACTTCAGTTCAGTAATTGTCTTAAAATAGTGCTAATTAATCATACTTAAATTTGAGATCACGTGCTTTCTTATAAAATTTGTGGATGTTTTTAAAATTAATTTTTCTTAATGCAGAGAATCACATTTGGTCTTTTTACCTGTGTCCACTCCTTCTAGTCACGGAAGTTTTACTTCCCTTTTCTCCCATGTAACGCACTTGGTCCTCTGGGATTATTCAGGGAAGAGAGCAGTGGAGGAAGAGGAACGATGCAAACCTTGTGACACATACTGTGCCTGTTAAAAAATAAATAAATAAATTAGTCCAAATAGAGAAAAAGTAGAGCAACATACACATCAGAGGCAAATGACAACAGTCTCATCACACAGATTTCATGTCCTGTTCATAATTCAAATGATACAGGCCTCCTCCCTAGCTGGCTTTACTGACAGAGCATTCTGGAAGTTGTTTCAACAGCTTGGGATCTGGTAGTATCATTTATTAAAACAAAACATGTATTTGGTGTCTCTGTGCTCCCTTAACCTTGTTATCATTAATTATTGTGTTGGAAATCAAAATATCCTCTTTTTTTCTTGGATTAATTTCATAGGGATATCTAAAGCTGGGTGGTGCACGTGTACTTCTGCCAAGCTGCTTGGCTCAGCCTGGAGTAACTCTGCTGCAGAGCAGCCCTCTTCCTCACTCAGCCCTCCTACTCCATCCCAGCTGAGTATTTTCTTCTGTGTAATAGTTCGTATTTTCCTTTGCGCCACCTATTTGCTATTCTCTGTGGTTGGCTTAAAAGGCAAGAACACATTAATCATGTCGTTATTTTCTATAATAAATATCCCCAAACATGTTCTTTCCTAGGATTTAATTCCATTCCTAGTGAGTCTACACGCAACATCTACTACACATGCTCTGCTTAGCAATGAGGACACTTGCAGCAGGCTAAGTCACCACATTGAGAAGCATTTTTGAATCAACTCCACCTGCCCAACAGTGGGAGGCAATAAGTTCATGTCCATTTATAATGACTGCCCATGTATAATGATTTTTCCTTTTGCTTATCTGCATCCTACAGGCTGTGATGAAAACTTTCTTGGTGATGTACATGATATATAGGAACACACACTGGAGCAAGCTGGGACTTACATTCCATTTCCCTTTGGGATTTTAGTATATCAAACCAAATTTCATTAGCACTGGATCCCCTGACAGACTCCACTTACTTGCTTCTCCTACATACTCTAAGTATTCATAATGCACGAGCAGTGCAGTGCCTGAGCACCACACAACCGGCATATGGAATAAATCTTTTGTAAAATATGAGACCAGCAATCAGCACAGAAAAATAAATGCATTCTGAAGCATAACTGTAAAGCCCATCCCACAGAGAACACATTAATAGTTGTTAAATCTATCAGTATGCATACAAATATCCCATTATGGCGTATCTACAGTCTTATTAAATACCTATCTTTCTTCCTATCAGTTAAATCAATCCCTCTTTCCCTTTTCTGAAACAAAGTACTCCATATTCCCCATAGTTGGCATTCAGCCTAATTTTATGTAAATCTGACAGACAAAATAACTTAATTTTCACTATGTGCTGCATTCAACCAAGCCTTTGGGCTCTATTTGGAATGGTAACTCTCCCCCGCACCCATTCATTCATTAATCTGTTTTCCATAAATATTGTTGCATAAATAAAGTTCATTATAAATATAATTAATAATGAATCCAGCTCCAAACTATGAATAAACTGTGCTCTGGAGTTTTTCCAGAGTTTCAAAGAATAAGAATTTTGTCTGAGAAATGGTTGAAGAGCCAACCATTTTGATCTGACACAACAGAAAATTAATATTATAATAGGAAACTCCTAAAATCAATATAATAGGCAGCCTCTGCTGGGTGCATATAAAATCCCTGAGTTAAACGACTGTGTCACTGAAGCACTCAGAGACAGGGCATGGTTGGAGGCCCAGCATGTGTTTGCTGTAGTTCTCTGCTGAAATGCAGCTTTTATTAAGCCACATATCTTACAGAAAGTTTCTTTATAGCACTTATTTTTTCTTTGTCCTAACTCTTTTTTCCAGAACATATGCTCAAATTTCAGAGGCTGGGACAGACTACTAGGTAGGGGAATAGAAAAAGCCCTACATGTCCCTTTACCAATATCAAATTAAGCTTTGTAGTTGGGGTTTTTTTTTCAAATTTAATGAAAAAGGGCAGATGAAAAACTACTTGCAGACTGCCTATTTGTCTGCTTATGTTTAAAACACTTAACTTTGGGGGTGCTTAAGATTATCTTGCAATGAAAAAAATAAGCAGATGATTTTGAGAGTTGCAATAACAAGTAACAAGCATGAAGTTTGCAACTCTGACTCAAAAGTTTTTCCTTTACCTTCATTCAGAATTAAATAATTACAGAACTTGCATATAGTTTATTCTGAACTACTACAGTTAATAAGAGATTCTACATAATATTAGTATTCATAGACATCAAACAAAAAACTGGCTGAGGATGGCATATTTCCCTTCTAACAGGAAAATTGTTGTGTGAAACTGTACATAGTTCAAACAACTTCAAAAATAATGTTTAATATTTAAAGAAAAGTACTAGTCAAGGGTTCCATAACTTCAGTAGATTTTATCATGTATTATTTACCTATTGGAGACTCTGAAACCTGTTCTATAACAAAAATGTAAAGATGGGTGCTGAAGTAGCCCTTCTAACTCTGTGAGAATACCTGAAGGAGGGGTTTTCAGATTATGATATCTTAACAGATAGAAAACGTGTGGGTGATTATGTTAGCAAAGAAAATATTTGATGGCATGATTATGTTATTTATTCAATTAGATTTAATTTTTTTCAGTCGCACCAGACTGAGTTAAGTGCTTCTGAACTGAAGCCTAAAGAACAGAGAAGAAAGAAAAAAATGTTCCTCCTCAACACTCTGGTGTGGTACAAACCTACCCTGCCTGGCCACTGCTCTCGCAGACTGAAACAGCAGCCACTCATTACACTGTTTCAGCTAGACAACTCTTGGTGCTAAAATATCAAAATATGTGGAATTAAAATTGATTTTAGACCTACATACATAAATGTCCAATGAAATAGCACTATATTTTAGAGGGAACAGAGTACAACAGAATTTCCAAACCCTCTGGCGGCAGCTGACATAATGGAAAATCAAACGGGACAGGGGTGCGGGTTGTTAATTGTGCAGCACAAAGACGATTAAGTTTAAACTTTTCTGCGTGGCCTTATAAATGTGTGGCCTGCACACATTTTCTGTGAAGGAGTCTCCAAGTCGCGTGGGCCGAAAGACCCATTTGAAATGAAGAGTCCTGTTTCTCTGCTCTTTCCCAAGCCTCTTTGCTCCCCAGGCCCCAGCTGGATGTGGCCGGGGAGTCCCAAGAGGAGCAGCAGCAGCAGCAGCAGCAGGCGATGCCTCGCACACACAGCCCGGAGCGGGCAGCCCCCGGTAGCGCTCCCGTCACCGGGGCAGAAGGCAGGGGGTACCCTGACACGTATGCTGCATTTGTTCTGCTGGGGAAGCACTCCTCAGCACATGGGTTTAGCTGCCCTAGTAGCGTGAGGGATACTGTAAACAGCAGATCTATCACAACGCTAAGGTACGGTAATCCCACCTGACTTGAAATGTTATACTTCATCTGAAGGGGAATCAATAACAGACGTTTCCCTTGCAACTAATCTTCAGCACGGCTTCAATATGGAGTATGAAGCAGCCAGAAAGGAATAGATTTGCTACTCTTGAAATTATTCAGAAAATATCAAATAAAGACTAACTTTAAAGACTTTGCTATTTGTTCATGGTCATCCTATAAGCAGGGAGGTTTATTCAGCATCTATTAATTGAGTAAACTGCTGTTATTAATTTTTCAGTCATCAGTGTCTTTTGCCCCAAGAGACCTTTAAAGAGCATGTGCAGTGAACACTTTAGGAGTTGCATTTTCTTTGGCCAGGAAGTTGGACAAGAGGAAGATGACCTTGCCTGACACAATTTCTTTATGAGACCATCTTCTCAATGATCTATGGCTCCACTGAGTAGAATTATGGTTTCAATGCTGCCCTTGGAACATGGGTCAAGTAATGTTGCGAACATACATTCTTCCCTGTCAAGTATCTAACTGATCCCATGGTTTGCAGAGCCACTACCATTACTTCCAAATTCGATTTGCATGTTTTCAACAAAGAGGTGCCTATGCCTGTACATCATAAGTAGCTGCACCTGCCTTCAATTTGCTTTACTACATCTAATTTCCTAAGTGAGCAGATCAAATACTATAAGATGGCAATCACAGACTAGCAAGATTTCAGTAGTGAAGGTAAGGAGCAAATTACTCTCTGTTTTCAACCCGTGTTTCCTTGGCCTTGTCCAATTTCTTGACTAAAACTGGGGAATAAAGACTCAGCTCCACTAAATAGAGTTGTCTGTTCACTGGGAAGCTGCAAGGTAGAAACATGTTTTATCAAGACATGATGCTTTATTCTGGTAACTCAGAGCTTTACGACCATTGTCTTAAAACTGACAGGGAATTCATTCTACAGGGAAGGTACAGTTAATATGTATTTCTGTGAATCCCAGAAATATGTCTGCTGTTTTGTTTTTAACATTCTTTTTTTTTTTTTTTGTGAGAACTAGGGTATTTGTGGTTAAAAACAAACCTAAAAGAAATGAAGCTTTGATATCTTTTGTATGGTTCATGTCAAACATTTGGTTCAGTCACTATTGCCTGGTTGACATTACATGTGAGTCCCAATTGGAAGCAATTTCAACCATCAGGATGAACACACCTCAAAGGACCAACATACCACAATACAATCCGTGCTGGTACATTAAGCTTGGTCTTCTGAGGGCAAAAATTTATTTACGTCCATTGCTTTCAATTGGAGTCTTTGAAATCACACAAGCAGTGTATGATTTCACAAAATGGTACTTATAATTTGATATAAGAAAGGTTATTCCAAAGTTCAATAGAGCTTTCCAACATGAATATCTACTTAATATATTATCCTCTTGTTTTACACTATAGCATTACCTTATACTACACTTTCCCAATTTTCATAATATATTTAAGCAGGCCTGAGATTTCTACTTATTTATCAAATTCTGAATTCTGTCATTCCATAACAAAAAAGAAGGATGACAATATATTTTAGCGCTACTGAAAATTTGGTTAAATGTTCTTATATCAGACAAGGAAAGATAAAATTTGGAGGAATGAAATTAGATAATTTATCTAATAGGATCAGATATAATACCTAGTAAAAATGTATAAGTTTTAATAGGAGAGTCAAGAAAAGAGAGAACATTTAATACAAGTTTGTCACCAGAATATAAAATGTCTTATTAGTTGTGAGTTGATTGATTTTTCTTCATACCATTTATATTTAGTTGGGCTTAATAGTCACCATGTAATAGCACAAATGTGATAAGAGAGCGTACTCTACTGTCTGACTGAGCATATCTGCTCTTCGAGATCATGTTGCCATTTTCAAGATCATGCTGGCCATTTGCTACCCTCAAGCCAGAATGCAATATGCAATGTTTCTCCCTTAGAACATCTCCTTGTCTCATATAGTTTCACTTCCAAAGTTACAGCTAAAGTAATTTTCAGAATATGGTCTCTAATGCAACCTCAGTGCTTACAAATGGACTCTCCTAGCAGCTAATTCTTTAAAGACACATAATGCATGCTTGAACAGCATTATCTTCTAAGAGGCCTCAGGAGTCATCCAAGTTAAAAGAGCAGAGAGAGAAAATCCACTTGTTAAATAAAGTCAGAATAGCAGAATAAATTTACTACCCACTAAATAAATAATTTTATTAGTAATATTCTTTTATTAATTTCTGTTATAAGAACTGCACAACTGCAGAAAATACTGCTGAAAAAATAGTTTTGATTTGACAAATTTATTCATACCATCATTGGATATTTGCTATGACAGGAGGTCAGTACCCAAGACCTTTTTGAAAGTCTAAAGGAGAGATTGTACTTTACTACCAGGGCAAACTAAAATGGGACTGGAGAGCTCACTGAGCCATCAGCCTAGAAACTGGTCCTAACTTGGATGCTCACAGAAATAATCCCACCTGATGACTGTTCACTAAGCCCCCCAAAAATTATTTGCTAGTTTCAATAGAAAAATCATCACCACAACTTGGCATTAGTACCTATATTTTTATCTCAGGAGAGAAAGCGAACCAGTTAAAAACAAACTTTGCAAACTCCAGCCAGCAAAGTACCTTTTAACTTTCTAAGCACTTGGGCTGTGGTACTGTCAAGTCACCGACAATAATCTCACTGTCAATAATAAAACACACATCACAGGTGATATACAGAGACTTTTTCATGACAAAGTAGTTGTTACTCAAGAAAACATTTGTCCCCATGAAACACAAATTCATCTCTTTTATATTAATAGTAAAAACCAACTCTTGATGTCTCAAAAAGTGCTATGAGGAAATTAGCAATGAATGCTTTCTTTCAGGCACTGATCATTAAATGCTTTACCGAGGCGCTGCCAGTCAGAAGAGAGCAACCTGCCACGGGCCGTCTGGGGAACGCAGACTCCCCTGCACTTGGGCAACCCCCTACTCATGCTCCAACAGAAAAAAAAAGAATAAGATGCATTTCAGGAACTGGCCCAAACTCTGGTGGTTCATGCTTTTGTTTCTAATTAAAACTTCATAAAAATATATTGATATTGATTTATTAGCAACTTCTTTCATCCCACTATTTTCTCAAATGTCAGTTACTTGAAAGGGACAAACTTTACACATTACCAGCTCTTTCAACAAATTAGAAAAACAAATATGAACATGGTATACCATATTCCTATATAATGAAAAATTGATTATAAGCAAAGAATTGCATACTGTGCTAGTGTTGTAAATTACTTCCTCTGTGGCTTTTACAACATTGCCTATGAACATAATTGAATGCCACTAGTTTATGTTTGCAAATACAATCCCAATGACATTGCACCTGGGAGCGCGTACGCACAGTCATCTGTTATGGAGAAGGATCTAAACATATGGCCTGTTGATTGGGGTCTGGCCCCAAAGCTATCACAAAATCCTCCAGCCAGCTTTCTGCCAGACTAACCCATCACAGTAATTCAGCTCTATCAAATAGGAGCTTCCCAACAACGACGGAGAAAGTGTAGAGCATTTGAAACAGCCACTTCACATCTAAACGCTAAACGTTTGAGAAAGCAAAGGTCAGAGGCATACCTCTTACCAAGAAAAACTATATTGGGTCCAATCCTACATTTTTATTCATCTTACTAGGCTGGCCTGTTAAGATAGAGGTTTTATTTTCTCCTTCAATTTGCCGGTAAAACCTTTCTAGAGCAAAGTTTTAACAGTAAGCTTATCTTTTGTGTATATAGGTAGCATCTGTATGTTCAAAGTTAAGCTGCTCCTTTAAGAATAGCTGGACATCACGTGCATGGTTCCCATCAGCTGTTAGCAGGCAAAACAGTTTTGGTCACGTCTTCTGTGGCTCACAAACGCAATGCACATGCTATCACTTACACAGGCAAAACGTGCTTCTTTTCATTTCTGCATGTGTTTTTCTGAATAGAATACTAATAAAAAAAAGCAGAAATTAAACTGTAAGTTTCTATTTGTGAAAATGAGCAGACGTTCAAAGGACGTTAAATAGGATAAGATACGTGAACTTTAAACAAATACCTTTGGAAAGAATATTTTTCACCACTAAACATAGGGGTTTGATATATTTGAAATGAGATACAGCTTTTGACAATCACTAAAGCTTACTGCGGGGTTCCAGACTTTAAAAATAAAGGTCTACATGCACATTTTTGGAAGAAACAGCAATCAGGCTAAAAACGGCGCACCTGTTGGCAATGCCAGAATCTATAAATTAGGGCAGTATCTGTTGGTGTCTGTTATTACATTTGAATTTGAAACATCTACTCAAAGTAAATTGCAGCATTTGGGCTGCTTCCTTTGTCCTATCTTCCAGTAAAAGCTGGTGTAGTTTGATCCTGAAATGCTTTTAAATTGATAACTGTAAGTGAATGTGTGCAATGGCCATGCTCATGCAATTTTACTTTGTATAAAATAAAATAGTCAAAACTTGGTACTGTAAGCGATAGCCTGCTGTTAGAACATATTGAAAAGAGAAAGACGTTCTTTCTAATGAACCCTTAAAGTGAAATGTTCTGGAGGACAAAAATATTCAAGTTACTGGCTGACCTTTAGAGTCATATAGGAGAGGATGTGCATAATGCATTATTCTGTCGGATATGCATTACTTATTATAAAATAATAGAGGCTTCAGCACTTTACATGTGACCATTAGAAAGATCAGAACATAACCCAGCCCTCGTAATATAATTGAGTGCTGCAAAAATATCTCTAATGATTAATATACCAGACATTATGTAATGCTCCTACAAGGTAATTTTGTCCTGACACAGAATAATGATTGTTACAGTATTTCTGCAGCTTAAGACACATTAGGCCTTCAGGCTTCCATGGCCAGTCGTAAAGCTGTACGTGGGTGTAGAAATTCCTCGTTAACATCAGAGTATCTCCGACACTTGTTTACATTAAGCCAACGAAAATTTTAAATACTTGCCTACGCATAGCTGCACAATTCTCCCTTCAGTGTGCAAGAGGAAGAGCCTTCAAAGCTAAATATAAACACCCTCATTCACATAGTGCCGCTCACACGCAGCCGAGGCCCTGGCCTGGCACCAGGGGAGAAACAGGCACAAGAGTTTTCCCCCTTTATTGTGTCCCTGGCAGAATCCAGTGGTTTACAACATCTGTAAGTCTACTTCAATTTAGGCAGGGACAGCTTTCCAGTCGAGATGAGCTACGAGGGCCTACACATCGCCCTGTTCGGGCTGTCTAGGTCACCACATTAGGTTGTAGAGGAGCTGAAGCACGGTCCCCCACCTCCCCAGTCCCTTCTCCCTGGAGCAGCCCACGCACGGCACCACCCTCAGCTGCTTGGCTCCTGCCACCGATCTTCCTCTGTCCACAGCAGAAGGGCAGGAATGAACAAAGAACTAATGTAAAAGAGCTGCAGGTAGAGAAATGCAGAAATGTCTTCTTTTTTTTTGTTATGACAATTTGAGAAGTAACACTAAACACTGATGTTCAAATCTGTCACCCAGCTAAATATTTTTGTTGTTTGCTTTGACATAGAATGAATTCTTGCTGTTCATATGAGAACAGCTATTAATGAATAGCAGTTTGATACTTTCTCCATGGGTTGAGCATCTTTTTCTGGGGGCAGTATTGGGCTATCACTTGTTTGCAATTTGCTTGGTAAGAATTTGTAGGGCGCACATAGCAATCTGCTATAAGTGGCAGGAAAGGATGGCAATGTTTATGAAGGCAACCCCGTGAAACAATTCAGAACAACCAAAACCACTATTATAACAATAAAATTTGAGCTGATATTCCTTCAAACCAAGATTAGGGATCATTTCAAGTGACAAAATAAAACGTTTTTATTTATAAGCACCCAACATAGGAAGAACTGAAACTGAGGAATTTTTTTGCACCCATACACTGTAAGTATGATAATTAATGTTGTATTATCTGACAGCATTTTGCTTCCAGCAAGTAAGAAGATTGTTAGGACTTCACAAATTACATGTATAACATCTACTCCTCCATTTTCAGAGACAAAATCTGAAAGGCAGCCATTATTTTTGCAAACACGGAAGCTTCAAGAAACCAAGGCAAATTTTCTTACTAAAACATACAGCAACATAAGACAGAGAAAAGAGTAGCACCATGAGAAAGGAGTTGAGAATGGATACCCTCAGACAGCACTGAGAACTGAAAAACTCCTGAAACAGAAGAGACAACTAATAACCAAGACACTATTTTCAATAATAACTAAGAGATTTGAATATAAGAAAAGTTACAAATTTAAATTAAGTTGCCCAATTAACCCTTTCATTCCTAAAGCCATATATTTTTTCAGCAGAACACAAAACAAACATTTCTTTGCATACCTTGATTCACAGTGGAAATGGTAAAGCTGATGTGAGCTAAGCTGACTTTCTCTAGAAACCCACAGTGAAAGGGAATTGCTTAGGCACAGCTCCAATTTTCATATTAGCTAGGAGGCATAAATATCAGATAATTAGATGTAAAGACCAAAAAGGACAATATGTTTCATAAGACCACACAAACATCATCTATAGGAGATACATTTAATAAGTGCTGCTGCTTCTTTCTCTGAATCAAAGGACTGCAAAAGTTGTCATGGCAGAAATCAGAAACTTAACAACATGTTGTTAATATAAGAAAATATCAGAAACAAAATGCTTTCTAGACATTTTTATTGTGGCAAAATTTTACAAAATGCTTTGACCAGTGATTTTATTTTTATTTTGAAAATCAGTGGAGTGGAAGAAATCATTAAAAAAGAATGAGCAAACAGTGTTTTTTAATATAAAAACTCTGCGCTCAGCCATCAGGGACATATGGCCTTTCCAATGATTAACCCAAGTAATCAGAAACAGGGACAGAAAGTAGTCCTTCTTATCATAGCACCTCGTGGTGTATCAGCAGCACTTTGTAGATGATAGTCCAGTAGTTGGATTAGACCTATAGTCCTAGAAACATTGTCTCTTGGGTATGCTTGGGAAACAGCATTTACAGATTGTGAAATAAAGAGGTGGGGAAAAAAGTAACTAAAAGCAAAAAAAAAAAAAAAAAATAGAAAAAGTAAAACTATGATTTTATTTCTCTTTTCCTGGAACAAGTTAAGAATATACCAAAATATTGCAGTTTGGGGACAAAATGGCCAGATAGCTCAGAGGCAGTTGACATATTACGATTTTAAGGTCCATGTTAACATTGTTCTACAAAATTAAATCACTCAGTTTATTATGAAAGTAGCCTCAGATTAGCATTTTAACCAGGTCTAATGGAGATCTTTTAGATTGAAACCATGAAAGTGCCAGTCTGAGAAAAATAAAAAGATACTGAACAAACGTCATTTATTTTCTTCCTGGCTGACAGGAGAGCATGCTTAAACTTCAGCATAGGAAAGTCCATTTAGGGAACTTTCAGATATCACCTTTCTTGCTTGTTTTTCACTTGAAGAAGATCTTTAACGGAGATCTTTTATATTGAAACCATGAAAGTGCCAGTCCGAGAAAAATAAAAAGATACTGAACAAACGTCATTTATTTTCTTCCTGGCTGAGAGGAGAGCATGCTTAAACTTCAGCATAGGAAAGTCCATTTAGGGAACTTTCAGATATCACCTTTCTTTCTTGCTTTTCACTTGAAGATTTTATTTACTTTTCCCTTTTTCTTGGCATTACAATGTGGATGGAGTCTTTGAACTCCATCTATTCATGGGATTAAATCAGCCAAAGAGGCAGCAACACAGTTATGGACAGAAGCGCAAAGGAAAACGTGCAATATGTGATTCAACAAGGATAAAAAAGTGAAGATAAGTCCAATGAGGAGACCTTTGTTTTTACAGAATCCACCAGTGGGAAGCAGAAATAGCTTGGGGACATTTTGCACAGGTCTACTTTTATGCACTTCTAATATGGACACTGATTGATTATATCACATTTGGCCTTTTCTTCATTTTCTACAATTCACAATGCCACGGTTGGTCATTTTTCTTGAGATTTATGAATAAAACAAAGATTAGAAGCTTGCAAAATTTAGCATACTGGTAAATTAAACTTTAAAGTTGCATTTTAAAGTACTGTTTTCTTGCATAACTAATACAGAAGATGCTACTAGCATTTGCTTTTCAAGTCTGTAGTTGTTACCACATAAACAGCAGCTATAGTGTACTCCCTTCTTTCATTAGCTTATTCATATCACTCTCCCTGTGAAAAAAACAGTGCATCTCTGCTTCTTAAAGTAAATATTTTATGGTATCAGAGTTCTAAATTCAACTCCAGTATTGATTACAAGGTGTATTACTTCTGAGTTCTGTATGCATGGAATAAAGGCAAAGATCTCACTGTTAAAGTATCAAAGAAAGTTTAAAACCAAGAGATCATGTCCTGTCATGGTGAGAAGGTTGCACACACTGGAATACACTGGTAATAGGCACTAGTTTTCTAAGAATTTTACTGTGCAACATTTACTGATCAATCCATTTGGATACACCTGTTGTTTTTAGCGTACACTTTGCCAAAAACAGATCACAATGGAAATGTTTGGACACTATAAGGTGATATATTTACATATGCATTTTTTTCTAAAGTAGGAGAAATTTGCAAATAAATCACATGAGTAAATCTCAGACTACAGTTGCCATTGCCATCCCAGTGCTAAAATCACTGTATTCACTTCACAGAAGAGACCTTAACCATGATATTTTTTTCAGTCATAACAACTGGCAGGGCTGACTGTTTTATTTTATGCTGTCAGTAGGCACCTTCCTAGACAGCACTGCTAAAGAATACACAGAGAGAGGAGAAAGGAACCACAAGACTAGGGCGCTTATGGGGTGAGATACTAGGTCTTGAAAACCAGAGAAACAGAGAAGGGGATTTGGGGTGATCATAAATAACCAACAGAATGCAAAAATACTTTAGTTAATGCATGGCAAATGCAATCCTTAGATGCACAACCAGATGAATACAGAAGCTCCCAAACATCACTGAGTCATGTATCACCTTCAGTATTTATGTTACTACATGTTTGCTTCTCATTTGGGACTATACACTTTAGATTTTGCACAGTTTCAATGAAGTGTTTCTAGACTTCATAGTCAACCGTGTGCCAGAGAGGTTTAACATAACTAGGGCTTGCCAAAACCTAAGATGTCTGCTTCTATTAAAACTAAAAGAAAGAAGAAAAAAAAAAAAAAAAGTTAAGACTTTGCAACATTTGAGAGCAAATAGACAACAAAACCCAGAAACCAGAGGTAGAGAAAGATAACTGAAGACAGCCAAATAGCTCATTAGCTGGGTCACTCAACATTTTACTGGATGCAATTAGGCAGCCAATCCCTATGCTGCTGTTTCATCTTTCTTATTTCTGGACCAGAGAAACTCTCCCAGTGGAAACTTTAGTTAAACAAGGTTATGTTAAAAATGAAAAGTTATGGTTTTGATGAATCAGTATTTTCAGGAAAAAATGTTCCATCAGAAAGCTTCCTCTTCAAACTACTTATACCTGATTTTTTTAAACACATCAGTATTATGGACAGTGAACCACGGGAAAGACAATACAAAAGGCATTATTATTATTTATGTCTTTTGTATCATTTCTATTACAAGAAAAATGTTTAAATATATCAGAAAGATACTGAACTATTTTCAGTAGATTGCCTTATTCATCTACACTCAACTTGATATACCTGCTAACTCATATTGAGGTAATTGCTCGAGCCAGCGTTCTCTGTATTTAGGTATCTACAAATTTAAATCAAGAGAAATAAAAGACATTAATTATTTTAGCATTTTAGAAACATACATATGCCAGGATTGCATGGAAACAATATGTACATGTATAATGATGAGAAGGCTCCCCACACTAAAAGGCTTGCAGTATAACAACAACAATGGTCATGAGAGCTTAAAATCCATCTTAAACAGCATATGTGCATAACGTACCATCTAACACCAGATTCTAAATTTACAGTAGGAATTACTGAACAAAAGAGGAAGCTAAAATTTTAAGTGAAATTTAATAGTGAAATATGTCACAGGGCAAAATCATTATTCAAAGTAACTCCAAAGTGAAAAAGAGCAATTTAGCTAATTTGAAGACTGGACTAGCTCAAAAGCACTAATCTTCAGTGTGTCTTTTCCTACTCCTTAGCAGATGGCTAAGACTGTATTAGAGCTCCAGAACATTAGACTGAAGGCCAAGTGCCGAAACCAATACACCAAATGCTTTTATTTACTAATTTCTAGTCTCTGCCACACTATTGCCATGGTGCAGATATTAAGTCATCGTTAATGCAGTCATAGGCAGATGAGACTTCAGAAATTAACTGCCATGTACTTCAGCTACCATAGCTCCTTGGTGAGTATGACACTACTATTACAAGAATTGAACTTTACTGAGGAGGTGTTTGAGGATAACAGGAAATAGCAGCTACTTATCTTCTCATCAAAGAGTAAAGAAGGAAAGAATGCAAATTCCACTTAAGGTCTGCTTCTATTGCTTTATTTCTTCAGGCATTACATGAAGTGGCAAATTCCACCAACGGTATTCCATCCCACCTGAACAAATGTCATCACATCAGAACAAACATTGTAATATTACAGAGATAGCTGTAACACTGCTAGGAGCATTAGGAAAATATGCTTTTACCTACATATGTGAAGACAAATAATGATATTACCTCTTGAGACCACATTTGCTGATTTGGGTTTCTCTGAGTTACTATACATTAATCTCTTTCTACCTGCAGGCTGCTCAAATATCCCAGCTCTTCAGTGGATCCCATTCACCTCCTTAATGCACTGCCTTTATTTAAAACCAAACCAAACCAAAAACAGAATCACCTTTATTTTATTCAGTGTCATTGAACCACAATGACCCCTCAGATGTTCTGGCCACTTAACACAATTTCCACTATGCACATGGTGGACCCTATTACCAAGTCATCAAGCTAGGGAACAAACTATGTTGGCCCACTGAGTTTAATGGAAACATAACAACATGTTCCAAGAATTAGTGAAGAGCAGAAACAGAGTGGTTTGCAAGTCTTGTAACACTGGGTGTGCTTTAAGAGAGAGTATACCTCCAGGTTTCGGACACTAACAGGAAAAGAGATTTTAAAACTTTCAACAATCAGAATCTGGTGTGGAAAAAGCTAAGTGGACATTTTTAAGAAGTATCATAACTGGAAAACTCATTTGTTCAGCCCTCTTCAGAGCATCACCGACGACAGTTTAGAAAAGACTGAGTGAAATACAGACTTTGTGAAGCTCATGATGTACATGAATTCAGCTCTACTGACGCTCTCATCATATAGAGAGCAGTCGCATTTACTACTCATGAAACTGGTCTGATGAATTCAATTACTGAAGGAAGTCTGGTTTTAATTCTTAGAACTACTATTTCTTTCAATTTAAATTGATTAATAATAAAAGTTACAGCATTTCAGAGGAACAGCATATAAATTAACTATAAACTAAAGCCCTAGCCCATGGCAATAAGATACAAAGCTCTCCTTCATGTCAGCTCGGATGCAGCTTTCAAGCATATTCTAAAGGTACTTCTTCTGGATAAATATTTTAGTTTATAGATATAAATTACAGTTTATTGCCAGCTGTTTAAAATATCTATGATTTGGTAAGATGAGTCTTGCTAACCCCCAGCTGTCTCCCATTTACTTGAATTGGAAAAACATTGGGTAAATTGCTGCCCATGAAGCGCAAATATAAGCAACTGAAGTACCCATAATTTGTTGGAGTTTTAGATCATCCTAATTTAGATATTTTCAAAAGACATAATGTAAAGTAGACTCCACTTAATCGCCACTCTGATAAATAGCTCTATTGGGAAGATAATACAGTTAGTAGAAGGGTAAATTAAAAGCAAAATGTAAAAGCCATTCTGCATCCATGACGTACCCAATGTGTTTGGAATGAAGTTGTTCGATGGGCTGATCTTAGAAGTGTACAGTGAACTACCTCTCTGTATGGCACAGCTGTTTATTATCTTCAGGGAACTTTGAACTGTTATTTACACAACTACATAGACATAATTCAAGAAACACTAGAAAATGTCTTACTTCACTGTGCTCTTGGATAACAATATGAACACAGCATTCAATGTGCTCTCAATGGGGCATTTATATAACTTTCTTTTCTTTGCATGTTTTATCATATGAAAAAACTACAGTAAGTGAGAATGTTGTATACAGTCAGGATAGGTACCTGAGTTATATGCCAAGGTAGCAGCAAGAAGGGAACCTCAAGAAAAGAGTACTGACAGCACAGAAGGGGATATCTTATGTCTCTGCAAGTCTGTAGCAATGTCTAATTATTTGTGATATTTTTAGTGGTTCTTATTTCTATATGTTAAACACAGACAACATATGGGGTGAATACTGGTTCATACTACACTATCTGTCAAAGGTGTCTGTAGACTGCTAGGTACTGTCACCATTAAGAAAAATTGCAAGCTCAAGAACTGAGAAACATGGAGCTTTTCAATATGTTGCAGAGCCAAGTATTTTACTCTCCATCAAAAACACATTTAATATTTCCTTTCGAAGGCTATTTATAACCACAAAGGCAATTCTGTCCTCTTTGACTAGTGAAAACCTTAATCTCTGGCTTTTTGGCTCAGAAGATATTCTTCATAGAATGATATTTAACTATTACAATCTCTTTCTATGACTCTTAGCTGGGGCTGAACCTTCCTTCTTTTTACAGGGCACAGAGAAGTCCAGATTAGGAGAGAAACAGAAGGCAGCTGTGGCAAGAGAGAAGCAAAGGAAGGAAAACGTACAAAGAAAGGAGACAGAACTGCAGAAGGTAAAAGTGTGGCTGACAGCCCTAGAATCCCCCAGGATCACAGTCAGCAGTGAAGAGAATTACCTTGCGGAAAAGACGCAGCTGGCAGGAAAGATGTCAACCACAGGAGGTAAAGAAAAATGCAGGCAGGAGGAGAAACTAGTGAGCCACTCTGTGGACAGGAGCGCCTTGGGAGTAACACAACATGGGTAAGATGGCCAATGGCTTACAAATTAATATAACATTTGATTACTCCTATCAATCCAAAGTGGTTTCCTTGGACACCAATCCAAGAGAACACTCAAATTACCCCTTCACTCACTGACAGGCATGGTTCAAGAGCAAACACCTTATAACCTCACACCCAAGGGTATTAACCAGTCATTACCTCACATTTCCTTCTTTCCCTAATGGGCCCCATTTCATCTCCCTGGGTATTAAGAGCTGCTTCACAGCACATCCACGCAAGCAATCTGTAACGGTGCACTTAACCAGTCAGCAGGGGTACTGAATAATGAGCCCATCTGCACCGTCCTCCCAACCCTGTCCTGAAAGCATCAGTAACCTCAAGGAGCAATATTTTCAAGGTATCTTCATGTAACTAAATTTCTAAGTAGCAAAGGGGTATTCTTATTGTTAGGGTACTTGTTGTACAGTATATAAAATGAGATTTTTGCTGTTCAGCCAATAAAAAGTATTTCATCCTTTTTGTGTTGGCAGACAGAATAAAGTATCTACTCACAATAATGCTGTTATAAAAGGGAACAAGAAGCAAATGAGAACTTCATTGTTTCCTCTTCCAAATTATGTCACAGGACATATCCAATTAGTGGCAAAACACTTGAAAACCCCTATGTTCATACTCAGACTAGAAGAAAAAGATACAATAACAATTTGGTGGAAAACTTTTTAATATAGGCATCCAAGAGTAAGAACCTTCTGAGTTCTGCACTGGGAATAAAAAGTAGATAAGAAACATTGCTCTGATATTGCAACACCTTCCTCTACTTTGTTCCTCCAAAAAGAAATTGCAGTTCTTTTTCAGAACAGAGTACAGAAGGAGTAGCTGGAGCATTATACAAATTAAATGCTCAGGAGTGAAATCTATCTTCTATTCTCAATCAAGACATAGGTCAAGCAGATTTCTGACCAACAGGAAATAATAACTACAACCATATTTTCACTTGCCTCAGTTCCTGCTAGGATCAAAGTCATGGCTGTCAATCTTCATTTACGTTTAGATATTCAAAATATTTTCAGTATCATTCTGGATTTTTTAAGCAGTCTGCACTGAGCAATATCTGAAACTGTCCCACTGTACTAAACTGTGGCAGTATTTTTTTCCATCAGATACTAGTACAGCAATCCCCTTCATGTCTAATTCTTTGACAGCAATTCAGTTTTAGATGGCTTATAATAGGCTCTCCCTGAATTCTGCCAGGATTGAATTGTTATTGATTGGTATGAGGCAATGGTGTAGAAGGGTGCATTTCCACAGCTTGTATTTGAATGGGTCAGATCTTTTGACAGCTGATTTTGTTAGAAAACCTGGGGTCATTGCGGCCACTGATTATTACACACCCTTGCATTTTTTCCATCATTGCAAGCTCAGCTTCTTACTCTACAAAAGACACAAGGAATTTTATTTCTAAGGTCTATATAGAGATTCTTTCATGTAAGACTTTATAATCGGTCTTTGTACATAACGTTGCTTCATATTATTGTGAAACAGTACATTCGTTGCACAAAAATGAAACATTTACTGTTTTAATTTTTGATCATATTACCCTGCCTGGGCCAAATCCAGCCACCAGTGAAGCCAATGGAAGCATCCTGCAGGAGTAAGAGTGAGCCTGCCAATGCTCTTTGAAGCTCCCACATGTCAAAAAAGTCAGGACAAAGATTCCAAAACCTCCCAATATTACTCAGCAGGCAGCAGCTTACTGTATTTTTTGACTTCTTTTCGTCATCAGTACCGAAATTGTTCTCATTTGTTTGAGGGACATGTGGCCCTCACTAATCAAAGTAATGCCCCAAAACCTCCACGGATTGCACAATCTTAGGTTTTCAAAATAAGGAGCGTGGGAGGGAGGAAGAAAGAAAGCAGAAGAAAAGCCCAAACCTCCCTCTTCTATTTGTCGTGTTCTATTTGAAATCACAGCTGTCACAGACAAGTTTTAACATCACTGAGCTTCAATTCAACTGTTGTCAGTCTTGTTGATGTAGAAAAAACTAGCAATTATCAAACACAGTCTGAGTATATCAGCTGGGAGTTTTAATCAATCCACTGCAAGAGAGCTTAGGAAGGAGAAACAGGTTGCAGGTAACGGATACCAAGTGCGTTTCCTACATCTGCACAGACCCCAACCTAGAGAAACTTCCTTATATTTTTCCCTATCACTGCAGGCTCAGCTTCTCACCCTATGGAAGAGGTACTTCTCTGCACTGCTGTCTAAGTCAAACCCATTCAGCTTCCATTTCTATACTTATAAATACCAAAATACACCAAGTCAACAAAAATTTATGGATTTGACTTCAAAAGATGGAATGGTGTAATTAGTAACATTACACTTATTTTATTACTGTTGCTTTGATTTAAATTGTTAGTGGTTTAAACATCTTAATTTCAGAGTGAATTATATAATTGTTTTGTTGCCTGTTTATCGATTTTTTGTATAATTAGGATGCTGTAATTTACTTTATATCTCTTTAGTTTAATTGAGATAATAATGTCTGCTGAGAAGCATGATGTCACGCTCCCAACTACTTGGCTGGAAAACTGGGGGAAGAGCTTTCACTGGACATAAAAATTTCAAAAGGCAAGTTTTCTTCCAGAGCTGTAACCCCATAGAAGTTAGATTTCCATTGAAATGACACAGCTGCTTCTGCATTTTTGTGCTTCTGTTATTGCTCTTGTGATAGATCATATTAAAAAATCTTTGACTTGTCATGGTTCTCCCTGATGATATTGTTATCACAAAACACTATCTACTGTATCAATAACAGCAAATAGGAGCAAGGACAGCCCGTACTGAGAAAGAAAACCTTAGCTTTCAGTTAGCGTCTAATAACTGAAATTGCCTCCCTTGAACTCTATCAATACAGCCAGTACAGCACATCCATCTCCACTGGGGAGTGGCATTTTATCAACCTTTCAACTTTTCATGACCCAGCCAGTCAGGAAAAGACCCCATCTCCACTTGGACCATGTCAGGCAGGACAGGCTCACCTGGGCGCTGGGTCCCAAAGTAATGGAGAGCGTCTTTGGCACTAGGCTGCAGATGAGGAGCACACACTTGCCAGCTGCTGCATGACATGTCAGCCTCTCCCCCAAACTGAAATCCCATTTGGTACATAAAACTGGCCAAGAGATCACCTGGAGGCAACTATTCCTCTGGGCTACACAGTATATCACACACAATGAATACACTTTGACTGGTCTCGTGTCACCAACAGAAAGTTATTATGGAAAATAAAATAAAAGTCATATATTGAGATAAACTACCTTAATGACAGTAAAACAGCATCTCCTTTAGAGGTTGTGCCACAAAAAATTCAGCTTACAAAGAGCCACCATGAGTACAATAACTACACTCACTGGACAGCCTAAAAGCTTAAAACTTTACTTCCTCTATAAATTAAATCCCAGAAATAAAGATTACTGTTAATAATCCCTAAAACTGTTGGAACTACTCACCAGTAACTGAAAAAACTTATTTTAAAAAGCCACATCTGTTAATTGACATGAATCTAATATTGGCTCCCAAATGGTCAGTTCATGTATAACACTTCCCATCTCCAAATTGTGGATAAATATTAACTGACTGATCTTTACATATCACAGAAAAGGAAAAGTTATGCAATTGCCATTTTCCAGATGGAATAATGGAGATGTTAAAAATAGGGAAACAAGGAAGAAAAATGCAGTAACAACTAGTGTAGCCATGGAGGAGTGTTTGTAAAAATGCCTGTGACAAAAAAGTAAGCACCACATGGTAAAAATGCAATATTATAATCTTAGCTCAGAAACAGAGCACTAAAAATGTTAATTCATAGATGGACCAATTCAATAAAAGTCAGAAAAAAATGAAGCTACATGAGGTGAAGAAAAAAGTTCAGTATAATTTCTGTCATATCAAGACAGAACCACTCTCACAGCACCTCAGACATCAGTCATCGGATAATCCATCCATCCTGCACCTACAGCCCACAACACGCTCTGCTGACTCCGAATTGCCAGCGCGGTTGATTCGGGTACCCAGTGTCCAGCGCTGCCTGCATTCACAGCAGCTACAGGCAACACTGTACGGCTACTAGCAAGAATTCATAAGTACACAGTAAGTGTAGTTAAGGTGGTTCTTTTAGAAGGTGACTGGTATTAGCACTTTCTGCCCCACAAGAAATGGTGTGATTCGAAACTAGCGAGTGTCCAAGTAGAAACAGGACTCACAGGAAATGGGAAAAAAAGAGGGAAAACAGCCTATAATAACCTGCAAATGAGGGTACTGAGTACAGAGTAGCCTTAATTTAGACCATTCTGTTTTATAAAGGGCCAAGCACAGTTTTATCCCTGAAGGCGCCTTGGCTTTTGGAACTCAAGATGCCCACACTCTGAGGCTGAGATTTACCCCTTAAACGCAAGCGAATCTTTAAGTCTTGTATTCTGGCTCACTGCTATATTCATTTTGAAAGTATCTGTATAATTTAACCTTCCAGTGCCACAGCCGGCAGCAAGACTTCCTAAATTAGCAAAAGTAATAAACAAGAGCCTCATTAAATCTTCCTCTTCCCGTTTTTTTTTTTCCCTCTAATGAAGCTCTCTGTCCTGCAACTCCTCTCATTTCCCTAATTCTCTCTTCATCACCGATTTCTTTATCCTTTGATATGACGCAGTCTCCTGTCATAAGTAATGATAGAGCTACGTTTTCTAGAGGGCAGAGTATGAGAAGGACAGGAAGGCATGTTGTTCTTAAAACTGTGGCCCAGCAAGGCAGATGGCTCATTAATGTACCAGTCTTGCCCTCTCAGCAAGGAAAAAACACACACACACTTACACAGGGGGTCAGCCTGCGAGGCACGCTCCCTCTGCTCGCTCCAGTCTGGCTGCTTCTGTTCAAGCTGTCTCCTGTACTATTTAGGTTCACCCTTATGCAGCAATGAAGTGAAAGATTTTTTGAAAGGTGTCGGGATGGGTCTTGATGCACTCCACACAGTTTTGAGTCTGGCAAAATCTGAAACTCTTGAAAGCCCCTTGAGATCAGCAAAAAAAACAACTCATGGTATCATGTCCTGAGTAACATGCTCTAGCTCTAGGCAATCCTGCTTCAGCAGGGGAGTTGGACTAGATGATCTCTATGGTCCCTTCCAACTCTAGAAATTCAGTGAAATTCAGTGAAATTCAGTGAAATTCTTTGCAGACATCATTAACTCAATTAAACAAAAGAGGAATAAAGTAATTTACTGCTTGCTAATTACACCAAAAAATTGCTTAACACAAGCAGGCAACAACAAAAAAAGTAATATAATTCACTCTGAAATTAAGATTTTTTTTTAAACACCCTCAGCTCCTATCAAAGCAAGCACTAAAATAAGTGTACTCTTACTAATTATAGCAGTTCATCTCCTAAAGTCAAATACATACAACTGTGATGACCTTATATATTTTGACAAATGAAACTTGAAAGAATAAACACAGCTCATCAGATCAGTTTGCCCAACGAGGAAACAAGGTCAAGGCTATAGGCATATAGTTTTCCCTGCTTTTCCATCTTTAAAGAAGGTGTCAAAAGCCCATTGACAAAGTCTGACAAGCACAGATGATCCCAAGAAAGGCTTTGCCACTTTATGTTTTCTTATTGTCATTTGAAGAATGGAAACAGAATTCTGTTATGCCACTCACTGCCCCATCAGCACTCCAGTAACTATTTGCTAATGGAAAGTACATTGCTCCCTGCATTGCTGCCCCAGGGCTCTCCTTCCACAGTACCTTGGAAGCTGTTGGGCTACTTCCATATTCTAATACCACCACCTTTTCATACTGCATTTTTTTTCCTTAAATAATGAGGTTTACTTGCAGTAATCTCTCTGCTACCTCTGTACTGCAGAGCAGGCACTCCAAACCTACTTCAGCAATGGTAAGGACATAATGGCAAATTGATCTATCCCTGAAAAGCTAAGGAGCACATTATGAGGGAAAGCACAGGGAATTCAGGAACAAGAAAATATCAAAGACTTCTCCCATTTGAAGTTAACTCCTTGATCCCAAAATTGCCACTGGGCACCCCAGCATTCCCAGACCCCCAAGCTTGTGATGGATTAGTGCTCTGTTTACTCCCCCAGACACTGTGTTAATTAGCATTGTGCATCCTGGTTCACAACATCATTTAACACTAATGTTTTTTCAGATTTTTTATATCTTTCATACATTCTACTTTTCACAAATTCAACTTTTAATGCATTTTAGCTGAAGACAAATTTGTATTTGTTATGCTGTCTTCATCAATCCTGGCAGTTCAACAAATGAAGCTTTACAAATGTGTCAGAAATTAAGAGATGCTTGCTGAGAGACCTCTGTGATTCTGAGGACTTTAAAAATGGAAAGAATCATTCTAGTTTCTAATGAGAAATTCTTCTGAAGCTTCGATAAGAAAGAAAAAGAAGGTATCAAGGCATGTGTTCCTACAGATCCCTTACTTGTCGATGGTCAGGATCACCTGAGATTCACAGAAACTATGAAGGTTTCCAGCATTGTGCAGGAAAAGGCTGTTTGGGTTTTTTTTGTTTTTAAATCATCTCAGCTTGCTAATGAAACCAGTCCTGTCTACCTTCCCTACTGCAGATCAGGATCTGGACACATTGGTAGGACAGTGGGTGGGGGGAAAAGAGAAAAATGGAAGTGAGTGTGCCGTCCTCTAAGGTGACATGGATCCTGCGGTGGGTGGATCCCTGCTGAGACCCCCCTTCCTAATTGATTGTCTTGCCCAGCAGGAACCTGCAGACTCTCCAGGAGCTAAAGGAATGGGAGCTGCACTTTTTAGCAGTAATAAGTGTCGTTAACAAAGCAACTCTGCCAAGAGGGTTGAAGGCATCTGTTATTTTGTAAAATACTTAGATGGATATGTGCACGGTACCTGTTTAAGTGTGTGCACTGATTCTTACGGACGTAATGTATCAAAGCAGCAGAATTACTGCCCAATAAGCCCAGGCAGAACTCTTGAGCACCCAGAAAACTGATCTTATTTTACTCTGAGTTAAGGATAGTTGACTTTTTGTCTATTGGTGTAGCTTTTGATGTTATAGTGTAATTAAATTTGAACCCAATGTGCCCAACTTCTGCAACAAATGATATATATTTCTCTTTCTTCTCTTTGTGTTGAAAATATATCCTGGCTGACTGGAATCACTGTGGCAAGCTGTAAATGATGTATGAAATGAAAAATCCCTGCTCACTGCAAAGAGAGAATATAGACAGGGCTCAGCAATTGCTGCTGGGCTATGCTATTTGCTGAAATATTCAGCTCAAATGCAATCACACAAGCTTACCAGTGCTGACACTGGGCAGTAAGTTGCATATATCATTTTTCAATCTTATTCAGGACCAAATGACTAAGTGATAGGTGGCATGATAAATTCAGAAAAAAAATTACAGATATCCTAAACCAACTTCAGTTGTTAGGGTTTTTTTTTATTTACTCAAATCACTAATGTCCAACTGCCTCTGTCTCACTAATGCTCTGAACTTTAGAAATTCACAAAATGACACCAAGAAGGGTGCTGGCAAAACTATTAAACAACAAATGGTTTGACCACTTTGGAACTATTTGTAGACACGATTTAATATCCACTGAACTGGTCCCGTATTTATTAAGGTGCACTGCAATCATGAGGGTTCTTTGAACACCTTTGACCAAAGTCAAAGACAAAGGCTCTCTCCGTCCTATGGTACAGGGACATAGAAATACATCTGTATCTCAGCACAAGTGAAAACCAATTTGCATTCCTGCACAGGACTGTTGGTACATCAGAGATATTTGAGTTAACCGTTGGGACTGAGGCTATGATTTAACAACATACAGACTTTTGCAGATTATGGAGTTCCCGCTGACCCCCCACACCCCCTTTGCTGTCATCCCACAGCTCACAGTTTCCTCCATTTTACCAAGGCAACTGAAGCCCAGCCTGCTGTGAACTGGTTCAGGAATCTGACCTGACTTAAGCAAACTGCCTAAAAAAAGAAAAGAAGGGAAAGGAGTATTTTTGGTAAGACAGGCGAGTTCTCCCTAAACAGAGGGAAAGATGAGATGAAACATAAGGCCCTGCACAAGATTAATTTAGGGAAAGGCTGGGGCACTTTCTGTCATTAGAAGCATCCGGGGTCAGTACCCAAACATCACAAACAACTGTTTAGAAGAGTTGTCAATTACAAACCTAAGAGCTGAGGAAGGGAAGGGAAAGGGAAAGGCCCAGCAGCTGAAAAGAGGGGTGACTGTGCTGGCAGTAAATCTGTGACTTCTGTCTCCTGTGATGATTGTAAGCCTGACTGACAAAATGCAGATCATGTAGCACCTATGGGGTTCTCTTTAAAGATTTTTATTCTTGAAGCTCTTCAAAGATCACACAACAAGTTGAAATCCGAGATTTCTTTCTACCTCTGTGTTCTTCCTTTCCTCTCTTCCATTGAGCTGGCTGCAAAGGTTAGAAACTTGTCTCACCTCCCCTGAAGGCAACCAGCAAAAGGGAACCTCAAAAAAGGCTTTAAAATCCATATACTTTAAAATGTATTAGCTGTTAAACTTGGTTTTGTTCAGACATTTTTTACATACACATTTTCATGCATTATGGAAGTTTGGAAGTCTAGCTATACGTACTTAATGTTTAACCTTCCAGGCATATTTTTGACTTCTTACCCCCTCTAAGTGGGTGTTAATTCAAACTAGTCAAGAGGGCACGAACTTGAACAGAAGATCTCTTTTCCAATGTTATTTTCTCCAGACCTTTCAAAGATAAGGTTAGATATATGTGTCTGATCCAAATGTGGTGCAAGTAGTTAATGGCCCTCAAAGCACTAGTATAGCACCTTGAGGCCAGAGTTGATGAACTGAAGGAGCAGGGAAATATGAATGTCTCTACAGACACAGCAAAGCAGTCCTACATCAGCGCTGGCGATCCCCACCATGCAGCAGGGAACACAGCACACATAAGGCAAGCTGGGGGGAAGGTCACTATTTTAAACATACAGAATATAACAAACAGGGAGAAGACCACACCGGAAATCTACTTAAATTGATTATACACATAGGAATATAAACCCAAATTACAGAAAATAAAGATGTTAGAAGCATCATTGTGTTACTCATCTTTTGATCAGGGCATGAACTCCTACTGCACAAGATATTTTATCTAAGGTCTTTTTCCTCATGTGTTTAAACAGCGACTAGTTCAAAGACAGCACGGTCGGCAAATAAGGCTGTTGTGCATTACTGTAGTCTGAATATTTCTCCTATACATTATTTATTCTGAGCATTGTTCTAACATCTACAATCTCCAATCATGGGACAGAACCCCACCAAGAAAACCAAGTCTAATAATACAGCAGTAACAGGCAACTTCAGCCCACTGTATACAAATTGGATCCCTTAATACTGATACAGCCTGAAGATGAGGAGAACTCCATCTGTGCTCAGCTTTCTGCACTTTGGTGTGACCAGGTGCTTAACTCCTGAGCCTTCATTTGCTGCTTTCTTGCAGCAGGGGGGACAGCTGAGAGCTCCCACTGCGACTTCAGTGTAGCTTACCAGGGAGATCTAAAACCTGGGATGTAGCCCCTGTGGCTAACAAATTTGGGCAAATCCAATGGAATGTTCTGAGAGGCTAGGAAAGTGTAGAAAAGGGATTTTTGAACTGACTGCTGGGGACATTACTGCCTTTATTCATGGCCAGCAAAAAAAGCGAAATAAACAGCTGATACAGAAAGATAGACCCAAAGAAAACTAAGGTCAAATTTGAATATTGAAAGCAAAAGATGTAAAATAAAATAAAATAAAGTAAAATAAAATATTAGTTCTAAGAATCAACAAAACAGGGAGGGTCATGCATCATAATAATAGAAAATAAAGCATACCAGAAAGGAACAGAAGGTAAGTCCAAAACAACTGAATTGCTTTTGGCAGGAAACTGCACCAGGGTAATAACTGGCCCAGGTACCTCTCTCTGGAGTAACTGAAGCAGGGTGCATCTCGTGTGTGAAAGTCAAAGAGGTATGTCTGGGATTGTGAGCTGTCTCTCTCCTGTTCTTCTCCTGCAAGAGCAGGCATTTGGCAACACAAACCCTTGTGGTGCTCATTAGCACCTCGACAGGAAAGATACCGCAGTGGCTTCATGAACCATTTTGGATTTCCTCCCTCCCTGGAGATGAGAGCACTCCGGGTTTGGAACTTCCCCTTTGATTAAACTTATCAAAAAATTAGATAATATTTGTTGTAAAACAAAGAAGAAATTTATTACTTAGTCTCATGATCAGACTGTTAGCTATAGCACTGATACAAAAGGTCACAAGTAAAACCCAATTTTAGTCTAATCTTGCTTCAATTAAAGTTTTCTATTTACCAATGGAATACTTTTCTAATTGCTTACTCTCGTTCCATGGGATTTCAAGATGTATTTGACACACTGGAGACAAAGGTTAAGGTTAACAAATATAACCTGTCTCATGAATGCCACTGCCAGCGATCAGTAATTTTATCTTACCTGACCCAAGAGTATGTTCATTTTAAATTCTAGTTCGAGATGCAAATATTAATGTTCTTGCTGGCTCTGCTGAATGGCTGTTTTGGGCATCATCTCCACCCTGCTACGCCTATCAGTCAAAAGATATATAGGCTCTCAAAAACCTTTTACTGGCTTCTTCCCGGTCATTTTGGGTGTAAAAGGGTTATTAACTCTTTATATCTGACAACTGGCTGTTTATCCTCAGGCTGATCTGTTCATTACATATAGGTTATTGATTCATTCATGTCAAGTATCATGACATTGGTCATACATATGTTCTATTTGGTTCATGACTTATTTCTGTACTGGTATATGTGACATTCCTAACAGTTATTTCTGGAATGCAGATCCAATGCATTCTGCAACAAATCCCACGGTTCTGGTCCTCATGCTCTTCATACACTTCCTACCTATGGGATTTGGGATGGTGCACGTCTGCTCCAGATACGTAGCTAAGGTTCTGCATCTGGGAATGAGAACATCCTCTCAGAAATAGTCACATCTATAGACTGGGGTTGACTACAGGAGGAAATACATATGAAGTGCAATAGCACATGGAGACAAGCTAATCTTCATGCAGATATCCTAAGGGAACTTCACAATGAAATGGCTGAGCTGAATACAAAAAAAGTTATCAACCTAAAATTATGTACCACTGCAGGGAATTTGGGGGCACTGTTAATTTGTGTTTATCCTTCAGAAAGGTATTTGGGTGATTCTGGAAGCCAGGCACTAGTAAGGTTTTTTTTAAAAAAAAAGTGCTGAAACAACTGCAACAAGAATAAATTACACATGTTAGGGACGAACAAGCACGGCTCCTACAAAAGAAGATGTGTCACTGTCATCTATTTAGCACTTTGGGGATTGTAAACAAAACTGAATGAGGAAGAAACAGCAAATATTTATATGGGTTTGTAAAGCTTTTGACAAAAGAAACTAGATCTTGAAGTCAAACAATGTCATAGATTAGATACTGACTTGAAGACAGGAAAGAATAAATAAAGGAAGAGTTTTCAATCTGATAAGTAGATCAGGTTAAACCTACTGGTTATTCTGTTTGTGGTTTTCTTAATTTGTCTGTAAAGTCTTCAAATTAGGAATATTCTTCTAAGGCACTCAACTGACAAGACCTCCCTTTTGACTGGAATTTCCATACACTCACATGAGTGAAATTTAGATAACTAACTTAAACCTAAGAATTTATAAGTACTGCATTTTTGTGATGGCAAAGAGAAATCTCCTCTAGCTCTGAAAGTCACCTTCCTCTTTTTGGCAGCACAGTGATGATACGTCTGAAAAGCAAGAGGCAGATGGAAAGTGTGAGAAGTACTGCCAGTCATGGAACAAATGAACATTAGAAAAGGAGTTTACAGGTTAATTCTAAGTCCTGAACGTTAGGAGGAAGACAAATTCCTAGGTAAGAGCAATGCCAGAGATATCACAGTCTGTCTGAATATTTTTTAGGCTAGTTTGCTAATCTGATGTTTTTTAGTTCTTCAGATTGCACCAGGTGTCTGCTTACACATATATTGGCCAAAGGACTTTGTGAAGAATAAAGTTATGAATGCTTTTATGAGGAAAGAGCAGAAATAGAAACTCTCTTCTCCTTGCTGCTGAAAGCATCTCCATTTTTAAATATTAACCAAGAGAATGGAGTGACAAAAAGCCATGGGCCAGTACTATGGTCTCTGATAATATATTCAGCCATTTATGATAATCCATCACTCCGGTCCCTAAGCTTTACCATCTATCAATTCATTCGCATAAACAATAAAAACTTAATCTTCCTAAAAGATTAAAAAAAATCCAAGAAATTTCTGCTGCATCATAAGAGGACATCCTAACTCTGTAGCCCTCTGTGTCGCAAGCAGAGCACACAGAAAGGTATTCACTGGGAAGAAAGAGCATGGGAAGACGAGAGCTGAACAACTGCAAAGGGAAATTAAAAGTAAACCAGAGCAAGCAGCAGTAACTCTGAACTGAATGAAGGAGATAAACGATAGGGGTGCCTCCAGTACTGCTACCATCTACGCAGCAAAGAGGAGAAGATATATCTTGGATCTTTTACCACATGAAACTATTCAATCAGCACGCCTGAAACATTCACACCAGCCATATGACCGTGTTGCACTTACCAGAGATTCTCACTGCTGTACAAGAGAAGTTCAAAACAGTCAGGAGTATCAGGAGTATATTTTGCTTCTCTGTCTATGCAACATCAAATATCTCTTTAAAGCACCGTCTCTCACTATATAAGCCAAGCCTTGAGACAAAGACCATACTCCCAAAATAGGCAAAATATGGACAAACTGGCAAGCTGTTTTCTGCACTAATATTTTGGCTTGTTACGTTCCTCAGCAATTGATAGTAACTTTTGAAAAGAAGCTAACTGTTCTTTTCACCTCTGCGTTTAAGAAAATCACATATCAGAGCTTCATGACCAAATTAACGGAAGGCCTATCCCCTTCCCTAAGGCCCCTTCCCTGGCATTATTATTGCTGCTAATATTGTAAGTGTGGTGTGAAATGGCCAATTCACACATGTACCATGTTTTGCACATTGCCTAAACCTGCTGGAACGTGATTTCTGTAAGAATGATGAGAGTAATAAACATCTTCTGGCAGAGGTTTGCAAAATCTGCACACATTTTACTCACACAGTAATGGGCCATAAAACTCTTCGAAAACTGCAGGAGAAAAGCAATGTATACACACATGCATAAATTAAAAGAAGAAATGCGGACTCGGTGGAATGCTGTTCATTTAGACATTTAGAAAATGCACGTATAGCAGGAGGAAGCTACATACATAGTCAGTAGCACTCACAATAGTCAGAGAAATCAGAGACTACTAGTTTCCAACACCTGATTTTATGGGAGAGCTTTCAGTGACCCAGTGTCAGCAATTGCCTCAGCTGGATCCCAGGTCTGAGTCCTCCACACGGGCTGTAGGAGAGTTGCGACAGCAAACATGGAGGCAGAAGAAAGTCTTAAAATGTACTCTCTCCTACTAACCTATTACATGGATTACTTGGACTTTCACTGGATGACCAGTAGGGAGTATCCCTAGGATTTACTCTGCTTCACTAACCACGACTACGCCTTACTGGAAGAGTTTCAGATTTTTTGCAGCCTTTAGAGAAATGTAGAAATCATTAGCATTGTTTTGGAAAACCAGTCTCATGTCAGTTAGATCTTTCCAATTTTCTTCTCAATAGCACTGAAAATCATCAGAAATGTTCAAGATCACAACAACTACCTCTTTGCTATGTACTGCTGAATGTTCTATGTACCAAGCGTGATGACAGCATGGGAAGTCCAATGCCAGAGTGCTCTCCTTGTAGTCTTGGCCCCCTTGTTTGACTTCCTTTCGGAAGCATTACTGCTAAACTGCCACGGTCCTTCCAGAAGCACAGGTAATAAGAATTGCTGTCATGCAAAGCTAACTTTCTGGGATAAGGAGGTATCTGTCAGCATTACATTACTGACACACAGCTGGATTTCCTCCAAACCAATGCCCAATCAGAGGGATAATAAAATTGCTGTGGATTTTCTAACACTGAGAGACTAAATTCAACTTTTACGCTTGAAGAATTCCACCAGCAGATCTGGAAGGTCTTGGTAACTAGTCTGTAAAACACAAGCAAGAATGTGGAAAAGACTGCAATTTTTTTTAAGTGAAAACATAAAACCCCTCTGTTGGTTATTCACATTACCTACTTACACTGCCAGTGCAGCAGGGCAAGTTTTTGCTTACCAAGGAGAAATTTGAAGCCTGAAATTGTAAAGTAATTGACATTCTGCATGCTGCTGCTGCTTCAAAGAGACTATGGGACTGCAGCTCCTGGTGTTGCCAGCAGCGTGGAGCAAGTGTTTCCTGCATTTCCTGAGAAGCTCTGAACATGCAGAGGTACACTGACTGGAGAACAACTAAGGTAAATGGTGTAAAAAGCACAGTTTTGTCATAAAGTTAATGGAAACACAATCTTAAGTGCTTAGTGCTTTCTTATTTTAGGAAATTAGTTTGGATGATTAAAGTAACACTGGTATTTAAACAGGATGAGCTGTGAATCAAAAATACTAAACACATAGAAGAAAAAAAATGGAGGAAACCAAATTTTTGGCATTGAAACAAGTGCAAACAACAGGAGTTAACCAAACAACAGGATACCCCCCAATCTCCTTTTCTGTGTTAGAGATGTGGTGTTCAGCCATGGGATTCCTTCATTGCTTCTGAACAGCTTCTAGTCCTTGCTGTCTCTGACAGAATTTTGCTTTGAGAGTTTTTAACTACTAAATACTAGCAACAGGGCAGGTAAGTGACTAATTCCTGGTGTAGATACAAACCAAATGTGCCTTCTTCAATGAAAAGTTGGGTAGGATAAAAAAAACTTTGTCATTTTTTTATCTTGTTCCTTGTTGAATGTCAGCTACATTAAAGTTCTGTACCATGTTTCACAGCAAGCCCTGCTAGATGGAGGAACTCTTCCACGCAGCTATTTTCCTCCAGCTGCCCAGTGGCATGTGTGCCATGGTCTCACCTGAGCTGTCAACTATCAACAAAATTTAGATCTTTCATTGTAGTTTTTGCTTAGACTTGCTGGATCTGGTTTTAATTTTTTTATTTGCTCCTTCTCTTGTAATAAAATTGAAGGCCATGCCACATAGTAGAGGTGACAGAATGCATTCCTTTTTGACACCACCATGACCCTAAAACACGGGCCTTTCATGCTCACATGAACTCCTGATCTTTTGTCTTTTATTTCTCTCTACATAACACAATATTTTAAGAAGTGCAGTTATAACAACTGTAGAATATTTTCTTCAGATCTATTAAATGTATGGGTAGAGTTTGTCTTTCAGGGTTTTTTTAATACCATTTTTACAGTGAAATCATATCAACATATGCTTTTCAGAAGTCCAATGTATCTCCCCTTAATGTCTCATGAAGGGTTTGTCTTAATTCAAGATGATATTACAAAGAAACGATTATAATAGAAAGAGTTGCAACACCTTTGCAATCATTCCAGCAACTTAGATCAAATTTTATTCAGTGCTTTCACTACAAGGACAGTATTTCATTGTTCTAATAACTTTTTCCAGTCTCCTTCTTTACTGAGATGTTCTGGGAACTTAGCAATGATAATTTTGTCTCAGACAGTCAACGTTTTCCCAGTGATAAGGCTTCACTTGCACTTTTCCAAAGTTTTATCTTTTTATTGCATCTTTAAAAAAAAAAACACCCAAACTATTAGAAACCAATATCAGTTGAAAAGTAGAAATGTTGGCAACAGTTCTCCAGAGAACCTGGTTTATCTTCTATGGGGCAGAACAGCTCTGTAGTTTATGAGTTTTGCAGGTTCAGAAATAATTTCCTCAGAAGCTTTGGTATCCTATCCTACAAGAACAGAATTCTTTTGGGGGTACTGTGATAGGTAGTGCCATACACAGGAGTTTCCTAAGAATATATGTATGACCAAAAGGTATCTAATGGAAAAAAAAAAAAAAAAACCAACAGAAAAACCAACCTAAAAAAAACAACCAACAAGTTTTGAGAATTAGAAGAGAGAATTAGCGAGGTATCACTACCTGATCATTAACTATATTGTCAGCATAAGGAAGAAACAGACTGACAATAAAAAGGAGAAGGAAAAAACCCCACTTTTTTAGCATATTTTTCACCATGTTCTTTCGCTATTGTATTAATATTTAATAATAATAACCACCATAGTAATCATATACAGAGAGACTGTTCTGAACTTTAGGAAAAGCGGGGGTTTTTTGTTCTCATGCTCTGAGCTTCTCAGTTTCTTTGTCTTCCTACTCTAAAGTATTCTGTCTCCAAGTCTCACACTCCATTTTGTAACACAAGAAAGTTCTGTCTCATGGAATTTCCAAAAGAAAGACATATATTATTTACATCTGTAGCTACCATAAGAAAATGCCTTCTTTTTTTCCCCCCAGTATCTTTTCCTTCAGTATTTCCACTGCAAAGTTCCGTGAATAAGCACACGCTATGAAAAAGACCCCTACCAGGAAATACCACAAGAAAGCAGGAAGGTCTTTTCATGTTAACTAACTGTTAAGCATGTTTAGTGAAAAAAAGAAAAAGCCCACAGGAATGCTTTTTGTTGTGGCATTCATTAAGAACAAAGGCATAAGCCAGTCTCTCAGGCAGCCCGTTTTGACAGATTTGAAACCCATGCAGTTTCATTAACCCTGGCTCTTGCGAATTTACCCATTGCAGTAATATATAGTGCGGTTAAAGACTATCCATCAAAATGATGATATGTTTAAAACTGGATCACAATTCCTTTAGATTAAGAGGTTCCTTTACATTACAAAGTGTTCCAAATTACAAAATGAGAAGTACCACTGCAAGTGGATTTGTTCTAAAGTGCTTTTAATATACACTTTAATTGCTATTCCTACTTTATCTAATCATCACCAGAATTAGAGAATCTCAACACATTGGAGAAAGTTAAGAAGTCTTGTGGTAATGAACCTAGGTAACGTTTCATCTAAGTCAGAAAGCTTGTCAAAGTGCAGTATATTTGACCATTAATTTAACTACAGGGCAGTTAAAATATTTTCATCTTTCCAGATTTGCAAGTCTAAAATAAACACAATGAAAGAACACTCAGATATGCAGGGGTGAAACTGCTTAGTGAAAGTGTTTGTTATTAATTTCTACAGAGGTACTGAAACGGTGATATTTTGAATCCATACTCATAAATGCTAAAATAAAATTTTCTAGCTACTGATTGAACACCAAAATCAAGTAGGCTGCAAACTCCATGAATAGGTGTCAAAAGTACAAAAAGTGGTATTGAATAACCTGACATTTGTTCAACAATGGCCAAGTTGAACTGAAGACCTTTGGCTGCCCTAAATGGCGTGACATCACTGAAGTTATGCCAGTGCCTATATAGGCTCAAGCCCTTAATACTGTAAAATGGTAATTCCATCTCACACAACAAGAAATACTGCCTCAGAATTGCAGGGAAGGAGAAGATTGGGTCTCCAGTATGTATATAAAATAGATAGGACTATACTCACATGGCCTAAATTCCTTTTAAGTCATTGTGTCTACAATTTCCCATGGGTACAACACCTTTTAAGGTCTAGATAAGAGCCAAGAGGTAATGTAAGGCACAGGGACAAAGTGAAATTTAAACTATGTGAATGTAGACACTATTGAAAACAGGTGATGTTATTATCTTCTTTTCACCTGTGTAATAGAAACATTTTCTATAGCTTGTTGTTTGACATTAATGGATAACATGTATGAGAAAGCTCACTCCATCTGTTTGAGAGTTTTCTTATTATTTGTCCCAGAGGTAAGAACTGAAAGCTACAGCATTTATTCATTATGGTTGCAGTGACTGGAGCATGGGAAAGTGTAAAATATAGATTTAAGAACAGACTCCTGATAAAGAGATATACTGGATCTAAAATATAATACGGCCTAATTCTAACACTATAGAGTAAAAGATTTTTCTTGCCATGAGACAAATAAACAGAACTATATACAGACACAAAACCAGCCCATTTTGAAACATATGTCAAGTATTTTCTTAAGCTTCTAAACCCTGTAAATTTCAAAATACGCCTGAGGAAAAATAAAATTTACCACGCATCATTTTTTGCATAGTAAATTTGTAAGCTGTTACTTTTTTTTTATAAATTAAGATGCTTTTATCAGAACACTATTGTTTAAATTGTATACCTATATGCTAGACCCTCAGAGATTTAGGGAATACTTGAACTCACTTCTGGAAAGGACCACCCTAGGTGTTTATGAGAACTGCTTATTGTAAACAGGTAGCATGGTATGGTTTTCTCTGTTTTTGTAAAACATCAGTGAGCAGCTTCTTGTTTCAAAGGAAATATTAATTATTTACAAACATTTGCTGAATAAAAAAATCACATCTCAGACTGTACTGATGAACATTTGCCTCAGTACGTGCTCCTTGTTATTCCAGTCTACCTGGACAAATTTTTGAAATAGGAGGTGAGGACAGATCCTGAAAAGCCCAGATGTGTGGTAATAAGAAATGAGGTAAAAGGGAGTCACAGCAGAAGATCACTTTTGAGTCCCTGAGGGAAAGCACTTCAGTGAGACTGGGAAGCTGCACAGACCGTGAAGAACTCTATGGCATTACTATTTGAATGAGCAAAAAGCAATCTGAATGAGACCAAGAACATAATTAAAACATAATCACAAAAAACTTTAATGAATGTATGAGTATTTGATCAAATCCCATAAAAATGAAACAGCATCAGCTGCCAGCTTCTCTCTGGCAAATCTCTTGATGTGAAGACAACAGCCTGAAGTAGCTTTATGAACCTGAGCTGTCATACTGGCAAATCACAAAAACACTACACTAACTCGTTATGAATAATGCCTTCCAATTCACAACAGAAAATGCATAGTCCCCAAAAAAGGACAATATCTTACTCTTAAAATCTGATTATTTAAAAAAAAAAAATACCCTGTATTGTAGCTATTAAAATCTTTCAGTATTTGTCTGCATTACCTCTCATGTCTATGTGATGTTTCCTTAACATGTCACTTTGATTTTATTTTAAACATTACTTTTATTTTTAACACTACTTCTATGACAGTACATATTTCTAAGTGCTGGCAGAGCCAGTTAAAGCATTAGCAGGTGATTGATTCCCATCATCATGGGACTCACTCTAAATACATTTGGTATTTAAATAGGAACTAGCCATTGACTCTGTAATCCCTTGTGCCACACTTGTCCTGCGAAAGGATAACGACAAAAGGCTAACACAGTATTTGTCAGGATACCCTTGCCGCCTCCTCTATCCCCACAGGCAGTGACTGTAAATGTCTGTGACTTGAGGCAAGTTCGTATTGTGATATTACTGTGCACATTCCCAGAGGGAGCTCTGTGAAAGGACGGCTGCATTCATGTTAAAACAGAGAATTCAGCCGCCTTCCACAGGAACACACTGCCCAGGACAGAATGACTGACTGCTGCACAGACAGAAGGCAGAAGGACATAAACGTACTGCGGTATGTTTGGTCACAGATTAAGGCCCTTTTCACAAGGGATTGAACAAAACAAATTACTGAAATAAAAGATACGTGTGTTGAGGCTTCAATGCTTAGGTAAAGGCTCTGATTCTGAGTTTCAAAACTTACCAAATACATAACTTTTCTTTTTTATTATTATAAAACCTCACAAAGAAGGTATTTCTTTAAATGTGATGTTATAGACTACCGGTCTTGATCCTGATGAAGTTCTGAGTTATTTGAGGTAAAGAGAGTCAACATCTACAGGCCTTCTACAGGCACCACTCTCTTCCCCTCCAGAGAGCAGTTTGGTAGCTGAACCCATACAACATCAGGACATATTTGACTTTGCAAGGCTGGGCAGGTCCATGTGGATCAACTCAAGGGTCTGTGAACTGTTCTTCTCAGGGTCACAGGTAGAGAAGGGGTCAGTACAGCAGGATGCGGGGAGCCAGTTCAAGACCAGCACTGCCCACAGGGCAAATCCAAGTGGGTATGCACAAAATCTGGCTGGTTATATCTGGAATCATTAGCTTGGGCATTCTTTCCTCCATTTTCAGCATCACAGAAAAGGCACATGATCATGACCTGAGGCACAGTTAACTATTTCTGGGCCAGGGTCCAAACCAAACCACTGTCACCCTCTACCTTTGCCTACCCTCAGCTGCTTCTCCTTGGTACACCACCCACTATTTACTTCCTCGCCTGTGCACTCTACATCCTCTGCCACTGCACTCTCCTGTATTATTCACTATGACTCCCAGCATAAGCTCCAATGTCTCATCTCTTCCTTCAAATGTCTGTAACAGACAGTCCAGCACAGAGAACAACCTCTCAACACTTTGGGGACAGCCTCAACCTGTCATTCACACACGGCTTTCTCGCTTACCTGGACACACAGCCCCCAGTCTGTGCTGCTCCCTTTCAACATATAACCTATAGGATGGACACAACTGGCACTTGAATTCTGCCTTGCAGTTAAATGCTTATATCTGTCCATATTACTGCTATGCCTTTTTAATCTTTCTAAATAAAAATGAACTACAGCTGCATAAACCTCTTCATGAAAGCGTTACATTTACTCTCAGAGCTGGGCTGCTTTAGCAATACAACTACTGTACGTAAGCAAGGCCTAAATGGGGTAATTTTACAATACCAATGAAATCTCAATAAACTAAATACTTTATTAAGATAAAAAAACTCCAAAACTAGCTGACAAATGACAGAAAAAACAAACACATACAGGCATTTCAAATCATGCACCCAAGCACCCCGCTCGTATCCCACTGTGCAGAAATACCAATGTGTTAAAACAGCACAACCGTACTCAGTCTTGATCCTGTAAACACTTACATATGTATTTATATTTACATATAAGAACTGGAAGGAAAAAATCCTTCTTGTTCAAGATGCAAGCACATAAAGCCAGTAATGATTTTCATGATCATCTGATATTTGTTTGTTATTAAGAATCATATCAATATCTGCCTTGAATTATGACTCACTATTTAGCAAAATTCCATTTTATTTCCCTATAGAACAGAAAGGCTGATGAGAAATTGCTTAAAAGACCATCTCCCTCAGTAACCAATTCCAGACAGCTTGTATGACATTTCCCTGGGAATGCAAAGGAAAAACTGAAAAAGAGAGTAAATTCACTTGGGGCCTCTCCTCCAAGTTATGAGCAAACGAATCCCTGGTTTGTGGTTCTGCTGCAGGCTCAGAATATGGTAAAGTTGTGGGATTAGCAGAAATCAGACATTCCTGTCTCAAAAATGAAAACTTTACTTAGTATATTCAGAAGAAGAAGAAGACGCGAGTAGAAAAAGTTTTGAAAAATACCATTCTGTAACTTAAATCTGTCTGGTGTGGGTCTAAATATACAGTTCTGGCCATTTTCAAAGGATGTCAGCATGGGTATCTACCATGGGCACATCTGCATAAGATTATACACGGACAGAACATACTTCTTAACCAAAAAAAAAGTGCTATTATGGTCCTTTAGATATATTTTTGTTCTGTATTAAATGAATGTAACAAAATACTTGTGAAAGCTCAATAAATATGCACAGTTTTGATACAAAAGAAAAATTTCATTTCTGAATTAATACAGTAACACAAGCCTGCGGAAGAAAAAATACCACTTTGGAGACTGTTTTCTGAAGGACAATCATCGAGTCATTACTTTTAAACCTCCAGAAAGTACTGTTAATACCATATACTGCCAAATACTGAATGGCATAAATGACACTACAGAGAACAAATAGTAGCGTAAAAAGCCAGCATTTACCAATTAGTCATTCTACATAAAAGCGTACACTGTGATATGGCAATTACAGGAGAAGTACTTACTACAAGCCATGTAAGAGGGATAAAACCGAGTGAAAATGCAATACTAGAAAGTATGAGAAAAATATTTTAATATGTACACCTACAGAGAGCAAAATATACACCAGAAGTATATAATCAAACACTATTTCCTTAAGGCAGCATACTGAACAGACCAAGGAAGAAGAAAACCAGGAACTAGTCTATGTAATCTGACTATATAATAAACATAATAACTAGTGTATTTGAGATTTGCTGTTATTACCTCTAATTTGCTAGCCAGACTGTCTTTTCTCTAACACGTTCAGTATGTGACACTACACTCGAAGTATACAATATGGCAAATCTTTTTAATGGACTTCATGAAAGTTTCTTATAAAATCAGAAACAGGGAACTTGGATTTTAATTAATATAGCATAGGTGTCACATCTTTCCCACAGATTCAGGCACTGGTAGGAAATTCAAGATGACATCTGGTTGAGTTGGATTTTTTTCAGCTCAAGTTCTGTACCACTGAAAATATTTGGGTCACAGAAATCTTTTTTCTGGGTAGCAAAGAATTTCATTTAAAAAATTAGTTTTAAAATCTTCCAAATATTTGCAGCTAAGAGAAAACATGTTTCGGCCATGGCTTTCAGCAAGCTAAGCCGTTTCAAATTCTGCAGGCTTGGTATGTCATTGCAAAGACACATCAGATTTGATTATGTTGTCGTGTTGCATCCCTCAGCAGTTCATTGACAGACTGCAGGCCCTTGATCCAGTTTTTGTGCTTCTTTCTAAGTTTCTTTTTGAAAGCTCCAGGGCCAAACAACTGACAGCATTTATTTTCATGTGAAAAAGCCCTTCACTGTTTAACTGCCTCTTGGACCCTGCTTTGTGGAAGACATAGGACATGAAGAGCCAGCTCATCAGTGCCACACAATACCTACACTATTCGGTTCTGCCAGTATTTGGTTACATCAATTCTCAATACACAAAGTCTGACATGAAATGTTGAGGGTGAACCCCCCCATCTCAATCAAACCAGTAGAATAAGAAGCTCCTTGAGGTAAGGATTTTCAATGCTATTTAAAGCTTACTCTCACTCATGGTTTAAATAGTATCTACTGATTACAACCCTTCAATATGCCTGTGTCACCTATTTTAAATACTTTTGAAGTTGCAGTCAGTTTACTGGCAGTTAATTTTCAGATGCCTTCATATGAAGCCAGTGGAAATCATCTAAACATCCACACTGATCTCTGCCTAAGAGACATAATCCTTAATGAACTGGGATCATGTAAGTTCTCTTACCCTGTGCCATTTGAGTTATATGACATAACAGCAACGCATCCAGATTTCAAAATTAATTTCAACATAGTCAGGACATAAAGTCAAAATGTTGCATGGACCAGGCACAGGTAAGACATTCCCAAAACGCAAGCATATTACAATTTTAAGAAACAATTTACCCCGAGCTAATGTCTCGGAGGTTGTTCAACACAAATTAAGGACTGATACATTCCCTATGGTTTGGGTTTTTTTCTGGGGAATATAGCTGATGTATCTACATCTAGATTATTTTCAAGCTCATTTCCATAGGAAAATGAGCTGTATACCTTCCAAAGATCTTTCCGTCCCTATATGCAGGCACAAAGAGGTCAAACTTCTCTAGCTTTTCCTTAGATTTTGAGGCCATTAAATGAGTGTGGGATCGTAAACCAAAATTCCTCTATTGATTAGTAACAGTTCCTGGGGAGATTTCTCTTCAAAGGTACTTTCAGTTTTCCTACTGTGCCTGAGTTTTAATCAGAACCTAAGAATATGAAAGCTCCTGTTCTACAGCCTTAATATGTGTCGCTTTAGCTAAGCAAGATTATCACACTAAAGTTAACGTTTACACTTACATAACAGGATATTGTTTTGTGTCTGTTACTTTGTTTTTAAAAATAATTTTGGCCAAAAAAAGCTCAAATTAAAAAAAAAAAAAATAAAATGCATTAGCTTCCTTGTGCTTCTAAGTGCAATGTAGTCAACCAAGGTAATTTCAGCTTATTTTTTTACATTCTGTACTTCCCTTTTTAAAATCCTAATACTTATCATTATGTATCATATCAGTTTGAGGCCTACAGTATTTTGTGTTAATAATCAAACAGTATCCTGGATAAAGTTAACTTTATAAATAAAGAAAAAGTACTTGTGGTTAAACACCATAACTGAACTAAATTAATCGCCACGAAGAAATGTTTGGAATGAGCCTTATAGTCTCTGTCCATCCCAATGAAAAGATTTCATTCAGCTACAAGATGACATTCCGCTACTATATGACTGCCATTCTCAAAGAACCAAAGGCCTACTTAAATCTCATTTCTTAACAGTATTTTTTATAGAACTGGGATATTTGTCCTGTTTCACCATCATCTTTAGTATCCTTGTGCAACCAACACGTTTTGCTTGCCCTTCTCTTAACTACATTTTTCATTTTCATTATTCATTATTTCATTATCCTTGAGTTCAACACCACTTATAAAAAAACGATAAAATAAGTTGCAGTAACATATGTAGTGTGGCAAAGGAAATGCCTACATCTATCTCCCTGTAGTCACATCATCTAATCCCTTCTATAAAACTCCTGTCTTGCTTCTTCTTGAAAGTAGTTAAATTTCTTACCCTCACTGCTGTACTTTAGCCTATTTCTTACACATCTGATAGTTAAAAACCTCCTACTTTCCACGTGCTCATGGCTTGTTTATGAATGTTCATTCTTCTGCTAATATCATAATTCATCTTAAAAATCTCTTTTCTGCCCATAGCTTCCTATGTAAATACATTCGTTATCTTCACCTCTACTGCTAACTGATAATCAACATGCACCTTATGCTGGCAACTTACTGTTACACTGTCAGTAAGTTTCATCAATTAGTCACTCATCAATTACACTGAGGACTGTAACAGAGAAGTCAAAAAGTTTTAGCAGATCCAGAAAAAGAAAGTTACTTTACTCACAGCACCAGAACTGACCCACAGAGGTAGGATCCATTCGTACCAGTGATACATTTTTATCCCAACATAAAAATTGTCCTTGTCCTTTAACATTAGCAGGAAACAAATAAAGATGAATTCATGCAGGATAATTTGCTTCTCATTAGTAAAACTCCTTATAACCTTCTGTGTTCTGCATATTTTCAGCTCTTCATTGGCACAACACTAAGCCTACCCCAAAAAGGCCCAAAGTGCATTTGTTCCAATGATAAAAACCTGTAGATAACTTCCAAAATACATTACTACTTAGTGAGGTGAAAACGTTTGTCCATGTTCATTTTGTGTGTATTGCAACCTGGATTTTTTTTCTAAGTTTTTTAGAAGCTAGATGGCAATTTGAGATCTTAAGATGCAAATGCAAATATTCAGGAGAGACACAGACCACAGGATTCTGCCAGGATTCATTACTGCTGTAGGATATTATTTTTTTTTAATTATCTGATCAACACCTATAAATACTTGAAGAGTGGACATCAAGACAAGGGGACAGTCTTTTTTCAGTGGTGCCCAGCGACAGGACAAGAGGAAATGGGCACAAACTTGTACATAAGAAGTTTGATCTAAACATGAGGAGGAACTTCTTTAAGGTTGACAGAGCACTGGAATAGGCTGCCCAGAGAGGTGGTGGAGTCTCCATTTCTGGAGACATTCAAAGCTCACCTGGACAAGTTCCTGTGCAACCTGCTCTAGGAGGACCTGCTTTGGCAGGGGGGTTGGATGATCTCCACAGATCCCTTCCAACCCCATATTATTGTGTGATTCTGTGATTTTCCTTTCAGAGCAATTCAAAACTGAATCCCAACACTGAGCCCTTGAACAACTCAGCTCATCTAAATTTTGAGTACTGAATGAGGTTGGAAGTGGAACTGTGTTTTACCTACAGAAACTACTTAGAAATCTCTTTTGGACTTAACTTCTTATCCAAGTTCTAAACTGCTTAATAGAGTTTAAATTAATTATCAGGAGAGAAAAATGACAAGTAGGATACAGTTTTTAACCTATTTACAGTATTGGCAATACTCATTCCTTCTGCCAGAAGCTTGGGGCTCAATGTGCCTTCTGACAATGTCAATTTAATAAAGGAAACCATCCAGTTAAGATTAATTCAGCTAGGATGCAACATCTGGTTTTGTATATTTGGGAAGATATAAGAGTCTCTTATATGCTTTCCTATACAGACTATGACTATACTCTCACACAAGTTAGGTCTGAACTTCTGAATGCAGGAAGTATGAATATATTTGAATTCATCTCAGAGCAAATGTCTTGGAATTATGAATTCATTTGGGGAAATCACTAGTTTCTCTCTGATATACGTTTGTATTTCCATTAGTATTTCACAGTAGCCTCTATAATCTGGGTTCTTATCCTTCTGGTCTTCACATATCATGGCAATAAAAATGAAAACAAGCACAGTTAAAGATTTTGAAGGTTAAAACATGTAGCATCCACTGACGGGAATGAAATCAACCTTAGAAATCACTATATGCATATGTGTGCATATATATATATACAAATACATAAATATATTTGTGTATATATGTGTATTTGTGTGGAGAGAGAGCAGGAGAGACAGATATGTTTGTATATACATGTGTCTCCGTGTGTGTGTATGTATCCATATATTGCCAAGCATAAACACTAAGCTGGTAGAACACACACCTCAGATCCCTTGTACTTTATGCAATATAACGATAATATCTGAAATACTTAGTGATTTGCAAGTCCTGAAAAATAACAAGAAAGCATGTTTTCTTCCTGCTTCATTAGAGACACTAGTAGTTAATGTTTATAGAATATCAATAATGCAGTTTGCAGTTCTGCACAATTAAAGACACCCTATGTTAATAAAATAACTTGGAAAGAGAATGGAAAACACAAGACATAAATCCTCTGATGCCTTTGGCCTAATTTTAGACATGTTTAATTACAATGATGTCTCTGTACTGTACCCTACAAAAATATTTTTTGTCACTTAAACCTATCACGGTATACGCCCATTCATGACATTTGTGAGAAAGAGCAAACAATATAATGGCCCACAAGTGGATACTTACAGTTTATGGATTACTAGAATACACAATTGCAGTAGAAGCTCATGGAAATGGAGGAAGCTTTCTGACGCAAAGAGCTACAATCCATTATTTTAAGGATCTTCTGATAAATGAAAGAAGCCAGGAAATTCAGAGACAGAAGTAAAACACCATCCTTATGCTGCATTACACTCCAATGCCTAGACAGAGAGAAATCTTTTTGTGTTTTAAGCAAGCTTTCTATTGATTTCAGAAGGAAAATTTGTGTCCAACAGGAAAATGATTGGATCTGTCCCATGGAAAATGAAATAAACCCAGTTTCCGAGATTCTTCAGTAACGATAATCTGCAGTATCATGGTATGAGGTTTTGTCATTTCTTTGCAACACTGTCATTTTATTGCAGTGTACTGTTACTACAGACATTAATTTAATGTAGCTTTCTGGATCATTAATTTAATTATAGTTGGGCAGCTCACTGTTGGTTTGGGGTTTTTTTGAGTGAGGGAAAAAAAGCAGAAGGGAAACGGTTACTGCTCTGACCCTCTTTCCGCTTCTTTTAAAAGGAAGGGAAAACATCTCAACAAATAGTGCACCTTTAAAGCCAGTAGTTAAGGGCTGTGCTTTGTTCATGTAGAGCTCAGTCTACAGCCTCCATAACTCACTAACAAATAATCAAACTTTACTGAGAAAGTGTCCCTACTCCAAGTCACACAGAGCAATATGATGATAATAAACGAGGGTAAGTATTGTAATAATGTCATAATCCCTCACGTGCACCACCATCAGAGAGATAAATAATGGAAAACGTCAAAATAAAGAACAGTGAGATGAAGGAAGTAACTATGCAGATGGGGGAAGAAATTAGAAAAAAATCATGAACAAAAAATAAGTGGTTCTTTTTTACTCATGAGAAGTTGAAAGAAATTTACCTTTGAAAGCAGTAAAAGCAAGCTGCCTTTTGGTAACACACTCTCATAACCCTCAAATTATACAATAAGTTGTTTGTACAGGCCCATGTTCCTATAAGTTATGTCCTCATTCTTGCTTTCCTAATTTCCTCTTACTGTTTGTTACACCCATTCATTATATTTGTATTGTTGGCTTTGATCCTACAGGTGAATTTGTAAATCTACTTGCTTGCTGCCAGTCGCAGGCAGCAAAACACAGACTGCAGGATCTTGAGGTAAAAACTCAAGTCTCCAGGTCATTTGTTTGCTTTCCCACAAGGGCCTCTGTCTAAGTGGACCTTTGGGCAATACCATTATATGTACATGAGCAATGCCTACCAAGGCCCATGGGATGGCAGAGTGCATTGAACCTGAGGTTACCTGCCAAAGGTGGCACAGAAGACAGTTAGGGTTAAACTGGTGGGTTCTTCTCTCAGTAACCCAGATTGATTCAACCCCATTGATCCACAAAAGTAAAATCTTGCAGTAATGTAAGATAATTTTACCCTTGCAAGGCTTAAGGACCCTTCTTAACAAAGCAGGGCATGGAAGTGGGAAGTAAGTGGAAACACACTGAAAAAAAAAAAACAATAAAAAGATCATAAATATTTAGTAGATAAAACTCCATTCTAACACATTTTTTTTTACAATAGTGAGGATCTTAGCTCTCTTTATAGGTGTGAGTAGATCTATGAGAAAAATAGAATTTTTTTTATTTTGGATAATATACAAATAGAAGAAGAGGTAGAGATGATAGAATTGCTGTTTTGGGTCAATGTGAAATTGCACCTTTTGCCAAACAAAAGGTTTTGAATCAGTCTGACTGTCTATTTCACTTGAAACAACTGCAGATTAGATTGATGTTTCTCAGCAGATAGTGTAAATGGCAGGTCTTTCTCCTCTTAAATGTAGGTCAATCTTGAAAAGGTGTTACTTCTGGAAATAAAAATCTATATATTAATTTGAAAGTTATTAATACAAAGCTCTTAGAATTTCCTTCACTTGTAATTCCCTGAAACTATACATTAATTTGGGTCAGATTTAATACTAGGTTTATTTCCCTAAGACTCCATTTCCATTTTCCTTTCTACAATTTAATACCTATTGAGGAAGAAAATTCACTTTACTGTACTTATGCATGGGCAGTGAAGTTGTGCTTTCCAACATTAACTCTGTCTTCCATATCTGCATACTGATCATAGATACCCAGGCTTTCCAAGAAGACACACAATTGTGACCAAATAGAAAATTCAGATTAATTAACCTTCTATACCACAGGGAGTGCTACCTAACTTTTCCTGGTGCTTTCACAACATAACCAAGCTGAAGAGGTTAGCAGTTTGACAGCAAGAAGAGCAGTCTGTAATTCAGGCTGCTGCTCGGGCAGCTTTAGCCCAAACGTACATGTGGCTTCAAAAGCTACTTCCAGCTCCATCCCATGGCTCTGTCTGTCTACAGCAATGAAGTTTTTCTGCTCCATCTTTGTCGGGTTCACCTAAAAACTCTCTCCTGTGTACTGAGCCTTCAAGCTGCATGCAGAGGATATAAAATCCCTACCCTATTCCAAGAAGTAAAGGGATACACAGCAATTGTTAAGCTTGTACTTTTACCTTCAGTGAAATTTTAGTACATTTTTTTTCCTCTCATACAGATTTGTCAATATTGCTGGAAAGTCAGTAAGATTTTTAGTGATCTGCTGTGCAAGTAATACAGGATGAATCTGCAAAACAGATTTTTGTCAGGTTTATTGGGGTTTTTTTTTTCCCTCTGTTTTCTAAGCTTTCCCTGGATGAATATGGGTAAGCACTTGTTTTATGCCAGTGCTTTCTTGTTTTATCTCTTACAACATAATCTCCTATCAAATACAAATCATGGCAATGTCCATTAGCTCAGCAAGAAATTTTCAAGGATGACTCTAAGGCATTTATATCAGTTACTGAAAAAAACTCACATCATGCAAGCCTTTTGGGCTATTTACATGAAAATAAGACTTATGTGAAGGAATTAAGTTCCCAAACAGATGATAATGAGCAACAGAAAGTAAAAGGTTTTTTTTGTTGGAAAAAATGGATAATACCCAGAGTATATACGCTCATTAACATGTTTTTATGTTACAGAGCTTAGTTATTTCATGTCCTTAAAGCAAAGCACATATGTTTACAATACAGTACTCAAGAATTTATTGGTAAATGCACGTCTGTAGTCAGAGGTTTTATACTCTCCCTATGCTACCATTGTTGAAATGACTGAGAAAAATCTTACTTCTGAGCTAAATGTCCAAAGGAAAAAATATTTGCTCAAAGAACTAGGTTGCTGTTATAAAAAAGACCAAGACTTATTTCATATTTGAACTGAAACTGTGGAAGAGAAAACACTGCTAATCCAGAGGCTGGTGGTCTTTGTGAAATTTTTCTAACTCCTGCTTTTTTACAAATGAAGAAACCTCAATAACTGCTACAATGATTCAAATTCTATACTTTTCTCTATAATCATTAACCATCACGGACCTCAATGCTCATTCACTGAAACAGAGAAACAATTTGATGCTTTGGTGATGTGGACTATAAAAGAACATTCAGATGGACTGTTGAAGAAAAGAGAAAGATATAAACTTTCTGATATGTAGGAACAGAGTGAAGAACAGAGATCTCCAGCAAATTGCTTAACCCCACTCAATCTTCCAGTCTGTAAAGTACTGTTTTTTACCTGTTCTTTCATTTCAGAGTTTCTGAAGTGACGTAACAGTATAATACATTCTAAGGTATAGCATAAGTGATTAATGAAATTACATTTATCTGGCATGGTAGAATTTATTTTACATATTTTTTTATCCCCCAAACATTACTCTTTATTGATGGAAAGCAATATTTATTATACTTCAGAGAAAGATGAGAGGGAAGAAGTGAAAACTGCTGGAGTTGATTCAATGAAGCAAAACATAACAAAGTATCTGAAAAACGCAATAAATAGGGAAGTCTGATCTAGCAAACTGCAAAACACAAAATGATTCGTGAGGGTTAAAGATAATCTAATGAAATTGTATTTCAGTAATGTAACATTAGTTTAAAGATGGAGCAACTCAGTCACCGATGAACACCACAGCAACTCACCGGTTCTACCCATCTCATTCTTTCATTTCTGATTCTCTGCACTTCTTTCATCTCCTTACTTTGCCCTCACAGCATTCCCTACATGCCGTCCAAATATATGTTTCTTACACAAATGAGGTGTGTCTTTAGAGAAAACATTTGTGAAGTGCTTTATGGCCACAGATGTCAAAGCACTTTACAAAGGAAAGCAAGTATTATTAGTGTTCTGATCATGCAGAGGGAGGAAATGAAGCAGGCAGAGGTTAACTGATCAAGTAAAAGCCACCCAGCAAGCCCATTTCACTATCGATAACAGAGTGACAGCATCGTGTAACCTAAGACAGTGACATCCATAGGACTCCTCTTAATCACTTACCCAGTTTCATTTCAACATTGTAGATAGCAAAAGGGGAGCTCACCTGAGGAAAATCCATATATTATTAAGGAGGTACAGACCTTCTTTGCAACATTCCCCCTACTGAGACAAGCAGATGTCATGCCCACCTCCCATGATGTGACATGAGCAACTGTGCTGTTCCACAGCATCCACCTAGACTCGATCGCATCTGGCCTTGTCTTAAGCTTCAAAAAAGAAAAAGCCTAAAACAAGCATTAATCACTCTTAGTGTCTGACTAATACTGATAATATTTGTCAAAGTGTTTCCATGTTCACAGAGTTCCTACGGGAAATACAACTATTCCCCAACACACACTGACTAATAGTTATTTCTTACTTGAGGTTTCAATTGTGTGAAATGATACCATTTCATAGAAATGTGATATAGGAAAAGGAGACATGCCTCCCTTTGATCGTACCTCTATTTGAAAATCAAGTTTTACCAGCTCTAGAAGAAGCTCCTGAAATTATAATATAATATGATTTATCATATTATAATCTAGTGCTTCAGGATTTTATCTCTATTACATCTCTCAGTAGTTTTTTCCACAAAATTAATTCCCATGAAACACATAGTGCCAGGGAATGTGTCTCTTCCTGACATTAGAAGTACCAGTAGCAGTGATGCTAAAAGTGATGCAAAAAGAACTGCACTCCTGACAGGCAGAAGAACTGAGCTTTTGAAAGTTTGAGCAGCCTTATTTTCACTCAAAGCACCTATATAAACGTAAGAAATTATTAGGAAGTTGCTTTTCATTAAATTCAAATGAGATAAAGACAGTCTAAAGTAGCTTATACTAGTCTGCTACTAAGCTATCGTATCGGCTATTTCTTTTCATTGAAGGAAAATTTCAAATTTAGCTCAACTAAACTGGATATACTGCACTGAAAACAATACATTGCATATCTCAAAACATCGCATACAATCACATGTAAAACTCAGTGGGAATGTTTCTATTACTATCGTGGTCTTTGTATCCCTCCCACAAAGTCTCACGCAACTAATACAATATTCTGTCCTAAAACAGTCAGGATGAAAATGTAGACTTGGAATTCTGACCTGGGGATTTCTCAGGGGTGAATCACCCTTCTCATTTAAGCACTGCATTACCTGAAAGCTTAGCTCTGTGCTGATCTAAATAATCAATGTTGCATTGTTTGGAATTCTGTCACAAATCTGTACGATTCTTTGCCAATTCTTGTTCTTCTCCATGCATGGCATGTCAGGCTGATGAAGGAAGGCTTGTATACTGGGAAAAGATTTTAATTAATTGCAAGATTAAAGTATTGTCATGAAACAGATGAATAGTTCTCATGAGTCCTCACTAGGCTTCCAAAGCAGCAGTGTCAAGCAGAAGCTTTCATATCTTCAGTGCTTCTGCTCAGCTTCCCAGAAACCACGACCCAGCAGTGCATCCTGCTTGTACTGTTACCAGCCGGCATCCTGTAAAAACTACCGTGCAGGCTGCAAGCAGAATCTTAACCTGGACCTCTTCTCCATGCATTATGGACAAGAAATAATACAGGATTTTTCATTTAAAGGTATAATGCACTTGAAAATACAAATCTGGTTACAAACAATATCCAAACATACTGTATTACAGTAAGTTTACTCTAGCTACACTGTGATAATTCTCAGAATAACTTTTTTGGATTTACACTCTCTTCCTGGATATATGCCCTCTTCTTTAGCATACATATTTTTACCTTTTTTTTTTTTTTAACATCCACCTATTTTACATGTTTTATTACTGGATGCATAACTCAATTGGATGCGAAAAGCAGACAGAAGGGCATTTATTCTAAAGAAACTGAAATCAATTACATCAACTTCGTGACAGAAGATGCTGATGAGAAAGAAGGAGTTTTGGCAGTTGGACAGGAAACAGAGAAGCTCTTTGGTTGGCTGTTTCTGCTAAATCTGTCAGCTCTGAAATAGTTAGCAACAGTGCTTGCGTTAGGCTTCCTTCAGAGGCAGCACCCATTGCGGTGAAGCGGACAGCACATAGGAGCATTTTCTTGAAGCTACTGTTTCAAGCTGTCTGCAGATGCAGACAGACATCGACGCATCTGCTTAGGTTCATTTCACATTTTGGAGGTTATCTTTGTAAGCACAAGGGCTAGAGGCTTATGCAATGAAAGCTTAGATTCTGAAGCACTATTACATGGCACATTCAAAATGAACTATTAATTATGTAGCAATATAGGTGACTGCATAATCACATTATACATTGGTCCTTTACAAGATGCTAAATGAATGTCTAAAGTTGTAGAAAAAAATGGGCGCTACTTATATGTGCAGGTACGTGCGTGCCCCCCAACACGTTAGCAATGACACAGGACCATAGAGCTAAAGACTACATTTTGCAGTGTATACATACAAGCATGCAGAGTTAAACTTGCAGATCAGGGCATCTCTTGTGTATTTTAATGTGAAAGCTAAACTTTCTAAATCATTGCAGCATTTCCTAGGATATTTAACAGAAACTGCTTCTGAGATTTGTTCTGTGGAAACCCGGCAAGGCTCAAGAGGACTGTTCAGCTGTTTCATGACAGTACTGTAATTGTGCAATTAATTAAAATCCTCTCCTCAAAATAAAAATTCTTCAGCATGTTTCCCAGCTGCTGAGTTTCCAAAGTATAATAGCAGACCTTGCCCAGCCTGTCGTTGGTTACCCTAGCCCTCAGGAAACTTTTCCCTCCTCTCCCTAGGAAGACCTTTAGGTGCTAAGCAAGAGTTTAGTATCAGTCAAGTACTAAGGAATGTAGATCACACTTAGCAACCTGTGCACGTGTTCCCTACCAACCTCCCCCAGGATCAGGGACAGAGATCTCCTAAGCATTCGGAAGACTACTTCAATGTACCAACTCCATGGCTGGCCAAAGGAGCAGAAAAGAATTTGTATAGATCATTGTGAAGTCCACTAGAGTTTTCTGCAGTCCTTCAGGTGTCCCTGAAATTTGCTCTGTGAGGGGAATGGAAGCACGCTAAGTGGGGATAATCAAAGGAAATTCCCTTTGAAAGCACACCTCTTACCCAAGCTGAAACACTGATGTAGGTGCACCCATTTAGATGCTAAGCTGTCTGGGGACAGTTTGAGGTCCTATGCATAGATAGCACCTAATGTACTTCTTCACGAGCACCATGCTACAAGTGGTAAAACATTAACAAGAGGAACAGAGACCTAGAAGGGTTTGCTATAGGATAAAGGCTTCCCAATCAGTGGAGAATACAGCTTATTCCAAATTGCAGATTTCAACTTCTGCTCTAGGAATACTTATTATAAGATTTTTTTCCTTGGTATTGATCATGATTTAATGTACAGTTATAGTGTCTCTGAACACACCAAAAATTTAAAAGGAAAATTCTAACATTTTCTACACAGAAGAAGAGGGGCATAGAATGGAAACTGTCATCCAACCTTGTACTGAGAAGTCTCTAATGCTCTTGGTAGAAGAGGAAACGCTATTGACTTTGAAAGCTATCATCTCATATTCCCTTAGCGTCAATCTAAATGTTCCATAAGGAATTAGGTCTGATGTTAACGAGCCACACTTCTTGAGTGTGTTAAATGGGTTACTAGGATCAGCCACACACTTCTCATACAAGCTCATAAGTTTTCTTTTTTCTTTTTTTCATATTAAGGTAAACTTTTCTAAAATGAATACCTATAGCCCACCATGTCTTCAAAAATCCTTTAAATATACAAGGAAGTATGGGGCAAGAGATGTTAGCTCTTTCAATTCTTATGCGTACTCTTTTGCTCTGCATAAATTTCAGTCCTAAATTTTTATGCAGCAGTGATAAAATTACCACATTCATTTTCAATATTTTAGAAAGTAGTGGTTTTCAGTCTATTTTTTTAACTAACCAAATTATAAATGACATTAAATTTACAAGGTACTTTCCTGATCTGGATAGTGATCTCTCTCTCTTGAGTTGGATATTTTGCATATTTTCATTTACTCATAAAAATAAATACCTAAAGAGATAGATGCAAACTGTTCTTTACTAAAACCCTGTGTAAGGTTTGATTCCCTTAAAATCTACAAATTGTTTAACTTGATATAAAAGAACTGTTACACAGACTTAAAAAAATTACAGTTATATATAAAATTAAATAGATGTTCCCATTTTTGCAAGTTGCCACCTCCTGTCTGTATTTTGACTGATTCTTTCATTCTGCTACAACATTAGCAGAACAATTATAATAGCACAAGAAAGCCATGTAAAAGACTGAGAGGAAGAAGATCAAAGGAGGCTCATATGTAATATAAGATGGAAGGCTTCTAAGGTTTTGTGTGCTCTGATCAGTAATCATAAATTTTTTAACATTTTTTCAGCTCTTTTTGATTTTGTGTATTCAATTAATTTCAACAAAATGTGTTCTAAACACTTCACAGACATTAGGAGGGCACAAGAGTGCCAAGCCTGAAGCATCTTCAGGGGGAAGCACATTTCCCCAGGATGCTCAGTGTGCAGGTGCAGAACCGCCAGAGCTCTTGGTGAAGCCATAATACTACTTTGTCCGATCTTGAGCTTTGTTATAGGTGTGGTAGGATGCAACAATTAACCAATATTTTACACTTCAAAGAGCACTCACTTTTCTGTTGTGGTCAAAGATTAGCCTTATGAGATAAACACAGGGTCAAAACACTTTAATCAACTGGGTATTTGACCAGCTGTGATATTGGTATTATTTAATAGATTATCCTTATAGATGGATCAGTTCTTTGGGGAGCTTTGCTCTGATTTTGTTCTTACTGCATGCTCCCCTTCAGACCTGCAATTTGGGATAGCTTAAACATCCTGCTGAGTCTGGGGTTCAGATTTCCATTACTTCTATCCATTTTTACTGCATCGTATCTGTCCATCACCTTGCCCATCACTGGTTCAAAAGCCTACAGTCCTCCACCAAGACCAGGACTTGTTTTACTTCTCCATTTAAATAAGAACCAGTAACTTACAATTTCAGATTGATATTCTAGTAAGTACTGTATGGAATTCTATGAAATATCAGTCATGCTCTTTTAAGAGTCCACATTCCCTCCTACAGTATAATTCTGTGAGATGCTTAGCACCTCCTGCAAACTGCTAAATATCTTCACAATATTCTGAGAGAAGAAATTCTCTATTATTCATGGGTTTGGCATCAAACTGTTTGTGTATTGTATACTTTAACAATCAAAGATAAATTAATTTTTTCTGGAGGATAGGGCACTCCTCTTTTCTTTGTAGATTGCCCTATTAATGAGAAATAAATTTCTTCCTCACTGAATGAGAGCAATTTTGGACATTAGTTCTCATAGATCATGGAATCTACCACAGCAGTTTCTCAAACTATGGCTTATTACCAGCAGCAGCTCAAGGGAGCATGGAAAGGTTATCAGGAAAAGTAAGAATAATCACAAGATTTCAGCTTGACAAGAATCCTTCTCAACCATCTTTATTAACCGTAAAAACACTAAGTTTGTATTAGGAAAAAAAACCCAAACACAGTAAAAACAAACTGCTGACTCTTAGATTATGGAATTTATTTTCTTCTACATGGGGGTGGAAGTGAGTGTTGCTTTTTATGCTTCCACCTTAGAATAACTAAGCCTAATGTGACCTAAGAAGTAAGCAACAAGAACAGGTGGCAAGACTGTACTGCTAATGGGAATGAGGAAATTCAGAATACGTGCTCTCTACCAAAACTAACCTAATGCCTAAAGGAAAGTTTTGTCTTTGGGGCAAAATTCCATAAGCCTGAAAAGGGACAAGTAATTACAGCAGACAGGCTTCAAACAGGCTACCTGTATGTTTGAAAGATGTAACTGCATAGAATCATAGAAACACAGAATCATAGAATTGTCATAATGATAAAGTACGTTCTGATCATACCAAGTAACTTCCTTGTATGTACTAACCTAAGTAGAAAGAAAATAGAAATAGCAGGATGTGCTAGAGAAGACTCAACTTTAATTACTCTGTATGCAATATATGGGAATCCTAAATTACCATGTTATTACAAACTTTAACACAACCTGCTATTTGACTAGATAGTGTTCACACTGATGACTTTTCAACATTTAAAGAAACAATAAAGCCCATTTCAAGAAAATTGGGGTTAGAAAGTAACTTAAGGTAAAATTTTGGAAATGGATTAAAGTAAAACAGGAAACTGTGCAGGTTTAAGAGCTTGTGTTATGGTCTCAGACACTCCTTTCAAACTACTTTAGGTGGAGGTTCTGAGATGAGCATCACCTCAATTCCAGTAGGTTTTAGAACTGCTACCTAACAAGGTGTCATATGAGTACATGACAATGTACATTATTAGCAGTTCAGATGGTTCAGGATGGCAAGAAGCAAATGAGAATGGGGAGACAGCTGTAGTAGTGGTGGAAAAATTCTTGTAAAACCTTTTGAAGGCAAGAGAGTTAAGTAGATATCAATTACCCTTTGAGAGGAATGTATAGCACTGTTACAGATCTAACGAAAGTACCAACTACTTAAAAAAGAGAGAACAGACCAACAAAACCAATTACCTCTGCAGTAATAGGATGGAATTGATGTTGCTCTTACGAGGTTACAATCTTTTCCACCTAGCAATGCAGGTTTTTTATCAGCACTAAAGTCTGAACATTTGAAGAATATGATCTCTTCTGATATCCATCTGGAATATGAGATGAAGGAAAGCTGCCTTTGGATGTAAAACGATCACCTTGTCCTAAGATATTCAGTAGCAGTCATGGTCTTGGAAGGTAAATCGTTAAGAACATTAGCCCTGTTACTTGAAACGGTTTTATTCAGGCAGAAGCTATCATGATAACACTGACAATATCTTGTCTGGTATTTCTCGGCAACCTGGAAATTGGAGGAATTCATATCAGCATGGAACATAGCCAAGGGCTAGTGAATATAGAAACCTTCTGCCAATGCTTCTGGGACTGGAAGGAAAATTCAAGTCAGTAAAAACATAGGGAAAAAGACATGCTACTGCCTAGTGCAAAGCGTTGCCCAATCTTGCACCTTTTCCATGAATCCTAAAAGCTGCCTCCCCTTTAAACAGGGGCTTTTCCCTGTGGACTTCAGGTTGAAGGCAAAAATAAGAGCGAAAGATCACAAGGAATGGCCTTTGTAACTGCTACAGTACCTTTCCCTACATAAGCCAGGCATATTGCTCAACATCTGCAAGACCACAAAAGGATCAAAAGGCAGAAACCCATACTAACTCTGACAATTCATGAATTAAATCACTACCATTTTTGAATGTAAACAGCTAAACTGAACCTATTTTGCAGCATAATAAAGTTTTTAAAAGAACTTCCTGAAACTGAACTTTCAGTCAAGGTAACAGAATTCAGGAATGTTTTCTAAGTAACGGCTTTTACTTTCCAACTTAAACTGCCATTTTTGCAACCAGTTACTTAAAAGTTTCATTCTGGTAAATTCCATGTCATGCAGTCTGTGGATGTTTGAAGCAACTAAAACATGTCACCACCCAGAAATAAAGCTCGAGTGCTTCACCTGAGTTTGGTCTGTATAAAACTCTTTTTCTTTTCCTACACTAACGTGGCAATTTTTTTTTATTAATTAGAAGTTCAGCAAACCTACAGGGTACTCTGCGCAGTGACACTGAACACCACAAACATACCTTGCTCTGAAGATACAGAATTGACTCGTAAGGTGTTTCATTTACCAGTGGTCAGTGAACCAGAAACATTGGTTTGTTAAGTGATGGGTATTGACAATTTTACAAATGCCCATGATGATGTAGTTTCGTAACAGCCCTTGTTTACACGGCATTACTCACTTGCAGCAGCACACTCCACACCAGCCCTTCGCCTCTGCCTCTGCTCCCCTCAGTGAGCTGTAAATCATGTCATTAAACAAGTGCTTCCAAAGCACAGTGATCTGTCATGATCTAGTGAAGATTCCAGTTATTATGGAGCCACTTAATCTGTCAGAACTTGTGGTGACGCATTCCAGAGTGAGGATCACCACGTTTTTGCTGCCTATAAATATTCAATGACAGAAGTTAAATGATAATGGGAATTAATTCCTTAATCTTGTGGATATATGTGACCATTACAGGAATAATTGTGCAAAAAACAGAGGGTTGTTCTCAAGCTTACTTTATTCCTTCACCACGAAGCCTATTTAATTTATTTTTAAAATATAATTCCATCATTTCATGTGGTCGAATTAGACTAATATTTTATCACTGTAATCAATGCAGATTCTTTAAAAATAGTAATTTCTGCATTTATTTTTGTAATATTCTATGTAAGCTTGCAACTGACAAATGCTCCAGATACTTTTCACACAAACTTGGTGGTAAGAGGGCATAATGTTGAAGCATTAAAGCTTCCTTGATTTTCATCTCCTGCTACCCCATTAACCTGAGTTTTTTCAAGCCCATCCATTTCAGTTTAAAAAAAAAAAAAAAAAAAAAGAAAAAAAGAAAATTAGTAGCTAGCATAAGCATAAATTACATCTGTTCCATAGTACAATCTTGGTGTATCATGATAATGTAAAATGATGTTAGGTTACAGTGTATCCAGTGACATTATTTTTATTACTTTAAAACTATGCTCTGAACAGAGATGTCTGCTCTGAAAGATGCAGAGCTGTTTTTTACCATGAACCCCCTTGAAATATAAAATAATTCACAGTGTTTGGATTTATAAGCAATAACATAAACTCTTTGAAATATGGTGCAGAAAAAACCCTTCCATTCAAATAATATTTAGTATAATGCTTCTGTTCTACAAGCCACTACTAGGTGTAGAAAAGAATATCTACCAAGTATAATAGGAAATCAGGATTTGGAGGCAATGTATGAACCATGTAATGATATTAAATGAATTTGAATTTCAGAATCCCAGACCTATAAAATCTTATGCACTGTGGAATTAAATTGTAAATACTGTATCGAGGCTATAGACTAAGGGATCCAGCTAGGGTTAATCAATATAGAGTATTCCTTTCAAGTAACACTATGAAATTATTTTGAATAATTACAGTCACTAAAAAACTAAAGTAAAAATAAGCATTACAGATCTTTTATGCTACACTCATTAAACCAGTGTATTGCTGGAGAGTCCGTTTCACCATATAGAACATTTAAACCACATTTTTAAAACAGCATCTTCTAAAATTTAGAGGTGCACTAAACTAATTCTGTAGAGACACTGAAAAACTAATTTTTTCAGACATTCCTCTGACAAAAGATGAACGTATACTTTTTATGTTTTTTACTGAAATTTCTCATTAAATCAATTTGGGTAAGGTTATAATCCTTGCAAATTCAGGATTATTACTTCACTTCAAACTCCCTGTAAATACTTCAGAAAGTAATTTGAACATAATTTTTTTTCTACTTTCATTTTCATTTTAAAGGGTGGTAATTCCCAGCCATTGGAATATTTCAATAGATCTGAACGGTACTTTCTAGAAGTATTTTACTCCCAGAATTTAACCTGTGATCAAAACTGCTTGTGACAAAGGCTGAATTTAGCAAATGTTTTTTAATAAAGACAAAAAATAATCCAAGGAATAAAATACATCTATTTTTGCTATTTTTAAGATTAAGCGTTTCATTTCGAAAAAGAAGATTGTTAATGTTTACTTAACTTGAATTAAATCTGAGTATACATGTATAAGTAGCCAGAAGAAAGCAAAAAAAAAAAAAATAATCAATAATTCATTTGAATGTATATGAAATTCTGGGTTCTCTGTATTAATGAAAAATACAATTACGTTTAAGGTGATCACAAGCAAAATTATTTTCAAGTTCTTAATCCAGCTATGAAACTAAAAATTAACCATTTGTACTACTCTAGTTGGGAAGCTTATTTACTGATTTAAACTATATTTTAATTCCCATATGGTTCCATAATTTAGTGCAGAAGCTTTGTCAAGTTATAATTTCAACTATCTAATTGTATTCTATCAGAGTCAATCAAACTGAAAGAAAGCAAAAAATCAAAATTTATTTTTCAGGTTCTAATTCCAGTCTATGTTATGGCTTTTCCAGATGAACTTTTTAACCTCAGTTCACTCCTCCATGCGAAGGTTTATAATTGATCATATTTTTTATGTTTTATATATTATTTCTCTATATACATTATTATATATTGATATTATATTATTTATATATTATTATTAAATAAGTTTTGGTTTTTTTAGAATTGTTACAAATTATCTAAGCACACAGCACCTGGCTTTTACATTAACTCATCCATCTGAGTAAACTTCAGGTGTAGTCTTTGCATTTTTAAACCTATCAACATATTTTTAAACTTTTAATGCAAAGGTGAAGTGTATGACACACACTTTGTGTGGTCCTGTCCACTTTGGCACAGATTTACCAAGACTAACGCCAGCTGTATAAAATAAAGCACCTGCTCTAAGCAAGTCATCTATGTCTCTTCTGTGAGGAAGCGGAACAAGCAAGCATCTTTGGAGGAGCAGGTAGACAACAACAAAAGATCAGCAGAATGACCCTCAGAACATGTCGTCTTCTCTCCATTGACCACAAAAGGTGCCTCGGGGACAAACTTTGACTAAGTGCTCCCTTTTGATGGCTAAAGACAGGGAAGGTGAATCCAAGCCTGAGCATCTGAATCAAATCCACTCAGGACGGCAGTGGAGTTTGGAAAGGTAACTACAGAAGTTAAAATGCAACTTCAAAGCGGTTGGCATTCTCCCTAACCTTGTATAACGTTTCTGCTTTTCTCATTCTGCCCATCCACAAATCAATAGTTATAATACATTTTAAAAGATTTTAATAAATATTTCCAAGGCTGCATGGTTTTTATTATACAGAATCAAAGACACTTCACCATTAGAACAGTTCAGCTACATCGTAATTGCCGTGGCCATAGATTTCTTTTCAACAAACAGGCCTTTGCCTTGTGTGAATCATTGGCATAGTGTACTTGAAATCTGCAACAAGCATCCACACATGCTGTTGATTTAGATAAAAGAAACCCACTGGCACAGTTTGGATGACTGCTAAGCAATATGTACCTCACATGATGCCTTTTAATAGAAAGAGCACTCCATAGTACATACTCACAGAGCAGGTATAAAATTAGAGACAGACTGGGGCTGAAACACTAGACTATAATCAGAGTTCACACAACTTCAGACATCAAACCCCAGCTTCAAGACCCCACAGTCTTCTCCAGTTCTCCATACATTTGCCCTGACAATCCATACTCAGTTATCAGAGAATCTGAGCGGTGACTGCAAGAACTTACAACTTCAGTACAGCTTCAGGTTCTAATATGTTTTTGTGCATATCAGTGAACAGCAAATCTGAACAAATCTTTTTTCTCTGATTTACACAGTTCTTAATCTCTAATTTCTAGACAAACTATTTTTACTATATTTTGTATTAACCACAGGCCGGCAGCATTTGAAGACATGTAAGAGCTTGTTCTGTGAGTCAGTAAAACTCCACAAATTCAGGTACAATGGAAGGAAACTTAAAGAATAGCTGGAATTAGACAGACTAACCTTTGGAATTTTTAACTCAGATATGTCATGTCTCCTACACAAATGCTTCCCTTGTATTCAGAGTAGAAAGTCTGGTGCCATGGCTGACAGATGAGAACCATGCTGAAACCCCGGACTGACTATTTTAATTGGGCTGGAGATGTGACAGTCAGAAGGCAGGTTATACAATTCACCTTCTACCTGTATTAGCTGTAGCGTGACAAGTGATTAAAATCTGAGAGTTAAGGAGTATCTATTTGTTTCAGAGTAAATGGCAAGAATTCTTTTTTGTCCCTTACCAGCAAAGGACACACCTGAATTTCCCCAGTTCATTCCATCACAGTTTCCTCTGTTCAGGAAGGGTGAACAGACAAAATAACCATTCAGAGGGAATGTAGAAAAAGTGTTCATTAGCTATCATTGCCATGCCTGGGGCAGCTTGTAACTGAAGACTTAATGAAATCAAAGTGGCCATAAGGAATGTTTTGCATATGATATATCAATCTAATTAACAAAGGGAGGAAGTTCTTGTTTGTTACTTAAACCAGTTCTGTAACATATAAGTGAAATTAGAAAGAATACTGTTGTTAGGGGTTTTGTTCTGTTTGAAAGCAATTTTCAAAGTCAAGTTTTAGAGAAAAATCTGCCCTTTATTTCTTCCAGATGCAACTGTTTGCTCCTCAGGCTGCTATTGTCAATTTTTCCTGCCTCTGCTTTTCAGCTACCCAGTTGGGGTCTCTCAAGTCCTGCAAATATGCCCCTTGGAGTATTTCATTCCATGTGTCAGGTTCTCCTAATACTTTCTCAAAAATATTGAATACGCTATCTTTTTCAGTCCCCAAATAGTTGTCTTTCCATTATCATACTTCTATGTTGTCCACTCTTAATCATCCACTCGTAGTACTTACTTTGAGCTCACTTTGTTGCTACTTCAAGGCTACATCCCATGTTTTGGCTAGTACAAATCTGTAAACTTAGATCAGTATCTTCTTTACTTCCACTTGGAGTATTTCTACCTCTTACCTATGTCCAATATGTTCATCTCATTTGGCCCTCCTTTACTCTGGGTAGTTTGGGATTTTGGTCCTTTCTTCTAAGGACACTGGCTCTTATTGTGAAACTCATTTTTTATCTTTTTACAGCACTTTTTTCTGGCCTTGTTCTTCACTTTTCTTCTATAGATTTTCTTTTTTTTTTTAATTTTAGGGTCCCTTTTCTCATTCTGTTCTTGAATCTAGTCTTATTACAGTTTTTTCAATTTAACTCCCCTTACTTCCTTCCCAATTAACTCTTAGCTAAAAAAAAAAAAAAACCCACCAAAGAAAAAAATAGAGAATATATAAAAATATCAGGAAGTCCCAACTATACAGTTTCTAATCTTAAGCTAGCACATCAACTCACTGCGAGCAAATGATACAAAGAGCAGTATATTCTTACTAACCTCTCAGCTCACATAGCTTCATTTACCACTTGGGGCTCATACAGCATTGGCTGCCCAGCTGAGTTTTCTTGAAGAACCTTTTCACTCTAAGCATGCAACAGCGTATGTCGGGGCAGAGGATTATATTCCCACATGAAGCAAGGACTGCAAAAATATTTAGGAACTAATCATCTGATGCACACCTGTGGATAGAAATCTCTCTCCCAGATGCATGTGCTTGTCTCTTAGAATGCTTCTTTCTTACTAAGCATATAAACAGAGTTAAACTACATCCATTCCTCCAAAATGTACTCTTTTTTTTTTTTCCTGTGAGGTGTAACATCTGACTTATAGATTTTTTTGGCACACAAAGGACCATTAAAAATTCAACCATTCCTTGTAAATGTGGTCCACCTGTGGGTTTTCTTTTGTATATAGGTATAATACTTATAATATGATTTTAGTCTAACCACTGATATAATACAGTAATTTTTTTCTGCTCAGAATTCCAAGATTCCTGTTGCTTATTTTGGGTAAGATAAAAGGTAAAGCCATATTTGGGCTCTCATTCTTTTCCTTTCAGCAATAGTTTCCATGCTAGCAAGTCCAGTGAACTCTCCGTGCCTCTTATGAAGATACAATCTGTTAAGTACTCATCACTCTGTCAGAGTCAAGTAGCCCCCAAATTACCTGTTCTGTATAATTTCCTCCTACCTTTTAAGCACTGACATATTCCGACTTTTTTTTTTAAACTTAGAAGTGATTGTCTAGGGAAAAGTGTAATTTCTGGTGTCGTTTCAGCTACTTGCAAACTAAACCTTAAGAGGCTTCTCTAGCACTAATGATAAGGTAAACAATGTGACCTTGGAAACATTTTTGTCAAGACAGTCTTGGAGGTTAGTTCATGAATCCTTCAGATCCAAATGATTCTGATAAGCTTTTTCAACATTTATTGCTATTTCAGGTTGCTGTTACAAGTGGGACATCCTAGTTTGTTATTCTGTCTTTTTTATCTCTCACATGAATAAATTACAGGGTTCTGCTTCTTATCACAGAAAACATTCCACTGATCATCTGGGGAACACAAAATATTTTTTTCAGTCTATAAATTATTCTTAAAGAAACTCTCAGAACTAGTGAGACAGTGGGCTGGTTTTGTTTTGGGTTTCATGTGTGCCTTTTTTGACAGCATTTGTCTAAAATAATCACATGCGGTCTATCAAATTTTAGTTTTGTCATCAGACCTATCACTCTTTCATAAAACATAATTTTAAGAACATATGCACACACACAATAAACCCTTTGCAGTGTCTTGGCCAATGAGTGTGAATGACAAATATACCTGGCTGCTCTCCTATGGTGTTTTCTTACCGTTCATTGGCAGAGAAAGCGATTTCATGGTAGAAGGTTGGAAAATGACCTCTTGTAATGATGAAATTTGCATAAATAAATGCTGATTGCACAAAACGAATAATGTGCAGTGACTATCATCACAATAAGTTGTCTCCTACTGACACAGACTCTAAGTTAGAAGCATACAATTATGCAAATCAAACTAATGCCAGTTTCTCATTACTGTCATGGTGGTGGAGACAAACACATATCCTCCATAGACAGCCTGATGCTGGGACACAAGCCAAAATGTTTGGTTTTGCTGACATAGTAACTGAGTCAACAAAAAATAGGGTATAATAGTAATACATCAGAGGAATCCATATCAGGGCAGACCTGAAACTTAATGGACTGTGAATCTTTTGTCTGAAGAGAGGCCTTTCACTGGTATTGACCCATAGTACGTCTGCTTCCACTTTTGCCGATTTTATAGAAATAGATTACAGAAGCAATTGCTTTTTTGGAGCTGAAATGTCTGCAAAACAGTCTATTAGCTTTCCTTATAACAGATGAGATGACATTTATAAATACTTAAATAATGTCATATATCCCACGTTTAAAAACTTCCCAGAATAATTCACAGACTGCTTGTGGTTGCTTGATCTAATGTTTATGTGAAGTCTCATTACGACACCACTGGGATTTTCAAACAATGCCACTTTTCTTTTGCCATCTTAAAAATATTCAGACAAAAGATATTTTATTTTTTCTTTAAAAAAAAAATGCAGCAGCAATTACCATTAGTATGAGGGACTGACTATAAAAAAGATGTTGATGACTCCACTCAGTGTTGCTAACCCTTGGGAACATGTACAGCATTGGTTCTGTGAGTCACTGAAGAAAAATCTAATGCTCTATTTCTTCAATTTCTCACCCTTCTTATTCAAGTAATTGCTACTTGTTTGCCCTCATCTGCATATTTGCATCAACTATTGTATACTTCCATATACTCGCTGGCATGCAATTCAGAAATACCAAGCTCAGACTGAGCTCACAGTTTGAAATTACACCACCTTTCCAGACCACACAGTGCACGCACAGAGCCAGTACAGGAATTTGCTCCTCCCACAAAATTCTGCATTAAGGGTCATTTTAGAAATTTGACTTTGCTCAAAGACAGATTGGAAGATTCTCCACCTGACTTAGAAAAAAAAAAAAAGAAAAAAAAAGAAAAAAAAAGAAAAAAAAGGAAAAAAAAAGAAAAAAAAAAGAAAAAAAAAGAAAAAACCCCCACTCAAAACAACACCCAAAAAAAACCCCCCAGATATTTTACAAAGTCACTGTATCAACTAACATCAAATGAATTATGTTGTATTCTGTGAGAGCAGGCTCCATGAGCTCTTCTCCAAACAGCATGTACACAAATTTAACCTAAATTTCAGCTGCAGATAATCTCCTGGGACAGAGCAATTAACAGCACCTATAAGAACTGACAGTTTAAACATTTCTGAAAGTACCTCTGGGATAAGATTTAGCACAACTGTTGCACTCATAGTACCAGCAGCTGAAAAAGGTTTAATATAGCCAAAGGAATCTCTCCCACGTTATTTCAGGGTACCTGTACAGAATCCCATCTGTTATATGAAGGAACATAACAGGCCCTTCCTTTTGTACATCTTGCAAAAGCATTACTGCTTCCAGTAAAACACATTGGAAGCATTGATGAAGCAAGAAGGTTGGCACGCCTCTGCACAGCTGCCTTTGGAGGCAAGATGGTTCTGTAGGACACCATTTTTTAAATCAGTTAAATGACAAAAGACTGGGGTAATTCTTTGGGGATAAAGTTTGGTCCCTTCTAAGATGGTCCTCAAATCAGAAAAGTTATGGGTTTGCCCTTTAAAAATACTGTTGCTTTTCTTTGGGAATATATCAGATTGCATTTGATGATGGGTATTTAAAAAAAAATCTCATGAAAGGAGGACACCTAAGAAAAAATATAAAAAAATATTTTAAATTCTTTTCATGCACAATCCTTCTTTGAACTCGCTCAAAATAAAAACTGTGTTGTTTTATCCAAAAAAAACTACTAAGTATCTTGTTTTCCAGAGTGAAGTATTTTCACCAAGAATATTCAGCATACATTTATTGCACTATTACTGATGCCTTTTTTATGGTTACAATTCCGGGAAAGCACAGCTATAAATGAAAAGAAAATAGATAAACATCCTGTTTCCTGGACTTTCTTCAGCTGTGAGTCCATAAGCAGTTTGATGGGGTTCATCCCAGATTAAGAGGTAAAATAAAAGGCGGGGGGAGTCCTAGTTAAAAATTGGTAACAAACCTGTGGAAAACTGGAAACTTGGTTTGATGAGGGCCAATATTACACATATGAGCATAAGAATTTTACCATAGCAGGTGTGTATCTGTGTTCCCTGTTAATCATTTTCCTGTTACCAATTTCAAGAATTTGACAAAGAGTCTCCAAGAGATTTTCAATATATTTCATGGAGTCAGTTTAAGCAAGGAAAAGTAGCCCTGTGAAGGAATATATATATTCCATATATATATATTCCATATATTCCATATACATCCTAATTCCAGAAAAAGCTTCAGAATTGGTCCTACATTTTTTTGACCCTGAAGACACTGAAAAGGCTCTAGAAGAGCAGGCTTTATGGGCTGCGCTTGCAGCCCCAGGCAGGTGCAGTCCACGGAGCACCCAGCAAGCTGTTCCTGGCAGCACTGGGGGCTCACAGACCCGCTGCCTTTATCTGCTCTCCAGATCAGAAAGTGGCCCCGGGGCATTTCTTATTCTGCTGGACAGCTTCATAACAGAGATTTTATTATGGCAATTTCCACCCAGAAAACTCAGAAGTTTTGATGTCTCCTCACAGAACCCATAATTCTCTTCGTTATTTTCATGCTGTCGGTTTAAACCTGGCAAGTTTCACCCTGGCTTATAATAAAGTTTATAACAGATCACACATACTGCGATTTTCTCTTGCTAGGACATGGACATGTCCGCACTCCTTTCTACTGCCTCTTTCTCATGGCAAACAACTTCTACTCTCACTTTTCAAACCTGTTTTCCTCAATTCAATGTGTTGAATGGTCAAGACAACCTCAAAATAAAGATGTTCAGGCACGGATTGATTGGAGGGAAACTAAAAGGAAACTAAAAGGAAACTTGGGTTTACTTAACGGGAAAGTAGCATTTGTGAGGCTTCTGGTGGACGGCATATCCTTTCTATCCCCCCAAAATGCTTTCTGACGTCTCAAGCTTATAATAGACATGTACAGCTAACTGACTTTTATCTTGCTTGTGTCATATTGATCTATCAGTGAATCCATAATAAAAGGTAGCAGTCTGAAACAGTAAAAAGTAATAGCCGTTGAGATGGATAGCCACAGCTAAAATGTAGTTTCATCAGGACACTTAGTGCAAAGAACTGTAGATTCATGTCAGACAGGGCATAAGTATCCCCTTCAAAGCTCACTGTTACAAACACCCGGTGCACAGATGACCTGCCTTCAGAATATATGTTTCTATATTGATTTTCACAGTTTCAGAACAACAGGAAAAGCCAACTGGAAGTTTCTTTACAGAACACTAAAAGTAAATTACCTTCTTCTTTTGATTCCATCTCTGTATTTTGCTTTATGGTTCACAGTACAAGTGCTTATTTTAAAAATTCATTTGTGACTCAGAAAGCAAGCACAGAGTTGGAGATCTTTGGGAGTGCAGAGCAAGAAATGAGCCACAAAATGAAATGAAACAAAACAAAAATGCATTAGGATTTAGTGGTAAGTCATTACACAACAAAGTTTGTATTTTAAACACAGAGACACAGTTGTTCTGGTAGCTTATAAGATTATAAATCTAGCAGCAATATGAAGAGGAAAATATGTTACGAAGATCCTCTTATTACAAACATGATAACACTGGCTTCTTATGGTCTATGCTTCCAGTAACCGACAAGCTCCTGAAGCCTACCTAAAATGGTTTTCCTGTGCATAATAAAACCACAATTTTAAGATTTTCCAGGCTTATAACCAAGGGCCTTGCTTAAGTGATATAAATACAAACACCCTTCTCCTGCAGGACTATGCTTCTATGACCATACATCTGTTTTGAACACTTAGTTTTCCTTCTCTCTTTAATAATGGAAATTATGACAAAGGAAGGGGTACAGCAGTTACTCACTGTGAAATGCCTACATGTGTCACAAAAGGTCCTGTCTGCCTCTGCCTCTCTGCAACGAGGTCTCTGAAGCTCTGTGTTGGACAGAGGCGCTCAAGTAATGGGACTTGGGAATTAAATCGGAGCTGCCTGGTAAAAACAGTTATTCAGGATTACCATTTCAGGCTATCTCAACAGGCAAATATAACCTAATTTCTTACAGTTGCTTTATGGTTTCAAGCATTCCTTTGTTCTTGTGACACTTTATTTGTATTTAATTGTACTTATGGGGGTTTTGGTATGCTTTTTTAAATAAAAAGATAAAATGTACTCTGGATGTCACCAGCCAGCAGAGTAACATCTCATGCTGTGACAGCACTCCAGCCTCCCTTAAATGCTTACAAGAACAAGAACTACTCCAAGAGCTTAGACTCTACATACAAGCTTGTGTTTCCTGTGCCTACCACCAGATGCCTGATTTGTTGCAGCAATGGAGCTGGTTATATTTTATAGCTAATGGACTGGCTGTCCTCTCCGAGAGGAAAGCTGGCTTTTCAAAAGGTGAAATGTTTGAGGACAATTTATCCTAGTAGTTCTTGAAGGATTGTTCAGCATGGTTGGTCTGCCAGCGGCTTTTGCCTTGTGGACCTTAAACGTGCCAGCGGCTTTTGCCTTGTGGACCTTAAAGAACAAACTTAAAGCTCCAGAAGAGTGAAAGTGCAATTTCTCTTGCAGCTACTAAGGAATAGCGTCCATGACAAATTTTGTTTTAAGGTAAAATGTGTGAGGTTTTCCCTCAGTTCCTGCTATCAATGGCAGACGATTATATGTTAAGTTCCTTGTAGTCTTCTTTTTCTGATGGCTTAATCACCCTTCTGCATTCATAAACATTCAAACCCATTACCCTCACCTGTGCTCACCACAGAGAGCTACAAAATACCTTTAAAAGATATTAATAGAAATTGAAACTCATAACCCTGTCGAATTGGAAAAAATAGTCACAGATCCAGACGAGACACTTGTTATAGCCCACCATAGACTTCCTCTCACACATCTCCTCCTGCTGACAGCCTCTTACTCCCCTGTTCCTCAGCTGCCTATTTCCCCCTTCTCTCTAGCTGTCCAGCTGACCCACGTATCAAGGGGGGGTGATGCCAGGGGCAGAGCCAGATGAAATGCCTGAGCTGATCTGATGCCTGGCTGCTCCTGGAGGTGCCCTGCTCTCCTGGTGCTTTGCTCCTGCCTCACTGCCCTCTCCTGTCATCCTTCCCCTTCCTCTCACTGCCTGCAGCCTTCACCCGACCGTGCAGGGAGCCAAATCAGCTCAACAAGTCGAGAGAAAACTAATCCAGTAAACTATCTAAATACTTTTCTGTGATTACAGTAAGCTGCCTCAGCTCACTGGGGGACTCAGAGGAGCTGGGACAAAGAAAGAGGTAAGGCCACAAGCTAGTGCAAGACAGCAGGACCTGTCAGTGCCAGAGCTGTTACACTGACTCTGCCAACAGTTGTGTCTAATGGCACTTCACTGGGGAGTTTATTTCTTCTCTTTCAGGCTTGATAAAAGGTCCAAACAAAACCTATTAACTTTCCTTAGAACTTTTATTTCTCTGGAGTACTCCAAAACCCTTTTCCTTTTCTAATAGCATGTAATTGTTGGATATCCTCACTATCAGAGTAAATTCAGCATCTGAGAGCAGGTTGAGGACGTATAAGTCCACACCAAAAGTCCATTGGAGTAATTTTTCAGTTTATACATTTTTAAGGCAAGCTGTGATGGTATGGGGTGTTATTTTACCATCTAGTGGACTCTCTGTTGAGGAGGACAATGCCCTCATAGCAACCATTTAAAAAACAATTCACATATTTTGTGCCCAACTAAATTCATATGATCAATAAAAAGAAAGAATACAGCTATTAGCAGGAAAACATTTTCACAAAACAGCCCCTCCCCAATGACCTTTCAGCCTTCACCCCCACACAAGATTTACAGAATATCTTCCAGAGCTAATCCAGGAACTCAATAACTAATGCATACTAAAAATCATGGACTCAATATAAGACATTAGTTTTATGGTCCATTACAGTCTTCTTACTGTACATCCTACTGATCTCTCTCCACTCACTGGTGCTAAATTGCAGTTTCTGTCTCCACTCCACAGGAATTCTCTCCAGCTAACACTCATCCATACAAAACCCTTTTGTCTCAAGTTGCCAAATCAATTAACATAATTAAGTTACACTAAAAACAATTGCTTCTGTCATTAGCTGGAAGTTTACTACTTCTACAACCATACTTCCACAGCTACTTTAACTTAGCCAAGCTGAATGCTGCACTGAAAGGAGTTTTTTGGTATTTTTCCTCCTCCTCCTTTGCAATTTCTCCTCTTTCCACTTACACCACAAAATCTAATTGCTCTGGATAAAAGCTACACGAAGAGATGAGACAGTTCAAAGTAGCCCCGTCTGGCCTGAGAAAGACTAAAGAAAGCCGAGAGGTGGCCAGGCCAGCTAGAGAGCACCCTGAGCCTGGGAAAGAAAACGAAGTTCAAAGCAAGAGAACTGGTGAGCACCTCGGCACCATGTTGCTCCCCCTGCACAGCAGCAGCTTCACCCACACCACCCTCCTCTGCTGCTTTCCCCGCTGCACTGACTCGGCAATACATTACACAAGTACGCACTGAGAGGGGCTGTTGGACAGACTTGGATACTTTGATCAATGCCTTTTGTCTAAAAGAGAGACTTTCATAAATTTCTATTAAAGTTTATTTTTGATATCCACTCAATTTGAATTTCAAGCTGCTCTATATCCAATTCTCTCTCTCTAAAGTGCATCTCAGGCATAAAGTGTCCTAATTTTGACATTAACTCTCTATTATGCTTGCCATGGAGCTAAGCTGGCCACGGTCTTTCAACTTAAAACCTAGAATCCTTTTTTAACAGCTGTATCATGAGATGATCATGTATAGTCTTTAAAAACACTCGCTCCCCATAAGGTAACACACGTTCAACCTCTTCGAAACGTACAAAATGCAAAAAAAAGGGGGCAGGACAGAAAAGGGGAAGGGAGTGTAATTTTAGGATAGGAACTTCACTTGTGCGAGGAAAGAAGAAAATTTAAATTACATTTATAATTAAAAGGTGATTGGCTGAAAGTATCACTTCTGAAGGCATAGCCCTAAAGGTGATGAAACCATAGCCAAAGCGTCTCAGATCATAGTATACTAGCAACATCTGTATTTAATCACATAGGCAGGAACACTACCTGAGCTGTGTCATTCAGATAAAGCTTGTAAAGGTCAAAATGTATTTTGCAAAAATTGCTGGAAAACATCTAGTATACACTGAAAGATCAAAAGTGGCATAGATATTATTTTCATTGCTTCTCTTACTATATCTAAAAAAAAAATCTCTCCATTAAAAGAAAATATCTGACTGATACATATATGGCTTCTCTGTAACTGCAGAACAACTCGGGAAATTGTTGGTGTTGCCTACCCCTACTTCTGTGAATAATTACACAAACATTTAATATTTAGCATTTCATTTATGACAGAGGTACCAATGACTTGAGAGTTCAGCATATAAACAGAGCTAAGAACAATCTTTTCACAAATAGGGTCTAAAAGATTGATTAATTTTGATACAGCTATAAGTCCTGAAGTAGCAAGGTATGCTCAAAAGAAAGCTATTAGAAATCCATTATTTTGGTGATAAAATAATTTTAATGTCCCTCCTTCTCTCTCCCAGCATTCTTCTCCTCTGGGGAAGAAGTAGAGGACACAGAATAAAACATTTTGCATATTCAAGCTACTTAGGGACAAAGCATTTTATCCTCTGTTTGGTACTTTCTCAGACATCACATGCAAGTATACCTACAGCATTTTCAAATGGAAATTCAGAACAGTTCCTTGAGCTTGGAAGTTTGGGAAGTGCAGCACGTAGCACCAGTTAGAAATGATTCACAATACGTTCAACATATTATTACTATGAGAATTAGTGTCAACAGAGCTTCAAGGCTAGAGTTGGTGCCTCTCCAATTAAAAATACTTCTTCACTGTTCTAAAAGTCTCAAGAAACATTCAAGCCAATCTATCAAGAGCTACACCTACACGCTATCAACATATTGCTGGGAGCACTGACTTCTTGACTGCAGCACTGAGAAGTGTAACATCAGAATGACCTTTTGTAAGATAATATATTACACCCTTCATCATCATCCTCACTGCTGGGATTTCTCTCAGATGATGCATCAAGGTAATGAGCCTATGTCTCCACACAGCCATGTTTTCAAGCGTGTTAGTTGAAATTTAAAATAAAAAACTAATTTAAAATGTAGGAGAAAGAAACAGACTAAGAACTACAAATGGTCCTCAAAGAATTGAAACTGCAGATTTGTATGATATATGTACATCATTATTAAAATAATTTAATTGATGGCTGAACACTCTAAAGAGGTGGTAGCATAATCAGGGTAATTTGACCTACTATTAATGAAAGAACTTTTATATGCTATAAAAAATCCAAAGTGGGACCTTAAGGTGGGGGGAGGAAGAAAACAGGGACAGAGGGAAACAGTGAAAAATGAAAAAGGAAAAAATACTACCCAAAAATTCTTTAATTTTTTCTTTGAAATAAAAGTGATTTGATCACATAGCTATAATTTTTCTCTCTTGAACTTCCTTGGTAGCCAAAATCTAGACTAAAGGGTAATAGAACAAATTAGCAGAGAAAGCAGCCCTGTACTGCCTATCTCTTCCTCAATCTTTTCACTCCTCTCTCTCTACCAGCTTTCATGTAGTCACCTGAATTCTCCTTCCTGACCCATGTGATCATGCTTCTGTCTCAGCTTCCATTAAATGTACTTCTTTTTGCTATTCCCATGCTCCATTACTTTCTGCCTGGTTCCCAGGAAGTAATGAGGAGGCAGTGGGGAAAGAGAAAATAAGCAATCAAAATTAGGACTGCAGACACATAAGCAGCATCAATAAGATCTCTCTCCTTCCTCTTGCTCTCCTAACAACTCTCTGTTACTTTCTCATGTTCTAATTCCACTGGATGATCAAGAAGAACACATCCAGTTAGTACTCAGGACACTGTAGGCCTGGAAAATTCTGGCTCCATTAATTTCACTCCTTCATAGAATTCATATTCATTTCACCCATCTCCCTGCAGAGTTTCCCAACCGTCACATTGTGATGAAGGGAAGAATTGGAGAGAGGACAGTGAAAGAAAAATCTCTCCCTCTTCTACAGATGCAAAATGAAGTACTAAAGATCACTTATGCTAGACTAAGGCCACAAGACAGAGCACGGCCTTCTTGTTTTTATAGTAATCTATAATAATCATTTAATAGTCTCAAGTCCTAGCAGTCTATGTTCCAAAAATTATGTATCTTTAACAACTGTCACATAGAACTGTCACTGCTATGGAGCAGCAACTGAAACGAAGAGCTTCCCCTCTTCCTGGCAACGTTCAAATCCCTAGGTCACAGAGCTACGATCTCCTAGGCTCCTTTCTATTCAATCAGTCTTTTAACCCTTTTTGTTTTTCTTTTACTTACTGTAGCAGCCTTAGCAGATATCTGTCTCTAAAACAGTGTACAGTCTAAAAGCCAGGTCAGGTTCCTGGCATGTAAAAAGATTTGGATGTGAACTCAGTTTCACATTCTGCATAAATACACTAACCAATGACGTTACTTAAAAGAGAGTAAGCGACCATCCAGTTTTAAAAAGGAAAATACATCTTAAAAGAAAAGCATAGGCATATCCATCTTAAAGTCAGTATTACAAGCTCTGAAAACTATGTGAAAAGAGATATTTGATATACATTCGCCATCAGTCAGTTCCCCTGCTGGTTACTTTCCATGGCTTCTTGTTCCCTCTGCATCCTATTAGCACCTGCCTGACTCTGCAGTCACACAGAATTTGTGTACCTACTTAGAAGATTCTACCTAAGGGGATCTAAATGTTTTTTTGCATTTCAGCTTGAGTGTTTTGCTTTTTCCTCTCCATTGGTATGCCTATCCCTAATTCTTTTGTGATTTTTACTGATATTTAACAATCTGTACTCCTGGATGGCACTACATCAGATGAAAGATGCTGAAATCCTTGCCTTGCTTGAAATCATTGCAAATTGCACCTAAGAAGCTTGAAAACCAATAGTTTAGAAAAGATGTCAAAAGGATAAACAAAGACTGTAATAAAGTGTATTTTGAGCTGCAGATTTCAGTTCCACAACTGAACACTATGGTACAAGTTCAATTACTTCAGAGCAGTTCTTAATTTATACAAGTATAGGAAAGATCAGTATAGGACCTTATAAAATCCTGTGCTACTTTTAGGATCTGAAAGTTTTTTCAGGATTTTGCCTCAATAACATCCATTCTAAACAGAAGACCTTAGTAGGGCTTCAGAAATATGAAATTACCTATACTCACTTGTGTATCTCTTTTTCAAAACAGCCTGACAGCTGCAGAGAGAATGCTTGTCCATTTGACACACTGCATGTAAAATTGGTCAGCTAAACATGTGAACCATGAAACACTGATGCCTGTTAAAAGAAGCATGTGCTTCAAATTAATCAGCTGAAATCCCAAATATTGTACTTTATTGGATTAACACTTTATAAATAACAGCCACTATTTCTAGTCAATTATTCCATGCAACTCGAAAAAGTCATTATGCCATGTTTTGGCAGGGTTCTTTGTCTAATTTCTACAGCTAAGGTGGCAAAAAGGTTATTACAAGTAATAGAAAATTTAAAGTTTTATTAGCAGTAAACTGCAGAAGCTAATGGTGATGCCAACGCTAGATAAAATCATTGTCACAGTTAATTTTGAACTCTTTATTTCAAGCTTAATAATAGGAAACTCAATGGAGAGGATATTACACGGCCCATATCACTCATGAGTGCCGCAGGCCTGAGTAACTTGTTATTTTGCTCATGAGTGAAATAAAATGCAGATTATACTGCCTGCTATCAGGGGCACTGCTTTAATTGAGGGTGCATGCATGGTGATGAAGGAGTACCAAGTAGGTTTCATTTTCGCAAATGTTAGAGGAATGATCTTTGTGGTTCTAATTGTGACTTGTCAAATCACCTCTCCATTATCGCTGGATTTTTGAAGTTCTTTCTGTACCTTGAAAACTGACTTGGGTACATTTTTCCCTTTAGTCAAGGATTATATGAAACTGCTTCTGTAACATCCTAGTGCCTGTACCCTCTGCCATTCGTTTGCTTCAGAAGAAGAAAACAACGGAATATGTGTATCTTACAGAATCACAGAATCACAGAATTGTGGTGGTTGGAAGGGACCTCAGAGATCATCGAGTCCAACCACAAAAAAA